>NC_138782.1:32153150-33353150 GCF_965178545.1 Coloeus monedula
GGCTTCGTCCTGCCTTTTGCAGCTGCAGTGTCCCAGGAGCTCTGGGCTTTGTGGTTTTGTCAACCCTAACCCTAACGTGGTCCATTACCCGAGCCCTAGCCAGAGCAATAGAACAGCATATTGTTAAGGCGGGTACCAAGGAAAAAGTGTGTTGGGAGCAAAGTTCAGGTAGGTAGTGCCCTGGCCTTGGCCTGCATTTTGTAGCTGAAGTGTCCCTGGAGATCAAGTCTTTGTGGCTTTCTGAACCCTAACACTGACACTAACACTAACCCTAAACCTAGGTGAAGCAATAAAAGCTTTGGAGTCAGGCAGTTTGCAATGAAAAGGCATCTTGGGAGCAATGTTTATGCATGTGCTGCCCTGGCCTTGGCCTGTCTTTTGCAGGTGCTGTGTCCCTGGAGCTCTGGGCTTTGTGGTTTTCTCAACCCTAGCCTTAATCTTAACCCTCAGCCTAACCCTAACCCTAAAGCTAACCCTACCCCTAATCCAAAACCTAATGCTTACCCTAACCTATTGTCATCCCGAGCTTTGTGGTCTCTGTTCCTTTGTGGGATGTGCTGTGATCTTCCAATTGCATCTTGTTTGCGATGCCGCTTAGCAGGATAATTCAGACACTCACACATGCATGTACACACAAATGAACTGATAGCTTGGTAATATTGATCGACGGCAAAGAGGCAGGAAGTGTTTCTGCATTGAATTCCAAGGATGGCGGTTTATTGCATCCACACCATGAAGGGATTGAGAGGGAAAGACAGGGAACAACGAGTGCTCAGGTTTAAGTACCAGAGTGGAGGGAGCATCAGAGACCAATGACCTGAGGGCACGGGGGTGGTACAAAGGTGGGACTAGGGAATGGGAGCCAGTGGGGAAGGTTTAGGGGCGTGGCAATGGGTCAAGGGCCAATGGGGAGAACAGGGAGTGGAGAACTTTCTAGGACATGGAACATATAAGGTATCAAGGGGGTGGAGGGACTATGAGCCAACCAATGAGCAGAACTGGGGTATGTTAACATAGTAGGGCAAAGCATTCTGGGGGAATGCTTTCTCGTCACCCTGACCTAGGGAGGATTCTCTGGTACTAGGGACTGTCTCACCAGTGGACTTTCTTTGTCCCTTGTACCATAGGCTCACCAGCCTCTGCACTAACCCTAACCCAAACCTAACCCTAACTGTATATATAGCTATATAGCTTCTATTTTTTTCTGCCTTGGTTTTATTTTTAACCTTAGAATTTTTCCTTCTCAGAAAATATTTTGGTCTGCTTTTGGGAGCTGGAAAATCATAAAGGTATCATAGAAACTCCCAAGCTCCCAGTGAAGAACTTGGACACTCTCAGTCACCATGCTGGCAGCCAAACCCTGGACTGCCCATGTTAGCAGAGCTACCTTGCTCAGGACAAATGCTTTTAACTCTTTCAGAAAAGCCATTGTTGTGGTACTTGTTAGTCAGAGGTGGGATTGGGGAAAAACTGGTGAAGCCTTGTTTTGCAGGTTTGATACTTTTGGAAAACTTTGAGCTATTTTAGAAGTCAAACTTAGGAAGCTTAAAACCAAAACCCAGTTATCCAGATAATCTGACTGCTGGACTGCAAGCCAGGGTTTTCTTAATTATCCTTCTGTCTCTGCTGTCAATTCCCATTGTAGCTCTCAAGTAGCTCCCTTCACCCCGGGTTTCTTCATTGGTAAAGGGTATTAAATTAAGGTAGTAACTGTAAAAGTTATCTAAGCTTTTTTAATCAGTTGTTACATATGAATAAACTGTTTAGTTTAACCTTTCTTTTTTCCTGTGCATAAATTGTCTATGAAATAATCATGATTGCATTAGTTTTTCATAAAGTATTCCTTGAATAATTGATACAAACTAGTTGCTAAACAGGAAAATGACACAGAATGTGTGGAATCACGAAAGGTGGAAAGGATTTTAGGTGTGAGAAATAGAAGCAGGCCTCAGGAAATAAAGCAAGGGATTTAGAATTCAGCTTTACCTGGGAAAATTAGAAGAAGATACAGTTATAAGCAGCAAGGACATTAAAAGACAATGGTTAGTTCTTAGGCTTGGCCTAGATGGATGTTGAAGTTGCAAAAAGTATATTTATTTAGAGAGATAAGTTTAAGCTTAATAATGGGACATTGTATGTTATTATATAAGGCATAACAAGTGACTATTGTGTACAATGGAGGTACGTGCGCTATTACAGATAGGTTAAGACAGATATCTGTAACTTTAGAAGCACACTATTTGGCCAAAAATTTTTAAGGAAGCTTTGCAACCAGGAAATCTGGGGATGTCTCTCTAACAGCATGAGTTCTGTACCAACTTTGTCTCAACTCTGTATATGAGACTGATAAACTAATAAAAGCTCCTGGAGCACTTGTCTGGGCCCCCTGTTCCATTTGTTGGAGATCGCCAGCAACAGAAGAATTACCTACTTGTTTATTTCACTTACCCTTTAGATATTTTATCTTTTTTATTTCTGGCCACTCTGTAGAGTTTTATATGAATTTTAGATACCTTTACTGATTAAGACTGTGCCAGCATGAAATCATTCTCACAGATTGTGTTGACCATACTCAGTCTGAGCAGTCAAGTCTGCCTGCAAGGCAGAACACTCTGGTGGGTGATAGAGTGCAAACCAGTGAGTAGCATGGTCAAAGCCTGAAAGACACTGCCAGGGAGCTGAGCAGAGATGCTATAATGTGTTCTTCATTCCTAAAAATGGTAGCAATGTGTGAAGGGTAGGAACCTAAAGAGGACTTCACCACTAAGTCCCTTTTACATGTTCCCATTTCAAATTGTACTTAGCAGCACACCAGACCCAGAAGAATGGAATTATGAATGCCAGAGATAGAAGGTGCCCTCCTAATCATATGATGCTTTCCTCTGCAGTCCTTCTCAGCAGCATGTCTAGGGGTCATTTCTGCCAGTGCCCACACTGATGCCCAGGATTCTCCTGCAGCTTCATGCTCTCATCTCATCAGTGCTAGAAATCTGCATTCTGGTCCCAGGCCTCCTCCTTGTAAGTGCATTTAGTGCTTTTACCAAGTGTTAGACTGTCTCTTCTGAGAAAATCAGAAGGCAGCTCTTGTTTATCTGTGGGGCTGGTGCAGCAGGGCTGTGGAAGTATCAGTTCCTGCCCCTGCACCTGCAAGTCTTCTTTTTACAGCCTGCTTTGGAAGGGCCAGCTTGTCTTCTGCCTATGTTTTCCTCACGTTACTGAAAAGCTGCCTGTTTCCAGGTGGTAGCTAACTCCTGCTTCCTGTAAACTAGGGAGGTGGCTCTGTTAGCTTTCATTCAGTGCCCAATATTTCTCTACCCCTTAGGCAGAGATGCAATGGCATTTTCCCGAGTGTGCAAAAAAGCCTTTCTTCTCTTCATATGTACTCGTGATACATTCCAGAGGTTTAAGCATGAGTAATCTCACACATCATACTGTAAAGTTGTTCTTCACCTGTGGAATTCTCAAGATACTTGCATTGAGGATTTATGTATTTCTTTTCTCATTCATCTCACCTCTCTTCTCTCCTGCCTGTCATCCGGAGAAGAAAAACCTTTGTCTTGTAACCTCCCTTTAGAGACAAAGGAATGTAAGAATAAAATAATTCCCCAAATGACATACTCATGAAGTTTCTAATAAGACTATAATTTGAGTTTTAGCATATGATAAGCGTGTTCAAATAGCAGAGCCTGGGATTGGGTTGTGCTATTGATGTTTACCAGACTCACACGTCTAGAAAAAATAATGTGAGAAAGTCTTTGAGATTTAAGTGCAGCAGGGCAACGGCAGGGTCTATCTGCCTGAGAAACGGCTGGTAACCAGTGCAGGAGGCAGACCTTCTTCACAGAGAGCTGGAGACATGTACAGCTGCTCCCCTGCCAGAGACACCAATATCTGCAAGGCTGGATTAATCTCTTAGCATAGGGTTGAAGACACAGAGGCAAGAAAAAAGAAATTTATACAGTGGTCTATTTAGAGAGATTTGCTCCTGAAGCTCCCTTTCACCCTTCAGAAGAGCTTCATTGCAGGAGCCAGGCTGCAGCTGGCCACATCAACCTGAATTAAAGTCTGCTTGAGTCTTTCCCCTTTTAGCTATCCTTTCCCCTTTGCCTAACCCTGTCCTCCCCTGATTTCACCAGCGCAAGAAGTCAACAACAGATAATCTCACTTCTTTCTGTCAGCCTGCCAGGGTTAACAGCAGCCATACCAGTGTGTCTTTTTCTTGGCATCTGAGAGCTAGAACAGAAGAAAGAGTTTTTTCACTAAAAATTTGTTCTTTTTCTGTTCTCTGATAGATTACTAAGGAGTTTTTACTGATGAGAGTTACCCTTTTCTACTTTAAATGCCAGGACTACTGAGCTGTGACAATCTAAATGAATGAGATTTCTGATGAGTAGCAATTTTAAATCTCTCATTGAAACACATAACCAAGTCCTTCTTAAAGCTACCTGCAGGACAGCAATGTTCCTCTTTGCGGATGCGCTGTCAGCTTCCTCATCGTGAGGAATCTGATTAACTCAGTGAAACTCATAATGCCAACAGGCTGCCAGTCTCTGTTGTTTGTCATGGACCATCTCCAGTGGGTACTACCAGTCACCCTTTAGATACCTGCGTTGTCGTGTTATACTCAGATGAAAAGGTGTAGATCCACCTTTCAAATATTTCTGTGGTATGCAGATTTAGAAGGTTATTTTTGTCTATTTCTACAATTACTTAACACCAAACCATCAACTGATGCTGCCTGGAATTTACTCTTCTTCCTTCACCTTTTAACCTGTATTGAGTACAGAGTGTACTAGAAACACTTTATCCCAGAATGTTCACTATCTGGACTGACCAGGCAATGGCAGGAAAGAAGTCCATCTCTCCATGTTGACTAACAGAAAATTCCATGGGACTGGAGGAGCTTCTCTCTGCCAGGGGTTCCCTCTATAACCTGAACAAATCCCTCAGGACCAAATTCAGGTCACTTATCTCACCAAAGCTTATGTTCTTCTCATAGACACACTCCTTCCCTTGCCCCCAAGTTCAGGGCAATGCCAAATGCTTCATTCCACCTCCACAGTCTCACCAAGCATCATCTTCTCAGGGATGGCGAGGAAGCAGTATTTGTAACTCCTGGAACAGCAACCTTATGAGGATGGATACCTTGCCCTGGTGCCACCGAGACCTAGGGGCTGGATTTATGTTACTAGATCTAGGTGCCTCTGCTGTGTATAAACCTTCTTCTGCACAAGTCGCTGTGTTATAGCAGCAACAGAGAGAATTAAACACTTTTAGCCCTGTTTCACCTGACTTACGCTCTTTCATTAGACTGAGAAGTATGGCACTCTGGAAACACACTTTCTGGTAGTAGGCTCAGCCTTAAAGGCGTACGTGTGTTCAGCTGGCTTATGCTCTCCAGAGTTTCAGTAGAGTGCCTCAAGGATCGTGGCAGCTGAGACTTTCAGCTCGGAGTCTCGGTTCCCATTTCATCTTTTTTCTCCAGGAATAAGCTCAATCTGTGCCCATACCTCACTTGCACTCATGTAATCAAGGACTTCTCACACTCTGAGGCTCTGGGTAGAAGTTAGTGATTACAAAAATAAGACAAATGTAACATCTCTATGGCACCTAAGGATAAGACCAAAAAAATGTTTGAGGAGGAGTGACAGACAGTTGGGGTTGGAAACGTTTTCTTGCATTCAGAAGCTAGCTGAATTTTACTTAGCTGGGAGTACATGGAAGTAGGAAGAACATTTTTTTTTTCCCATGAAATCACTCAAGAAAATACTGTAGCTTTCATTCAAGGACATTTCTTCACCTGCTTTTTTTTTCTTTTTTTTTTCCTGGGAGCTTGTGAAAGTAAAATAACTCATCATAACCATATCCTGGAGGATCCATCAGTCAGATATTCTCTTTCCAAGAATTTTCTTGCTTTATCACAAATTAAAAGGACTACTGTGGGGCCTGCATGTCACAGAGGGTCTTAAGGGACTGACTTTGTTATCCATTTTTGTTTGTCATCAGTAAGTCACCTCCCTTTGCTCTCACTTTCCCTCTCTTACACAATTCACCTATAAGTGCTGGTGGGCAGAGTTTGCTTTGCCTCTTTGTTTGGGCAGAGACCATGACTATGGAGCCGTGGTGGTGCTGGGCAGGACAGGTACTCAAGTGCTTGCTGTGTTCAGAGAGAGAGAAAAGCTTGCAGGAATCCACTGTCTCCCTGGTTTCCCTGGTTGTTTCCAGCCCACTGTGGGCACCACATTGATGGGCATGGTGGGATAGAGCTCAGCTGCCACCTTGAAACACTGTCAGGATCTGGTAGAAAACTCAGTGAGGCCAAGCAAGAGAGAAACATCATCCGCCACAACTTGGAGCTTAAAAGAAAAGGAAAAGACATTTCTGTTTCTAGTATTTTTAAACTTCTAGCTCCTTATAAAAGGAAAAGATATGTAGGCTCTGGCATACATCACAAAATATGGTTGCTTGTGTAATGGCCACTCTCATCTCACATCTGCATACTGTAACTGCTTTGCCAAGGTGCTGGCAAGCCTCATACTGTACTTTCAGGAGTGTATCTAGTGGCTGCAAAAGAATTTTTGAGAGCAAAATCTGGGGAATAAGACTATACTACTGTTAGATGAGCAAATATAATAAATAATAATGTGCCGTTACTCATTTCTTTTCCATTTGAAGTATTAGGACTGTGACCCACAAGTCCAGGAGCAGACTCTCAGGATTTTTATTTCTGCCACTCCTGTTGCCACCTCTGGAGACCAGCAGTCTGTAATTGAGGTATTATTCACTTAAGTAATACGTACTGTTGAACTTGATTCTGTTAGCAGTGTCTGAGCAGTATCAGGAGCACTGCATAGTCAGCAGCAGATGAAACTCTAATAACATCCTAAAAAGGATGCATAAACTCTGCATCAATAACTTCCCTTTACATCTGCACTGGAGATGGGCAGAAAACACTGTATTGATGTAATTTTCAGAAGTGTTCAGCATCCAGGTTTAAAGTGAAAAATAAGAAACAATTCCAATTTTATGTGGGTCAGCTGATGCATTTTGTTCGTATCTTTGAGCTCTGATTTAATTTAAACCACCCAGCTTTTCTTTGTAGACAAAGATAATGCTTGCACATCACTTTGTGTTACTAAATGCTGTATAAATACAAATGAGTGTTTAGTTAATTCACAGTGAATAATTCATTAGATGAACAGCATCTAGGATATGACTCTTTTTTACACTATTCCTGAACTGCCCACAGACAAATTTTTTTTTTGTTTTTTTTGCTTGCTGGGGAATAATTCCTGTAAATAATCATTTTTTCTGCATAATTCTCTGATCAGTTTGCTAAGAGTATACAAAAATCCAACTAAGTACTGCTTTTAGTTGAGCAGATGTCATGCATTGCTATTCTATGCTCTTCTGACATGCATGAACGTTTCTTGGTTTGCTCCAGTGATCTTGTCTCTGAAGTTGCTTGTGAACAACAGGTGGAAAAAAAAAGGAGTTCACATATTCTTATTATTTATATTACAGTGCACTTTAGGACTCCAACATAATTAAAAAAATCACAAAGCTAGATATTATCCATGTACAGTGCAGGAGGCAATTCCTATCCAAACACTTTACATGCAGTAAATAAGTTGCTTAAAATGGTACCACTAAATAATAGGATAATTTTAAATTGTGGGAACTACAAACTGGGCCCTCACTAAGCATTTTTGCTTTGTGTGAAGGTATTAGCAGCTTCACAGGGCAGGGACTGTCAGATGGTCCAGGTAATAGAGCAGGGGTTGCCCTTCAAAACATGGAGAGGACCACTGTAGAGGGATTCCTTGTGGAACAGGGGCATATGATACCCCAGGAAAGTCTGGCCAGCCCAGGGTTGCTGAGGAAGAATCCCTGAACTGGCCTCTGGCTGCAGGCAGCCTGGAAGACACCTGGCAGCAGGCAGCCTTGAAAATCCTTGGCAAAGTTATACACTGGTCGGCTCCCCTGCTGCTTAGAGGCCATCTTGTGGGAATAGGGCGTGAATCTTTGCAAAGTAGATATAAGTTAGTAAAAGTAAACAATAAAGTGGAGCACGATGCTCAAATTGTATCGGTGTTTGTGTCATGACTCTGGCTGGCTCCCCTGCACTCGGGACCCCCCCCCCCCCCCGCTAAACCTGGCGCCCGAGCAGGGACGCGAGTGATTTTTTCACTTAAATGTGGTTTTGCTTAAATGTGGTGTGTTTTTCGCTTAAATGTGGTTTCGCTTGAATGCGGCAAGACTCCGAATCATTGCATCGGTGTTGGAGCCTGGGGAGCCAGAGCGGGAGGATCTCAAAGCCGAGTGAGGCCGGAGACTGTAGCTCACGTGACCAAGCAAGCACCTGCAGGTACGAAGCTATGGAGTACGAGGCGGGCACTCGCCTCCTAGCCAGTATCCTCTCTAAGAGAGGAGAGGCTGTGAAAGATCGAGATCTTTATGCCCTAATTACATGGGCCCAGGAACAAGGGTTTTTGAAATGCACTTCGCTTTTGTTCTCGACTGAAGAGTGGTGGGAATTTGGGAAAAAAACTGTGTCTGTCCACGATTGAGAGTGGAAAGGAAGGTAAAGAAGCTAAAGCTCTCGGATTAACTTGGAGAGCAGTGACTAGCACCCTCGCAGAAACGAAAGCAGAGAGGAAGGTGGCCGTGGCGGCCATGGAAGCCCTGGGGGGTGGCGGCTCCGGGAAGGAAAAGGAAAACGGGTCTTATGGAGCGGCGGCCAGAGACCAGGGCAGAGTCCAGGGTTGCATGATTCTTTGGGCTGACCGCGGGTAGACCAATGAGGGGAACAGCAGCACCCGTCCGCTCGCTGTGGGAGCTGCTGGACCTGGTGGGGAAGGAAGTTACCCCTCCGAAGTCTGAGGGAGAAATGGCTGCAAAAGTGGAAGCACAGGCTCCTGACCCTGGGGGTGGGGTGCAGGCGAGCAGAGGAGAAACGAGCAGTCCTAGCCCCCGGCTGAAAACGGCAGCGTGTCACCCCCCTCTGCCGGACAATGGATCATCGTCTGATGGCGAAGCAGCCTCTATGGCTTTGTCACCCGCAGAGCCACAGCCAGCCAGGGCTGCCGGGGGTCAGCCCCAAGAGGAGGAGAAGCACCAAAGGATGATGCATGAAGTAATCAAGAAGCTTGCTGAATTGTCTACACGTCAGGATGTGCTGGTGTCTAAGTCTTGCAAAACCACACCATCAGCACCGTGGCGTCCTGTGGACCCACTGGTCAAAACAGCCACCAGAACTCCTACGTTCCCATCTGGAGAACCGGGCACAGTGCCTACGGCCCCTCCCTTCCTGCGAGAGGAGGTGCAGCCATCGCCTCCATCAGCCCTGACAGTGAGGACTGACCCATTGTGAAGGAGATGGAATGGAGTTATCCGTGACGCAATTATTGAAGGTGACTGGCACGCCGCAGATGCCCTAGCCTGCCCTGTACTGATACAAGGGGACACTGCAAGGTGGGAACCCCATGACTGGAAGATCTTGAAGCAAGCAAAGCAAACGGTCACCACACACGGCTTACGGTCTGAAGCTACATGGAGCATCCTGCAGTTGATCTTTACAGCAGATGTCCTGTGTCCTAATGATTGCATCAGCATCACACAATTGTTGTTAACCCCTTCACAGTTCCTGCTCTGGGAGCTAACATTAGAAAGCGGGTGGTATACGTGCCTACCTTGTGCGGACCGTGATCGAAGGTGGAACAAAGAAGGGGAGTTGCGTAAATTCTTGGGTATAGCACCAGACGCAGAGGTAGAGTGGGGAATTGTTTTTGACTGTCTTGAGACAAGGGCATTGGCAGACATCTTCAGTCGACTGTCTGCCCATTTAGATCAAGTGAAGGCAGTATGGAGTGTGGCAGTGTTAGGGCGAGAGTGTGGCACACAGGTTCGTGTCCCGCAGCAGCATGTGGTGGCCCCTGAGCGCTGTGAAGAGACAAAGCAGCGCTGGGCCCGCAAAGATTCTGAGAGGTTTGCTTCTCGTAAGCATCCTAACCGGGTCCCACGCAATGTTGACAGCAATCCAAAAGAGACAAAACTTGTGGGTCACCCTAGCTGAATTAACAGGGCAAGACTCCATGCGTCTGAGCCTGGCCACGCCAGGGGACCCATTTCGCACCTGTTTAATCGGGGTCCCATATTTTAACCCGCAAGATTTCCGAGGAATGCTAGACAATAGCTCCCTGATAGGGAACGCCACAAACAATGACAGCTGTTCAGGGCTGATCGGACTCAAGCCTGCGCAGCAGCGTGCTTGCTGGCAAGGTGCATTCTTGAAAAGCATCAATGTCACCATGGGGACACCAGAAGAGTTAGATCTACTGGGTTCCTCAAACCAAACTGGGGATGGTTATATGACATTTGAGCCTCCCACTACCAGTAAATTAAATATTAATAGGCGCCTTTGGGCCACTGTTGACCCTCTTGCAGACTGGTTTCTGAGAAACGACGAGTCCGAAGCAATTTACTACCAAATCAACCTCATGGGTCAAGCCCCGAAACGCCTCCCCAGTGGTACGTTCTTAATATGCAGGGACCGCCCGTGGAATGGGGTTCCCACCAGCCCACACAGGGGACTGTGCTACTTAGGGAAACTCACCCTGTTCCATCCAAGCCTGCATCAACTCTTAAATATCACCCACCGCACTAAAACCAGGGTGCAGCGTTCAATCCATGAGCTCAAATGTAAAAGGAATGAAGAGCCCGTCTTTTGGAGTCATGGTATAATTTGGCTAGCATCTATGTTTTAACTGGTGCTTCAGCAGCTAAGGCTCACGCAATAGTACATAAACTTGCTTGCTGGGTGACAGATGAGCTAAACATAACTTCGCAGATGCTTGACGAGCTAAGTGCAGATGTTACTAGTGTTAGGCATGCAGTATTGCAAAATCGGGCAGCCACTGATTTTCTACTATTAGCCCACAGCCACAGCCACATCTTTGAAGATTTCCAGGGTATGTGCTGTCTGAATTTCTGACCACTCTGTCTCAATTCACAAGCACCTCTCTGACCTCCAGAGGGGCCTGCACAACCTTCAGGAGACAGACGACCCTATTGGAGATTGGCTTAAGGGTCTGGGTATCACCAGATGGCTGCGTACCTTGGTAGTAGAAGGCATCCAATTGCTATTTGTAGTTATACTAGGCTTAATAGTATTTGGGTGTATTTTTTGTTGCATTAAAGCGGGGCTGCGAAAGATCATCGACCAGGCCTGGGTTGCCCAAAAAGAAAATGGGGGATGTGTAGAGGGATTCCTTGTGGAACAGGGGCATATGATACCCCAGGAAAGTCTGGCCAACCCAGGGTTGCTGAGGAAGAATCCCTGAACTGGCCTCTGGCTGCAGGCAGCCTGGAAGACACCTGGCAGCAGGCAGCCTTGAAAATCCTTGGCAAAGTTATACACTGGTCGGCTCCCCTGCTGCTTAGAGGCCGTCTCGTGGGAATAAGGCGTGAATCTTTGCAAAGTAGATATAAGTTAGTAAAAGTAAACAATAAAGTGGAGCATGATGCTCAAATCATATCGGTGTTTGTGTCATGACTCTGGCCGGCTCCCCTGCACTCAGGACCCCCCCCCCCCCACTAAAGACCACGGTATTTCCAAATTAGATATACATTATATTGCATAGACAGCAGGTATTTACATACAGCCTGTTGAAGGACTGAGAGAGCAGCTGGCTGGGTGACTGCCTGCTGGCCCAGGTCAACCCACCAGAGAGGAGCACAAAGTCCCTGGACAAGATTGGAGACAACCACCAGCCTCAGCAAGCTGGTAAAGAAATAGGGAGATCGAGGGAGCAGCTTTATTTTTCTCTCCTATGTGGAGCTTATAGCTGACTTGTCAGGATTCTTATTAGAAAATGTTTCAGCTGCACTTCAAACTAGTTCTGTGGGTTTGTGACAGCCAGGAATGCAGAAACTTATTACAGCTGGTTAGGGGTCAGTAGCTCTGACCCAGGAAGCTGTGACCGGTCTGGAGAGATGGTCCCAAAGGGAATCGCCTTCTTGAGGCCTGGTGTCTTCCCTCAGCTGCTAGCTAGGAGGGCCCATGCAGAAGCTGTCAGCTCTTTAGTGATTGTCAGCTTGTGATTTCAGCTTAGCTCTGCAGGGCAGCCTCCAGGCCAGACCAGGGAGAGAGACAAGAGGCTCATGTAGCACAAGGTTCCGCACAAAGTAGCTTTATTGTTGGTTCGTACTCCTGGTCTGTACTCCGGCGAAGGGGAGGCTAGGGATGAGCTCTCTCTGCCCTCACAGGGGCAGAGGGCTAGCTTTATAGTGATACAGGGGGTGGGTGTCAGAGGGTAAAGGCCAGTGGGTTACAAAAGACATGCATAGGGTCTCCCAGAGGATTCTGGGTCTGTCTTCTTGCCATAACTGAAGAGTAGCTGCTTTCCCAGGGGGATCCTGCTGGGAGATTGCTCAATCTTCTTATGTCAGCAGATGTCCCTCCAGGGCAGTGGCTGGGCATACCCTACAGAAACTTTCCTTGGAAGAGGGACTTAAACACAGGATCCTCCTTTCCCACAAGAACTGTGAGCTTGAAAGGCAGTTTCCTTGCTACTGCCACTTCTGGCCCAATGAACCTTTTATTAATTAATGACAGAAGGAGCATCTTCAATAAAGAGGTTGTAGAGAGCTCAGATATGTGTTTTGGTTATTGCCCTAGAGCTGGGGAGAGATGGCTCTGGCACAGTTCAGAGACACTCCTCTTGCTGGTTGAGTGTTTGCCACAGAGCTTGCCCCCTGTCAGCTGGAAGGAAGGGAATAGCTTTTCCTTTTGCAAAGACTGCCTGGTAAATGTTTTTGCAACACATCAATTGTTTTGGCTAGGCACACAGAAGACAGGCGAGCTTTTGGATCCCAGTGAGGCATCAGCAAAAGCCCTGGCAAGACTATGACACCTCTGGCCATGGTCAGAAGCAGGACTTGGAATGAGAAGGGGATTTGAGTACTGAAAGCTGAAGAACCTCTAACATGAGTCATTGGACAAGTAGCAGTTTTGAGCATTGCAGAATCTTCCTATATTCCACTTTAAGTCCTTAACTTTCTTTTCAGTTTTGAGCAGAATTAATTAATCTAAAGTCAAACAAGGAAAAGGTAATTGACCCTATATATCCTGAGTTGCAGCCCTCCCAGATGCTTACGTGAGGCTAGTTATAGAATATCTGTGGAATATTTTTGATGCTATTGCTGTAGCTCCTTTCCTAAATAGGAAAAAGCAAGACAGAACAAACTGAAACCAGTAGCAAGAGACTGGCTTCAGAGAAAGGGACTATAATTTTTGGTAGGCAAAGAGAAGATAAGGCATGTAGCTGACATCAGTTCTCTCTTGCAGGCAGAAATGTAGAAAAGGTAAATGTCCCCCTCAGTTTAAAGCAAGAACCATGCACTATCAGAGCTCCTGGCACCATGACTCTGAGTAAAGACAAAGGAGTCAGAGATGGCTGAGGACTCCCCCGCCCCAAAATGATCAAAAAGATCAACAGGCACAGACTCAGCAGCATCAGCACTGGAATTTGTCAGGAAATGTCCACACATGCAACTACTTTTCTGCAGAGAAATTTTTAAACAATAAGCATCATGGTCACAGTGGGGTAGGAGGTGAGAGGGTTGAGTGAGGAGCCTGTGAAAAAAAATCTATATAAGCATAAATTGGACTTTCTGTTGGAAAATTCTGTCAGGATAACTTTTTTCTGAACTCTGCCATGAAACTTGAGCAGTTGCTAAGGATCAATTAACGGTGTGCTGGGAGGAGGTAGGTGACTATCAGAAGGAAGGAAACGCCACTATTTTCACTGAAGTTTGTGGAGAGATTAGAACTGACTTTTTGGGAGCCTGAGAGAGCTTCCACTAGCACATAGCAGATTATAAACATGGAAGATTTTGCTTGTTATGACTGATTGACTAATTATGTATGCATAGTTCAAATGAAGATGTTCTGAGGCATCTCTTCACAGACAGAGCATGAGTGCAAGGCTCTGTTGTTTGATCTATTCATTTAGATTTATATTTTATATTAATGAAAAGGAACAGCTAGTAGAGCAAGACTCAGTACAGGCAAAAGCCAGGCCAGCTCAACCCATGCAGCCACACCCTGGCATTTCAGCCCTGCTCTATACAGGTAAATACTGATATGACCTGCCCTCAATGTTTGTACAGTTGAATTGTACCATAGGTCAGTAATGGTATTTTCAGTTCAAAGTAAGCTACAATTTCTCCCACAGTAAATGTGAGCACTCTGTGCCATGTTACTTGGAACAACAGAAAGTCAGACATGCTGGAGAATTAGTGAATAGCAAAGTTTTTTGTCTCATTAAAGAAACATCTGAAACTGGAGCCATGTGCTATCTGCATCTTGTCTTCCAAAACCTATACCCTCTGCTAGACCAAGATTCGGAGCCTTTTGAGTACATAATAGGAAATGTTCACCATGCAGAGTCATATCAATCAGAAACTTCAACAAAGCTTAGACATACGCACTGCTGACATATGCACTGCTGACATACGCTGCCTTTGACTTCCCTTCATGGTAACTGTAACCTGTGCAACATTTGCTTGAAGCATGCAATGCATGTTGGTATCCAAAACTGAATGAGGGGAAAGCATGTTAGACTGTGAGTCTTGCAAATGCCCTTTCCATCTACCTTTCTAGGATGACTGATAACAAATTCTGCTCCCTCTACCCTCTCCTGGTCACCTGGCTCCTGGGTAGTAGATTCATTATTCTCATAACAACACAGGCAAACATTATTTGTGTAGTGCGTCACTTTGGTTCATATTCTGATTGCTATCTTATCGCAGGTTCCAGTCAGAACCATTTTAATGTTACTCAAACAGCTGCGATATTAAAACAAACCCAGAGGCAGCCAAGTGTAAAGGAGCTGGAGTCAGTTGAAGAGATAGGGCTGGATCCCTGCCGTCCTCCTCCCAGTGCCAGTGTGCAGCATGGCCGTGGATGTTTCTCTGGGACAACAGGCTAATGCCTGCAGACCCTGGGAAGGGCAAAGACCTCTTTGAAGACAAGGCCAACATATAATCCGTATTACAGAAAGTAAGAGGGATGGCACTACGAGGACTTGTAACACAGAGGCAAGATTACCTATTGCTACTCTGGATGAAAATTTTCTTACACACAAGTTATTACTATAGATAAGTTGATGTTCTCCTCTGGTTTACTCCACAAGGATTCATTTTACTCTGGAAGTACTAAATTCTGGAAAGCTAGCAGACAAGTGTTGTAGTCCACTGCAGTGCTCACATGCTCCTTGCTACCCCTGTGGCTACAGAGAGGCAAGTGAGGACATTCACAGATTTAGTGAGATCTTGCTCCACCATAACGGCTGTGAAACTGTGGATCAAACTGTTGTTTGTGGAAGGGCCAGATTGATGATCCTGGCTACCTATTTGTGAGTATCAAAAATAATTTGTTTCCTATGTAAACCATCAAAGCTCCATGTTTATGTGCCATAAAGGGACTGAGGTTTTGATATGATCTAGCAAAATCTGAAGCTTCTCCTGCTCTGATGGCAGATCACAAAATTCTTTTGAGGTGGTGGCATTCCTTAACAGTGTGAAAAAGAATTTGCTCTCCTATTCCAGCCCAGCTTCTGAGATTGAGCCCTGCCTTTGCAGTAGATGTAGAAGAAGTTTATGCTGCATGATTCACATGAAAGGGGAGACACGATAGGAGTGAGATGGTCCCTTCCCACTCAATATAAGACTTTGAAAACATAGGAGACTGAATTAAAATAATACCTGTGGATCTACAGGGGAAGAGTCCATCTTTCCTCTTTTAAGAAAAGACATAGTTCTCAGCCTGCAAAATCTTCTCAGTAGCACTTCAGGTTTAAGTCTCTTTGTATATCACAGGAATTTCTTTCCCTTTATAATCTTCTTGCTGGCCTATAGGTAATTGAACAGCTGATCCACACAGTAAGACCTTCAAAAGGAATTACAAGAATTACATATCTCATATTCACCTCATTTCACCCTTTGCAGATGTTAAATGTGAAACATCAGCATTTTCCTAATCTACATAACTCAGATATGTGGAGTTTTGTGTTGAGACACCTTCCTCCTTTTCCTTCTTTGCCTAGAGGGAGCTGAACCAGTTGAACTCAAAAGGTTATAGAAAACTTAGCTTGAGAGGCAGACATGGCTCTTCAGGAGGCAAAACTGAGGTCTGGAAGAAAGAAGAGAGGGAAAGTGGGAAATAAAAAGGTGAGTTTTAGAGGGTTTGGTTGCTGAGAGAAGATCATGGCCTGATCCTTAAGCTGATGTACAGTCTTAGTATAGTCTTAGTATTTTCTGAAATGAGCTAAAAGACAGGTAAATATGGATCTTTCCACTCATTGCCAAAAAACCTGGAATAAAGGACAGAATATGGCCACATTTCACAGGTATTGAATGGCTGCAGATGTAAGGGAGAGAAGTGAATTTATTTAGTGAAGGCACTTTATCATGGTAAAGTAGTAAAAACCTTGATTTTAAAAAAGGAAAGGAATTTCTTGAATGTGCTAAGACCACCAATATGAAATCTGTCAATACAATAACCTTATGGATTGGAAAGATGGTTATCTCCTTAGAAGCTGGAGACCATCCACTAGGACTAAAGCTGGAAAATTTTTGCCTACCTAAGAAAACAAAAGCAAGAAGGATACATACCCATTATTTAAAAGCTCAACAAATACAAAAGAAACTGTGTCTCTATGGGACAGTGGTGCAGGTCTGCTTCGCTCCAGAGTGTGCAGTAGCACAGAAAAGCTTCCTGCTTTGAACCTACTGAAAAGTCATGGCTAAAGTCACTGGAGATGCAACCTTTTATAGGAAAAATACACTCCTGCCCCTGTGCTAAGAAGTTTCAGTGACCACAGTGACCATTCAGTGACTACAGTGTTGGTGTACTGCAAATGGACAGAGCCTCCTAAAGTGGCAGAAGATCACATTTCTACTACAGAAGGGCATAGAGATTCCTGATTTGATGGCATATAACTCTATTGAATTCTTAGAGGGGATGGGAAACCAGGTTTTTGAGCCAATTGGCAGGAATTCCCCAGAGTGACCAGGCTGCTTTCAGGACCTGACCTATCATGTGCTGTATTGTGCAGACAGCTACTCTGAAGGCTGTGTTTCAGGAATCCCTTCCTCCCTGATCTGACAGGTTTTTGACTTGGAATCCTGCTCAAAAATGATGTTGGAAACCCATACCTGAGCTAGCAGTTGGTTATTTTCCCCAGCATAAGCAAAGAAGCACAGAGCTTTGCCTTAGCTGATTGCTAGGTCTTTATTCACTCTGAATATTGCAGCTCATCATAAACTCAGGGCAGCTTCAGTGATGCTGAGCCGATTTCTCAGCCTGTCTAGATTTGGTCAGTCTATAGGATCTGTAACTATCAGAGTGACTGTATTCATCATAAGTGATGTCTAAATCAGTTAGAAAAATAGTTAATGTAGAAAACCAGCAAAACATAAGCTTCTCAGAGCTAGTTCTCTTATGAAATATGGATTTACAGTGGTTTAGAAGCTTTTGGAAATGTTCTCTGATGAGCATTTTTACTGTGGGAAGAGCATAAGAGTATTTGTATTGATTAGTATTTCTTTCTAATTCTATTTGCTTTCTATCATTTCCTTTTCCTTTTTCTTTTTTTGTTCCCCTGTAGTGTCAGTCTGTCTCCGTATTCTGGCCAGGAATACATTAGTTGCACTTTATTTCCTGCATTTGCAGGGAATAACTAAGCCTTTACGTCCATCTTGACAAATCATAGCCTCTTTGACCTCAATTTGTTGCGTTGCTATCAATTTCTTATTCATACATCTACTGTCATTGTCATGCTACTCCAGTGGTTGATATTTTGGTACAAAACTGAAGAAGGAATAAAAACTCAGGGCCTGATTAAGTTTAAATGCAATTTAAATGTAATTATAATTTTTTGAGGTCAAAGAGTGATCCTTCTTAGGGTTAGAACAGTTGGATTAAGAACCTACACTAATACTAAGGGATTCAAACCTCATATGTGGGTCAAAAAAGTTGCATCATAGCACATGTCTGCAGGTGAGGAAAAGAGGAGTGATGGTGGTATGATGCCTGCTGTGTCACACAGTTTGAAGGTCTGATAATTTTAAAACTGACCCATAGAAATTTCTTGTTCTGTGGCACAATCTTGCTGTGTGGAGCCAAGATCGAACTTGACACCACACTAGCAAATGGTCCAAATTCAAAAGGCAACCATTCTTTAGAGGCATTTTCTTTTCTCCTTTACTGGCTTGGTGTGTTTTTATATGGATCAGAGGAACTTCAAAGTCTAGCTGGCAAAGAGTTCTGCCTGCAGATGAGTGGATGGCTAGATTAGTAGTTAAGCAGTAGCTGGCTTTGAAATAATTTCAAGCTCAACAAAAGGCTGGATTTTACATACTTGTGATTTTATTAAAAAAAACATAACAGCATAGTGCTAAGAGCTGCAATGCTGCCTGTGTTGCTCATGCTCAGTGAAGTGCGAAGATAGGAAGATATCCCTTGTGCCCACCAGAGTTTCTCATGGAGTTTTATTTTTCTATATTAGAGGGAATACAAGAAGCAGAGCATAACTCCGCGAAAGACCAGATATCTGGGAAACAAAGCTATAAATGTTTCTGTCACTGCATCATGCTTGTTTTAATGTGCCTAGACTTGAAGATGTGACCCAGAATTTTCTACAATCAACAATAGTCAACATTTTATATTTTACAATGTGCTTGTCTATCCAGATCCTTAGTGGTGCAATCCATTGAGCTTAGAGCAGCTCAGGGAAACAAGGCAAGTGTGGCTGAAAGACAGTTTATATCTGTCCAAACTGGCATTCAAACTGGGGAGCACAGTGAAGGGCTGACTTCTGTAGTCCCATAGCCATGCTGTCAGTTTGCGCTAGGCTATTTCCCTCCTTCATTCTGTGCCTACCTTCAGGGGCGTGCCTTTTAAATTAAAGAGTTGGGGTGAGCACTACGCTCCTGATGATGAAAGCATCATGCAACTCCGTGAATACCAGAAAAGTCCCTATATATCCATGGAGAAAAAGTCCTTTTCATTCAGTGCAGAGACAGAAGTAGAGTCCATGGTTTGAGACAGCTGCCTGTATTTCCGTTAAGAGTATTTGGAGTGTGTTCTTTATCTTGACAGGACTAGGTTCCATGAGGAAACCGTGTCTGTTTTCTGGTCCAGAGCAGACTTTTCTAAAACCAGTCACCAGTCTCTGCTGGAAACATGTCATGCAGAACCCCTCTGTGAGGAGTATCAGTGATGAAGGGAAAATAAATGAAAAAGCACATCCGCCTGGTGTTTTCCTTGACAGTCTCTGCACTCCATGCTGGAAGTAACTGTCACTGGAGTGAGATTAAGGAAACTTGACAGCTGACAACCTGTTTGGACTTTGCAGTATTTCATTGCACTTCTTACATCTTCAGGATTGTTATTTTACCCTTTAATATCCATCTCAGTGCACTGCCCTGATATCCACAGTGCAGCAGTTCTGGCCTGATATTCATGATGCAGCAATTCAGTTCTGTCCCACTTGTCTTCACAGGTATGAACTGGACACCCAGCCTGCATGTACTACCATCCACCTGCAGAACAAAAATTGCACCTTCTTTCCTTCTCTCTCTCTCTATATTCTTTATCAGGGAAAGGAGAGAAGGAGAGTTTTATGATCATGGAACATTCTCATATGTAGATAGACAGAAGTAGAGATCTGCAACTAAGGAACAACAGGAAAGTTGCAAAGTCAAGCACTGAGAAATTAGAAAATGCCAGCATCAGAAATGTTTATGCAATCTTAGTTTGCCTTGCTAGTGAACACATATTATAAAGGTTTTAGTTATACAGCCACACCTTCTTTTGATTCCAAGCCCCTGCAGGGCAGTCAGTGTTTCCTTGCTGGGTTACTCATCAATACCCTCCTTTCCCCTTATGACTCAATGGGTAAGATTAGCCTTCCAGTTACCATATGCTGGTCAAACCTGAAATCAAACTGGAACATTTCTCTCTCTTCAAAGGTTCTCACCACTCTCATATTTCAGTGTTTCAAAAATGGTTAGTGTGTATCCTGGTAAAGTGAGACACTAAATTTGTGTGCAGTGACAAAATTTAACACTAACAGTCAGTGGCCATGCCCCAGTTGTAAAGCACTGTGTTTGACCCTTTTGGTGCTGAAAAGGATTACAAAATACAACTTGTACAGTAACAGCACCTCCAGATTCCTACAATATTTAGAAGGGAGACAGTGGAGATAGGTAATAGCACAACCAAAAATTCTGTAGCCTAATTGCATAAATGGATAAGAGGAATAATTTCAGTTAAGGAAAAGGAAGTAACCCAGAATTATTATAAAAATTGTTCCATAAACATAACGTTGCTGGTGTCTGTGTTTATTGCAGTCCATGTTTGTTGTCCTTTGATGATTTCTCTATCAAATGCTCTCTGTTTATAAGTAACAACTGAAGTATTCAATACATACACTAAAATCTCATTCAGATGAACAAGCTGGTTTCTCTCTGGCTCCAACATTACTGTCACTAATAGGCTCTGAGAGTGGAGTTTCATTAAGCTTCTGTTGACAATTTATTTAGCGCACTGAAACTTGGTTTGCCCTCTTATGGCTGTTTGGGCTTGGCAAGAACAAAGAGATCAGAAGTTCCTGACCATCATTACTTGGTGAGTGGGACTCTGAGCAGGGGAGGAGAGCAGAGTATTTCAGGACAACCAGCACTGGGAGCAGTTTCCTAGTTCAGGTGGGATGAATCTTGCTTGTCTTTTCCCCTCTGAATATGGGGTAACTTGATTAAGGTAATCTTTAGGCTCCTACAGAGGGAGAAGTTAACCAACCACAAGTCATCCTCTCTCTGTTAGATATTTTACAAAGATGGACACCCATTTTGAGGTACCTTTATCTTTTGGACTATAAGGAAAACTTTGAGATTAGATGTACATGTAGAACATTTGGATAGCTCAAATTTGGAGAGAGAAATCTCTCCTAAGGGCCTGTTGGAGCCTACTTCAGTGATACTTTTTTCATTTAAAGGACTAGGACATGCTTCATCTCACAGTTTCATCACATTCTACCTATACTTGTGTAATATTTAGCCTTTATTCAGATAGGAGGAATGAATCAGATTTACTGGATCCTGAAACTTTCTATTACACATATTAAGCATTGTATAGGTCCCCAACCACTTTTTATTGGATGGCTAAATGTCATTAACTGCATTGATGAGGGGGAAAGAGAAAGGTGAAAAGCACTGCACACTGATGCTGCAGATACTTCCGTTCAATGTTAACTCTGTCAGACTGTATAATTGTCCCATATAAACAGAAGAATTAAATATACAGTCATATGCATACCTCTCTGCATTCTGTTTTCAGTAACTTTCACCCTTTTACCCTTCATCCCTAGTTTCCTTTCTTACATATTTACTCATGGTACACACATTTTTTACCCTTCAGGATGGCAATAAAAATACTAAAAGCTCAAGGGAAAATCACCTGGAGGACCATGCAAATCTTCACATAAAAGATAACCTGTGTTATGTCTGACAGCCTCTCCTTTTATTTTGTTCTGTCAGATGAACATGTTGTGGCATAAAAGTTGGGAACTGAGAATGAAATCAAGAAGAAGAAAGAGAGGAAAAAGAACAGTCTGAATGAAAAAACTTAGTGACTGATAAAATAATGTAATATTACTGTGTTCACAGGAAAGAGCTCTTAGAAATGAAAATATTAATGACTTCAGAACTGCATCATTTTAATATGTGAAAATAGAACTGCCTTGAAGAGGAAAGCTAAAGCCAAATTATATATCCAAAGTCTGTTTAAGAAAGAACATTTTTTTTTATTGCAGGCTCGGTGATCATAACTCTCCAAGATTAGTGAACTCTATCAGGGTTGGAAGGCATCAACAGTGATGTTAAAGGAGCTGCTGTCAAGTGCTTTCTAGATTTTAATTTCTTTTTCTTACCTCTGACAATCTATAACAGCTCTTTTGAGGTTGAAGAACACAACATTTCCCTGCTGGGATTATGCTCAACCAGGTAGCACACAGAGCTGATCCCCTTTTCCCTCATCCCCACCATGACTCATTCGTCACATCAGAGAGACTGAATGTCTCTCAGTTTATGTTCATTCCTTCTGAACACAGCATTATTACTGAAGATGTCAGCAGAGACACAGTAAGAGGCAGAAAAAGCTCTATAGAGCTGAACATTGCCAAAATGGAGAGCAGAGAACAACAGGGAGCTAAATTCATTTCCTGTTCAGAGAACTCTGCTGGATTATTGGTTCTGTCATAGACAGACATATTTGGATCACATAACCTCTTGGTCCCTCTGTTTCCTCCTACAAAGTAGGGTTTTCCTTAATAAAAATGATGATAATTTATAATAGGGATAGATTGAACTGTTTTTCTACTAAGTTTTTTTCCTACTATTGCAACTGGGGACTCTCTATACAGAGGGCTGATACCCCTCTGTACAGAGAAGGGATATGATTAGCCAGCACTGGAGAAATTCTCTGTTGTTTTTTTTTTTTAACTTCTTAAATGAATTGATACAGATTGCATGCACAGCCCTTTCTGGGCTAACAACAATAAGGTAGAGTTTTAATTGTATATTCATTGACAGAAAATGTGTTTGAAGGCTTTGTGCTCCTGCACTCAGGGAAAGTGAAGCACTTGTACTGGATAATTAAGCTTACACTTCTGGGAATAGAAATGCTATCACAAATCATACTGTAACTGCATGACTCTCTTGTGAGTAGTGAGCTGCTGATAAAAACTGTCCTGCCAAAATACCATCAAATAATTTTGCTTAACAAACTGTTCTGAAGCAATCACAATCTGCCAGTGGCTATCTCTACAAAAAACAGAGAAGACCATCAAGCAAATTATTTACCAGCAATTATTCAACCACATTTACTAAGAAATGATCTCCCAGATCTTCTCCCACTGTCCTTCTCCAACTAACATATGGGTCTGTCTTGGTTTTGAAAGACAGGTGTCTGCTAAGGAAGGCAGAAGCTCCCTTGAAGTGGCAGATATAACCCCTTTCCCTCTGAGTTATTACAAATTTGAAATCAAGGGCCTTCAGGCAACGATGTGGGAAATAGGAATAACAGTTCTTTACTATTATATATATATATATGTATATGTATATAACCAGTCAAACCAAACAACAACAACTATGACAGTAACAGCACACACAAACCCAGTCCCAGCCTTCTCGGCTGTCAGGCCCTTTCCCCTCGGGTGCAGTTCCGCTCGCAGCCGGCAGGGGCGCTGGCGGCTCCCGGTGAGCAGGGCAGGTGCGATGGTTCCCCCGCGGCTGCAGGGGGCGCTCCGGAGCGAGCTCGGGGAGCACGCGGCACCCGTGCCCTGGGATCCCGGGAAGGGAAGGAACAAAGGCTTCACAAACCCCGGACAGCTGGCCCCAGTGTCCAGCTGGAGCTTTGGGAACAGCAGGCTGGAACAGCAGGCTGGAATGGCAGGCTGGGACGGCAGGGATGACCACAAATCCTGGAGGACAGACGAGATGTATCCAAACGGAGAATCCCCCGGAGGTCTAGGTAGGCAGGTCGAGCACGGCTACAGCGTAGCGAAGGCTCAAAGCAACAGCGGGGCAGGGCGGCCACAGCCCAGCCTCCAGCGGGGGAGGGAGGGCGGCTTTGGGATCCCGGTGTTGTTTCCAGCAGAAAGCAAAGTAGCCGAAGCAAGCAGACTCCTCTCCCTCTCTGACACAGAGATCGAACTGACCCCACACCCAGGTGAAACAAAGGAGTAGCCAGGCCCACCCTCAGTGGGCAGCTCTTTTGTCTTCCTTAAGTACAGCCATTTGTCCCCTAGCAACATGCATATGGGAAAAAATTCCTTTAACAGGAAAAAAACCTAGGACTAAACTAAAACCCCAACAGGGTCATAACACCAGAGAACTGTTTGTTAAAACAATATGACCTAAGACAGCTTCATATTTATAGAACACCCCTCCACCCTGCCCAGACTCTCCTCCCTCCAAGTTCTGGTGGAGCTAGAGGAATAAATGGTATTGGAATGGAGAGAACAAAAAAGAGCAAAGAAAAAAAGGAAAGTCATCAGCTGGGATTTGCAAAAAGAGGAGGGCATCAAGGAAGTTAAGAGAAATAGCAAAATTATTGTCTCACTGACTTCTCAGAGACATGCAAACCCAGTGCTCAGGACACAGGGAGTCAAGAGTAAAGTGCAGGGGTCTCTGAAATCAAAGTTTTAGGCACTGGGGGTAGATTTAAATTTGTCATCTGTGCTGTATTGCCCCTGCCCCTTAATAAGCATGATGAGACAGGATGCTCCCAGCAAACAGCTGCTGCTGCTCTGACAGCTTCCAGGGTGCTGTAGTGTTTTTTTCCTCCCTTCTGGAGCTACAGGCTGCCTGGGGCACTGAGCATGAGAAGATGCTGGTCTGTATGTGCTTCCCTGCTCATTAGAGACAGCCTGACAGTCTGCAGTGAGTGCCAGCTTCCTGCTGTCCCCCTTCGATGGGCTTGTTAGCTTTTCATTTTGGAGCCTGAGAGCACTTCAGAGGCTTCTTGTTTTAGCATGAGGACCATAAATGGTACACATTAAAGAAAGAAATGGACAGGGACAATTGTATCTCCCTGGTGTTTCTACGTCCTTGTCATCTGGATGAGTCCTCACAGTCTGTTAGTTCCCAGGACTAAATTGATATTGCAGGTATTAATTGCTATAAGGAATATGCTGATAACTAAATGCTCTCCTGTAGGCACTTTGGCACTGCAGCTGATTTAGTGCATGGCTAATGATTTAGTGATAGATTCATCTGGGGGCAACAGGTTTCTGCTTCATTTTCAGATCACAGGGGGCTGTGTGTGACTGAGCAGTCTGGCTGCTTCCAAGCTGAGCATTTGCAGTGATCCATGAGTTCTCTACTCAAAGCTGAATATTCTGACATCGGTGCAATTGTGATGGTGTCTAAATAAAGCCATGAGGGGGAAAGAAAATTGCCGCTGGTGAGTTTGCCATGAACTCACAATGACTTAAAACTGCTGTGGTAAAATGGGATTGGTTTCAGAGATGTGTTAAAACTCAGTGCATCTGCTGCAAATATGATTTTGCTATTAACTCAAACCATTGCAACAGCTAATTTGGTAGATCTAGCAGAGTTATTAGAGAGACAAGGGACTCTTCTGTGCTATTTGAACTATGGTATGGGTACAGCCTTGGGAATCCTTGCTGGAAAAGCTGTTGAAGGGTCTGCAGACAGAAGTCTTACAATATTTGTAAACTAACAGACAAAATATAGACAAAAAGTATCACTACCCAAGTCTTTGTGCCCCATGTACCCCGAGTTGTGCAACATCCTCTTTGTTGGTAACCTGTGACAGCTTTCCCCATGACAAGCTAAACTAACATGGGTTCTGTAAATCATCAAAAGAAATGGATGCCTGAACTTACAGCTCAAAACCTGACTTATTTCTTTCTGAGCTGAAAGAACACTGCACAATTAAGTCATAGACCCTTGTGTTTGTTGTGACCAGCTTGGACCCAGCTGGGGATGCCCCCCATTAGCTGTTTTCTGCTTGATTCCCTGCTTACATGTGGTATGGGGAAGTCCCTGCTCTGGGGATTACATGTGACATTAGGCAAGGTAGCTGAGGCAGGGAAAGGAAAAGTTGCTGTTTTGCCATCATTATTCTTTGACTGACACAAAGTGCAAATTACTGATTTTATCTGTATCTGAATGCCAGTGTCCATGAAGTCCTTGAGCTGTTGAGCCTGTTACAGCTGCAGCATAAATAGTCTGAAGCACCTTTTGGGAGTGGACTATTCTGTGCCTAGCAGAGTTTCCCCATGGCTTTCCTTTCCTCTCCTTTTCTTCAGTTCGTGGCTGGGCTCTGAGTTTACCACAGAAGGTTTGCAATCTGCAGCTGTCACAATAACTTTTGCATTGTCTGCAAATATCCATCTCCTTCATATCACTCCTGCCAGCCAACTGCCTGCTGTGTACGCTTTATGGAGATTTCTATGTCTTCCTCCTGCTCTGCTTAGCAAACATGTTTGTCCTGGCCCATAGTAACAATTGCTGTGCTGAATAGCTATAATGAAAGATGTGGAGAGAAAGGTATTCAGTTCTTCTTTGGGACCTGTGGCTTAACTGATCACTGCTGGTATTTCTAGGTCATTATTAGTAACTATAAAGGTTCAGAGAGAAAACACAAAGGGCTGCATGTGTTATACCCTATGGAGATCTGCCCACAGAAGGGACTAGCTGGACACATCCTGCTATACAGGACATCTCCACCTCACAATGCTCCCATAGAGAGCTGCATATCTGCAAGGAATAGCAGAGCATGTGGTTTTGGGAAAACTTGTTTTCCCCACAGTTGTTCTCTTGAGCATCTCAGCTTCTTGTCCCTCACACCACCAGCCTCTCATGTTAAGAGGAAAAGTGAAAGGGAAGCATGCTCAGCTATCTAGGTTGAAGGGAGTCAATGCAAAAGGGGCACTGGAGAATCCAGCAGGGATGAGACAATAAAGGCACATCAGCAAAGAAAGTAGGGGTGTATTACAACAGGGTTTTTGTAAGGAAAGAAGAACGAACGCATGAGGAATACCTGAGACGGAAGTGTTCTGTAGGTAGGAAGGGAGTTATGCGTACATGAAGGACACCCACTGATGAAGTGGGAGGGTGCAAGGTGCATGTAAGGAGGAGTGGTGACAGAAAGGGAGGAGGCAGAAGGTGGGGGTTGAATACAAAGGGTGAGTATTGGAGTTTCCTGTGGAGCTGGGATGGGTGGAAACTGGGATGACAAAAGCCATGGCAAACAGAGAATTAATAGGTGAGGTCATGTATGTCATACCTGCAGTAACAGAATATGCCTTGAAGTGTTGAGAAATTGTCTCTAGTGTCTGTGAGAAAAGAAAGGTCTGGAGAAGTAAAAATAATACACCACCCTCCATCTCACTTAAAAAGAACCTGGCTCTGGGAGTAAGTCACACTCATGAGTTTGCCAGAGCTTGAAAGAAAACAAGGGCTCAATAACTTTATTGATCAGCCCATGCTGAAACCTGCTGCAGGTGGTTTTGCATGTTAAGCTGAAAGGGCTGATGCTCAGTTGCGAGCTGCTGGTCCAAGCAGAGATTAGCACCATCAGATTCTGCCAGTCCTGCTTCCAAAACAGAGCCCAGCCTAGGGGCTGGCCAGGTCTCAGTGCTGTACTGGCGGTGGGAGGGCACAGGGGAATGTTGGAACAGACTCTGTGCTTCATTTCTGCAGTTTTATGGGTGTGTGTTATTGCTCACCTGGGAGAAGGCGGGGAAATGACTCCTCTCTGCTGAGAGCTCAAAGTGTTTGTGCTTGAGACTCCCTCTCCTGCTCATCCACTAGAAGACAAGCTGGTTTTTTTGACCTCCCTCAGCCTTCTGCTTACTTGGGGATAGACTAAAAAAAATATTTTAAGAGGATATTTTTAAGGAAAGGAAAGGCAATATCACTGTCACACAGAAACCTTGTATTTTTGTACCAATTTGGCACCTACATTTTTATACATAATGTTTAACTGGGAAACTAGCCAGGGATTTGGGATCTCTTTGGCACAGTTTGGTTTATGTAGCATGAGTATAGGGGTGATTTGTAGATGCTTGGGAAAAAAACACTCATGAGGACTGAACTATGAGGGCAATCAAACATATAAATAGAAAAATTTCCTTGAATAGTCACATTCAAAGGTCTTCCCTGACCCCCTCATTTGGAGCTAATCTTCTGTGGCAGGACTGGAAAGTGCTTAGAAGCTTCTTTCTTCCTTTTCTAAGCACCCTTTGCCTTCTCTGTCTTTACTGCTTCTAGCCTTGCCTGCTGTGGTTCACTTCTGCTGCATTATTGCCCTGCCTTACTGCATTTTTAGGCTCTGTGGGTCATTTTTTCTCACAGTCTTCCTGACAATTCCTCATTTGGTATGCAGACACACTCCCCTCACAAGGAGCTGAAAAAAATCTTCTAAATGCTGAGTTCTATTACAGCACCCAGATTATTAAGATACAAATATTTCCTTGGTATAAATGGAAAATAAGAGGACAGAAAAGCAAAGCTGTGTGTTGGCGCCTCAGTAAACTCACACCTGTACTGTTGCAGCACACAGTAGGAAAAGAAGATAGTGAAAGGAAGTCTTACAGCAACTGAAACAATGCCAGGAGTCAGTTCTGATGGCCAAAATGGTGAAAGCTGTGGTGTTAGGCTATGGTCACTTTGATGGGGGCTGGCTGCACCAGGGAAATGAATGGGCTGAGGTTCCCCTGCAACCACTGGTTCCTGCTGCGCTGCAGATTTCTGAAGAGAGCTTTAGTTTTGAATCAAATCAAGTCAATCTTCTCTGCATTTGAAAATGTGTGAAGAAACTGTTCTGCCCGTTCACCCATGATAGCAAAAAGGAAGGCAGGTGTTTAATAAGTGTTAATAAATAACACTTTATTTCCATGGTAACATTTAAGACAATAGGCAAAGACATTTTAACAAAGACAAATGCCCCTCCTGAAACAGAAGAGTGTAGAAAAGGTGCATTTCAGCTAACTATAAGGACTTATCCAAGATAGGTCATTTGGGAATTTTCTTGCCCTAAACTCCCTCAAGCATCAAAGCAAAATCGAAGGATCTCCAGAGAAGATTCAACTCAACCAAGGTATAAGTCATGCCATGAAAACTCTCTCTCTCTGTCTCTCCAATGTCTGCAGACAGAGGGAGTGATCCCATAGGACTATCCTCCTTACCCAAGTACTGCACATTAGCTGGGATGGATCCAGGTGAATGAGTTCTGTCTCCACCTGGTGTTCTTCACCCATGCTTTTTTGAGCGATGGTAGACCCACATGATATCATGCTCTTTCCTAAAAAGAAAGGTCATAATTCCTGAGGTTTTTTGTCCCCATGGGCATGGTCAGTGTTAGGGAACCCAAACACTTGTGCTCTGCCCAGAGTAGGTGTTTGATGAAAAGTGCATGGCTCCTAAAGATACCCATCAGAAGAGCTAAGCCCACACAATGAGGACGTACCAACATAAACACCAGTTAACAGAAGAAGTAAGTAGTTCCCTTGAGACATTTTTTTATCCTGCCACTGTTTCTGGGATGAGAGAACTGTACACTGTTCTTCAAGATGAACTGGGTCTTAGGGACTTGCTATGACCCTATATGAGTTCACAGACGTACTTCACATATTTCTCTTGGAGAGACTTTTCAAAATGTCATTGCATTCATTTTATTTTTGCAATCAAACTCTGAGAGAACACAAAACTGCTTGAAGTGATGGCTCTGGCTTCCCAGAGGTACTATGCTGTCATATTCAATGCCCCTCTGAGACTTCAGGTGACTTAAATGTGTCACAGGACCCTGACACTCTCTTCAGAGGCTTGTCGCTTCATTGTGGGATGGAAGTGAAAGCAGAAACTAAAAGCGTTTATGGAGAAGGATACACGACAGACTCTTACTGTCTGTAATTCTACTCCTTTAACTGTACGCTAACTCATCTTCGAAGCCTAAATTTCATATTCCAGCCAGCTTCCTGTCCTTCAAACCCCAGAGCCTGGGCTTCCCTGAGGTTTGTGGCTCACGTGCCTGCAAAAACAGTGGTCTGCACTTACCCGTGTGCTCAGTAGCTGCACTCAGATATTGTATCATGAATGTGTAAAGGATCTGATAAGAAGTTAGAAAGATACCTGAGTCAGATATATCTCTCACTGATCAGTGGAAAAAATTGAAATAACTCAGTTTGCTACAAGGAAAATTTCTCACTTGTGAGCTCAAAATCCTGCCTTCATTTCTTTCTTTTTTTTTCTCTTGTCCCTTCCCCTCCCTTTCATTTCCCTAGACTGTATGACTCTACAGCAGAGTACTTAAAATACTTCTTAGAAATAATGTATTCAGATTACAATTTTCCTGGAAAGAAAAAATGAAAATATATGGCGTGTCAAATCATGTATTTTATCTGTCATCTAAACTGTACAATTTTGTAATATCCTTTTATATTTTATAACATTATCATGCATTTTAGATACTGTGCCACATATTTCAGACACCTGCTGTCTGTAATGTAGTATGCCAGATCAACTCATGCTGTAACAACTTCTCAGTTATTTTTACCATCTTGCAAGATGATGAAACTTACAGCCCATGGTTGTTGCTTGGCTTGCCTTGTGTTATGTGGCAGAAACCGTGGGAATCAAATTTTTTTTTCATAATCTTGTGGTTAGAAAGAGAAACTTCGGGGGGTGACTTGAGTCAGAAAAAGATGGTGCATATGAAATAGTGTCATATTCCCTTTCTCAGCTGCCACGTATCTCAAAACAAGCCTCTTGCAGGTTTGTGCCTCCTGTGCACCACAAAGCAGTCAGACTCGCTTGGGCTGGAACAGCACAGTTTGCTGGAAACTTAACTTGTCACATAAGCCATCTCTCATTCCTAAGGGGAATGATGGAGGGCTTACATGTGGTGTAAGGGAGAGATGTTCATGTGAAGCAGATCTAGGGCTTGGGCTGAATGCTGGACTCAGTCCATGTGAAAGTTGTGGCAGTCTGATTTGTACAGTGCCGTACACGTGGATTGCACTGAAGCCATGTGGTCACATCAGGCTGTTGGAGGTGGAAGCCACGTATTGTGCAGGGCACATAGCAAAGTCAATTGGCAATGTCTTAAGTCTACTCTTCACAAGAGAAAGTGATCTGGCAGAGTAGGAGGCCAGCATGGAGAGATGTGAAAGGATTTCTAATTGTCTTGTCTCCTGGTGGCCTTATCAGAATCATAGACTCATAGAATGGTTTGGTTTGGAAGGGACCTCTTAAACATCATCTTGTTCCAATTCCTTGCCTTGGGCAGGGATGCCTCCAACTGTACCAGGCTGCTCAGAGCTCCATTCAGCCTGGTCTTAAACATTTCAGGGATGAGGCATCCACAACTTCTCTGGGCAACCTGTTCAGTGTCTCTCTATCCTCATAGTAAAGAATTTCTCCCTGATACCAAATCTAAACCTACTCTCTTTCAGTTTAAAGATAACTTACCATCTCCTGAGTGTTCATCTCTCTTAGTCAGTAAGAAGGGCAGAGCTCTGGTGCTGGATGAGGCCACAGAAAGATGCTCCTGTGCACTGTAGGGAGCAATGGTACTGAAAGTTCCCTGTGTCTGTAGCTCTTTTTATAGCCAGACAAATGACAAGGCCAGTCTGGCCTATTTGCATATTCATCAAAGCCTCCCGCTAACTTGAAATATTAATGTCTTTTAAGATAAATTGCCACAGGAAGATGAAGACATCTTGAGACACAATAAACAGGAATTTGGCTCTCTCTCTAGACAAATCAGAAATACTTCTAAAGTCTTAAAACTCAGTGGAAGTTTCCTTGGTTTTGAAGCAAATTTCTTCTCTATTTCATTCAGTTGGAAATGTGAAGAAGAAAATGCAAGCTTAGGTATTTTTGAGACATGGAAGTTAAATAAGTACCAGAATTCATTGAAAGAGCAAGTTAACATACTTAGCCCGTTTCCCATCTCAAAAGGCATGAATCAGCACCACGACTTTGACTTTTATTAGAGTCCAATTATACCACTGAGATGCTTGTCCATCTCTGGTTTAAACCTGGGTACAATAGGTATAGATCATTCTATTTTCCTGTTTAAAAACACTGTGTAACACATTGCTGGGTAGACTTCAGCCATGGGCATAACAGAAATTGTCACTTCCATTTTGTTCTTTATAAAGACTGGTAGTGGATGGGAACATGTGATTCTAGGGGCCCACAGCAACACAGCCCTGAAGATAAGATGCCAGGGATGCTGACAGAACAAGCACGGCTCAAGGGATAACGGAATGAGCAGCTTCTGCCCATCTGTTTCCTCAGACAAATCCTGGCCCTACTCCGAGACTCTTTGTAGTGGAATAAACAGCTTTTCTCCTAGGAAAGACTGAACAAACCACCTGGCTGTTTTGTGCAAATGGATTTCAGATATTATGAGCCTTCAACATCCTTTCAATTCACCTGGACTATGAAAAAATTCTGTCTCTCTCCCTCACTCCATTGATCAACTGATGCACCACAGCTGACTCTAGACCCCATTGTCTCCTGTCGAGAAAAGAGAAAAAATTTTTCTTTCCATTTGACTTTTTTCCAGACAGCTGCATTCTTCTTTGCAAGCTGCAAGTTCATACTTAGAGTATTATTCATCCAGCTGAAAAATGAGAATTAAAATTTGACATCTTTAGTCGATTCCTGAATGTGTGCCCTGGAGGAGGTTCTCCATTTAGTGAAATCTGCCAGAAAGTAAACCAACAACTTGGAGACTCCTATATAGTTTCTGTGGACAGGTGGGCTTTAGACAGCATGAAGATTAAACCAACACCTAATGTGATGGTGCATTTTTATCATATCCAAAGTAATTTTTTGAACGAACTCCAGACTTTTACTTTCAAAGAAAATATAGCTTAATTTAAAATTTAAATAAATGAAGATAAGTGCATCTGGGAAATAGGTACCAGTGTGCATCTACTCTTCTAATATAGATTATTTCATGCTGTTTAGGCTGACTAAATAAAAGGGCATGCAAATTTCTTCATCAGTGTCTACATTGTGGTTATATAGTACACAGAAAAAAATAATAATAAAAAGAAAATAAAAAAGTGCTTGAATTTGTGGAAATTCCTGAAATAAAAATCAAGCTTTCAGAACGTGAGTAAGATACTGGTACCACTGGGAAAGCATTAGAACAGGAAAACGTCTCGGTCTTTCTGTTGTTTCTTTTTCCCAGGTACTCTTCTTGCACCATCAGAAGCCAAGTTTTACTGGCTATTGTGTATGAAGACAGACATTTTCTGATCAGAAGGAAGTTGAGAGACCTTACTAGCTGATGTTTGCAATGCTACAAAAGGGGCATGTCATCATGATCACTTTGCTGCAGGTCCAGTAGCATGTTAAGGAAGGTATAATGAGATAGCTGGAGCGCTCTTCTTCCCATTGGTCTGAGGCTGTTATGCCAAATGGAGATGGCAGCAGTGGGGAAAATGCCTCCCACACACTGCTCAGTAAGAAATGATTCTGATACATTAAATGGTTTGTGTGCAACTTTTGTGTGGCTGCTGCACAGGGAATCTGTATACCCCAGCCAGCTTTGCCTGGCTGCTGAGGGGGCGTACTGGCAACATTTTGGTAGCCAGGGGGGTACAGGAGCAACTTCTGTGATAAGCTGCTAGAAGCTTCCCCCATGCCCGAGAGAGCCAATGCCAGCTGTATCCAAGATAGACCCACTGCTGGCCAAGAATGAGGCCTCCAGTGATGGTGGTAGTGTCTCTGGGATAATGTATTTGAAAAGGGGGAAAAACCTTCTTAAATACTGTGCAACTGCAGCCAGAGAGAGGAGTGAGAATATGTGAGAGAAACAGTTCTGCTGATACCAAGGCAGTGAAAAAGGCACACATTCCCTGTCTCCCTGAGCCATTGAGGGGGAGGAGGTAGAGAAAATTGTGAGTACAGTTAAGCCTAAGAAGAAGAGAGATGCAGTGGAAGACTTTTTAAGATTTAGTTTTATTTCTTGTTATCCGACTCTGATTTGATTGGTAATAAATTAAACTAATTTCCTCAAGTCAAGCAGGTTTTGCCCATGACAGTAATTGGTGAGTGAAATTTCCCTGTGCTTATCTGGACCCACAAGCCTTTTATAATATAGTCTCTCTCCTTTTCAGCTGAGGAGAAGAGTGGCAGAGAAGCTTGGTGGGTACCTGGCATCCAGCACAGGTGACCCACCCCACCACAGGAAAACCACAGCTGGTGGGGAAGGCCAAGGTGTGGGAAATGACACCCTGTGGGAATAGCTATGCTGTAGAGGGCAGGGAGATGAGCCCATGGCTGTTTGCAGACCCCTTGGTCTTGTTCTTCTGGCTGATCTCTTCCAGTATAGCTCTTTTTCGGTTACACTCTGGTCAGATGGCTTTGGTATTATTTTTTTACAAGAGCCTTTTGAAACTTATCAAGTGAACAGTCACAGAAAATTAGCAGTTTCATGTCCCAACACAAGCTGAGGCAAGATATTAATTTGACAGCTGGACTCTATTGATTTTAAATTCCAAGTGTAAGTACTGTACTTTGGGGCAGGGTGCAGACCACAGATGCTGAACCTCTGTTAATGTGTGAAACTGTGCTCGGCCTTGACTGTTAAGTGACGCTTGATACCCTTGTCCTCAAGTAATGGTGATGGCCCTGCAGGCAAACAGCCCAAGTTCTGAGTGTGGGTGTATTTAACATTGTGAATCTGAATGTTTGCCCTGCCGGACTAGGATCTGTGACAGTTTTTCATCTGTTCGGAATTCCAGGTTCTAACTAGGCAAAAGAAAACCTTGCTGTTTCTCAAATGATGGTAAAAGCCCAGATCTTGGACTAAGTTCTGCTCTGAGATTTTCAGCACTTTCAAGTCTCTTCTCCCCTATGTCAAGATAATTTGGGCATTTAGCCTTCTTGTGTGGTCTGAGGAGAAAGACTGGCACCTCTCAGAGGCTGTGCAGCACATGTGACTAACTTTATGCTGAACTGAGATGAAAGCAGCTGTCTGAGGCTTGGCTGTAAGAGGAAAAGTGGTGGTTGCCTGGGGTGGAGAGAGCAGACTTTGGGCAGATGAGGTGCACAGCTGCCCATCCCCCTGGGGCTGTTATGGCTTTCTTAGGTTCTGTCTTCTGCTCAGCTCTAACACTAACTTATGGCTCAGCCTAAGACCCCCACCTCTGGTCCACAACACAAACTTATTCTTAGCACTGATCTCTTTTTTGCTCCAACTTGCCTTTGGTCCCCAGTTCCAGCCCCACTCTAGTGGGTAGGTCACTGAATGTGATTCAACTTTTTCATGGAAAACAACAGCCCTGTGGGGCTTATTCTCCTCTCCCTTTGTCAGTGAGGTATAACTGCTGAAATCCAATTAGTTGTACTGAGGCAACCAGCCTGGTCCTCTAATGCAAATCAGGACATTTTCCTTGTATTGGAAGGGTAATAAGGATCCAAAATTGTTGTTTAGTTATGAGGATGCATAGCCATTGGCTTTGCAAATCTGAGGTGTAGGCAGCTGTCTGGCATTTTTGCCTTACCCTTTCTCTCCAAAGCAGGGAATTTGCTGTTATGCTCTGCAGAGATCTCCCTGCATGAGTGCAGCTTCTATCTGTTCAGTGATTCCAGCTCTCTAAGACTTCTCTACTTCTGGGGCAGCACAAGAGGAGCCAGCTCTCGAGCATTATTGTGGTCACTCGCTTGAGTAAGCACTGCTGATGTGGGCAAAGGTAATAGAAGTGTCATGGCTTAGGAACGATGCTCCCCAATTTACTGTTCCCACTAAAACCCTCCCTGCCTCCCCCTGCAGCAGGCTAGAGAGGAGAATTGGCGGCACAAAAGGTAAAGATTACAGGCTGAGATGAGAACAATTTACTGGAAACAGCAATGAAATATGAAACAAACAGTACAGCGACAATATTAAGAAAAGGGTGTACAAGGAAGGCAAACAGCTCACACATGATGAAAGCTCAGCACATGGGAAACACAATACACAAATTGCTGCCACACTGTCCCTGACTGGAGACTCCCCTCTTCCCTGGCAATGTCGTGGGGTGATACAGAATAACCTCTGCTTATAGCTATGCCTCTTCCTAACTATTGCAAAAATTGATCTTATCCTGGCTGGAACCAGGACAAGGAGTTATCCCTAATTCTTTAAGGACTTCTCCATGAATGACAATCAAAAGAGGATCATAAGAGCTGAAATTTGGAGATCAGTATTTCTGGCTTTTCCCAGAGACAGTGTGTTCTACTAGATCAATCCTTCAACAACACTAGTTTCAGCTTTGTGTTTTGTCAAGGCACATGCCTAGCAGCAGCACCCAAATTTATACCCACCCTTCTTAAATGGCTGGCTGTCTTGGAAGACAACTTGCAAGACCTAGATACTTTGTCCTGATCTGTTCTTTTTATAATAAACATGAAAGGAGGTCAGACTAGCAGATTTTGCAATTTTCAAAATTCTGAGAAGATTAAAAAATGAAAGCATTGTATGAACCCTCTCTGCTGCAATTGATGTGGCAATTGTATGCTGTTTTAGAAGAAAAAAAATCTAGAAAGCTGTACTAAGGAAATCCAAACACACAAGTTTCCAAACAGCAATTTAGAAGAAAAAAATTGAGAGCTAGTGGTTTCCCAGCTATCAAATGCTAAATACTATCCAGAGGTTATTGACTATCTGATGAGAATGAAATGGAGCTGAAAGGCAATTGATTCAGAAATAAACAGTGCATCTATTTAGGGTGATGGCCAGTGGTGAAAGAGTCTCTAGTCAATTTGTCAGGAGTTTCTACAGCAGTTGCTCATATATATTCAGTATCTTTCAAGATATATCTTCTCTCTACTCTGTACAAAAATGCAGCTTCCTACTTAATCTTTCTGAAATTGAAAAAGGCCTTGTACATCACAGAAAGTCACTCCTCTTACATCCAGTAACGACTTAACTCAGAGCAAGGAAAATTGCATTAGCCTTAAAAGCTAATTTGCTTGCTTTCTCTGTACCTCTTGGTCTACTGGTTAGGATGGCATTTTCTTGCTCTGTGAACCTTCATTTTACTTGCCCTCACATACTCATTTTTTATTCCATGTAAGCAATCTGAAAGAATAGAGGGAATTTATGGGTCCATGCAAGACACCTCTTCCTTACAAGAAGTGTTCCTCCTTCCTCATATTCCTGGTATGGAAAACAGTTTCTCTTGGATGACCTGTATAAAACTCCAGTGCCCTCTTTCCTCTTTTCCCAACAGGATTTTGACTTTATAGCCTCCTTATGCTGCTGTGGTAACCCTTGTGCCAACAGCCTGGAATTATGCAGCAGCAGAGGGAGAAGCCGAGTCAGCTCTCAGATCCCACAGGAAAATGTTTTCACCAGAGTGTGTTTTCAGCTGCATTAGCCCCATGATGTGGTTGGCTGCATGGCTGGGCAGGGACAGGAACCACAGCCTCATGTTTTTCCATGTCAGTGGCAGAGGTTAAGCCATTTAAGTAAATACAGCTTAAGATTTTTGGGAACATCATTGCTCCTTCCAATTTTTAAGTGGTGTGGGTATACTAAGATTCATCTAGTAACAACAAATTCTATTGCCTATGTTTTCCTTATCTGATTTTATCACGAGCAGGTCTCCTGCTTTAAGCTTTGCATCTATCAAGCTGCAATTGCTCAGTTAAACAAGACAAAGGTCTTTTGGCAAGTATTTCTTAACTTTACAGGGCCACTTATATATTTATTTTTAAACTGACTGGTATTCTTATCTGCTGGCCCATAAGCTCCTGGGCTTAGTTTATGCTAATGACTGAGAAGTTTTGCAATTCATCAAGAGCTAAGAACAGACTGTATTTGGTGAAGAGTTCTGCTAACAATCTGTATTACTCTCTCACCAGTCTGTTTTCTTTTGGGTAGGGAAGAATTGAAAATATTATGCTTAAAATCTTAGCATATCCCAGTAGTTTAGAAAGGGCTCTGTGGTACAGCTGTTAGGATTTTCTTCCAGAAAAATGCAATGGAAAAAAAGTTGCATTTTACCTTGTATACCTTGAATTGTTGGCATGTGTTTTGAGTGAAAAATAAGAATCTTATAAACAATGGTTAGATCTAGCTTTGTCCATAAATAAATTACTTTTTAAAAAAAATTAAATCAAACACACTTTTTAAGACTCACTTTAAAAAGTGGGTCATAGCAGACAGCTGGCTGTGTGATTAGCTGGGGAATAACAAATCAAATATAACATATCTATAGGCAATGGAATCATAAACAGAAGTGAGGCCTTGGCTTTACTACCTTTTGTAGCATTAAGGAGGTTAAGATAAATTTAGATAGTGACATGCAACTAGCAGTAGAGGATTATTTTTATCTAACATAGGGAGTTGTATGGATATTTACCACCTAAAAGATAAAATAAATCAAATTCAAACTACAAAGGGTTTTCATTTTGCAGAAAGGTTAATTAACTACTGGAAGAATTTGTTCAGTTCTATGATGTGATCAGCATGTCTTGATATCTTTACATGAAAAGATTTCTAAAATATATGAAATTAAATAAAAGTCATAAGCTCTTAAGTAGAATCACTTGATGGAATTTTATGGCTTGCATAAATCAGACTACAGAATCATGAGGGTGTATGTCAGCCTTACAGTTTTATGGCCTAAACTTAAGATATAAGGGCTGAATTAACTGACTTCATTTAGTCCAAAATATTTTTCCCATGAATATTCTTACATCACAGATTGTCATAAATGGAGTCTCAGCATAGAACAGAAGAGAAATTAGGTTAATAGGAGGATTACTACTTTGTGTATTTACATGCCAAGGGCAGATGTTGCCTCTCCTGGTGAGACAGACTCATCATGCTTTCCTTTACATGTATTTCCCTGTTTGTTTCAAAAATGGGAGTTACCTTATTAAACATTAATCTTGAGCCAAAAATCCAGGAACTAATAAACTGTTTGCACCTGAGACGTAGGTACATTAAAACACTCTTAAGAAACCTGAATTGTTTAATTGGGCCTTAAAATGACTTTCAGGTATTTTGTGCCTTACAAAAGACTCTTCTACTTACAAAGCAGCCTAAAAAGGTTTCCTCATAAATGTGAATATGTTATTTTACTTTTAACAAGAAAAGCTCCTGGTACCATGCAGTGACTTTTTAAGCACTATTCTCTCTGAAGGACTTTACTGGATGCAAAAAAGCTTTTCCAAACTGGAGAAAAAAATCACTTTTGAATTCCAGGTATTTTAATCTTTCTGTTTTGCTTGCTTTTCATCTATGCTTAATAATATCAGACAGGATTTCTATAATGTGGTTGCTATGGTAAAAGCAGACCTATGTCCCATCACATAAACCTTGAACCATTATTAACTGTTTAATGTTAGACGAGCAAAGAAAGGTGTGAATAGCATGTTAACACCTTCAGAACCAGCAGCCTTTCATCCCAATGTTCCTAAGGCAAAGATTTTTCCTTTTCATTAGGCAGATTTAGGGCTGCTCTTCAGTGCACATCAGGTAGGCAGATTGGTACTGACAATGCTTTTCAGGTTGTCTTACTGAACTTATAAATTCATGCATTTGAGGGCCAGGAAGCAATTGGTCTAGCATGTTTAACCTAGGTTATCCAGTTTAAATGAAGAAAAAGATTATAGCCCATGTAGGAATGATTGCTTCTCTCAGAGCAGCAAGCTAGACTTCAAATGTTGGAGAAGTTATGTCCCTTAGAAAAAAAAAACAAACCAAAAAAACCCACAAAAAACTCCAAACATAAAATCAAACAACCAAATGAGCCACTACTATGCTGTTTAATTAACCTGAGAGCTAAAGAAATGACTGCAAAATTATTTTTTACAGCATTTCCTGCCTGTTGGTCTTTTGAGGTCCCTGTTACCAAGACTTGTAACCTAAAAACCAGAACAGGTTTCTGTCCTTGTTCTTTCTGGTCACTTTTTACTTTTTCCCTTTTTTTTCTTTTTCCTTATGTGTTCAGACCTGCAAAGAATATTAGTACAGTGAGAGCGGACTGGGACTTTGTTGCAGTGGATGGCTTTCCACTATGCAAAAACGATGGTCTCTGCCCTTGGATGCCTATTTATCAGGGACAGTAATTGATCTTAGTGAACAAAATAAATCACTGGTGTCAGTTGCAATATCAGGGTGCTGACAGCTGATTTGTTGTAGTTGGTTTGTTTTTAATATGTATATTGAATTTATTCAAGCAAAGCCAACTAATGGTCTAAGCAGAGTAATTTATTCCAGTTTTTCAGATGTTATAGATCAGCATGGCCCCACAGATTGCAATGAAGTGACCAAATTTCAGTTATCTAGAGATTTCACATCTCTTCTCTTTGAGGAGGTAACACCTTTTGAAAAGATAGGATTAAACAGTTCTCAAAGTACTTTACTAAAAATTAGGGTAAATTCAGAGGGAAGGCTGGCTGGGTGCCCATGAATGATTAGATGTTTTGAATGGATTTAGTCCTTTAATATAAAATAACAGATTCTCCTAGTGTATAGCCAAATTTCCTAGTTTAGTAGGTGTATATTTTTCTTTATACATTTCATAGACTTTGAATAGAACACTGATCTTCCTGAGTTGCATAAATTTGCAGCCTCCACTGGTGATATCTTGCTTCATATTCTACCTTTTGAAATGAATTTTTTTTTGGTGTCTCAGTCTCTAAAATAGTGCTTTGTGATTCTTCTCTTATTATAGATTTTTATCTTTCCTCCTACCAGTCCTCCAGCTTTATCGCTTTTTTACACAGCTTTATTCTACTCCCACTTGTGGATATTTGCTTCACATGTGTTCAATGAATTTTATTCTAGTTGTTTATTTCTGCATTTGATGAATAATTAGTATTGGGTAACCTTTTTCAGTGCTTCAACACAAATCCTGTTGAAAAGCCTGCAGCTGAAGGATCAGCTGAAATAAGTGATCTTGGACTGTATTTGTCAAGGAGCGAAAAACTAGGACAGGGAGAAGGGCAAGGGGAGACATTATACAGATTCTATGAGGCAAAGGTAGAAATAGGGCAGAGAAGGGCAGCACAAAACCACACACAAAGGTCAAATGGGGTAGGCTGGGAATTAATTCTCTAAATAATTTTTTCTAAGTGGAAAAGGCTCTGGAACTTTAAAGCAGTGGTAATTCCTCTGAGTGACTCCAACCTCTTGTGGTCCCTCAATGTCCATTTTCCTGAAGTACTGGATGGATATTTTCAGATGAGGGTAAACCAAGCTGCAGAGAAATCTTTTTTTCTGTCTGTCACTAGCCCAAGTACAGTGAAACAGTGACCATGACTGTGCTTAGGACACCTGTGTATATGAGTGGGAAACATGCTGGGGATTCTTAATATGTTTATTTAATAGTATTCTTTGATTTTTTTTTTTTTTGTTTGTTTGTTTGTTTTTGTTGTTTTTTTTCCACAAGGATTACTTGCATGCTGGACATGTGGATTTTCAGTTTGTTTCACTGCTAATACATGCCCTGGAAGTTTTGGCTTGAGCAGTTTTGCAGTGTCCATGATGATACCCAGGCAGAGTTTTTGCTGATCCAGATTGTGCCAAGTGTCATTTCAACAGTGTGACCTCAATTCTGCCAGTTTGGGATCCTCCACAGATCTCCAGTCTGATCCCAGGCTGCTCTGTGCCTTCAGCCCTCATAGCTTCACATGGCCATGTCAAACATAACCCTTGTTTTCTACTGTAAGAAATGCCTTTATGTTCAATTCTTCTGATATGTTGCAACACAGACTTTCCTGCATTTCAGATCCTTTTAAATGGGAAAAAAGAGAAATCACAAAATGATTGTGTCCTACGGATCCCATGTGATGCTCCGTGGCCTTAGGGGACCAAATGTCCAATGCCATGAAGTGTGGACACATGACTGCACACAGCCAGTCTCATTTATTTGGCCTTGGGACTGCTTTATTATTAGCAGTATGGACATAATCACTGCCTTAACTTGTGGCCCAGACTTTGAAAATACAAAAGGAAAACTAATTGCTTATTCTTCTGATTGTAATATATGAGGGCTGGGTTGTGCTGCTGTTTTTATCTGCTTTTAATTATTTTTATTCCTGCCCATGCAGTAAAATTGTTAGTGTCTAGGTTATTTCAGAAAAATCACAGCAGTTGTATGACTCCATCAGCTCAGAGATGAAGGACAACTCCTGTAGACACATCCTTATATACCTGTGTCCATACTCTCTCCAGATCCATGCAGTACCATTTCAATGTACCTCTGGGTTTGGGCTGGACACTTCGGCAGCAGCTTGCGGAAAAGCCTGTAATAACAAAAGTGTCAGCTTGTGACCACAAACATCTCTGTTATGCTACTGCTAGAAGAGAAAGGATGGCCTAGAAATTCAGAAAGCAAATATTCAGAGGAGCAAATAAAGGAAAGCGGTCTAGCAATGCATGACAGTAATTCCTTCACTCAGGAAAGAAACTATGGTTTTTGCCTTTACATATTCAGTCATCTAAGTCAGGGCAGATATCCTCAGTACCCTAGCACAAGACCCCTAGTTATGTAAGAGGAAAATAAGATTTGGGGAGGAAAATAATATTTGGAGAAGAAAATTATTTGGGGAGCAGTATAAACAAGACTACACTGAGGCAGTAGCAGGTGAAGCACCTTCCTTCATACTGCTGTCCATGCCCTTGGGTGAAAGCCCTGTTAGTTAACACTGGTGAATGAACAGAAGGCTCATCTCATTAAGCTTGGACTTGGAGAAGAGTTAAAGGACATTATTAAATCACTGAGGAAAAAAAGGACTCTAGAAAAAAGGCCTGAGAACAGATGGGGATTTTGTAAAAGGAGGAGGAGGATGATATGAGGAAAAACTTGCTTTATACTTCAATACCAGTGAAGCATTGCAGTGGAAAACTAAATAAGGGCTGAGAAATCATTCACCACAAGATGGCAAACAGTCACAGTTTCAAGACTATCTCAGCTGAAGAAGACTGCCCTAGTGGGTACCTTTGCTTCTGTTCTCAGTTAGTGATGGATATTTCTGGGGCAATTCTGGTAACGCAGTTAGGATAGTCAGACACCAGGGAGGTTGGCAGTATTGATGCAGTGAGATGCTCCCTGAGCAGCCCAGTACATGAGACAGTATCAAGCATGGACTTAGTTTGAAGGGACTGGCACCACTGTAGTCACGGACACTAAATTCAAAGGGCTTTTGATTGGCTTCTCAGCAGCCCAGCATAGCGTGTTAAGCAGTTGCTGTGCTGCTGGGCAGATTTTGTGTAAGGCAGACATTTTGGCTAAGGGCAGCCTTAGCAGAAAGCTGACCATTTGCTCTGCTTGCCTGAACAGTTTCATCTGACTTGTGGTCTCTGTTCTTTGCAACCAAAGACACCCAGGGCAATGCGGATCCATCTCTCCTGCTTGAGGAAGAGGACCTGCTCTGCTACATGTGTTACAGTCCCCTACTGCTAGTTGGCACAAAAAAAAGTCTACTGTACTTCAGACAGATACATTTCAGCCCAAACTTACACAGAAAATCATGTGCAGTTACGAGGTCTGCACACACTTACCACAGGGAGCAACGAGTTTACTGGTGTGTTGAGAAATGTGTTAAAATACATGCAAGGAAAACAAAAAAAGCTGTCTTATTCCCTAATTCCCAAAATTCCTGTTGAAAGATTTAGAAAATCATCAAAAGTGAAACCTGACACTAGCTACATTGAGGAAGGTGAGATTCGCAGGTGAGGACTAAACACCTTACACTTAAATTCCATACCAATAATAAATAAAATTTAAAAAAACAAACATTGTCCTTATCCTCTGCTATTCCCAGAGTTGCACATTTAAATCTCCAGCAAACTTTGCTCTCCTTTAAATGAACTCACCATCTGTCCAGCACCTTTCTCTGGCCACTAAATCAGGCATTAATGGCCATGTCTAGATCACACCATGAGATTAGAACAGATTTCCCTCACTGCCCCCATCCCTGTCATTTCTTCTGCTCTCCAAGGCTTGGAATCTGAGACATTAAGTTTGCTATTCAGCCAAGAATCCACTTCCATGTGTGCTGACCAAGCAGACGTCTGGCTTGGGAGGATGAAGTGCTGTTAATTTTGTTATTTTCCAGCTTTGAATTTTGCTATCTAGGGACTGGCAGCCACCAGCTTTTATCCTACTGATGTGGACCATACTTCTAAACAGACTTTGGAAGGAACCCAGGTCTCTGAACAGAAGGACAAGGGTAAGACACTGACAAAAGAGAGGTGAGAAGAGCAGGAACATGAACCAGTTAAGGGATCCTTCAGAGCCACTGTCTCACCATGGGATTATTAGCACAAACCCCACAGGCACATTGTCAGGTCAGAAGGTCTTTTGCTTTCAAATACTGCGAAAGAGCCTATGAAGCAAAGAAGGAAAAGCTTGTTTGGATTACTGAAAGCAGTTAAATATAATTATAGTTAAATATATTATTATATTTAATATTATTATTATAGGGCTACATATATTTATTAGTTAAATATATACATTGATGCTGACCTCTTCCCCCAGGGCAGAGTGATGACAGTGGTGGTGTCCAGCTCTGAAGGAATGATAGATTTGCAAACAAGGACTAATTTTCTCTGCTGCGGTTGGGGAATGTTAAAACTACGCTGCTGATAATAAGGTTTGAGTGCAACAGGAGAGGCAGGATGTCAATAGCATTACAATAACAGTGAGGCACTGCAGCAAGCAAGGCTTTTTGTCTGATAAAGTGCAGTTTCCTGGGAGAAGTTGGAGGCTCTGAATATAAGCATGGTATGAGATTACCACTGCTGACTGCCTATTTATTAACTCCATGTAGTTTGCTGGAAACCTTAAGTGTTCCTTGCAAAGCAAATTTACACTTTAGTGCATATTACTAAAATATATAACCTATATTTAGATGGCATCTTTCATCTTGAAGGGACCCTAAGCTCTTTGCAGATTGTCTATAATGGAATCACTCAGCCACCAGTGACATATTGTCATCTCTGAGGCATAACAAAACAACAAAACTATTCTAGGAAGAAAACAATAACTTCTATTGAAAGCACATGGGAATTCAGGACGCTATGAGGTAATTATACCAAAATGACGATGGTTGCAGACAGAGCTGAAAAGAATAGTCAATACTTTGCAAATAAGTAGCCCAAGCCCTGGCCACAGCTCACTGTGGGTTTTGTTGAGGCAGGAGAACGGCGGTAGCAAATGTTCCATTGCAACCCCTTCGGGTCGGAGTTTTCACCTTGGTAATCTTTCACACTAGAGCCTATGACCTCTTTGGGTTTTGCAGATGTGAACCTGCAGCAATTAGCCAAAACATCTGTCGTGAGTAAACAAGGGGAGAGCCAGCTTTTCCCAGGTGCAGCTGGATGGGTTTGGGCAGTGAGGCAGCAGCCCAAGTCTAGAGATATCCTTGACTGCTGTCACCCTTCCCGCACAAGCCAAAAGCCAGAGGACTGCAGCACACTGCCCAGGAGAGTGCTTTGCCTTCTGCCATGCTGAATTCAGCCCCTTAAAATGGGAATGATAATGCAAGTGATCACCTTAAAATTGTGAGGGAAAGGTTTGGGCAGGAAAACCTGAGCCCTGGAAATGACACCAAAGGCAGCCCAAATTACATGTACCTGTATCCTTGACGCAAGATATGTTTCGTAACAGTGATAATAACAATTAAATTTTTGGGGGCAAAACGCCTGTAACATGTAACTTTCTTGTCCCTACTGCTCAATCTTCACCAGATCCAGTACGTTAATAGTATCCTAAATATTGAGAGCACAGAGTGCTGGAGCAAGGGTTTGTGCTTGTAAGTTTGAAGTACCTTGTCATCCAGGTTTCAGAGACAGACGGTGCCAGTCCAACATTTTGTCGATCCTTGGCAGTAGAATTTGCAACTTTTGAGAAAAAAAAGAGGCAGTCTGAATGAATAGGAGTTATGTTATTTTAAGACTTGATAGATACTAGAGAATTAAATGGATACTAGGTAACTTCTTTTGCTGTGATTTTTTTTTGCCAAATATATTTATTTTAAAACAAGGTTTTGCCAATTTACTTTATTTATTTTTTGCTGTGTCAATAGAAACACTTTCTTCTTCTTTCTGCAAAACTTAAACACTTTTTTTTTTCATATTTTAAAAAGTAAACTTTTTGACATTTGCATTTAGAATGACTGTTAATATTTTCTTCTATATTTTACCTTATATATTAAAAAAAAATCTCCAAAGGAAATAAAAACATTGACTTTGTTCTGCCTTTAATTAGTTTCTTAGATCAGCTTTTCAGTTCAGTGAAAATAGAGCAAATGTTTCAGACTCAGCAATGCAAATTGCCTTATGTTTTGGGATTTACAGAAAACAGGAAAACCCAAGAATCTGCACAACAGTATCAGAAATCAAATTCATTACTCAATGGCATTTGCAATTTTCAGCATGCTATTTCCATCACTCCATTCTGGAGTACTGTGAGTTCATGCTATTGAGTGAGTGAATATCCCAACTCTGATACCTTAAGCATTTGTAATAAATATTAGCCTGAGTGGAACAAAATCTCCCATGTCCCTCCCTGCTCCTGACTTACTTTTCATATAGAGCACCTCACAACTATACCTGGTTGTGAAGGATGATAATGTCATTGGCAAAAAATTGCTGATTCTCTTCTTGCTTCCCCCAGAAATGCAACATGGTGAAATAAGAGGAACAAAACATTTATTCTGACTAGAAGCACAAATAATTTCATCACTTCTGGCTTCACCCTCAATAATTTGTTTTGTGGCAGTTACATGCCCTATTTGGACTTGGTAATGCTTGCATTCTCCATCATCACCTTTGACTTTTGCCAACACTTGTTTCAGGGGCAGCTTACTTCCAAAGCCATAGAAGTACAGCTGCAACATGCAGTTCGTGGATATACAGCTCCTGAATATGTAAAGGATGTGAATGTATGTTTATGTCTCATTCTTCTTGTTTGAAATCTAGAGAGAGAATAAAAAAGAGCCCCTGACATTTCACTGATTCTGCTTTGCCCTGAGCTGGAGCAGGAGAGGGACCTCACAGTATTGTTTTCAGTGTTTGGTTTATTCTGGCTTTAAAAATCCCAGTAGTGGGTCTTCCATCACTCTCCCTAATAGCCAGTTCCAACCCAGACTTTTAAATTGGTGGTTTGTACTGCAAGCCATGTAGATGAGTTCTCCTGAATAGCACTGGGCACATGAACTGGAAACATGCACAGATGTCCAGCTTCAGTTTCCCTGTGTTCATCCCCATACATTACAAGCACTTGAAACAGTTCCTGTCTCCTTCAGTGCTTTCTTTCAGCCTTCTCTCACCACTCCACACTGTTACACAGCAACACCATGTGCTGAAGCACCACTGGAGTGGATCCCCAAGGTAACGCTGGGAGCAAGACAGAGAGAGATATGTTTATGACCACTCTCTATCCTTCTAAACAGCTTTTATCACTGCAGTTAATAAAACACTAGCATGGCCAAAAGAAGAGATAAGGATGCTGCAGCTCACTCTCTTTTAGGATCTACATTTCTTTTTAGTTCTTGCAAATGTCTGGAAAAGCCGAACTGAAAAATTTTTGTATGATCAAAGAAGCCATGCTGAAGATTCCTGGATGTGCATCTAGGAGGAGATTAATGACCATCTTTTTTCAGCCCCACCTAGGTAAGACAAGCCTTGTCCTTGACATTATTATGTCAAACTTCCATCTAAGACTGAGACAATAATGCTAATTGGGTCTGAGGTCCAGTGTAAAGTTGTGATTTCACACTAATTTTTTATATTGCCTGAAAAGAATGGACAAGATCTAACACGTTGTTCCAGTATTTCTCAGTATTTCAGGCAACTATTCCACTGCTTTATCACCCATACACTAGAAAAAGAGGTCATCTACTGAGATTTTTTCTTTTTTCATGTGACTATTTTTGGTTTTACCACTGAGACTGGAGATCTGTACTGTTGTCTTGACTAGGAACAGTCTAGAAACAAGTTTGGCTGATAACTGTCCTCCCCAAAACAGACTGTGCTTGTTAGTAGGATTATTTAGGATTTTAGAATTCCTCAGGTATACATAATATAAATGTAACAGAAGGTTGGTCAACAGAAGGTCTTTGGCTAATCTCAGATGGTAAAGTAGTTGTACTGACCATATTTAAACACTTCAGTGAATCCATCCCTGAGGACAAGTGACCCATAATTTCAAAAGCACATTGCAGTTTTACACACCCAAAAGTATGTGCTCAGGGTATGGGTATGCCAACCTTTGTGACAGGGGAAGGCAAGTCTCTTGGAAAGTGCAGCTCTCTCTTTTGCAGTCAGTGGCAGTTTGTCCTTGCTGTGCCCTTCATACTTTTTGCTTTTACTTTTGGAGTTTATCTACCCTGCTATAGTGCCAGTTTGATCTGTAAGGAGGTAAAAAAGGCCAAATTTATGATATGTTAGACACAAGTTAACAGAAGATGAATTAATTTTTGGACAGATCTTTAAGAATTGTTCAGTATAATGAATTTTTTCTGATATATAGCTGATGGTTTGCATCCAGAATCACTTGCCTGCTGTCAGATTATTTTTTTGCCTAAAAATAACCTGCTTCCCACTACATTTTTTTTTTGTTGTGCACAAATATAGCAGGTTTGTTGCATCAAGTCACCTTACAGAGTGGTTGGGAGCATTCAAAAAGAGTAGCTGGTGCATATTTTGAGGTGGGTAGAATTAAGGATTACGTTCTTGCTCTTTTCCATTCTTTCAACTATTTTCAAGTTCTGATGAGTTGCATGAGTGATAATTATGGAATTTCAGTATTTATAGAAAACTATCAGTTTATAAGTATGTAACTGTGCAGATGATTTAATCTGACAGCACTTATTAAGCAAAAAAAACATAGTATTATCATTTTACAAATACAAAAATTTGGCAATTTTGGCTAGCTTTTTTATTATAATTTTTTAGAAGATGGATAAATACAGTGTAGCATGTAAAGCCTAAGGACTTTATGAAGAGAAGAAAAATAGAGACAAAGGATTTATAATACCAGGCACTGCAAGTTTTAATCCACAAAGGTAAAAAAATATAGTTTATGGGAACAGATGAGGCATAAAGTAAAGTAAGACGGACTTTATATGTATTTTAAAATATTAATGAAATTGTGGAAAGGCCTCCATGTTGCTATGTGGTGTAAAATGAAATCAGAAATGTTGAGCAGTTATGTCACCTGACATGTATGACAATCTCCTGTTACAGTCCTGAACCACTTTTGCTGACTTGCCACGATTCAAAGTAACCAAGAAGAGCCCCGGCTGGAGGGAAGTGGAGGAGATTGGGTGTCCTAGGGCTGAAAGCTGGAAGAACGGGAGGTGGGGTCAGGGAAACTCAGAGAAGTGGGAAACGATGGAGACAGAAGTGGTCAGGGGGATAAGTAATTAATATAGAGATCTGCAACACTCCTTGTTACTTCTGAAACATTTACATATTTTCTACCTGGGGGCTGAGCTGAATTAACTGACATAATTGCAAGTATAATTTTATCAGTGGCGGTATTTCTCCTGAAGTAACCTCAGAGATAAATCCCTATCTTTGTGACACATTTGTACAAGAATAACATTGGAGGGTTATGCCCACTGTAGGAGCAATGTGACACAGGTGAGCAGAGCAAATGAGCATATAAAAATACTTCTCTGTCCATTCACTTAGATCTTACGTATCTGCTAAATGGAAGAAATTTGCACTAGCCAAGAAAAAGAGTAATGATCTGTTGGTTTGTTTTGCTGGTTTTAGTCTCACTGTTCTCTTTTCAGAGGTGAGGATGCAGCTGGTTTTATTTTTTTTTTCCAACCCCTGTGAACACTCCTGAGCTCCATGTGATTCTTCTCCATGGAAGATGGATGGATGGATGGATGACAATGCACTTAATAAAACAAATATAAATAGAGTTGGCACTAGCTAAAACTATGGTCAAAAACATCTTTTCATGTTTCAATGACCAGATTTCCTAAACTACAGCAAATAAAAAGCTTGGAAGAAAGAGCAATGGGACCTATATTCTCCAGAGTGTCTAAGGACTTTGGCTGTCTGAACTGACAATATGAAAGGAGTTGTGTTTTTCAGAGAGTGAATATCTTGTAAGTCTTACTTCTTCTCCTTCATTTTGATGCAAAAATAGCCAAATATTCCTGTTATTTATTTTGTCTTAATTTTTCACAAGGTTAAAAATTCTGAGAACCTCTGAAGTATCTCACCCATCAAGGCCTGTGGACAATGCTTTGGAGCCAGCCAGAATTTGGGTGGCCTGCCTTCTTTAGATTGCTTAGTGGTGCTATTGGAGTTAACCCAGCATCTTCCTTTCAGCTGTGGCTGTGTCTCTCAAGGCAGGACCACAATGGCTGTGAAATGTATTTAGAAGAAGGCAGGATGATTTATGTTACGAATCATGACAAGCATGATGAGTTCATGTCATGGTTTAATCCCAGCTCTCAAGGAAGTCCCACACAATGTCCTTCCCTCGCTCACCTTCCCCATCCCCTGGTGGGATGGGGAGAAGAATCAGAAAAATTCTGGATTTAGATAAGAGCAGTTCACTAATTTAAATAAGGTAAAATATAATAATAACAGTCACAGCAAAAAATTGTAGGAATGAAGAGGAAAGAGGGAGGGGAATAAACACAAGGAAAACAAGTGATGTGTGATACAGTTGCTCACCACCCACTGAGTGATGCTGAGCCTGTCCCCAAGCAGTGATCAGCTCCTCTTGGCCATCTGCCCCCAGTTTATATCCTGGGCACGATGTTATGTGGTATGGAATATCCTTTCAGCCAGTTCAAGTTAGCTGTCCTGGACATGCTTCCTGCCAATTTCTTGCGCATGTGCTTGCTGCCAGACCATTGGAAACTGGAAAATCCTTGATTTTAGAGTAAGCACTTCAACAAAAACTGAAACATCAGTTGTGTTATTGTGTTATCAATATCATTCTCATACTAAATCCAAAATGCTGTGCTGAACCACTCATTAAGCAAAAAAATGAACTCTATCCCAGCTGAAACCAGGACTCTTCACCTTCTGTACTGTAACATCACTTGTGGCACAAGCACCAGCTTCCCACTACAGTTTCAGCGGCACAGTAATGCAATCTTCAAGCTCTGTGAACAGTGCACTGGGCACCTGCAGTGTCACCTTACCCAGCTGAGACAAAATTACATTCAACTACTGCCTCTCTTATTTTATTTCTTCCTTGAAATTTGAATTTGCTGTCCGTCTTCTGATGGGTGCTCTCCCTGCACACCTCAGGGTTGCCAAGTCAGGCCAGGTTTCTGCCTGGGACAAGCCGGATCTCCACCTCTCTCTCCTTAGACTTAAAGCTAAAAGGGCTTTGATGAGGAAGATGCTTTTCTCTTTATAGGCTTCTCAGAAATGAGACCTTATTTATGTTAAGTAGGTAACCGTTTGGTTCAGCTGAAAATCATAGAATTTTTCTCTTTTCATTTAATTTGCCATACTGCATTTTTTTTTTCAATCTATTATCTCGATATTTTTGGAATGCAGCTAAGTTCAGTGAAGTCTCATGGCAGCACATTTATAAGCCTAAGAAAATAAGTAAAGGATTTCCCAATGCAGGAGGTGGACCTCATCAAGGTGTTCTCTTCCACAACACTGTGGAGGTAAAAACCCATATGGCAGCAAATCTGGAACTAAAATAAGCAATAATCGTGCAGTCATTATCTTTATGATCATATATTGTCACCCTTAGGCTAACATTAGGCATGTGAAATAAGTTGGCAGTTTGTCTTAAAGATGAAAAATCCTGTGAGAAGGAAGGTACTCCATTCCTTGGTTGTTGAGAATAATTCTGATGAAATCATTCACTAACACAGCAAACACCAGTCAATTCTCCTGGTGCCTATTTCTTCCCCAGTCAGGAAGGAGCAAGGAATACCATGCAATATCATAGGGCACATAAAGTTCAGTCCTGGCTCCTACTCTTTGCTAGAGGTCTCAAATACATGTAAATTCTTCCTGGATTCCCCCTGGTTACTTTATTCCATATTTTCAGTCATTTTCCCTAATGAAACAATCTAGCAGAACTAATCCAAACACAGGCTTAATTAATCAACATTTGGCAGTCTATAACTCCTCGCTCCAGTCCAAATTACTTGTGACAACTTTCTTAATGCACAACCAAAATATCTACAGGGAGTCTCTGCCTCAATCAGCTGGCTGGATATTATTTAATATATTTCAATAAAAGTCCAATAAACCTTTTCTCCCTAGCTGCCCACAGAGCATTTTATAGCAGAAAGTGACATTATGTCTTTAACTCATTTTAAAAGAAAACAAATCAGCAGTCTTTCATAATGCAGTGATGTCTTGTTTGGGTCATGACAGCAGAGAAGCTAAAAGCTAAACTGAAGAACATGATAGTGCTGGTCGTAAGAAAAGGCTGAAACCAAGTGTCTGACAAATAAATATTCTCAGGTTTGTTTAGTGCTCAATATTACCCGCTTGTAGGATTGTAGACAAAACCCGACTTACTTCCATACTGAGCCTGATGTTTTCTGGTAGCCTGAGAAAATAGAGGAAAGAAAAAATAAAACTTCTCCTTATCAGTTAGAAATTCAGTTCTGCTGTCATGCTTCAGGAGAAGAAACTGGGTCCACTACAACTTCTGTGAACAGAAATATTTCAGCCTTCTTTCAGTTGCAACCTCTTTTTTCAGATCTAGTTTGTTTTGTTGAGGTGGAGACACAGTTGTGTCATTGTATAATACAAGGTATTTTTGCTCTAAACTCTCAGACAGATACATATCTGATAATTTAAATTCTGCATAGAATTCAGGCAGTTCCTCTGTTCAGAAAGGCTTAAATTCAATGATTAGATCTAAGCACTATACTGATGTGAACATGGATGCTTGTTCACAGCTTCCATAGTTTGAAGAGGATCTGCAGAACCACAAAGAATAGAGCTTGTCAGTCCTGTGATCTATGGCTGAGGAGATAAAAATCTGAAGTCTGAAGAATATTCCTTATGTGATATCATACACATTACAAATACTTTCTACTCTTTACTTCCATATCTGTAAAGCAAATCTCTGGTTATTCCTCATCTTAATAAGATGAGGACTTCAGTAACTTTGTGCAGTGTTGGGTGTAAATTACTCATGTAGACAGGATGTCTGCTATTTGATTTAGAAAATGTTATATATGTTATTTCTATGGGTTTCTGTGCTCATGTTCCGTGACTTTGATTTAAGTTGGACATCAGTCTTCCTAGATAAGTTCAGGCACAGACGTAATTGATGCCACAATATAATTTCTTCAGACATTCAAGAACTTGATATCTTGATGAATTCAGGTGTCACAGGAACTATGAATCCAAAGAAGACCAGAGACTGCAGAGAGAGCAGTAGCCCAGAACCTGTGGTGTGGCCACGAGGCTTTCCCTGGCATCTCACAGGTTGCTTGTGGTTGCTGAATTGCAAGGGGAGAATCTGGGGGAGCAGAACCCTGCTCCTTCGGGTGATAGATTGGAATTTTCACACCTGCTGTGCCAGAAGTTGTTACAGTACACCAACTGGAGCTACTTTGAAAATCATCCGGGGGAAGAAAGTTGGTATTGTATGCCTCTGCACTGGGTTCCACAGGAGGTATCATGGCTGGGACTGGGATCTTCACAAAGGCAAGTACAATTTCTCCTCCGAGGAAAGACTGTTTGGAATTACTTTGTTTCCATTTATTAATTGTTCAATAAAAAAGCTACAGGTTAGGAAATGTCTTCCATCAATCTATTCTCATTTTCCAGTGCTAGGAGGGTGTCCTACTTTCAGCCAAGGACACAGTTAATTTTTTCACAGTAACCATGAGGGGGCAAAGCTTGGACCGTGTGGACATGTCTAGGTTATTCTATATTATCCTCATCAATGCTGAGGGGTGGAAGTAAGGGATTCTCACTTCCAAGGAGAAGAGTGCATGGCTTTGGGTGGAAGAAAAAGGTGGCTTGTGAGAGGTTCTGCCACCATTCTTTTTCTTGGGGAGCAAGCAGCAAATGGAGCACTGGTGTGATCCCACTGCTGCCAACTGGAGGGTTTGTGAAGCAGTGCCTTTTTCATTGTCTTGGGTTTGGGGAGAACAGGGGTGCAAACAGTCCATTGGCCACTGTTTTCCATTGTCTTGGACTTGGGGAAGAAAACATGGGCATGGAGTGTCCAACAACCATTTTGTTCTTTGTCTTGGGGTCCACACAGCACCAGGTCAGATCAGTGAGCATTTTTCATATGTAAATCATCCTCATTTTGTATACTTTTGTCATTAATATTGTTGCTGTTACTGTTTGTTTTCTTATCTTATTTCTAGTAAACTGTTCTCATCTCAAGCCAGGATCTCTGCCTTTTGTCTCTCTCAGCTGAAGGAATGGGGAGAGAGAAACAGCTGCTTCAGGCTTAGTTTCCAGCTGGGTTAACCACACCGGAGTGCTTCTGTAATTTCTCAGAAAATTAATGAAAAAGGGAGGAATTTGGATCAAGAAATCGCCCCATATTATCCTAGATGGTGTTTGCAGCCCTGTTTCCTTGCTGTCAAAATCAGACAAAGTCTTTACATGGAAAGGGGCAAGAGTCCGTGGTCTCCTTGGGTTGTCTCCGAGCACGTCTTATTCTACCACCCTGGCTATAATGTGTCTCAGCTTGTGTGAGGAGTCTCACAGCTTTCTTCCCCTAGTTTTTCTCAGCATACCACTAAGCGAGTCATAGAAAAATATACACCCTTCTCACTGCTCTTTATGATGTACCCGAGATGATTTTGTGGGGCCAGCTTGCAATAAAGGGCACTGCTGAGAGTTAGCCAGGATGTCACCATGATGTCCCCCTATTCACATCTACGTGTGTGGACATCTAAGGAGGGGTGAAAACTGTGTAGAAGATTAACTTTGTAAGCAGCAGTGGTGATAACTTCTACCAAAGAATCCCAGAGGAGCTGCCCAAGGAGCTTTCTGACTCAATGACATTACTTTTTTGCTGAATATAAGAACACCACTACAATTCACAAAGTGTGGACATTAGTTAACACCATCCTACTGATCAGAAAGGGCAAGTGTGATAGCTAAGATAAGCAAAGCACAATTGGCCTGATAAGACTCCTTGGGAAAAAAAAAAAAAACCCAACAGCAAAAGAAATTGATACAGAAATCAGTTGATGCAAGATTAAGTGTGGTAATAGAATTAATACTAGCCAATACTTTTTTTTCATGAAAAATAGATCTTATCAAGAAAACCCAATTTCATCCTTTGATGGAATTATAAGTTTAGTCGATGAGAGAAACTGCTCAGACATGATAGACTTTTGTATGGCATTTGATTCAGTATCACATGGAATTATTTTAATGAAAAGTGCTATACAGTATGATAAAGTTAACATTGAATAGACCAAAGCTGGCCATCTGACAATTTCAAATACTAGCTGTCATCAAGGAAACATCATTGAATGAGATTGTTTCCAAGTGGGGTACAAGAAGCATCAATATCAAACCCAGTCCTTTTTAGCATTTTCATCAATCATGTGATAGTAAATAATTTAAAAAAAACCCAGACAAACAACTCATAAGAGATGTAACATTGAGTAGAGTGGTAAAAATGATAACATGGTAGTCACACAGAGAGATCAGATTCCATTGGATCAGGTGGAAATATTCCCAGCCTGAGACAAAGTCTTCATTATATAAGAACTTAAGTCCTCAGAGGCATTCCCTGAAACTACCATTTCCTAACACATAGATTTCACCTTATTTCCTTCTAAGGAGATAAGTGGAGTCTTGTTGTAAACAACTTTTGGTTAGACTTTTATATCCAGGGGTATTAAAACACCTCTGCAGAAGAATGAGTTTGACTCACAGTCTTTACTAAAAGCCTTTGCTGTTGCATAAATGATTCCATGGACTGTTTGCCATCTTCTCTCTCTTCCTCAGATAATAGTACTACTGTATTGGATCAATCTGAGTGAAAGTCCAGCTTAAATTAGCATTTAGTGATGGACATAGCAGTGTTAGGTTTGTGGTTGGACTTGATGATCTTAAATGTTTTTTCCAACCTAAACGGTTCTGTGGTTCCAAGAGGCAGCATTGCACATTCTGGGTGTAAGGAAGAGCAGTATCATGGACAGTGGCCACTCCTGGAAGGAACTTGGAATGCTGTCAAATGGAAATATCCAAAATGCTGCTGTGGAGGGTAGAAGTAATGAGATCTTTGTTGTATGAATGGGAAAGCAGGGGGAAGATTAACTCCCAAATGTGGCCTTGATGAGATGGATGATTGAATCATGGTCACAACTATTTTGGAGAGCATATAAATGAGCTGCAAATGCTATCTGAGGGCTGGATAAAATGCTGTGGGGGAAGAGCTGAATCAGTTTAGCTTGTTAAGAAGCAGAAAGGAATGTGAATTTATTAAATACCATGTCTTTCCAAAGGGAAATCTGGATCTCAAAGTGCATGTATCTTAGCCAAGAGAAGTGTTACAAGAACCAATGGCTAGAAACAGAAACCAGAAAAATTTAAATGAGAAATTAGGGAAAACTGAAAGTATCGGGCATTAACTAGTGGAAAAAATTACAAAAAGAGAGATGTTTTTCCTTTCTACCAATATATTCAGATCAAGACTGATGCCTTCCTGAAATAGATGCTTCAATCAAACATGAGTAATTGGGCTTAACACAGGGGTGACTGGGTGAAATTGAATGGCCTATGATATGCAGGAGGTCAGGCAAGCTGAGATACTGCCCTTTACAGCCTTAATCTCTCTGAATCTATGAATATTTGAGTTAGATACAGTAGGTATTTTTGTACTTAGTTAACATGCATCTCAGATATGATTTATTAAAGCTTTCCACCTCTTTGGTGACACAGGTTGGCAGACCAGTGGCACACACTGCAGACAGTTGCTCACCCAGTCTGAGTAATGGTTTACTGATAGAGTTTTCCTGTAAGCAGTGGTTACAGCAGATAACATTCACACAGCCCATATGATGAATTATTTCTGCAGAAAATGTTGGTAGACTCATCCTGAATAATGCTTGTATGAGAGCCCCATGATAGTTCACAACAACAACAACAAAGGCTTAAGCTTGCCAAAACCTCTTTTTTTTTCCAGCTTTGACATCAAAGAGCTCATTCATTCCTACTACCCAAGTGAGGTAAAGCACTCTGACAGGTAAGGTGAAGATTCATCTGATAGTGCTACATGGCAATATGCTTCTAAAACTGCGGCATGGTTAGACTTTTTCTCTGCTTTTATCACTTTTTTTCAGCAATGTGTAGACCAACAAAGTTTGTACTGTGTATAGATAATTATTCCTTGTTCAGCACACTCACATGAATGATCATTGCCATAGGGAGTGCATTTTTTCATTGGCCCATACATGTACTTACCTGTTACATTGTTCCCCAAACACTGTCCTTTCTTTTTATTTACTAAAGTGAAAAGCAAAATTTATTCAATAGGTGAAGGATAATTACTGGACTGGTTTTACATGATGCTCAGCACTCTGATCTCTAGCCCATCATTAAAACTCATTTACCTTAAATCATGGAAGTATATATGTTACAACTTCACGCATAATGACTTTTTAGTCAATTATATAAAAAATATTTGTTTTCATAAATTTTAAAAAGCAATCAATGCATCTTGCCCTCGGCACAAGTGTACACATGAAATGCACACTTGTAGCACAGCAACTGCTTCTACTGGTTTATCTGTAGAGAATGTGGACATTTAAGATTATTGTGTTTCCATATTATTCTGTGAGTTTAACAATGCCAAGAAAGCTGTGCACTGCCTCTCAGGAGCTCTAGCCTCTTGCTTCCCTCTGATTATACCTGATGTCCTGGAGGGAGAGTGGTCTTCAAGAAAGGTTTGTCACTTTGTCCAAGCAGACTCCTTAGTAACTTGCTTTTTGGGTCATAGCTATAACGAGTACATTTCCTTCCACTCTCCCACCAGATTCCTTGGAGCAGGTGTGGCTTTTTAACAAGTGCTGAATCGGCACCATGCCTAAAACTGAGCGGTCCCTCAAAGCTGGAAAGACTGCCTTGCTGTCATTGTCCAAGGAACACCTCCACACTTAGCAAATACAAAAGGCAAAGGAAGCTGCTCTCCAAGAAACAAAGAGGCTGTCCTGAGTTATGCAATCCCTACAGGCATCTTCCAGTGAGGAGGATCTGATTTGTCACCCATTCCATGGGATCCTGTTTGGGCAACTTGCACTTTCATCTCCCAGGCATGACAGGAGGTCTGAAATACTCAATATCCCACTGATGGACACAGGCAGCAAGGTTTATCAACAGCATTTTCAATGTCCCAGAGGGAAGATTTCTAGCTATAGCACCTTGTAACCTTGTAGCACAACACACAACATTCTAGCATTTTTTTTCTTTAGTGTATTTCCTTTCATGTCCCTACCTGGCTCACAAAGTTGGGGTTAAAATCTAGGGAATGCTCATGGGTTTTCAAACTTTAGGGTTGGATGGTGTCTTTTTATTTCTTACTCTGTTGCTACTGAGAAAAACAGCTGTATGTGCAATAGCTATTTTCCATCCTGAGTTCTATTTGTGTCTTCTGCATGTGACTTTAAGTAGAAACCACGATGAATCATGCTCTTACTCTTTTACCCAGCATCCTGTAGAAGGGGGTTCTGTAAGCCATTACCCAGTCCATATGCCACCAAGTCCCCAGCATATTTTCATGTAATTGTAGTGAATCTAGATCTAGAAGGCTTGTCAGCAGTCTTTTTTCTTTTTTTCCCATTGGACTGGGGACGGTTGTTGTTTTTTGTGAGTGCTGCTTTGCCTGTTAAACTTCCTGACCAGGCTGGGCAGTCTGCCCTAGTGGTACCAGTAATTCCATCTGGAAACAAAAAGAGAAGTTGCTTCCTGTCAGCAAAGATGAGGCACATAAATAATAATCTCAGCCAAATATGTTAAAAAACAAGTAACAATGTGCTTAAATGTGAAATCAAGATGCACAAAATAAGAATGTCCTAGGTTAGAATAACAGACCACCAAGTCCAAGAAGTGTGTCTCACTGATTATCACTATGAGTGGTGATAGCAGCATGAAAACGCCTAAACAGTTTTGGCAGTCTCATGCTTTCTCAGTGTGAAGATCAGTTTACCAGAGCTTTTTTTATCTCTGTACATCATTCTCTTTCAGATCCATTTCTCAAAGAGTCAGGTTCCGTTTTACCAGCAGCCTCTGTGTTTCAGCCATGGCTTTTGTTTGAGAAACCTGTGTTCCATAAGGTGTTTTAATTAATCTCATTACTATACTGCCTATGTTGACTGGTTAAGTAGTATCTCACGCAAGGGTGTTTTCCTCGTTAAGACTGGGATACAAGATGCAAAGCAGAATGTGCCATACGGTGGATACAAGAGTCAGAACAATTCTCATGGGAAGATAAAATTTTTAATAATTTCCTCTGTTTATTAAATAGTTGCTGGGCTAATAAATGCTGCACAGTGTGTCCTTCCACAGTCTTGGCCAATAAACCTCAGTCCTTGTGTGCCTGCATCTACTTGAGGTCCAGATGCAGGGACTCACCATTGACTTTGGTCCTGAGCCTCACACAGCTCTTTCAAAGGAGGATCAGTGCTCAGGTCATACCTAACCTGATCTTTGTGTCAGTCAGGACACTAGTGTCTTGTCTCTAAGAGACTTAATGACCCAAACTGGGTCTTTTTCTGAGCAACAGAATTTGTTATGGTAAACTCATGTGTTTTGAATCTTTATGTTTGGCAGCACTCCCAAAGATTGTATGACCTTGTTCCCTTTTGGCATTCTTGAACCATCTGTATTGGGCAAAGCAGTCAAGTCTTTAGATAAATCTCAATTATTTTCCCATTTATGTTTTTTATATAAAGGAATATATTTTTTGAAAATCTTACCATTTTACTGACTGGGACAAATACTGCATGGAGGCAATATGTATAGAAATGCACTAAAATCCTGTTAATTCTCTCCTAATTCCTGTAACAATCTTGTTGACTGTGCCTGTCTTCAAATTTGTGTTGTTATATTTGTTCTTTTCTCAGCAATTTCTTGTTTAAAGGAAGTACGATGAAGCCTTACCAAGAATCTGCTTTACTACTATTTCAACAGCAATAACTACTGTACAATTATTAAGTTGTACTATTAAGACAGAGAGAGTCATTCTAAATAGGAGAAATATGAAGTAGGAAAGTAGGACATATATTCTGTTGGTTTGTTTTTTTTTTTTTTATTGTTTTTATCCTGAAAAGCTGAGACATATGAACTAATGAAAGAATCACCCAGTGCCCTCGCTAGCATTCCTGGCACCAGAGCCCAACTAGATGACAGTGTTCTTGCATTTATTTGCCACAGAGAAAAGAAAAGCAGACACTTGGTTTACGTTTCACCCTATCTGAAATACTAAGATGTTCCAAGGTCAGCCTCCTGGATAGATAGTGATCCCAGAGCTCCCTGCATCAGAATTGATAAAGTAACTTTTCTTTTCACTTTCTTCACTAGGAATATGAAGTTTATCCTCTGTCCTCTATCAATGATCATTTTCTCAGGTCTGATGATGAAATTTGGCATTGCAGTTAAATCCCAGCTAATAATCCTGCTGATGATACACAAGTCAGGTAGTTTGCAGTTCTTTTTCTTATATATGGATTGGCTCTGAGCTACAGAGAGGAAAAAGTAAGCAAAGTTTGTCACTGACAAGATTTAGGGTATGACTGAACCACTGGGATTTCAGCTTTCCATCTCTTTCAGAACGTGTTCTTTCTTCTTCTTTGTCACAAAATTTCTGAGAAATCTATTAGGGTTTTCTTCAGTCTGAAATTTCCAACACCACCAGACAAGAAGTTAAAGCAACTGGAGTTTTCTTTTGCAATACTGTGTATCACTGGAATAATGAGCATGAACAAATTTTCCCAATTAAAAAAAAAAGAAGATTCATTAGGCATTACACTTGTAGAAAAGCCCCAAGAGCATCACTCTTGAAAATTCCCCAGCACCCTTGAAATCTTTTCCATAATACTTACAACAAAACCTGAAACTTATATTTAACATTGATTTGAAAAACTGGTTTGTTATACCCTTAGCTGCTGTAGCCCCTATAATGATACAACTATTAGGTGGAAACATACAGTGTATTCCACACTAGATATTGCTAATGATAATTCAAGGGATATTTTTACATCCTGGCGACTGTAGAAAAACCAAAGATTGTGGAGAAGTCTACAGTGATAATGTTAATGAGGGTCGCTGTCCTGCTTTCAAGAAGAAATTATTTAGTGAGTATTTCCTTTTTTGAGAGAGAGAGATACACTGCAATCACTCCTTGCAGGTTTTTTTTTTATGTTTTTCAATTATTATCTCTGCTCTAAAAGTGCATATAATGAATTCATCTACAAGTACTGCATTAAGAATGGTAGCCATTATGCAGTGATACGTGTGCGAGGGGGTGGGCAAGAAGTGAGAACATATCTCTTCCCAGTACTACATTATCATAGAGAGAGAATCTCAGCACAAATTATTCTCTGCCTATTAAAGTACTTTCATAGGCTGAACTAAACAAAGCTGATTCTTCTTTTGAACAGGCAGCCTCGTTAAATATTCAATACCCAGGCATATACTGATCATTCTGCACTGGTTGTTTTTCTTCATTTCCGTTTCTCCTGAGGTCTTCTTGCATCAGATTTCATGGGTTTCTTTCCATGCCATGTATCCTGAATGGAGCAGCAAATTCTTGCAACAGAGGTAGGTGGGGAATAGATAAATTAACGTGGAAGAAGAACAGAAGCCACAAAGGAGACTTCCTTTCATCTCCAGCCTGAAATCAGATGTTAGATCTACTGGTATTAGGAAGAAAATGTGAAGAACAGAGGGTTTAGACAGTTTATACTCCCCCATTATCAACTGGTTACTCACGTTCTTTGCCTGGCCATCCTGTCTACATTACTAGGCAGCTGGATTCAAAGCAAGTGTAAATGTATGCAGCACTAGCAGATTCAAAGGAGCCAGGATGATCTACTCTGAAGGAGAATTTGGACCTTGATGATCTAATTTGAGAAAGTTTTGCAGGCACCCAGAGAGCAGCCTTTCATTATTATTCCTTCCCAGTGGCCGTGTTTTGCATTTATACCAGCAGAAAAAAAAAAAAAAAAATCTACAAACCTCTTGCTCAGCAAGAAAAATAATAGTCTAAGAGGTGCTGGTTGTTCTGACATTCTTTTTATGTCCTATTAATAGTTGTACTTCTAATCCTAGTGTCATTACTTAGTCTTTGAAGTAATGGAGGCTATGGGAAGTTGATTGTATATAGAAAAGGTAGCTAAGGCAGTTTGGGGCAAACCCACAGAGAAGGAGAAATGCTACTGGTTTGATGTTGGGTAAGGATGAATGGTCTCCTGGAAAATTAAAAGGGAATCTGAAAGTCATGATATTTGGTGATGTAGTAATGGGGAGAGGAGTACGTATTGGAAGTGGGGCTGCTGCTTGAATAACAATCCTCAGTAAGGAATGAATAATTCAATGAATGACTCCTTAGAGTTCACATTTGTAGAGAAAATCTGGAAAATGAAATCCAAGTTTGTATGTTCAAAAGGTAGGGGAAGAAAGTCAGAAAAATAGCCTGTTTTAAAAGACATTTTAAAACTTATTTCTTTTGTGTGTCTGACTGGGATTGAAATATTACCAAGTATTTTAAATTCTGCTTACCAAGGCTCCAAGCAGCAGTATCTCCTATACATCCAACTCCTGGAGATATTTTCTTCTGCAGAGTCCTGAACAGAAGAGTAAAAGCAAAGATGACTTCAGTCCAGCCAGTTCCCTTGTCTTGTTCCTGCAACCTCTCTCCAGACACCCTTCTTTCTCCTGGCATCTCTGAAGACCCCAGAATCACCAGAGTGGTTTTCCCAGCACAGATGATCACTTTCCTTTTCATTTCCCTCTGCTTGTTCTGGTCTGGTTTTAAGCACAGACGTCTGTGGAGCCTATTTGGTTCTGGGCAGCTTTTCAATGGGTTTACTCAGGGCTACTAACATTCAAGTAGAGGGACTGATGGCTCGTAAACAATGTTGCTTCAAGAATCTGTGAGGATGATGAAAGTGCCAGACTCATGGTCTTTTATGTGTGAACTTCGCCATAGACAAGTTAATTCAGTGCCTGTCACTTTGTAACAAAATGAATTAATACACTTCGCAAAGTCATTTTAACTTTTCAGAAGGAAACATGGCTATTTGTCAGCACTCCATGCTTTCTCTCTGACCCTTGATTTCACTTGTCAAATAAGTAGCAAATGAGCTGTCTTTATACAAAGACTTAGCAAGCTGCCTGCACGCCCTGGTCTGTTGTGTGGAAGCGGATTTACACAGAAAATTCACCTGTGACTGACATGTTTTTTGAGATGGAATCTGAGACTGCAATAGACCAAGGTTTGAGCCAGATTTTAGTCTGCTGATTTTTCACAAGCAGTTGGTTTTTGAGATGTTTCCTAAGATTGACTATTTACCTTTCCTATTTTTTTTTTTTTTTTTTTTTGACCCCATACTTACTACTAAAGTTTTTAAGTATCTGGTTCTTACCTCATCATCTGAAATCTCCTTGGAGCAGATAGTATCCTGACATTTAATTATGCCTGAATTGGCTTTTCACTTTTGAATTCAATTGGAATCTGACCTAATTTTTATCTGAGGATTTCAACATATTTGTAGGCACTCAGCCATGTACAAATTTGTACACACAAACACACAAGACACACACAGGCAAACAGACACAAAGAGACTGTTTTGTTTTTTTGTAAAAAGGCATTTCAGTCTATTTAAAATTATTAACAAATCTATTCAGACTTCACCATATAATTTTGGACAAATAAACTGTTTATGGATATAAGTGTCAGTCACAAAAGTAAGGTAGGAGGAGCTGTTCTTTTGTCCTTTCATAAGATAACTGGGTAGGCTGTTGGGGTAGTAAGCATTGTTCATGTCTCTCCCTGTACTGCTGGCTACTGTGTATTCTGATTTGAGCTGCTCTTTTGAAGTTCAGAGGAGAAACACTTTGTATCTGACTTAAGTAATCACAGACACAAAGTGAAAAACTGACTTTAGCCGGGACATTAGACTTACCTATATGGTTTCTGGTGTCTGTGCCAGTGAATATTTAAAGAACTGCTACATCATCTTCACAGGACAAGAGCAACATAGGTGTGTCTTCAACTATTGTTCAGTTCAGTGGTTAAAACAAGCTCCCATGACTAAGAGTCTTTGGTTAAAATTCTTGTTTTGAAAACTTCATTAGAGGAGTCCTCGACCCCTTTTATATGCAGTGGCTGAGCAACCATGCTGTACTGCACTCCCTCCTTTTCATTCGCTTTCTGAATCTATTCCTCTGCTTAATTAAAGCATTTCTAAATGTTTTATTTTCTCTTTGGAAAACAAAGAGGTCCTATTGAACCCCAAATGAACCTCCCATAATCCATCCTTAAAAAAAAAAAAAAGACTGGTTGCCATTTAATTTTGTATTTCGGCCACAACCCAGAACTTGGCAACCCCTCCTGTCAAATGCAATCCCCCCCCTTCCAAACATGAAGTGGAAATAAGTGCTTTTCTCTTCACTCCAGTGCACTCTCCACTCTAATGTAATCTTCCTCTCTTCTGCATGTAGCATTTTGGGGACCTTTGAGAGGAGAGCAGCTCTTTGTGTCTTTTACTGCTACTCACCTATTTTTGGAAAATGACTTCATGTAGGATTGAAAATACTATAATAATGTTGTTGACTGTAATAAAAGATATGGAGGAGATGGACAGTGGGTAGATTTCTGATGCCATTTCACTGTTTGCCCTCAGTTGCTTTCTGGCTTTTTTCCATTATCTTGCAGTAATTTAGGAAGTGGAATTACTAGGATGGGGGAAGTTAAAAGCAACATATTCTGAGTTTTTCTTTTTAATTAGTCTCACCCCATCTTCCTCAGCTCCGTTTCTCCTTTAGCAGAAAGTAATATGACAGTTATTAGACAGCTGCATGACCAGCTGGTTGGAGGTCTCCAGGCTACTGATTGCTCTGGTGAGATCTATGCGAAAGTCAGTGCACTGTATCCTAATGTGCAGACAAGGCACCTGCCAGGTCTGCCCACAATTCTGAATGCATGGAAAGGGAGCTATTGACCTGTCATTCTTATGAAACCAAAATATCCAGAGAACAGGGCTTTACAACAGCTATAAAAGAAAGCATTCTCTCTATATCTCATTTCTAAAACACCTAACAGTTTAGTATTTAAATTACTGGTCTAAATACTCTCCTTGTTCTGTTAAAAGGCATCAGTTCACTCAATGCTGAAAAAGTCTGGTCCTTACAGAGCACTACAAAAAAAGGTGCCTGGAAACAAGTTGACTCTGTGAGTTTCTCTCTGTAAGCTTCAGCTCCATGGCTGTCATTTGTCTCCCACTGAGAGAAGGCAGGGAGCCTAGAGAAGAGCCACTGGAAAACTGGCAACAAAAAAGGAGTGGTACAGCCCATAGGAAACTCCTGAGGAAGTGCTGAGCAGGAATCTAATTTGCTAAGTGGACAGAAAATCATACAGAGGGCAGATGAGCAGAAAGAGCATGCTGGGGGATATATAAGAGGATGGTTGAGGGAGTCGGTGTCTCTTTGCCTCATTAGATGCTTACTGTTAAATTTTCGAGCATGATGAATGGTAGATGAAGGGAGTACAATCAAGTGGTGAACACGTGTTGCTGAACCTCCTCGGTGCCACACTTGGTGCACAGATGCCTGGTGTCTGGCATGTGAACTCAGTCCTCCAGTGGGTGCTGGGGAGAGGAAAGTAGGCTTGTGGATAATTAACTGCAAATGCAGCAGACAACTGTTCTTTTATTCATTTTTTGCTCTTTTTATAATGTACTTGTAGATACTCATTCAGTGCCTCAAGCACCTTAACAATCACTTACAAGTCACAGGCTAAATAAGGGGTGTACCTGTGAATAGATCCACTGCTGCTCAGTGTAGCTGCAGAGAAAGAAGAAAATTGATAGCTTGCATGGAATGATAACAAAAACAGGAGTCTGACACACAACATGGGTACAGATTCCCTGTTAGACAGCATCAGCATCTGATAGGGAGAGACGGAGGCTTTAATAAGCTTAAAATGTCTCAAAGCAATGATGGCTTTGTAGGTTAAAACTATCACCTTGAATTCCACATGGGAGTTTAGCAAAAGTCAGAGAAATGCAGAGAATGAGGTCTAAATTGCTCCCAGTGTGCAGTCTGTCAGGCTGTAACATGCTGTGCTGGCTTCAGGCTGAATATTTTGGAGGTGTACATGCATGGAAAGCACATTAAAGTAATCTAAGCCTCTTTTCTGCATACTTGTGACATGGTCACTGCAGGCAAGAGCTGCCTGCATTATGCTGGTTGTAGATGGAAATGGAAGCCCCCATATGGTGGCTGCTTGGCACTGAGGACCAAGCTCTGTTTTGAGCAGTGCCCCCAGCCTGCACACTTGTTTCACTGGCAGATGTGTTGCAGTGCTTGCTTACCCCCCACATCTTTCACATGTCAGTGTGAAAGTGAGTACCTTGTGCTCTGGAGCTAGGGAGGCTGATCCCCTAGATTAATTAGTCTGTTCCAAACCGTGTGCAGCTTTTTTCCTCATGGCATTCCCCAGCTGAGATCATAGTTACTCTGTCAAAGTAGATACAGGGAAACAAGGGAACCTCCAATATGTACTTCAGACCTCAGGCAGGCTGGAGCAGCCTGGGACCATGTCTATCGCTCTTCATTTACTTCAGTGAGGCCTTTGGGCTTTGCTTCTTATTTATAGTAAGCCTGAATCTAAAATTTTTGGTGGCTATTCAAATGTTTCCATTCTGAAAAATGTCCATTTCTTGCAGTTTTTTTACATTTCTGCAGTCATTTTATCGTAGCTCCTGGGCAGCAGAGTGGGACCTTGAGAAGCTGAATTCAGTGCCAATCATGACTATGCATAGGTGGTAATAGCACAAAACCAGTCAGCTTTCAAATCTTTCCTCCATATTCTTTATCCCTTTCTCCTTCTCCGCCCACCTTTTGTCTGACTTCAGCATGAGATGGTGCACAAAATTGCAAGTGGATTAGCACAGTAGATTTTGTAAGGTTTATTGCTAGGTTTATATTTTGTTCTCACTTGCAAGGGGTTTGTGCTCACAGGTAACTTGAAGCACCACATGTAACGGCTTCCTGAAGTGGTTCTTTGGCTCAGATTCTTTAGCTCCCTGTCTCTTAAGATTAGTACTAGATGGTATTGTTTCATGGTTCAGTGTCAGCTAGTGATATACAGTCATCTCCAAAGCCTGGGTTTTTTTTGTTTCTTAGAATCCACAATCTTAAAAGACTTCCTTCTTCCTTTTTCCTTTTTCTGGCTCTTTATCCTTTTGTGCTGCATATCCTGAACCCTCAAGTAAATATTAGACCCCCAGGATAAGAAAAAACCCTGCAGAAAACATAGAAGTTAAACCTCTCCAGGAGCAATAAGATGTCTGTAAGCACTTCTGGCTAACTTGTGGATTCTGGAGCTCGTTCTTTGGAGATAAACTGGTACACCAAATAACCCAGTACGTCTGCATGTAATGATTATATGGTCATCTGTTTTTTATTTACACACCTATAGATGGAGCTGGAAGGACCATCTGTAGCAAACAATTTATTTGATGGATTAACCACTCTTTTTAGTGTGTGTTTACAGACAGGCTTTTCTCATTGTTTGAAATGATCAAATCAATGGTTGGTGTGCAGATGTTTCAGCAGCATAGTTTCACCAGCTAGTTCCTGTTTGGTGAATTATCATTGCAGTCACATTGCATTTTTACTGCATGCTACTTGTTTCATGCCAAGCAATGGTTGTGATGGCAGCTCCCACAGAAATAGCACATTCATATGATACTCCAGCTTTCTTATGAGCACAAGTGTTCTTCTGTTAACATTCAAGAAGAACAAATACAATGAATCATTAAAAGAACATTTGAAAAGCTTTGCTATATAGCAAATTGCCAAAATAATCATAGACAGATTTCAGGGGTACCAAAGCGCTCTGATGATTTGGGTCAAATTAGTGATTAAAAAAACAAGTACAGAAAAAATAAGATTCTTCATTTTGTCATTTTCTAATTAATTGTTTTCCTTTTTACTTTGAACTTTATTTTTAATTTTAGAAAAGTCTAAAATAATTAAAATTATTGGAAAAAAATTACCAATCAACAACAAAAATATTTTGCACTGAAATTAAAAAGGCATTTGCCATATTCAAGGTAAATCTCTGAGGATTATACTTTAAATTAGCCCAAACCTCTGAGGAAGTTCCCAATTTTATTGCTTTTTCTTCTATTTCTTTTGTTCACTAACCAAATTTTGCAGGGGGTGTGTGCGTATGTGCATGTCTGTGTGTGTAATACTTTTCTCTAATCTGGAACACCTGGATGGTCAGTACATTACTCAGCAGTACATTAGGATATTTCTATCCAGCAAATTATTTACATTTACTTTCAAATTAGGTCATCAATGTGTAGCTGATGTGTGTATTGTTTTAGAAAAACTGGCAGCATGCACTTCAACCCACTCTCACTGGAAGGCACCATGGGAGAAGCAGGACAGGTGTTACAGCTCAGAATGGGCAGATTCTTAAAAGTCAGAGTTTAAAAATCAGGATCCAAAATCTGTTCAGTAAGAATTAAATATGCTTCTAGGTTTTCACAGAAACTGAGCAAACAAAAGCTTCTAGCAGCATCTAGAGTTTGGTCAGGCCAAAAGACTCTTTAGGTAAGTATCTGCACCAGTAGGGTCTCTCAGGTACCTGGGGCAGATGTAGAAAAAAGTGAACATAGAGTAGGGTCACAGCCTCATTGCTTCAGGGACTTCTTGAGCAAAAAAGGGTGTTTTTGTGTTTCACTACCAGTTAGGAATCAGATTGCTTAGGTTTATATTTATGAAGATCTTGTCCTCCATACATTGGGCTACTAGGAAAAACAAATGTCACAGGGTTTAAATAAAGCAAGGGATATGACTCAGTGTTGTTATCCCAAGTGGATCTGGGGTAGAGAAGAAGCAAAAATAGCATTTGTGAGCTCATGTTCTCTAATATTTTTCTACATAATTTGCTTCTGTCTTGTAATCAGCAGAGAGATTCCTTAGACCAGTAGTGATCAGTATACACCAAGCAGTCATCAAACGGTCAAATGCCTGTGACCTTCCCATGGATTTGCTGCAGAATCATTAAACCCTACTAGACTTTTGTCTGAATGTTTTCTGAATGTGGACTCTCCAGCCTCCTCTTGAAATGAGATCCAGTCTTATGTGCCTTTGAGAAGAGTAGCTGCTGGCAGCCAGAAATATAAACCCCTGAGACCCCTGTGTGAACGGAAGATGACAGAACTGCTGTAATGCCCAGGTTGAGCTACTTTGAAATAAGGGCATTTTGCATCAATTTTAGAAGGTGATTTGAATTAATAAATCGTTTTGGATTCCTCTAGTTGACTCTTAACCTAGATGGTGTTTTTCTCTCAAACTCATTCTCATATTGCATAAGTAATTATTCTTCTTGTGAAGCAAAGATTTTATGTTTATGAGACACATTAATTTTGAACCATGCCTGTTCCTACCATAGTCAGGACTTGCGAATGATGTTATTCAGCCTTTTTTGGGTTGCCTGTCAAAGGTTGTCAGGTTAAGCACGATAAGATGGTTTTTCCCTATGCCACAGCCACAGATTTTGCATTGACATGTGAATATCTTCCCAAGTGATGCAGTGATACAAGAATAGTAAGGCTGGGAGATGGGATGTAAAGTGGAAAAGAATAACTAATCTTCCAGGTAGATCCCCTTAGACTAGTTTGTTGATGTTTCCTGGTTTTATAAGAAATATGGAAATGGGTTGTCAGGAGGTGTCAGGAAAGGAGCTGGGGTTAAGGTCACTCCCAGACTCAGCCTACAATGTAGATGGAACATTGCATACCTTCTGCTCACAGAGCAGAGGATGTAAAAGTTTTTTTAAAAAGAGCAAAGTGAAAAATCCCTTGTCTTGGGTATGGATTTCTGGATGTATATGTGTCAGTGGTAACAACGACAAAATCTACAATCACGCAATTGCCTTTTTGCTTTCTCAGTGGTGAACGGCAAAACAAAATATACATCTACTAGTCTAAATGAACCAAATTTGATGCTTTCATTCACAAATATAATTGCATATCCTTACAAATCACACTGTTCTCTGTGTTCAAACTGTTGTGATGATAGCAACAACTGAAAATGTTTATGAATGTTCTAATTGGAGCAAGCCAAAGAAAACTGTTTTTACATAGGCTCTGCTTGTGAGGATGGGTTTTCCCCATACAGTGTTATGCATGATGCCGTCTTTCTGCTTTACTAAATCTCTCTCTCTTTGTATTTTCATCACTCAGGTTATGAGTGCCATGCACAAATTACCATGACAAGCATGTATATATATTGTGTAAACAAAAATTGCAGCTTTGTAAAAACAGCACTCTTTTGGTGCCTGAGAGCCCCTGCAATCACAGGGCATATGTCAAGTGTATCAACACATCTGGAAGCATAATCTTTCTTTCCTGAAAGGGACTGAATATAGCTCATTTTTAATAGGGCCCTCACGGCAATAAAGGTTAACTGCACACTAGCACAGCAGCTATTAGAAGGACCTGCTAAAACCCTAAACCCCTCAGTTAGATTAACTGCTTAGAGGTTTGAAACAGACCGATGCAATCCTGTTCTTGTACAATCTATAAAGCACGAGTGGGAGGACTGGTTAAGGCACTGACACTGTGACAATACACAGTAACTCAAGGGTTTATATCCGGATTGGAGATTATCTAAATCATTACCTGTGAAAGCGGCAATGCCATTTTACGCTACAGCAACCCTAGTCCCTGGGCTATGCAGCCTGGAGGACCAATAGTAAGTTTTCCCAATATATTTCCCTCGCACACTTTTCTTTTCCCTCTAAGACAGCTTGTGCATATTTCTCTTTCCAAATGTGTAAGTCTGCACAGTCCTACTCCTGTGGACACCTTCTCGTGGCTTAATGGCCCCTGTGCACAGAGCAATTCTTCTTAGCAGCTGTGCTGTTAAAGGCAGCCTTTGTCAGAGGCCATTTCTACCCGTGTTATCATACAGCTTTTTTCCAAAAGCTGAGGTAGTTGTGTGCATTGCTTAAAACATATTTTTGTGCATGTGCATGAATGAGAGCAGGAAAAGCAACAGGATGAATTTTAATATGATGGCTCTGAGGGAATGGTGAACTCCCATGATCTCCACTGGGGACACATATTCTCCTCAGATGCGGGTGTAAACTGTTCCCACTAAAAATCAGAGGATCTGGTGTGTTATAAGCACAACAGCTTGAGCTCTAGTTGGGCAGTCGAATTACCCATGTTTTCCTGTCTGAAAGCCCTAGCCAGAATTTTCCCCAAGGATCCCATTTTTAATTCAGTCTTAGAATCTGGTGCAGACCAGTCCCCTTTCTTTGGCTGTATTATGCCTCACAAGCCACCTACTGTAAGACTTTCAGAACTTTTCCTTTACACTGAGCAAACTAAACTGGCTGATCCCAACTGACAAGGTTCTCTGACTCTCATAGTATTTCTTTTTGTTGATATGTATACTTTGGCTTTCTATGCAGAATGTTAACCAGATAGGTATTGCTAGTCTGGCTAAAGATAACATGCAAGGAAAAAAAAACTTCAGTCATATCCTACATAAGACTCCCTGTGTTTTTTTCTTTTTCAGAGCAAATGACTGGAAGACATAAATGAATTTTACAGTTGCCCTGCCAGGATGAGTTCATTACCTCTGTCTGTTATACTTTCCATGCCCTGTATTCCCAAATATCAGTGTCTGATCATCATAAAGTCATTCGGAAGTTAAACCTGCCAATGGCAGTCTCAGGCAAATACTGCCATCATTAACTCAGTCTCAGATATCTCTAGAGAAGCATCCAAACTGGTAGCCCAGCCAAGAGGGGAATCCAGGTCTTGGTTACTATCCCTGGAGCATTGAACCCCACTGCCTTAGGTGAGGACCCACTGAGCTAACCTTTGCCAGTTAAACAGTTTCTCCCATTAGAAACTCACAGACTTGTTTAGAGAGATCTCAAACCAAGTGATAAATCTTACTTCAATTGGAACAAATTCCATCTCAAGATGCCTCCAGTGTTGTGTAGAGACCAGTGCCCTTTGCCAGGAACAGAGTGGGTTAGGCTGATGTGAGCTTCTAATCACAGGGCTCAGCTGATAGCAGGTAAAAATAGCAGTAGCTGAATCCAATCTGGAATCCACATAGTAATGGGTATGATGAATGAAATGGATGACTATGGTATTCTGCAGGCAGACACTGGCTTGATCTGCCCATGCTTTGATTGGCCAGGACCCCACTCTGAAAAATGTGCTAGGCATGCCCCAGATCCACAGATCCACAACAAGGCTTGTTAGCTGCAGCCTGGCTCTGCTCTCACTGAAGAGAGGTTCATAAATAGGTTGAGGTTTTACCTCACATTAGAGGCAAAATAAGCTTATGCCACCTGCAAAATATGAAAATATAACCCACTTGAGTTCTTTTCAATAAGTTTATTAATGAACTAATTCTATGGGGTCTGTGTAAAGCATCAAAGAAAAATAGATTTTCACATGCTTGCAGTAATCCCTGCATGTGAACTTTGAAAAGGAGTCTCCAACTTCTCTATGAAATTTGGACGGACACAAAAATGAAGAACTCCCTCTGGATTTAATCATTACTACCATGCAGTCACCCTTCCATGAACACATGGCTTAAAGAAACAAAAAGAATGCCCTGCAAAAAGAGCATTTATTTCTGATTAGACAGTTTCATGTGAATTTCTGTATCGATGCCCGCAGCAGAATCAACAGGCACTAGTCTTGGCTCCTGCAGAGGCATTTCTAGCATTCCAATCTCCTCTTACTAATAGCAGTCTTTTGTGTTATAGCATTTCTTTTTAGTTGTTTTGTTTTTGAGAAATAAAATGGATTCAAAGATGATGGAAAGGTTTCAAACCTAGAGGCAGTCAGTCTAAGATGTTGCTGTTCTTTCTGAAGCTCAGCGTAACACCCTAAACCACTAAAAATCAGCGTGACTTTACTGAAATCAATGGCAGTGCTGCTGGCTTTAATCACATTTTTGCTACAGGTTTTTTATTTTTATTTTTCCAGGCCGTACAGATGATGAGTCTCGTAACAAGAAATGTTTGCTCCATCCTTATCCCCAGACCCTAGATCACTGCGTGCTTTCATCACAGGAGGATTTTTACCATTTTACTGTTCTTAATGCTTTGAGCATTTTGCTAAAATGCTGTGCTGGAATACAATGAGAAGACAGCATTTTTAACCCTACATAAACAGATCATTGTTGCTTATGTAAGGGGAAGAAAGGAATCTGGTCCTCAGCACCCTTTTTCTTTTCAGCACAAACCCACTCAGTGACTAGTGAGTACTGAGTTGAGTACTGAATTACTAGTGGGAATTTTCTATCTTGTTCTGATATGAAGTATTAACAATGGAAGAATATTTAAATGGACCTTAAGCTGACCCTTCTTGCAAAGCTTCTCACTTTATTTTGAAATCTTCCAGTCACCATCAAATACACACAGGTTATTTTTCCTAATAAACTTACCTGGTTCAACAGTCCTTAACCAGGCTGGACTCAGCTAAAAGAGAGAGTGCAATTACTAGCATTTTAAATAAAGTAATAGGCTGAAAAATATTGTTAGAGAGTTCCTGTAATTGCTAGTGTGGGACAAATATTTTGCAATTATTTGTGACTGGGGGTTCAAAGCTAAGTCACTCAGTAGGATGCAGCTTGTGAAGGACAGTAAAGCAGCACGTGGTGGCTACAAAGCCTCCTCAGAGTCTTCAGGGTGCCAGTCACAAGCTGTAGACAGCTAGGAAGTGTTTCGAACTTCAAGTCTACTGGCAAGTCCTGAGAAACTTAGAGAAATTACAGATCCCTGTAGCTGTGTTCCAGTTTGAGAGAAATTTGGAGGAACATCTGAAATGAACATCCTCAAGGTACAACCACCCCTCCCTCACCAGGTTTGGAAAGAATTTTCCTTGGAGGGAAGTGAAAAAAACCTACTTATTTAACAAGCAGAGTGCACACAGGCACAGAAGAAGAGTAATGCTAAATAATAAAACCTCTTGCTGTGGAGAGAACCTGTGTAGATTTGAGAGTCCTTTGTGGGTGGCTCTGTCTCCTCTCTGGAGCTGGGGTTCGGCATGGGCCCCTCCAGGCCAGTGTGTAGGGTCTCCTGGATGATGTTCTGGTGCTGCTGAACAGTCTAGAAGAGAAAAAGAAGAAACAAAAGGGCTCCGTGCTTTAACTAACAAAAAAAAAAAAAAACTAGCTAAAAAACAGGAGGATGCCACTCTCTTCCCTGCTGCAGAGAGCCAAGAGCTGGGAAAAAGCAGGAAGGTGCTTTCTCTGCTCCCCAGCAGCACGAATGCAAGGGAGTGTGTATCTGTGTCCTTGAACACAAAACTGCTCTTTTTTTTTTTTCTCCCTTTCTCTCGGACCCAGCTTAAACACACAGAAAGGCACAGGATTCATGTCTGGCATAGGGCAGACAATAGGAAATACAGTATCATACAGTCACCCAAGACAAGCTGTTTTACAGCCTTCACACAAACTGAATGTTCAGAGTAGCCTGACGTTAATTCACTTGGAAATAGCTAAAGTCCTTACAGCTTTTCTAACAAGTACTGGTTGTTAAATCTCTCCTCTGTGACTCTGTTCTTGTGGTTTTGCAAATATGAATTGAGTTCAGTTGTGGCTGAGAACTGCTCAGGTCTGAAAAATTGTCCCTATGACTTGATTCATTAGAAGGCTAAAGAGAAAATCACATTTTGATGAAACAGAAGGTTTTAAACCTGGGACCTCTGACCTAAATAAATTCATTAGCTGAGCTAAAAAGACACCCTCTGTTACACAAGATTTTATCATGTTCATCAGCCTGGAATTGTGGTCCAGATGCCATCAGAGGGAGACACAGCACCATGCTGAGGAGGAGTAGTAAGATGTTTGGCATTTTTAAAGTAGAAAACCTTACCTGTATTGGCAAACCTGTTCCATGCAAGAGGTGAATCAGCCTGAGGAAGGTTAGCTCTATTCATGGGTAACTTCCCTTCTGCATGGGGCCTGAGGTACTAATCTCATTCAGTTTCATGCACCACCAGAGACCATGATCAATAGATGTTCAGGGTATAGTTACACCATTCATTTCCATTTAGTCAGACCTAGCTTGGCACCTGAATAGCTCTACTTTATGCTGTGTACACATATTTTCAGTAGTTACTTACCCAAGGTCATGGGAGATCATCCTTGTTCTTCCTGATGAGTAAATAAAGTCTCAGCAGTATAATACACAAAAAGGATAGAAATATGAGAAAAAATTTATATTTTTATTTTTAGTTTGAGGTTTTTCCATTTCTCTGCACTTGCTTCAGGCTGTCCACATGAAAGGAAGGCATCCACAGGAATAAAAGTTGCACAGCATGAAATCAGATGCTTAAGGATGCAGGAACAGCTTTTGCACAGAGAAGATAGAAAATATATTTTTCCTGGTATTGCAAAAATATTCCTCCAAGTGGAGGAATCTCAGCATAAAATGAGCACTGAAAACATTTGACCATAACTGAGAACTGGACACTACTCCAACTTCTTCCAGGGGATGATATTTATTTGTTTAAATGGGATAGGTCATGCTGGTGCATTTTTTTACCTCTACTTCTATACTTTTGGATTCTCAATGAAACGAAGAGCAGAAGCAGAGCAAAAGACACATAAGTGCTGTTCTTGGACTATTTTTGTCTTGAACTGAAGCAGCAGGTGGTTTGCGTCAGTCAAGGCAGCCTGCTTGAGGACTGAGGAAATGCTCAGACTTTTAACTGCTTTTGGAACCAAACCTTGAATTTTCTGAGTTCACACATCATCATATCCATCTGCCATATTGTTAACCTTTTGGAATCAGTGCTTGTAAATTTATGCAGGGAGATGCTTGTGTTCCAGATTTATAACAGTCTCATTTAACTAACTTTCAGGGAGACTCCCTACGTAATTCTTGTGAAAGAAAATCTTTAGAGACACATTTATGTCTATCATTAAAATGTGAGCCTGACGGATCAGTTTACATGTAGGGAGACACTTCATCTTCATTGCAATAGAAAAATCAGATAAAGTCCTAGTCTTTTCAGAGCATATCTCATGTTTACTAAAGGTAACAGGACCTTCTAAAGAACTGACACTTTTCAGATGTTTTGGCCAGCTGTGGAAAATACATCCCTCCTGGACCTTTAAGCTGTCAAAGATACACAGCAATTTTCTGAGAAAAATGTGTCACAGTGTTGTTATTCCCATGCTATAAATGGGAAATGACCATTAACTTATCAACTCAGGCTCACCCTAAGCAGGAGATCTTCTTTAAAAATAATTCAAAGTGCAAAATAGCATACTGCTGCAAGCCAAATATGCTTAACTGTGGTGTTGTTTTGGTAAGGGTGTAGGTTTTGTTATCTTGCCTTACTTCCTTAAGATTACAAGGAATGCTTTCAATGGACATTCTTTACCACTTCTCTCTATTCAGCTGAGTAAAATATGTTTCATGACAATATGTGTGGGACTCTCCTTAAACAGGTAATGGAAAAGAATATACTGATCCTCTGCCACCAACCATGTCTTTTATTAAGTAAAGTGATTATTGGCCTCATGTTTCTCATCTATGACAATACCCAGGTTCAAACACAGGACTCTTTCTAGGCTAGCTGAATACAGAACATATTGTTCAGCTATAGACCCAGGAGAAATATTGTGATATGATGTGGTTAGCTTTGAAGCCAGGCAAGTATTTTTATTTTCCACTTTTGGTGTACCAGACTTTGTCAGCATTAAGAATTTGTCATCTGCCAAGACAACTGTCATTTTGTGTGGAAAATCTCAAGCAGTTTGTGATAGAAAACACACGTAGGTCACATACTTGCTACTGCATTTTACCTCAGATCTTTACTTTATTATTTTTTGGTGACTGAAACAAGAGACATTTGGATTGGGGGTATAAATTATTCTCTGTAGGTCGCAACCACTAACACTAATGAAACTTAGTGATCAATCTGCATTTGAAGAACGCCGTGGGTGTCACTCACACATCCTACGTATCGCTCTGTGCAGTATTCCTATAGCTCCAAGCAATCTCATTCGGCTTTGGACCCACTGTGACAGACCCTGTGCAGACACCGCAGAAGAGTCATTCTTACCCTAAAAGCTTCCTTGCTCTAGACATCATCTGCTTATGAAAGATGTAGTACCTCCAACATAACCAAATAAAGGCACTTTTGTCATTCTTTGCAGTGCCCCACATCCCAGAATAGCAATGGGAGCAGAATCACTAACGCAAATCCCACATAGACAACAGCATCAATATGTTCAGGATGTTATTACCTTTGATGCTGTTGTTGTGATTATTCTTCCTGAGTTCAGCTGGAACAAAGTCCTATTTAGGTTTTAGGTTCCAACCAAAGTGTTTTCTGTGTCATTAATCTGAGAGGAAATGGATTTTTCATTTAGTGGAGTCCAGAGATAAAACTTTATTGTGGCAGCTCAGAGAAAATAAAAAGGAGAAAGATGCTGCTCTGATTCCTGCATCTTTGTGTACTCTCCCTGGTGTTATGCATCTAGTGCTTTGCAAAAGAAGCACTTTTCAGAAAACTGAGCCACTATGCAGGCTTGACAGTCTCTCCCCCTTTCTTCCCAGAAAGAGTCCTTGTTTTTTACTCTTGCTTTTCTTCCCCTCATCCCTTTTGCCAGGCAAACAGAACCCTCTGCATTCAGTGCATTTTTCTGTCAAGGTTTTAGGTGGTATTAAAAACATATCATTGTGCACAAATGTCTTGTTCCTCAAAACCTGATGGAAACAAAATGCTGGTTCTTACCATTTCACATCAAGAGCTTTCAGTTAGCTTTAAGCTTAAATCTGCAATGACAACATGCATTTGGATTTGTCCAGTGTTTCTAGAAGTAGAATTGGATTGATTTTTATCTTTTTGCAAAGAAGTGGTTGAAATTCAGATATAGGGTTTAATTTCCTTTGAAGAGATAATGCCAACTACAACACATGCATTTAATAAGTTAGCTTAAAATCTGTCTTTAAAAAGAATATTGTGCTGTAAAGTAATGAAGCTGTGTATAATAGGGTTACTATACATTATGCTCTACTAATGTAAGAAGCTATCATATCCTAACAACATAAAAAAATAGAGACTTAAGGAAGAAAAAGAAGAAAAATACCCCCTACAAATCACAAGGCTGTTTTTCTCCACAGCTGCGGATTTTTTCCCTGTTGCAAGTTCCTCCTCTGGCCTGCCCTCCCCTCCCCTTCCCTCTCACCTTTTGCAATTTTGTATTTTTTTTTCATTATGAAATCAAATTAACAAATCCACTTCCATTTCCACATATGACCTGTTTCATTTCCTGTTTCCTATGCACTTAATAAGAGTAATAACAGTATATCTTAAAAAGAAGAATTTACGTTAAGCAATACAGTGATATAATTACCATCTACAAATTCACTTCTGCTTTCGATGAAGATTTTTGACTTTTTGTGGTAGGATAAAAAGCTTCTTTATTTCTCATCTTTTCTCTACATTTGTGTAGCTTTTGCTTCCCATATAAAACTTTCTTCCTTGCCATTTCTCTTTCCCCCAAGCACACACATACAGAGTATGTAAATAAGCTTTGGAAACAACCAGCTGGCAGCAGGGGCATTTTCCCCCTTGATATTCCCTTTGATGTGAGAGTCTGTTGACATATTTTCATTGACTGATACAACAACAACAGCAAACCAAACAAAAAACCCGACCCCCCCCCCCAATTGCCTAACCCCAAAAAAGTTTAATAGAGTGAAAATCAAACATTGCATTGCTCGTTCTTAAAGTGATATCTCCTTGGGATCCCAGAAAGAATTTAATTAATCAGGTTGGTAAACATGTCTGTGTGATTTAGGCCCAGGAAACAGTGCAGGAAGAATTAGGGAGAGCTAAGTAAAAAATGACATTTGACTTACTGCCAAGATTGTTATCTTAGTTAAATATAGTTGACGTGAACTGAGTAATCACAGAAAACAGGGCTGGAAAAGACCTCAGGAAGGCATACAGTTCCTCCTTCCCTGATGCAGGATCTCATGTGTCTATCCTACACATGTCAAATTCTTATCTAATCCATGCTTAAAAGGCTCCACTGTTGGATATTCCACATCTTCATCAGGTAATACGTTCTTGTGCAATGTTTTTATTGTTGTAAAGTTGTTTCCTGGTTTAGCCTCCTTCTTTCATTGTGCTGTGCCTAAATGTCCTTGTAGGAAAATAGTTCTGACCTCACATCATATCCCATCAGTTCAAACCACAATAAATTAATTGAAGTCAACAGTGGGAGACCATCACAAGGTGAGAAATAGGCCACTGTCTATTAAGAAGCTCCCAGTGTTGCCAAAGGGAGTGTTGCCTCACTAAACATGAGCATCTTGTGCTGGGGCTTGGACAAGGTTAGTAACACAGCAGGGAGCTGCTTCTGAAAGCAGTTTTGGAGAGTGGCTTCTTCAGTACATGAGCTGCATGAGCCCATCTCCAACATGAGCAGGCACCAGGACTTTCGGCTTTGGGATATCTAGAAACATTCAAACTAGCTGATGATCTTGTATTATGATTTTCTAGCCTAGACTGGGCTTTTTTAAAGCCTGAGATATCCTAGAAAACTGGATTAAGATAATTTCCATTCATTTTTTCTGATTCTTGCCCTATCCCACCAGGCGGAAGCGAGTGGCTGTATGGTGCTTAGTTGCCAGCTGGGATTAAACAATGACAACACCAGATATGACTATCTAGAGGGGCAAGTAAATGCTCCAAGTGTATAGTTATGAAATTTTGGATCAGTCTTTCCCTGTTCAATTCATACGAAAGATCTGGGATCCCTGTGAGTGGGAGATTTGCAGAAGGACTGTCTCTGAAGGGAACAACATGGATCAAACTCCAGGCTGAACTACAAATTATTCTGTCATTCCCTTAGTGCCAGTAAGCTCATACTGGGCAAATGTGGCTTTATGCCCAAGGTTTTACATACAGGTGAATGGATCAGTCCTGTTAAACAGGTGCTGCTGTGCTGTAACTGAGAACAAGGATCTGTCAAGATTTGCTTTTGCATTCTCAATACCAAATTCCTGTAATTAAAAGCTCAGTATCCCTACTTGATCCCTGACTTCCTCAGTTTGAACCGTAGCTAAACATAAGCTGTCCTGTTTGCTTTGGTGGGTCCTGCTCACAAGACAGGTGGGTCCTGCTCACAAGACAGAGATGCTTTCAGACCCTTGCAGGTCAGCCTAAGACAACTGAAATCACTGGGGAGCTGGTGGTTTCACCTTCAGCCCACCTTCCTGTTCCCAGGGTGAGGCATGAGCAAGAGCTCCTGGAAGTTTGGGTGCATGTCACAGGGCAACCCTCTCACCCCCTCCTACTCTTTTACTCATTGGAGCACTCCAACATGACAACCTCAAATGGCTGCTTTTAACTACTGCCTGTGGGAAGAGCAACAAGGGAGAAAGGCAGCTTATAGAGATGGAGGAGCCACAGGCAGCCTGTTCTGGCTTTTGAACAAGGAATCCTAATGAGAAAGCAAATGATAAATATTGGAGTCCATGGTTTTTCGTTTCACTCACTTGTGCTTTACACCCAGGGAACATTTTCCTCTTGGTATAAAGTGCTGATTCAGATTGGAGAAACAAACATCTGACAGCCTCATTTGGCTAAGATTAAGTATACAGAAATTCATTTCACATATCGCTGCTCTGTGTTCAAACTAAACAACAACACCCTCTTTTGGCCTAATCTGTTTGTTCTTGTTGGGCTTGGCAGTGAGACAAACCCTAGCATGGCAAAAGATACAGGTGCAAACCAAGCAGGTCCACAAATGTGCATGAACAACAGGGTTGTGTTTTGCTTCCACAAATCCCTTCTTGATATCTTCTCTTTCTTCATTTTTTCTCCTTTTCTTGTCATTTGCATCCAGAGTAGGCTGATCCCTCCTTCTCCATCATGCTACCTTTGTATAAGAGCAGGGGCAAACTTAAGAAACTCAGGAGGGTCCAGTGGATTTCAGCTCTTGTGCCTGTGGCTTGCAGCAGCTAAAATGCTCCATCTTAATTGAAGCACCCACAGTCCCAGTGTGTGCCTGGTCCTTTTGAGAGAGTGCCACCCAAGGAGCCCCTTGAGCATTCAGGGAGCAGGAGGTCCTGTGCAAATTTAAACACTGGACTCCATCACATCAGGACTGAGCATGGCTACTCTGATTTAGGCAGGTGTCACATACATTTTCCACAAGGCAGAGGATTCCTGTTGACCTCTTCAAAGAGGTTCCCAAGTATCTCAGTAGAGTCCAAGTTTATTTGTTTTTCAGCCAGAGAAGAAGACATAATTTCATTCTCGGAAATTGCAGCCCATTTTTGCTGACTTACTTTTGCTGTCAGAAACATTTGTCTTAGAAAGTGAGTGAGTGGGGACTGATTATGGTCCTGGGAAATGTTGATGAGAATGATCATGTTTAGGAAAAGTAACTGGCAGCTAAAATACAGCAAGATAAAATGAAGATTTCCAGTAAGGTCATGAAAAGATACAGATCACAGATAAAGTGAATGCAGAATTGTTATCCAATAAATCCTGCAAGAATGGAACTAAAGAGCACTTGATAAAAACTAATAAGATAGCTGCTCAAAACATGTAAAGAAAGCAGCTTTTCACACAGTGGATAGGGAACCTTTGGATGTTGCTGGCCCAGAAGGCTGCAGAGGCAGACAGCATCAGCAGGCTCAAAATGGGATTAGAAAGATTTGCAGACAACAGAGCTGTAAACGGACACTAAATCTAACAGGCAAAATGTACAATCTAACATCCTGATCCAACAAAGGTAATTGCTGCAGAAACACAAGGGGACGGAGGGAAATGTCCAGGCCTCTGTGCTATCCCAGGATAGTTTCTTGCCTCAACCCAACTGGGAGCAAGTTGCTGGGTTGAGGGGTACCACTGCTGTGGTCCCAATGGATTGTTCCTGTTCTCAAACAGTAGGCATATCTTGGGAATAAAAAGTACAATTAGCTATATATTTGTCTAATAACTACCAGATTTTATTCACTATATTTTACATCACTAATCAGCTTTTGTCTAGGCTGAAATGCACAACACATTAAAAACAATCTCCACTATATTAATTGATATTTTGGAACAGCTTTTTACTCTAGTCCGTGTTATTATTTTATTTTTCTTTTCAGAAAAATAAAATTATGTCTTTAATTTAATTTATTTGACATTTTGGGTTGAGTAATTAAGAGCTTTATGAAAAACCATAATGCTCATCTAGCAGAGAAAGTTAATCACATTTTGGTTAGGCTTTCTTTAAAAAAATAAACCCCCTGTTAAATAGATTACTGCTTTTTTAATTAGATGGTTTAATTACAGCTTGTTAATGGAAATATTACATAAATAGCTCTCAAAACCACACAAGCCCATGCATTATCACAGAAGAGAGAAGTTGCAGGTGTCCCTAAAGGAATAACTTTTAATATGGATGAATAGAAAGAGAATAAACAGCCAGAAGAAAACTGTTCCTAAATGGTCCAATGGTATCTCCATACAGGCAGCCACGGCAATTGGGATGTGGTGACACTACAGCAAGTAAACAACTTTAAAAAATTGGCTGTCAGAGTGTTTAAATTCCAGGACTTCTGTGTGTTCCCTCTATGCTAATGTAAATCTGCAACTGTAATTATCGATCATTTTACATATTAGTCTATCTAGCTGTGCTGTAGAGTCACATACAGCTTTAGTGTTGGAGTTTTGATCAGTATTTAAAGGCCTGTCTCTATTTTACTATGTGCTCCTTAAGTCACAACTTTTACCATTAAAATGGGGAAAATAAATTATGTTGAAATAAAATGTATTCATTATCCTACAGAGCTTCCAAGATTCCAGCTAAAAGACTGAGTTGTTACATGGTTGCTGTTATACACACAGAGTAGCATTCACATGTTTGTGCAGGTGTGTGGACACACACACACATCATTGTGCTCTGTATGTGTGCATTTGAATAAATAATCCTTGCGCAAAACACCTATTGCTCCCTGTTGAACCTTTGAATGCCTACCTTGAAAAATCACAAAAGGATCAGATACTTAAAGGACCATGGAGCAGAATTCTGAGGTACTTTAAACAGGAGTACAACCAAAGGCAACCTCAAACTCTTTGTCACTTTGGTAACCCAGACTTTGTAGGCAAATACACCCCTTCTTGGACAGGTGTGTGTATATGTAAGCTCTAAGGAATGTTAACACATCCACATCCAGGTGTCTGTGCCTATATTTGCAAGTGTGCATCCATCTTTATTTAACAAAGAAATATGCAGACCACTTACAAACACATTATTATAGTTGGGATTGAAAACATATCACAACCTATAATATATATGTACCCAGCAGGAATTAAGATTGGCTGGTAAAGTCTGTACTGAAGAAGAGACGGTCATTAGTTGAGTCCATTTGCTAGTTTTGAATTTAAAGGGAAATATCTAAAGCTTCCCAGCCTATAGCAAGGGGGCAAATAAAACAGTAGTGGCTGGATGCAAGAAGAAAATTGAAATAAACTGCAGACCTGCAATGATTTATACCAAAAGATGAGAGAATGAGGCATAATGGACTGTATCACCCAATAAAGGTGTTTGCTTGGGGAATGCTTGAATTGTCTTTTAAAAAAAAATAATCTAACAAATCTAATTTTGGGGTTTGGAGCATGGAATACTTATAATTCTAATCAGTCATTTCTATTCATAGAAGCATATAAAAAATATAATTCTTTGTACCGACTGTGACTTCTCCACAAGGACTATATCTGCCCCAATGAAGATTATGGAATTTAGGCTTTATGCTACTTTTCTCTCTTTCTAAGAACTAAACTGTGTGGGCTGGATCAATAAAGACTTGATGAATCACAACCCTGATACATAACTTCTCTATACTCAGTGTAATAGGAAGTTTTACCTTGATCAGCAGTTGGAAAGAGGGACTTAAAATTCTGATAAAGCCTCTGGCTGATGGAGACCTTACTGGAGGGAATATTGGGCAATTTCTCATCTGCTTGGAGAGGCTTGGGATGTAATTTCGCATCATTAGCAAACTTGCTGAGGGTACACTCTGCCCCATCCTCCAAACCATTAATGTCGATGTTAAACAGGATCAGACTCAGTAACGAACCCTGGGTTGTACTGAATATTACTGTCCTCCAGCTAGACTTTGTGCCATTGATCATGACCCTATTCCTCTGCTACATCCCCTGTTCCTCTCCTAGTATTTTTTTAGTATTTCTAAACATAACCAAATGGCTAATCTCATGCTAGGTGGGGCCTGGGGAGAGGGGAAATGGAACCTGTGTCTTATTTTGGTGTTTTTTACAGCTGCAAGGAGGTAACAGCACCTGTTGGGAGACTGATCTAATCCAACAGATCTGGGTTCAGTACACAGCTTTGCACTGTCCTTGATGAAGTGCCCTAAACTGTGTTTCCACACTACTCAGCAGCCTCCTTTAATCAGCTAACTTCTTTAAAAGGAGCACTCTGTCTAAATCCTAGGGATGTGCAATGTTACCAGTGACATGCTGTGAGAGATTGGAATGTTAATGATTAATGATTCAAACAATTTCTACTTGCAGTAACTGCCCAGGTGGTAGGTGGTGCAGAGGGGGTGCTGAGCCCGATAACAGAAGAGGTGGGATGGTGGTTTTTATCCTGCCAATGTCCTTACACAAGTGGCTCAGCTGTGAATACACCCCTCCAGGGAAGTACTGGGACATTCTTGTGAAAGCCTGAAGGTATTTATCCCTTCTAATGGGCCATAATTAACTCAACTACACTGAAGTGATAGGCAACTGCCAGGTCTTAGACCGTGTCGAAGAGTCTCAAGGTATCTCATGATCCACATTATTGTATCTCTCAGTGTAAAACTTCCCATCCCAGTGAAGATACCTGGGTGCTCCCACCTATCCTGAATGTCTATTAAGCCACTGGATTTTTTGTTTTGTGGGCTTCCCCCACACCTGATGGATGAAGACTGCAATCATCACTTTTACCAATGGAAATTCCAATAATCAAGTTTCATCACTGGATCCAAGGGTGGTGACTATATGCCTTTCTACTCTTATTCCTGCTTCATTTTCTTCCTTTCCTTTCTTTTCTACATTTTCTTTGCTTTGTTATTTTTGTGCTTTTATATTGTTACAGTCTAACCAAAATTGCTACATTTTAAAATTTGCCAGGTACCTCATTCTACCTTTCTGTTATAAAGTTTGCAAGTAAAACTTCCTTACTGAACTTCCTGAGAATTCTGTTGTTTCTCCTGTGCACTGCCCAGAGTAAATCAAACAACCTTCCCCTAAACCCACCAAGTGAAGAGGGGCATGACACTCACATGCTGGAAGAAGGCAAGAAGCTGTGTGGTGGTGCAACATTACCAGGGGCTTTGTGCTCATGCAGGAAACCACTCACTATGCCTGAATAGAGCTCAGTGAACTGGATGTGGTGACTGCTGATTCTCTCAGAGGTCTCCAAACCAAGCCACTAGCATTGGTGCTCACAATCTGCTTCTACAGGGCTTGGCAGAGATAGCCAGAAGAATTTCCTAGAATATGAAGGGCTCTTTAAAAAAAAAAAAAAAAAAGAAAAAAAGAAAAAAGAAGAGATTAATGTCTGTCACAAATAAATGCCTTACTGCGGCCAACTTCCATTTTAGGAGGATGGTGGAAAGTTGTTTCACGTGATCATTTAGAATGGAAAAATTCCAGGTGAAGTTTGAGAATATCAGTACTACCTGAGAACTTGGAAATGTGCAAACTTTTATTTCTACTACTTCTAACAGAGATAATGTGCCTAGAGAGGCATACTTGCATTTCCCATTCCATTTCATGACTCTGCCAGTTCATTTGCTATCTGTTAGGCAGGAATCAGTGTTCTGTCAGAACTATGTTTCTGTTCAGTACTCAGAAAACAGCTGGGCCATGCTTTTTCCAGCAAGAAATCTAGTCCCAGATAGCCAAACCTTTTTCATTTAAAGTGCAGATTAATTCATTACTTTCCCTGTGTTCCTGAAACTACTGAGAAACTTCTGGCTTGGAATGAAACTCTGCAGAAATCAAAATAACATTTTTCATGACTAGCAGATTATATCAGTGTTCAGCAAACTGCACTGACCACTAAACGGATTTTCAGTTGGAGTGTCAGGCAAGGGTTTGGACTTGCAATGATTTGCCTTAATATCCTGTAATGTATTCCAGCTTTGGGAGGAAGGATGGTTGTATGGCGGTTGGTAGGATTGCATAGAGCTTTATGTGCAGCGTGTTAGAGTGCATGCTTATTTGAAAAACTGCTACAGATCTGGTATCATAAAACGTCCCTAGATATCACAAGAAAAAAGTAGATAGATTCTAAAATGAGTTAAGATTATAGCTTATGATATGGTACTGCAGATCCTTGGTAGAGTCAGCTTTTCCTTAAATCAAAGAGTGCCTCAGCATTGGCCCATGTGCTGAGGGCATTATTCTTGAATCAGTACATCAGTAGTTTAACATACCATAACACTAAGAAATGTAACGATGATGATAATTTTCTACTATATTAGTTACCAGAACCCTGTGCATTTTACAAGAAAACTGCCAGATATAAAGATTGTTACAGTGAGATCTTCTGAGGATTTATAGGCTGGTGGTAAAGAGTGCTCTTAGTGAGAAGAGAACTAGTACAAGTGGGAGTAATATTTGCCCTGGAGTAAAACTTGTTTTCCCCTTAAAGAAAAACAAGAACAGAACAGTAGAAAAATAACAGAGATATATGCTCACAGGTATACTGGAGGGAAAGGCTGAATCAAAGGAGCCAGGTTCCTCCATTTAGTTCAACTTCTGGTTTGATTTTTTGCCAAGACTCTGATACATCCAGATATTGTCCACCAGAATTTTTTTCAAGCAGCTGCTAAAAGACTATGGATGATTTTGATCCCACTTTTGATCTGAGTAACTGAAAAGTTTGTCTACATAGCCCAGAAGGAACCTGGGCTCAGGAAGAAGCACCATTATCTGTTGATAATCCCAATACAAAAGTGTCCTCCAGAGATCTGCTGCAGCCACCCTCCTGGTCTTCTCTCTGTTTTCACTGTGGCTTCTGTCACTGTTTCCGGCTGGCTGCTCTCAATGTGAGCTCCTCTGTAATTCTTACTACCTCATAGAAGGTTCTGTCTTGCTTCACATACCTGTCTCTTGATGATGTTTTGCATCTCTGCTAGGAATGTGTCTCATCATGCTTGTTTCTTCTTTTTCATTTTTCAAGTCTCTTGTGAGACTCATTAAGTGAAAACTGTGTTGATCTTTCACTTTACAGCCTGGTTTAAAGTAACCTATATGTTATATTCACTGCTGTCTCTCAATCTTTAATTCCAAATATTTTTATAAAAGTCGTTTTGAAAGGTGTTACACAGGATGAGTTTTGCTGTGTAGTCTTACTGCACACAGCAAGAGCGACTTCTTCCCCTTTGCTTTATGGGTTTAATACTTTTTTTTTTTTTTTTCCACATCTCAAACAACATGACACCACCTTTGAAGTGGATAACAATAAACGAACTGGATTGAGAGTGATTTTTGTGGTGACAGAGAGAGCACTTAACCCCAGATTATTTTGAAGTGATTCAGATAATGTCTTCTTACCATTTCCCTAGGGAGATATCCTAACACAAACTGACTAAATCTGTACCGGACAGTTGTCATGGCCCAGGGTTTATCTGTGTACCTCAGCGTCACTTCCAGCCTTTTGAATGGGGACTGGTGGTAGTGCATCTTTCCTGTGGTGCTCAGCAGTCTCCTTCCTTAGAGAAAAGAGGTGTTGGTTGCTCACCCTGGTGTCTTGCCAGAGCAGATGTACCAACCTATAAACCTTGTGCACAGGTACAAACAACCCACAACTAATCTGCAGTTCCCATGTGATTTTGACACACCATTTTCAGTTAAAACCTTCTGGGTTTGGTCATGTGTTTATTTTTAATGAGTTCTGAAGCAAAAGCAAAACCATTTTGGAAGATTTTCTGTATTGAGTCCTACAAAAACTAATAGAGAACAATTCTGAAAATCCTTTCTATCTATTTTGCATTCAGACCCAAGGTAAACTACCAGCCATTGTCCATCTGGCTGCAATATTGAAGGGGAAAGAAGTGAGAGCACTGCCCAGGGAAGCAGCTTTGAGCCTGCTTGGCATCCATGAGGGTTTCAGGCTCCAGACCTTCTGCTGTTTTCTACCAGGAACATTACTCATATCCTGCATGCTTCTTCTTCACGTTGGATTTTACATTCTTTAGATGCCGGTACATCTATCCTAAACCCAGCCTTCCCAATCATTTAGACATCCTTCCCCAGAACTGCAGCAATTGCATAGCACTTGGGTTTACTAGCTTCTGTGCAAACATATGCTAATTAATTATAACTAATTACACATACTCAGGGTTTTTAATCCTTTTTTTCACACCTCAGATTCTCCAGATTCCTAATGTCTTGTTTGTTTTTAAAACCTATTTACTAATTAGGGAGGGGAAGGACTGGGGAGAGGGGGTACTATGGTACAATACACCATTTTTGTGTAACAGAAAGTTTATTTCAGTTACATTTTAAAATTTTCAACATTTAAAACAGGATTGGGCTGAATAAATTACTTGGCTTCTCCCTACTATCAACATCTTATATCAGCTAACAGGGTCAGCTCCATGTCTGCAGAGGTCTGGTTAACACCTCCATTCCCTGCCGGATTACAGGGTCCTTTTGACAAGCCATAGGACCAGCTACTCTGTTGGACCCTGCTGCTTGCAGGTGTCCCAGGAAAATCTCCCACATGGCACTTTTAAATCCAACATCAGCAGAACCCTGATCGGAACACCAGGATTTTGCAGGTTCAGGCTTGAGAGACAAAAGCAAAGAGATTGGCACTGACTCATCCTGGCACGTTAAAAAAAATTACTTTCTCCTTAATCAAGTGTGAAAGCTAATTCAGATAGAGTGTGTGACAGTAATGAAACGGGAGAAAGAGTTTCTAATTAGAATGTCAGCAAGATAACACAAACCAAATCCTAAACTCCCCACCATTAAAGTTTCCCCACGGAGCCCTCCTGCCATTGTTCCTTTCTCTTTCTGACTGCTTTTTAATAACAACTTCTGTGTGGCCTTTGTAAATAATCCTCTCATTAGAGGTTTGCTTGAAACATGCAATCAATTTATTAAGATATTTTCTAGCAGAAATTAGCAGGTACAACAAAGCATAATTATTCTGGCACTCATTCATTTTTAAAACCATAGGCTGACCAGGTGCCACTGTTGCTTCTGCCAACCTCAACAATCAATTGGACGGCACCAGAATCACAGCCATATGCCAATTAATCCAGGCTAGGCAGGCAGCAGCATTTTCAAGGAGACTGAAAAATTAGAAATTATCTGCATATTTATTCATAAGTAGTAGTCTTTGAAATAAGAGGAATTGGATCTTTGATTTGGTAATTTTTCTACTACTGTTTATATATGTTTGAGTGTCTGTGTATGTGTTTTTTTGATCTCTGAAGAGAATACTGATTCTTTATTGAACTCAAAAAAGTAAAGATTGTGAGGGAAGACAAAACATATCATAAATATTTCTTTAGGTTTAAGATTAACACATAATAAATTATGTAATAAATGGTGGAAAGCTTTCTCTACCGAAAAGGAAGACCATAACAGCAGGGAAAATTAGTTCAGCTGTGTGGCATGAGAGACTCAAGGTAAAAGAAGCATTTTGAGCATTTTCATTAATATTTTAGTCACACTGTTCAAGATAAGCCATGTAGGGGGAATTGCTAATATCCAGTAACTCTTCATTGGTAACTGAGAAATGAGCTTGGTATATGTGGGCTACGTTCTGGTTAACAGATATACTCATACGAATTGCCAAGTATGACTGGAAGTAAATGGCTATCTGAGAAAAATATATGGAAATAGGAGAACCCAGATATTCCTCCAGGATGGAAAGTCCTTTCATGGCAGGACAGAAGCAAGCAAGAGAAATGGTGCTGGGGATTTGTAAGAGGAAGGCTTCTTTTTGAGAAGAACAGGACATTTTCAATAGAGGAGTTGATGCCAAGGCTGAGAGCTTTGTTGTAGCTGTTCAACAAAGAAGAAGAAAAAAATTATATCTGTTGTCAGAAATATCTCTGAAACATCCCTTGTCATCAGAAAAATTACATTTAATATATAACTTTAGAAAATTTAGAAAACAATTATCTTTCTTTTCTCTCTCTCTTCCCTGCCCCACCCGCCCCCCCTCTCCCCACCCAAGTTCTATGTGGTTAAAGCCAAAACCTGAGACTATGGAATGCAAAAAGAAAAAAGAAAATTGGCCTTTTTTCTGGATCCTTTCTCAGTGAACTCTATATTTTGGTTTACACCTCAAAATTAATTTCTTCAGCCTGGCAGAAATGTAACCTTGCCACCTTGCCAAATTTTTGGAAAGTGTACCACCTCACTATTGCAGTAAAAAGTAGAGAAGAATCTGAAATCAGCTGGTCACTGCTGATGTTGCATTGCTCAGAAGACAAAAAGATAATGCAGCTGGCTTTCTCTGAACTGTTGACAATGTAATGTTTCCAGCAAGCAAATCAGAAATGACTCAGGAGACATACTGAGAACACATAATGGAAAGTATTCATTTCTGCAGTGTTGCTTCTCACAACCAATCAGATTTTAAAATGATGCAGAAATTAATAGCCTCAGTAACAATGTGACTGTGAGTATAAACTCAGCAAAGTCAGCCGCAAAATGCTATTTCTACCATCGCTTATTTTTTCTCTCAAAGGTCTTCCTTATATAAGTAGAAAGAATATTATACTCTAACTTTTGTTGTTGTGAATTGCCTTGGCAACTCAAAACACATAATTTTTCTGGTGAATACTGGTCAGAAGACATGCACTTCAGTAGAATAATTTTTGAATTAAAGTATGTGAAAATCTGTTGAGTGCTTGTATCAGTTACTTTGATCTTTTCTGAGAAGCTGTGCTCATACTGAGTAGCTGCCTACTAAACACTGAGGCTGTGCCTTATCTGTTGCATAAATGAGATGGTGGATTGCATTAGAGCTGCTAGCAGGGCCCTATGTAGGGAAGGCTGCTAGTCCTGAGGAGTGGTTATTTCACATGGCTTACTCGAGTATGACATGCTTAGGATGTGTTACCTAGGAGGCTAAAGTCCCACAAATATTTGTACAGTGTGCATGCACAAAACATTGTACAAATGCCTATTGAAAACCAAAATGGGATGAATTAATAAGTACTATTACAAGTACTACCTCCCTGGGGAGATTTAAAGCAGAAGCTTGAAGGAGAAGCTGTTTAAATTTGAGCTTCTTGAGCTATCTAGTACTGTAAATGGAAATTGTCAGCTGCAAATGGTAATGTCATGGGAAGTAACCACACGCCATCATATTGCTGTCAGTGTACTGCAGATCACTGCATCACTTTTGTACATGGAAGGCCCAATTCTTGCTAAGCTTCCATGTCACTGAGGTCCAAAATGTAAAATTCAGACATTTAAAGAGTGTGAGTGGGCTTAAGGAAAACAGAGGCTAAATGAAGGCTACATCAAAATCTTAGGTTTCATTAGAAGAAAAAAAAAAACCAACTCAAAAAACCCAAAAGATTCTATTTTTACCTGCAAAATTATTCTATATTTTTCTTTGTTTAAAGCCAGACTACATCTTCTGCTAAGATTTAATCTTGTCCTACTGTTCCTCTCATTAATACCTCTCTGTGCTTTCAGCTCTAAATTAGGATTCACTCTGTTCAAAGGTTATTCTCATCTTCCTTGCACCTCTGTGTAGTGAACACAATTTCACTGCAAAGAAGGAGTTGCATTTAACCAGCTGATTCCCAAAGAGATCCATCAGGGTACATTCTGAAAGAAGAAATTCCACAAGTATACTTGCACTCATTCTTTCTCTCTGATATTCCTTTAACCTGACTTTCCCCTCAATACAGCTATACTACATTCATCAATCCATCTGCCTGTTGATTTATCTCATCCATCTGTCCTACCCTGGCATCCATGTAATACATTCATGTATTAGTCACACACATAGGGTCATCAGTCAAATCCTCCCTATCAGTGTTTCTATCAGTCAGCTTCTTCTGTATGTTTTATCCAGTTAATATACTGGTGTTCATGCATAGTAAACTATTTTATCTTTACACATTACACATAACTGTACTTTTTTTCCATGATTAACAGCAGTAGATATTAAAATATTCACTGAGTTAAAGTCAGAACAGAAAACAAAAGGAAGGATTTTTTTTTTAATGTCTGAAAATAGAAATGCTTATGGCAATGAGAACTAAACAAAAATGCATCTGCTCCCTCCTCATGATGCAATGTGAGTCTTCTCTCCCCATTTTCCTACCATAATTTTTAGGACTTTGACCAAACATACTGAACATACCATTTTTTAGCAGAACAAAACAAAAGCAGAAGTTACACAAATATAGAACTTAGCATGTCCTTTTCTCCTATCCTGCAATGGATACCTGAGACTATAACAATGTAGGTCTACTACTGTAAAGTATGTGAACCCTGACAGTGTGCCCCAGCCAAACCATCTTTAGCTGTTCTTATCAGAGCCCTCAGGAATTCATCAAGGTTATGGAAATGTAAACTGTGCTAAATTGGGGAAAAAAAAGCTGAGAAGCAGAATACCAAGACAGCGAGAAATAGATAAAGAAGAACTGTGCCGCCCTGGATTAGAACCAATCATGTTTTCAGAAAAGTGCATGCAGAACGCGTGGACAAAATAGAGGGACCAATCAAGTAATGTGTGATCATCTGTTCAGTAGTTGCAAAATGCATAAGTAGAGTGTAGTGTAAACAATAAATGTCTTCTGCAAAATCATATTGATTCATTGTTCAGAAGTCCTGAGCTCCCACAGTCTACAATAAATTAAATTTTTGTTGATTTGAGAAGATAAAAAAAGAGAACTGGTTGCTGTGTGCCTGAGAATAGGGGAGGACACAAGCAAACACAGGAGTGTCAAGCTGGGCTATGTAGTTTGTATTATAGATTTTACAGGATCTCACACAAAGCTGTGGAGATACCAGTGACCTTCTGTGCAGCCTTGCAAAACTGTCCATTTTTTTCCATGCTGAGCTTGAGACAAAAGAAATAGTTTGTAAAAAACTGAAGAAAACACCAATTTAGAGAAAAGAAATTATGACAAGATTGGAAGGTGAAAAGCATTTGATCATAGCCTGATCCATTCAGAGTAGCAACGGAGATGGAAATAAAGCAATAAAAGATGGAAAGGAAGAACTAATTCACTGTAACAGAAGATGAAGGGATAAGAAGAAATAGTTGAAAACTGTGGGAGGGAAAAATTAAGTTTGATACCAGCAAAAGATTCTCAAATTAAATTCTTATGGTAGAGTCACTAGAATTAGATGGTGTGTTAAGGGAGAGGAAGAACTGACCTGCTTAGTGAAAGAAATTGGACAATAATGAGAAACACGTGTAGGAATAGGACTCTGAGTATTCTAGGCACATTGAATGAAGTTATTTGTAGCTCTTAGTGCTCCAGGTTTTCATGCATTGGGATATGGAAGTCTCTTGGGACCTAAAAGGACAGTTACACTGTACCACCAACTTCCTGATTGCATGTCTGGCCTTAGTCCAGTGGGCAGAAACTGTTTTATATGCACATCTCTTACCCTGGTTTCAAAGGACACCTCAGGCATAGGGATACAGAGCACCCTGGCAGACTCAGGCCTGGTCCTACTGTGGGTGCAGTTGTTATCCTATGACACAGCAAGGACCAGCTAGTAAACCTGGTAAGGAAATCATCTCACTTGATTTCAGGCATTAACACCATGAATGTCTATTGATTGCACTGAGCTCCTGTGCAATCACTGGAGAGAAAAAGGCTCAGGTCATCTCCCCCAAATGCAGATGCCAGAAACAGGCTGGATGGATTCCTACCCTTTCTGGTTTTTTGACTGAGGGCAGGACCTAGGCAAGGGGCTCAGATTTGACATGTGCATCATATATATTTAGGTTCAGAAAGATCAATCACACTGCTAGCATAAGAGAGTCCCTGCAGGCCATCCAGGTGGACAAGTCCAGCAGATCTTCTTTGTGATCTTCAGGTTCATAACAGCCTCCTTCTTGGGTCTGTGTCAGGTTGCTTGGACTACTCTCCGATCATCAGGAGAACTAGTCTGCACAAAGGCAGAGCTGTGGCCTGAGACATTTGCAATCTAAGGTAAGAAGTTCTAGAAGAAAAAAACAGAAAACACTGAAGTGAAGACATAGATGTGAATGTCGTCACTAAGAAGAGCTAAACAAAATTAATTACTTTCTTCAAAATTCAGTTTGAAAATATTGTTGCAGAATATGAAGAAGGCCAAATGACTCTCCTAGCTTTTTTAATTCCTTCTTTACCATCTTGCAGTGTCTGCAGCCCAAGTGGAGGAATGGCTAAGATCCATCTTCTCCCAGTTAAAATTAGAAGGTGGTGTCACAGCATGAATCAGGAAATGTGCTTGGGGTTATTGGGCTGCTCTGAATTGCCAGCAAAGGATTTTCGTTTGTTGTTTTTTCTAAAGCATTTCTTTTATTCTTTGTTTTATTTTTATTTTCTTTCCCCATAAGGCTTCTGGTGCATTTGGAAATTTGATTATGCATGAAGTCTTGTATGATAGTTAATTAGCATTCAGGAGGAATACTTCAGTCTATGCATATTATTTGCACAGGTTAAGTATTCCTGATAAGATTTCTCAAATCAGACAAGCTGAATTTAACTTAATTAGACCTATGAATACTCAAGGAGAAAGTAAAAGGAAGCTTGCCCAAGCTTTTGTACTGTGGAAATGAGGAGAAGGTGGGTGAGGGCTAAGTGTGCAGGAGGCAAAATCGCCCCCAATCACAAAATAAAGAAGACAAGAAGAGAGAGATGTCATTAAATGCTTACAGCTATTCCTGAGCTTTCACTGTAGAAAAGAATGGGGAATGACAAATCTTTTTAGTCATCTTCACCTAAGGAACAAACTAGGAATTTTATTGGGTTATTTTTGGAAACAGAATTAAAGATGTAAGTGGACAGAAATACGTTAATTGCTAGCACCTCCAGGAACCTGTAAAAGTATGCCTGAAAAATCTGCAGTGTCATTGCAACCAGCTGTTTTCATGGTTTTTTTTCCCTTTTCCTAAAATTAAGGCAAACAAAACCAGTGTAAATAGGACCGTGTTTCATTGTGACATGTTGTTTCATCGGCGTCAAAGTGTTCTGGGAGAATATGTCAATTTTGATGAAATTTTCATTGAAAAGGGGCTGAAACAAATCACTTCAGCTGTCTTGTTTTATTTCTGTTATGTCAAAACATTTTGTTTTGCTGAAGTAAAAACATATCATTTTGACTACACCATTTTGATTAATTGGTTTTTGTTATACACATATTAATTTTTTGTATTGGATTAATATGAGATTTTAAATAGCCTACTGCACTGAAGATTAAAGATTACGCTACAATGTTTTCACATTAACAGAATAAAATATTTTGATATAATTCAATGAAATATTTCAGCATCATCAAATCAAAATAATTTTACAGCATCAGAACATTTTGATAGTTCCAAAAGCCTTATAAACAGGTGTAGCTTTCAGAAGTGTGGCTATAATACAGTTTTATTTGAAGCCAAGAGAAAATAAATTTTTTAAAAGCTGCCTCCTGCCACTAGGAATCAGACGTATCAAGCGCAAGAGAATTCTTCCTTAGAGATACGCTTCCACCTGCCATTGGGGTAATTAAGTATGGAATATGTGATGCAGAAGATACTAAGTTCAGGAACCAGCAGTGCTATGTCTGGATACATGCTGCTGTCTGTACATCTGGTCATCAGTTATTAGGGTAGGACCTCTGCTCCTCTCTACTCAGGTAAATGCCTACTAAGAAAAATTAAGAGTGAGCAAAGGATTTCCTTTAGTGGATTGGCTAGCCTTTACTGCTTGATATGTTCTGCTTCCAGCTGTATCAAACACCTGTGAAAACAAGATATGGAACGGAAATTGTTACAAATACTGATATAGCCAAAACCAGAAATAAACACAGGGGAGCGATGACTGAAGGCTACAGGAAGAAAAAGGAGAAAGTGGTCATGTTCCTCTTGAGTTTTTTCCACTGGCTTTTTTCTTTTTCTCAGTTTACTTTGAAGTTCTGAATAAGATATACTTTATTAGTATAAAATAATGATCTTTAAATAATAATGATAACTGAACACTATGGCTAAAGCCTAATGCCTTTAATCACAAACAAATACCAAGCCCTTGATTAGTTCTTGCACTGTTATCTTTACTACAGATACACAGGTACATTTTGAGGTAAACAAAGGGGTTTTAAAGGCAGAAGAGCACACTCCTGAAAACACAGACTAAGGAAGCCTATCTGAGAGAGTCACTGTGTGGTCACCCTGTCTCCAAAGCTGTGTGTGAGCATTCACTTGTCAAAGCAAAATATAGAAAGTACATCTTCAGTTTCTGTGTCAGTGTTCTGAAATGTTACAAAAGCCTCTAAAATGTGAAATACAGACATTTCTCAACAAATTGGCAAATGTTCAACAAAACCCAGAAAATAGTCTTTAAAACAATGCTTGGTCTTTGAGGTTATTTTTCGTTTGTATATTTTATCAACATTGCACATTTAGGAAATATATAACCTGTGTTCATAAATAAACCACTGTAGTAATATGGTTTAACTCTGTAATAATATAAAGGGAATTCTCCTTGACCTCCCAAGATAGACAGTCTTGTATCCTGAAACCTGAGAATGGTGATATTTTCTTTTGAGATATTTTCCTGGATAACAGTCAGCAGATGCTAATCTTGTGCATATGCCTGCAAAAATCCTTTCTTCAAATTTACAAAGCTTTTTGTCTCATTGAGTGAAATAACACAGTGAAACTGCAAGTTGCATAATAAGCAGATTAATTTTACTGATTGCTATGTTGGAAAATAATGCCATTTTTTCCACTGTAAATCTGTTGCCTTTAAATGTCATTGAGGACTCCCCTCACATATTTTGTGAATATGCTAAGTTTTCTAATGTAGGGCATGTTTATACACAGGGATGTTATCTTCTTACCTTCTTTTCACGATTGGGACACCTTTGACCACTCACTACCAACAATCATCACTAAATTGTTGTAAGACAGAATATGCTGCAAAAGGGAACTTCTGCAGTGGTTTTGCTGTCTGTCTGTCTCAGTTCTCTGTTGTGGCTTGACAAATCTTCTACAGGAAAAACTTTACCTAACACTGTATAGCTGCTTCCCTCTTTCACCTGCTCCTTCCACTGAAGCAGCACTCTCTGCTTTACAATTCCTTAAGGCACATGGGGAAAAAGAGAGAGTATGCCTTTAATGATGACAAACACCCAAATGTTTAAATCTGAGATTCCATCAATGAGTGAATTTTATCAATTAAAAAAAAAAAAAAAAGACAATAGAATACAATACAACAGCCCAGTCATAACCCCACTGTTGTTGACAGAAATTTAATTTCTATCAGGTGTGGAGAATTAAATAGCATCCCTACTCCTTCTACAAAAGGTGAATAACAGTGCCAAAAGTTAGTTATTTAGAAGTGGAGCAGAATGATTGCCTTATTCCAACTAACAGCAGTGGAAAAAACCTAAAACAATAAAATGAGAAATTTGAGGTAAGGGATAATGAATGAATTTAGTTGCTTTCATAGTAAGCTCCTAAAAATGATAGTAATTTTGAAGCAAGAAAATTTCAAGTTTGCTAAGCTTCTTGTTTCTACTCTTCCAGTGAGGAACAGTGTGTGTAAGGTGGTGTTTCTGAGTCTTTCATCTTTAAGAGAGGAAGTCTTTAGTATAGCTGTAGCTGTGTAGAAAATATAGCAGATACAGCAATCTGCTGGGGAAGGTAATTAAATATAAATGTCAGTGGATTTTGAAAGAAAAAAGAATCTCAAAACTACAAAAAACCCTCCCAAATCAAAATGAAACACCAAAAATCCCAAACAAACAAAAAAACTCTAACAAGAAAATCAAATGTCAAACCTAGACACTAGAAGAGTCCCTTTTAGGAGTAGAAAGGGTGTGGAGGCTGAGATGAGAAGGGGATAGAAGATCAGTACACTCAGCCTGAGGTGAGCTCAAGTTTTACTGACACCAGCACTTGTTTGAGTAACTGTCCTGCTGGGCCTGGCTGGCTGGAGTGCTGCTGTGTGCAATAGATCTTTGCTTAGAGGCACTTGGAGAAGAATCTGATGAAGTATGATGCTATAAAGTCAGCCTCTGACCCTTTTTTGCAGATTTCCAAAGCTCTTTACCTGGGCAAAGTGTTTCAGACATGCTGCAGTAGTGCCCTAGCTAAATCTAAGCCTTTGACCTGAGAGATCTCCTGGATTAACCACGCAGCCAAAGTAGCCCGCTAGGCAGGATTTTATTTTAGATGCTCAAGGCTGAAGCTAACAAGGTCAGGAGGTGTGAGCTTATTGGGGATTAACACAAAATGCAGAGGCAAATTCTACAGTTAATTTTCTTTGCAAGTTGATGATATTAATAATGCAGGAGATGTACCCAAAGAGACATAGCATTAGTATGACAAAGCATTATTTGCTCAAAAAAAGGGACTATCTGAGCAGTAAGGACAAACAAAGGGGAAGTGAGCTTCACCTGTGTCAAGCTTCCCCCTGCTGGCTGCTGTACCATCCTAAGAGAGAAGCAGGGCAGAGACTGGAAGAAACCAGTTCCACTGCCGGTTGAAAATCTTTCTCCATGTACATAGAAAAGCATAAACTAGAGAGCCCAGTAGCCAGGAAAACACTAAAGAAGCCCAGAGGTCTGGCTGCTCTGATTCAGGCAGCTTCACACACAAAAAGGGTAGAGAGTGAGCTCCTCACTCAACAGAGCTACTCCTGGGCTAGCTGTCAGGCACGCAGGCAAAGAAGGAGAGAGAGGACTCTCCATATAGGTTCTACGAGTAGGTTCACTAACGTAAAGGGACAAGGGATGAAGAGCCAAAAATATCCAAGCCTCTGGGGATTTTATATTGAGGGATGGAAAGGCAGGGATCAGGGATACAGCCAATGGGAGAAAGGGAAGAAGGCGGGGTTGAAGCTGAGGGAACCAATGGGAACAGCACATAGGAGGGAACAAGGGAAGTAACCAATAGGATGTCGAGGAGCACAGAACTTTCTAGAACTAATACATAATTAGCTAAGGGAAATGAATATTTACAGCTTAATATGTAAAACAGGGAGGGAAAAACATTAACCAATCATTTTGAAATACACAAATCACTAAACTGGGAGATGATGGGTTCTCACCCTGACCACGAGTGTATTGTTAGACATTGGTGCCTGATCATCATAGGTTGTTACAGTTGTACCTTCCGGGGTCAGGGTGGTTACAGCCACCTGCACTGCCACATACACTTTGATGGTTTTAGGCCTTTCTTGGTGCTAAGTAGTTCACATGTCCTGTTATAGAAAGGAACATGGCATGTTTGCTCAGATTAGCAGCACAATGTCAGGGAAAAGGACATAATACCAAATCCTGAGGGCTAGAGGTAAGTGCATGCTGCTCTCTGAGGAGATCTTTTTAACATGCTGTCGTATTTTAAAGAAGAAAAGCTCAAGATTCTGGTTTGCATTCTCTCTTTGTACAATGAGGATATAGTTAAAAGGAAAGCCTGCCTGAAGGAGGAGTGATGAGCTTGGTCATGTAAGGTGTAGAGGCCTGAGCATTTGGGAGTCCAGGCTCTGCTAGAAGGACATCAGGAAATTTAGCATGATTTGCTGTACCAAGCTGCCTCCAGAAATCCCTGCTGCCCCTTTTATATTACCAACAGTTTGACTCAGGAAATGACTCTTCAATTCTTTTGGACTCCTGTCTTCCTCACATCTCTTCCTGCATTCTCTTCCCTGTCCCTGTGCATTTGGATCTGATCCTGGCCCTTTGGCCCTGCCTAAATGACTCTTCGCCAGCTCTTTTCTTTGGAGAGTGGAGCATGTTACAGGTATGAGCATGGTACCTCACTGCTGTATAAGGTCCAAATTAAACCTTTTTGGGTGAGAAAAATAGATTTGAATCAGATGAGTTTCAATGCATGGCTAGTTTTCTTGGAGCCATTTTTTTATTAATGGTTTCATGACAAAGGAAGACCCTTTGAGCATTCTGCCAGAGCAACATGAAAATGTATTATGAGACTATTATGGTTAGGAAATCTTCTTGGAATGGGTCAGTTTCTTCATATGACTGATAAATTAATCTAGCTCTACACAGTTTTCAGGTTTTATGGAAAGCTGTCCATATTGTATGTATAAAAATCAACTAAGAATGAGGGAAAAAAGAGAAAATCCTCTGAAATACGTAACAGGATTTAAAATTTGAAGATGGGGGAAAAAAGCTTCAGTTTTACAACTAGGATGTTGTTTAATATCTTATCTGGAAATCATTATCTGGAAGTACATTAAATTAGAAAAATGAATGGTAGACACCCACAGTAATCTTGAGGCCCTACCACACAGTCCATTCACTGGTTGTCAGTCTTGACCCAAATGTAGATTAGCTCTCAGCACTACCTTACGTGCTTCAGGATAATAGCAACTGGAGGGTGAACAGCCTGCTTGAAAGGATATGTCCCTGTCCTTTCCTTTGGCCTCTATTGCCAGAAGGAGTTGGCAGCTACATTTTCTGGGAGAAATCTTAGCAATTGGTACTCCCTTGTGCTACAAACTCAAATGCCTTAGTGTTGCCCATGTGTTCTCTATAATTTAAGATGGAACTGCTTGGAAGAAACAAATACTCCTCCAAACTTTGCAGTTCTCCTCTGCTTGTAGAAAGAGCAAGTGTGTTAACAAGTACAGTTGCTGTTGGGTTTGAGGGGTTCTAACAAAGTAACTCCAAGAATGAGCTTCTCTCAACCCATGATCCACACTCAAACAGCTGTGGAGATTACTGTTTTGTCACAGTGAATGTAACATTTTCCATTTTTGTTGATATCTTTCTGTCTGTGTTTTAGTTACCATACTTATCCAATACAGAAGTATTTTCCTTTGAAATGTTACAATTTACTTCACTGAGGCATTCTTTCTGGACTCTTGTGTATGATAGAATAAGTAATTTTTGCCTTCTTTTGAGATTAAGAGCCCAAGTGCTGTAAACAGCCATAAAATTTCTCCTTTTACTAAAAAGCATGAGATGGCTGCACTGAAAAATATGAGCAAAACATGCAGTCTACAATAATACTGCACCATCAGGTAGGGAGGAAAAACAATTCCTTGCCTTGCCTGTATGTGGACACACACTACAATATTGCATCTTCAGCAGCCTGAAACAAATGAATTCTCGATATGACCTGAAAGCTGGCAACAGGAAGAAAGCCTCCAGAAAGGGTTGTTAATCTTTGACTTCTGTTAAGGGTAAGTCACTTTCAGGCAGAGGGATGGATTTTGCTCTCTAGTCCCAATGGTGGGAGCCCTGACAGTCTAGGACCACAATGCTGTGACTTAGCTCTTCAAATACAGTATAACTTCAGCCCACAAAAAGAAAAGCACAAAAAGTCAGTACAGAAATGTTTAGAGAGAGTGGGAGATGGATTTCTTAGCAAGTAAACTAAGGATTGTCAAAAACATTTCCATGACAGGATGACCACACGCACCTTAAATAGCTAAGGGGAGTGAACCAGTCTCAGGGCTTTATAGCGAGTGATGGCAAACAAGGATGAATCCAAACCTTTTGTTCCCCTTTCATGCTTCACAAGGGTTTCTTCTAAAGATGAGCACCTACAGAATCAGCTGGGGCTGGGAACAACACACATTGCAATGAATCTGGGTGGCATTTGTAATTAATGGAAAGCAGCAACATGTGAAAGAAGATAAGAAACTAATGAAAATGTCAATAAAATATTTCAACTGTAGCAAAGGTACGTTGATGAGGAATTTTATTTTTTTATTTATTTTTGAATTTGGGTTCAGACTGATTTGTCTTTGCCAAGCTGTAGTCTTGCTCTTACACTAGATGGACAAGGAAAGAGAAGAAGTATTAGTACAAGAAAACCCTGGTGTTTTCGCAGCAAAACAGGTTGTGATTTCTCAGATTTGATGAAACTGATACTTTTTTCCTCATTTTGACAACGTCTCTTCTGATTAGAGCCTAGCAACATGGTAATGGCCTTTACAATCTGACGCAGATGTTAAACAAAAATAAAAGTTGAGAATGTCAAGAGGAAGGGTGGATGACAGGTAACAAGAGGAGTGATGGGTGAAAAATGCTCAACGAACTGGCCTCTGGGCATAAATTTGCCTTAAAAATGATGGCTTAAAAAGAAGTAGAGATGGCAAATCCTACTGATTTTCTCAAAAAAAATTCACACAATGTAGCCCAGAGAAATATAGAAATACATAGCAGCAAATTACTATTTTATTTCCTAAGAGGTTGCACTTGTAAAAAAGGAAAGCATGGGAAAAAGCAAAGATAATGAAACAATTCTGACTTAATATTGAATCCAGCACAGAAATGTTGGGCTGTTTTGTTTTTTTTTTAATTTGAAAAACTGTGACCATCTATATATCTTTTTTTGGCATGGTTACGTTTTCTGAAGCATGCATCTGGTTCACAAGAATTTAAATATATCCTTTTCATGTCATTATCTATTTCTCTACTCATTAGGATCTGGCATTGTAAAGCTGCAGTAAGCAACATGTCTAGCACTTCCATCAGGTGTAGCTCTGCTCCCCTATCTTCCTGGAAAATTATATATATAATTCAGGAATATCCTCACCATTTTCAATGCTATCTCTAGCATAAAAGGAAGCATATGTTATTCAATCCTAACAATACTGTATTATTAAGTTTTCTATAACAAAGCTTCAGTAGACTGGAGTATTTTGAGACCTTCATGAGGGAGGGTTGCTCTTTCTGCGTCTTCACCTGGGAAATATTCTCTGCTTAACTCACTAGTTGTCTGGTCTCAAATATCTGTGTTCATTGCAGCAATAACAAAGGTTTGCCTTTCTACTCAAGGAATTGAAAGCACCTTAAAACATACATGGATAAATGTCATTAGCCTTTTTTATTTATTAATAAAATAATTTTTTTATTTATTTATAAAGTAATATAAATAATTTTATTATTTATATAATGTTTATTATCTCGGTCAGAGAAAAGTGAAGTAGAGTCATGACATTTTGGGAAGCACATTTTCTTCCTCAGGAGGCAATAGGCATCCTATGCTTCCCAACAAGTAACTAGTGCCTAATACTGGAATTAGCTAACAGTAAGGCAACTGTGTTCTTTGACACATGAAATATCAGGTTAACTTACATTTTAAAATACCAGGGATATTTTGAGCTAATTTTCCATTCAATCACATCCTTTACAGATAAAGTATTCACAGCACTCTATTTCCTTCAGATATAAAACAGGTTCCAAAATTAATGTATCCCTCTTAACTGTGCACAGTTGTACAGTTGTACAGTTGACCTTTTATTTTGTACATGCAGAAAGTTGATTAAAATGATGCGACTTTTATTATGAAAGCTTCAAAAGTCTGAGTCTTAAATGCATCAAAACAAAGTTGAGATGAAATTACTTTGCCTGATCCTTCACTCCCTTGCACTGGTGCAGCTTCATTGACATCTGTGGTATTGCAGAGACATACAGGTGCTGTGAGGCAAGGGGAAGGCACAACCTGATGTAGAGCTGCTGTCTCTTGTCACAAGTCATGTTTTCTGAGCAAGATGCAATAGAGACAGTAAAAACTAGCAAAACTTGCCTAAAACTAGTTTGCCACGATTTCCTTCACTTTCTCTTGCTCAGCTGCCTGAAATTCATGATTTTTTTTATCTTTCATCCAGAAGTCATGTACGTTTCAATACCTCAATTAGTAGGGTGGTGGGATTTGTTTATATTGCATCTGGTGTTCCAGTGAATTTGCCTGCAGTTAACTTGACGGCCAGCTTTGCTCTGAACTGTGACATCGATAACAGCAAGTGACAATCTTGCCATTACAACAACTTGATAAATTGGCCAGGCTTCAAAATAAGTCTGTTTCACCTGCTACACAAAATAGACAGGCTTTCTGGTCTAAATCCCCAGGGTCAAACATTTCTGACAGAGATCTCAAAGCACATGAGCCACTAGGCACACCAGACAGGTCAGGCTTTTGAGGGAGAAAACATTTAGAGTCCCAAGGAATGAAGGGTACAAAGGTGTGGAGTGGTGGCTTTCCCCTGCTCTTCGGGGCTGTATTTGACCTGGTCTTTTGTGCTGCTTTTAGCAAAAATCAATTCTCAGCATGCCCAAGCGTCCTGTGTTAAATAGCTCACTGCACCTCGCTGCCACGTGCAATGCTCACATCACTCATCAGGAAATGTAGTTTTCTTGAGGAGTTCTAGGGTGGTTTCATCTGAGTTTGGATTAAGATGTTGTGCAGTAAAATTGAATGGAATGGGCCATTTCCATGTGTTTGGTATGTGGTGGGGAGATGCCTCTCTATGGATGTGCCCTGGTGGGCTTAGAGTCTGTGGGATGATCTTGTTCTCTATCTTGCAGTGCTAGAGAGGACTGATTAGCACAGACGTCATCATCATCAGACATACTGTTATAGGTACTTTTGTTGGCTTTGGAACTTTTTCTGCTTTTTTTTTAAAGAAGAGAAATCAGAATTTTTCTTGAAAACTATTTCTTTTATTATTTTAGGGGATCAGTTATAATTATGCAAATAAATATTCATATACCTTTATGGATCTATGTCATTTCTTATTTCACTCTAACTATATCAAGTAAATGATTGCACTTCTCACCAAGAAACACAACTCCACTGGTAAGATTTCTAAGAGTCCTTCAGGCTTTGTTCTGATTTTACAGTCATTTTGTGAGGTTTGATATTTAGAAAGTGACAGCAATTTCTATTCCATTTTAGACCAGGGAAAAGATTGCAATTTCATTTGTACATCTAAAAGATTGCTCTGTAACTCCAATCCAGTCATACCCAGCTTCCTTTAGAGGATATTGAGACAAATAGATATTTCCAGATCATGAGTCACGTGCCTGCTGCAGAATGTCTGAAGCCAAATCGGCACCTCAGGCTTATGCTAGCACAGCTGTGTAGATCTGGGCTTGAGAGAAGAGAAATCCCTGGCAGATTGAGCTACACTAACATTCATCCTACTGTTGATCTAGTTATCTCAGCAAACCCTGGTTTTTCTCCTAGCACAACAGGCAGCTGTGCTGTTAAAAAGGTGTGTTGCCCTTTTGAAGGAACTTTTTTCCTTGTGCTAAAAGTAGTGCACTCTTGGAGCTGGCTTTAAAATAACAATACAGCTTACTAAAAGGACATCACAAAACTGTAAGGGAAACCTTGATTCCTCCAGGCAGTGCTATTTTTTATGGCTTTTTTCTCTTTCTACTCTTTTTGGCTTTTGTTTCTGATATGAAGAGAACTGGTTTAATATGGAAAAAATGGATTAGAAGCATCTGGAGAAAGTAGCATTCAGCTTTTTCCATACCTGTAGTAAGTAGTATCTGCTCTTGTTGAACATTTGCATGAGAAATATAATATTTACATGGAGTACAATTGACGTTTCTTTCCATTTGCAAAGAAAAGTATAACAATGATATTTTTTCATTAAAAATGCATCAGATATTTATGAGAAACATAAGAATTTGATAAACATCTGTGATAGCTTTCAAATAATTGATGTGAATGCTTATAATCTGTAAGAATTCAAAATCTTCATAGAAATATTAACATAAAATACTGTTCTCCACTTTGATCAGCTCTCAGAAAAAAACAATTTCAAATACATAACAGAAATATATTTCTAGCAGAAGTAATGTACAATACCTGAAAACACTGAATTATCAGGGAACAGAAAAAATTCCAAAGGATTTGTGTAGTATAGGAGATGACCAATATACATTGTTTAAAACAATGAATAATTTGTAACAAATACATAAGCTGATTTTTTTTCATTAGAACTCATCTTCAAAATACATGTGAACATTGAAACACAGAATGGGAAAAGACTTCAAGAGAGCAAAATGCCTCTTTATTTCATGGTAAATACACTTTGAACACACCTACTGGATACTTGTACAATCTATTCTTACAAAACTCCAGGGAAATATCTCTTGCAGCAATCCTTAAAGAGTCTATTCCCATGCCTCAGCCTGGTTTGGATTTTTCTTTATATTTAACTGGGACAATCAGAATTTTTAAACCAAATAAGATTCCTACAAATTCCTCTTTCGTTTTCTCTCCTTACTGGCTCTAGAAGAGCTGTTGATTTTCCTCTTTATACAAACCAGTTGTGAAATGGAAGGCTGTTACCATGTCTCCTATTAGCCTTTTCTTTCTTAGCCTGAATAGTTTCATATCCATCAGCCTTTCCCTGTAGGTTACATCTGTTCATCCTCTTATATTTCTTGATGCTTTATTCTTTATAGTAGTTTTTTTTTGTTTTTCTCAGTATAAGCCATCCAAAACCAGAGGTAATCACTTACTGCCTTGGTATCAGCACGAGCTGAACTGGAATAATGACTGTGGTTTCTTCTGCCCAGTGCTCCTGTGTAATATGTTCTGGTGTGAGACCTTCCCTTTCTGCGACAGCATCCTTCTAATTTTAGCACATGCAGCTTGTGGTGTGCTGTACTCACTGCTTCTACTCCATGCAGTCAGGTTAGTCATTTGTACACTTGGTTTTCTTTGGGCTTGTGCCTACTGAACTTCATCTTATGGATTTCAGAGTGACTTTCCACTTTTTCAATATGCTTTATTTTCAGTCCTGTCTTCCAAAGAGCTTGCAATCTTGTCCAGCTTGCTTTTTACACTTTTGAAAAAAAACCCAAACCAAATCAACTTTTTTCTGGTCAGTTAAAATCACAAATAAAACCAAAGCCAGGCCAAATACCTGTGGTTTAATGCTTAAGAATTCTCTCTAGTTTGACCAGGAGTCAACTATTCTAACTGTAGTTTTGCATCTATTTGAGAATACATTTCCCTTATATGGTTTGCTTATATGGTTGTTTTCTAACACTGACGAACAGAAAATGGCCTAAGAGTTTGGTCTGACAGGAGGGTCGTGACCATAAACTCAATTGAGAGTTGGTGGCTTCTTTGGACTTTGGAGATTTGCTTTTGTGATATACTTGTTTCCATTTAATGGTGCAAGGTCATCAGGACTTGCTTGTGTTTTTATAGCAGGTGTGGATCTGTTGCTAAAACCAGTGATTTTTTTCCCATGGTTAAGTTTAGGTTCAGCTTGTCTTTGTGGGTCTGGTTTGGTTTTATCTGATGGATTCTACAAATCCTAGAGAATAATACATTAAAAAAAAAAGCAGGTGTACACTTAGCGAAAAATCAAAACAAGCAAACAAGCCAACACCCCCAAAATTTGAATTTGAGGACAGGAGACCTATCATAACTTTGAAACATATTAGGTAGATTTGTTGCTTACTATTAGAACATTTTACATCTATTGATGCTCCTAGCTGCTTTGACATGTGACACAAGGGCCCAACACACGTATGAGACTTCACTGTGTCTCAGAAATAAAGCTTTCATGTATTGAAAATGTATTATGTATTGCTGGTATTGTAAGAGTCTTCCATTTGTCTCAGAAAAACAAACTGGCAATTGAAAAGGATAAATTCATCTGCATGGACTTCAAATCATTATTCTCTTCTAATTGTCCTTTAAAAAAATATTATTTTATTTTCTGAGGCTGGGTCATAAATACAGTTTTATCTACAGCTGGGACATTTTATGCAGGCAAGTTCAGCCCAGCTGTGCGAGAACATTTAGCAATGGATTTGCATAAATGAGCTTGCCTCCAGGCCCACTCTCTATCTCCACAGTCATTCTTCCTGCTTCTGCTCATTATCTCAAATTTTCAGCAAGTCTTTGAAATTCTACCAGGCATGGTCTAAAGATCTTGTGGGATTGAAGGTTTCCTTGAGAAGTAAGAAATGTGGGAAGACGAAAAAGAAGTTTTCTGGTATGCTGGAAAGCTGGGGAAGAACATGCAAAATCTGAAAGAGATGGTAGAGCTGGATCCCTTCAGGGCATGTGGAGACAGGGAGTGGGTGAGACCAACTCTTCTCCTCTGCTGGGACTGTTTAAAAGCACCGCTCCTTTCCGTGCCCTTACAGCAATCCCTGAGCCATCTCTGTAAGCGTGGGCATGCCCGTTCTGAACAAAGCCAAAGCTGTACAGGAATGTCATCTCTGATGGCAGTATGAGTGTCCTAACACAGTTACAGAGTCTGGCCCCAGGGGAGAGCTTGTTGGGTGCTCTCTTGAAGATCGTAGCCCTACACTATCTTGTACAGCAAGGGTGTGCTGCCTGGAGGGCTGCATGCTGCAAGACAGAAAAAGTGCTGTGGGAACCTCTGGGAGCAGAGCAAGGGAATGCGTTGAGAGGAGAGCATGCAAGGCAAGGAAAAGAAAGGCACTCACAGTGTAGGTGTATACTGCAGATTCATTCTCACCATTTTTCCTGCAGGCTTTTATTAATTCTTTTAAATTCCACTGAAATTTAATACCCATATTGTTGTGGCCGAGTGACCTGTGGTACAAGAGACAGAGAGAGCTCTTGGTAAGACAGTCTCTGGTGCCAAAGACTTACCGGTTATGGTGAGGGAAAGAAGCCTCTCCCCAGAATGCCATGTTCAGTTATGGCAATGTACCCCAGTGCCGTTTCCCCGGTTGGCTCCTGGTGTTAGCCACCCCCTGTACTTAAGCCTGAGCTGTCACATGCTCGGGGTCATTTGCCTCTAGAACCCTTCACAAGTTGTAGCAGTAAACTGCTTTCTGTGGAACTCTATGCAAGGACCCTTCTCAACTCCTTGCCGTCAGCTTAACATTACTGAAGCCATCCCTGCGTCTGTGTGTTCATGCATGTGAGCCACAGAACTGTAGGGGCCTCAGTAATACCATGTGGGGGACATTCACACTTGTGCACTGACTAGGTGTGTTGCAAAAGGAAGAGAAGTTGTTCATTTTATTTCTTCAAATGAATTTATTTTAAAAGCATTTGCCCACTTTACTTTAAATATAGAGGTCTATTAGTATCACACTGCCTGATGTCTATTACAAACATAACTGTCTATTAGCATTGCATTACATTATGTATATATGTGGATGCATTTGTAAAAGTGTGTGCTTGTGTATATGCATCCATACAGATCTATGTGCCTCTCTCTCAACAGTCTCATAATACACACTGTATCATTATAAAGAGATTTTATACTTTTTTAGAAAAAAATTGTCATGTGAATCTAGGATTTTATTACTCCTCTTTAAAGTAAACAATGTGAAATAGATGTTTCCATTTCAGAGATATGCCTTGAAATCTGCAGAGCTGAAGGGAGCAGGGGAGAAATTTCTACTCCCAACTCCACCCTGCTTTAAAAGGTGTTACACTCTTAAAACTCTAAGGTGTCATGTGATAGGAGTACACACAGACACACATCTACAAAGTCAATAGATCCTATATCAACAAGCCATACTCTCCATAGGGTAGAGTGCACATAAACCACGTATTAAATAACTGCAGGTAGCTAGGGTGAACAATGTATTTAAAAAATGATCCATAAAAAATTAAATTTCTATGGATCAGAAGAAATTTTCATTAAGATTTATTTTATAATCTCTAATTGTTGTGAAATCTACTTGTTTATATTCTCCAGCACAGAGGGATGTCATTTGTTGTGATCCAGTGGTACTGATTAGACCCTAATATGTTGGAAAAAAATGTGGTTTATGCCACTAAGTAAATCAGAGACTTCTGCAGCAGCTGGAAACTAACACCTGAAGCCATCTGAGCTGCATGATTTTCTGTTGCTTGTAGGACTGATTCCTCTCCTCACAGTGGAAACACGAACACTCAATATGCATTGCACATCAAGTAATTTTCCTGTTTAGCTTCTCTAACTGTTGCATCACATTTTTAATTTTCCTCTCTTTGTAATTTAGTCTAAATAAGGGCTCTGGTATTAAATTAATTTTTTTTTTTTTTGAGAAAAAGAAGCCCTGCAAAATCAGGGGCATGCATTGCCCTCTGTCTAATCAATTCTATAACTTTTTTTTTATTAGCTTATCCCCTTGAATGAAATTATCATTTTCAAATGAGAGACATATTAAAGTCTAGATTGTTAAGCCTGCTAAATCTTGTCTCATAGCAGGACTGAGTGGGATTTTCATATATGCATTTGGCTCCTTGAGTTGTACTAATGCAAAGTGGGGTTTTTTTTCTCTATTTTTTTTCTCTAAGTATTTTCCTGAAAGGCCCTTATGAATGATGCAGACAAAGATTTTTTTTTTTTTTTAGTCTCTTTTTGCTGTAAGTAAAGGCTACCTACAGCTGGACACAGCTGTGAGAACAGGCATTTATACCATACTGAGAATAGAAACCTGTCCCTATGGGATAATTCTTTCCAAGGCTCCTGTGATGAGGAGAGCTTGTGAGGCCCAGGAAAGCAAGCACAGAAAACATTAATGTGCGTGAAATTACCAGGTAAAGCAGAGACATCAATCACTGTTCTATTTCTCGTAAGGCTTCTCAGATGTGGTAACTCAGAAGCATCCCTTGATGTTTATATGAATCCGAACCATCATTGCTGATACAGAGCTATACACATGAATTACTATCAATAATATTTTATTCTCTGTAAAATGTAATAGTACGGAATTTAATTAGCTCATTGTCTTATATGGACTGTTTTTCTTCTTTCTTAATTTTTGCAAGTTCGTGACTGACACCCTGTCTAGGGCATGGGGAAATCCAGTCTCAGGGTGAGGTCTGCTCACTTTACAGAGAGATGCTGATGAGAATTTTCTGGTAAGCAGGGTAGAGAAAAACAGATGAATGTCATGAGAGCTTTGTTCACAATATCATTAAAGATGTAATTGTTCTATAATTGATGATCTTTGGTCCTTGCAAAACTGAGTGCAGAGGAAAAGAGCATTATGGGAACACAATGAATGGTCTCCATAAACACAGAGGAACTACATAAGTGGAAAAGCTTACAAAATGCCCCTGTAACTGTACAGGTTATGCCCAGGTGTTACTGAGCTTCAAAGAGGAGATGGATTCATCTGGATAGTATCACAGAGAGATTTTTTCAAGCAATTCTTTGCATCCTGTTTTAAATGAGAGTGGATTATCCTCTTCTTTTTCTCTGTAGCAAAATATTTTTGTTCTCAGTCTTTAAATATCTGAATTTTTCATAACCCTCCATGGATCTTATTTTCACTGAAGCCCAGTACTAGGACCTGTTACTATCTCCAATACTTTCTGCCTTGAAAAGCACAGTTAAGAAAAACCCAGGCAATGTGCTTAATGCTCCCCAGCGACTCAGTGACTGAGTCAGGTGAATGATTCCTTACGGGTATGCGTGTATGTGACCTTTCCCCACACAACATTTGTGTCATGGACTGGACTCACAGTTTTTGGTTTTGTTTTTGGTTTTGTTTCCACAGTGACACATTTTTGCCTTCGGTGTTTTACCACAGCTGCTGGGTGATGAGAAAAATAAATCCACCTGGCTGAGCTATTCACCAGCTTTTTTTGTGCCGCTCTTTAATGTGGGGCAGCTGTGCTGCCTTATTCTCTGCAGCTGACTGTCCTTCTCTGCCCACCTTATAAAACATGGAAAAATCACCCTTCCCCCATCCAGCTGCCTGGCTGAGAAAATGCTTTAAAGGGCAAAATTACAGCTCCGTCTAGCAGTGATTCACAGAAGAACTTAAGCTTTGATTTATAATTAGAGCTCTGAAAACCTTTCATTGCAAAGCTGGGAAGAGCTAGGGAAAAAGCTGTCCTCACCTGTTTTCTACCTCACTTCATTATAAATCTGGTTCATGTCTGTCCTCTGCCTCTGTGTTTGCCAAGGTTTTGATGGTGCTGGTATGAAACAGTTTCAAAGGGAAATTTTAAGGCAAAAGGAAACAGGAAATATCTTCTTTCCCCATATTTCAGGACAGGGAGTTTTGCTTCCTTTGAAATTATTGGGATGTTGACTTTCTGTGTGACTTTGAAATAGGGCAAAGTTTGTTCTCACTTTTGACTTCTCCCCTCCTTTTCTCACTCCCTCTCCTGCAATAACAACAAATGTTATTTCTCCATTTCACAACCTTGGTGACTTTGGGAGTTTCACGTGCACATGGGCTGGATGACAGTCTGTTCACAAGATGATCATCTGTGCTTTTGCTCATGAGATGCTCTTTTGCAGAACATGATACTTCTACCCAGACCAGGAGAGAAGAAATCCCACTGCAGTGAAAACACTTGAATTCCCTCTTGGCTTCACTCCCTTGAAAGACAGAGTCCACCCAAAAGTAAAAGCCCACATGTTGAGGATACTTTTTTTTTTAATAAAAGGATGATCATGAGTCTCTCCCTATGAATTTTTGTACATCTTGATATTTGTTTTCTCTTTTTCTCCTCGTGGTCTCTGACACCTCCTTTCTTCCTCTCTTCCTTTTCTCTTGCTCTCTCCTTATGGTAGCCCTGCCCCAAAATAGGTCTTAGGCTCCTCAATATGGCTTTTCTCCTCTGAAAAAAATAATCTCTTCTCAAATCTTATATAAAAAATGGTTTGAGAAACGTGTAATCTTGCTACATCCAGAGGTAGAAGCTGTGAGGAGAACCTTGGATTTGAAAGGAAATGAATGCATTACTTCTATGTCAGTTTGAATCAGTGATGCTGTCTATGCCTGCATGCCTATCTAAAGCTTGCTGTCAATCTCTGAACCCCCTGAATCGGTACTTGTAGCATAAACTGTGTGCATGCCACGCACTTTGTCAAGCCTCTGCCCGAGAGCTGATTTTCTAGTGCTAGCACTGATCCTGTACCATGGTGTCATGTACAATGCTCAGCTCAGCTAATCCTGTTGAGAAGGAAAAGAATTCTACACAGCTAGTATAACTCTTATCAAGTTTTTCTTACTGCTTCTAGCAATTAAGTCTGAAGTTTTGGAGGGTAAGTTTGTGATTAATACACACACACAAAATGTATCGTCTCTTCTGCTAGTAGTTGAATTTCTTTTTTTTCCTTTTATTTTTTTTTAGTTATATCGTGTCACTGGATGTCATGGGTAATATTCAGGTATGATAGGGTATTTCTTTAGTTTAGTACTTTGAGAAGCTTAAGAGGGCAGCAGTTTCTCATTTTCTCAGTCATGTTCCATGCATAGTTATACTGGAATAATAAGAATGAGTGATGTGATTTTGGTCATTTATCCAAGACCTCATGGCATATGGAAACAAAATTTTACAAGTAGGTACTGTATTTTGAGTCAGTTTTTAGTATGCAGGTGACAAGAAAATATTTTTCAGTAGTTTTAATTAGAGATGGAATAAAAATTAGCCAGAAAACCTTGTGCGCATATAAAACTGGACAACAAAACCAAGGAAAGAATGAAGAGGAAAATGCTTCCTGTGAAGTCATCGAGCATATGTGGCACCTACAGCTAAGACATCATTACTGCAGTATAATGTTATGTTAAGACTCTGGACATCAGTGGTCAAATATTCCAAACCTAAAATTCAGGGATAATGTTGCCTGCAAATACTGGGGTTAATCCTTTTATGAACAGGAAAGTGGATTACACTGACAGTAGGGCAAACTTGTTGTGACTTCTAGGGACAAGCAGTGAGGACAGAAGGATCCAGTAGTTTTCAGAGTACAGTAGATGGGATATTACAAGGTCTGAGAACTGTGACAGATCTAGAAGGCTTGGAAGAGGAAGAGGAAGACTTCTTTGTGTCCCTACCATCATGCTGATAATGGTACTGGACATGGCAGTGTTTGTTAGCCTTCCTTTGAAATCAGGGATGCAGATTTCCAAGTGGTAAGTTGGGGATTCATAGTTTTGCTCTCCAGGTGGAAACACTGAGCGTGATGTCATCAATCACATGACAGGCATATCAGGTTTATTAACTTGTTCCCAAATGCGATCACCAACGGACAAAGTAGAACATAGTGATAAAGTGGACTTGATTGGCTGGGCATAAAATACGTGCAAATAGACCATTAAAATATTTTCCTCTGGCTAAATGTGTGCAACATTTTTATACCAGATAAACACTTTACATAAAATGCAAATGTCAACTTCCATGCCCTACAAAAGTAAAACAACGTCCAACTCACTGCTTGGCACATGGAACATTTCATAAATGTCCATAAGGATTTTGATTTGTGGTTTGTCTTCCCAGAAGCTGGAAAATGAAGGCATGCCCAGTATCTGAAATAAAAAAAAGTGTTCTCTATGAAACCTTCTGTCTCTCCTTCAGTTCTACCAAAGTCTCATGAATTGATTTTGAAGGTTGAAAGTTGACTACCTTATTCTTCAAGAAAGATCTAAATGGGAAGGTTGTTTTGGTAGTTTAGAATGAAAGAAAAAAAAAAAGGAGATTGGCCTTGTCTGGGAAGGAGATGGGAAGGCTGTAGCAGATTATCAGTAGCTCAATGGCATCATCAATCATCACCATCATCATCATCATCTTCACAAAAAACCTTTATCACCTCTTCACTCTACCTTTCCGCTGAATTACTGAAACCACTCACTATGTATTGACTACTAGTTCTTCAACTTCTAATTTAACTGTCCTCATAGTCTGGTGTAAACCAAATATTATGAATACTGGTATCCCACATCTTTTAGAATATGTAACCCTTCAGCATCCAGAATTAAACTCCTTGTATACTGTTTACCCTGACAACATCAAAAGATGGATGTAGAGTTAGGTTTCACAAAGGCTTCAACTTGAGTGATGAGCATATTAAAATACCTAAACCCCTGCCCAATAAAACTGAACCAGTAAAAAGTTAATTTTATACTTTCTAACAAATCTGAGCAATAGGTAGGTTTAGGGGAAAACAGTGGATAAGAGGAGGCTTTAATGAAGGCAAAAATCAATTCCCGGTGACACTGTTCCTCTTTCCCTCTTTGGAACAGACTGCATTGCCATCACTGTCAACTGTCACAGCAAAGAATGTCCTACGAGCTGTAACATCTCCCATGTGCATATCACTAATTATCTGCAGCAGGGAAGCATGTTCAAATTTTAACTACACAAAATAACAAACCAAGCGTATGGATTATGACATGAGACAAATTTTAATGTCCTGAAATCATAAAGTGTTGCTAATAGTGGCATTCCCCAGCCTACAAAAAGAACAAGGTGAGTGTTTTACAGTGTTAATGCTTGTGATTTCCAGGTATCCCTTTACCGCAGCTCCTTGAACTAACCACAAAGTCTGGGCATCACTGGTGTTCCACTTAAGGGTATAAACAGTGCATAGGTTTTCAGCATGTGAGTGGATTCCTGATGAAGTGTGGTTCATGGGAAACAGATATAATTAAATGCCACTTGCAGATGAGGGAAGAGAAGCATTAAGGGATGAAATGGCTTGTCCAAACTCAAACTGATACGTAAGAAAAGCTGGTAGATACACCAAAAATCCCCCTATGCTTTTTTTCTACAGTCACAGAATCGCAGGGTGGTTGAACTTGGAAGAGACCTTTGGAGGTCATCTGTGTAAGCCCCTCCTGCTCAAGCAGGGCCACCCACAGCAGGCTCCTTAGGACCTTGTCCAGATGGCTTTTCAGTATCTCCAGGGATGGACACTACAATCTCTCTGAGAAACCCATGGCAATGCTCAGTTACCCCTACAGTACAAAAGGTTTTCCTTATGTTCAGATGGATCTTCCTTCTGTCCTACCTATTATTTTTTTCCATTCGCCTGTTGGCGGGACAAGTGCCAGATAGACTGATAAACACTGTGGCTCTTTGGTATCTTCACAAAATAGGAGTAAATGCAGGGGCTAGTTGTCCATTTCCCCCATGGGAGGAAGATGACCTGATAGTTCTCCACCAGTAAGGCCAGTGAAGACATGCAATAGGAGATTTTATAATCATAAGTTATAAAATCTTCATCTACTTCCCACTCTACTGTCTGCTGTTAATCAAGGCCTGACCAATATAAAGAAGATCTGTGCTTCCATACTGTGTATATCTTAATTAAGTGAGCAGGTCTCTAGGCACCTTTTCCTTCTCATCAACAGAATTTCATTTTATTTTTCAGTCATTATTCCTAAAATCACATTGCTTTTTCTTGATGCATCACTGCAAATCTTTTAAACCTAATTAACATCACAGCTCTTATTGCCTCTCACCTGACTGGTGTCATTTTTGTTGGTGCTTTTGTCTTGGTCCATATCAGGAATGCAACATGCTGCTGTGAGAATCGTCTTAATTGTTCCTTAACACTTCTTTATGAATTTCTTCCTGTTGTTCAGTGGCATAATTTTGTGGTATATCTGAGATACTAAGACAGAGGGATAAGAGGAACAGGAATCTGGTGGAATATTTAGAGTAGCAAAACACTCAGACTCTGCCTTCTGACTCTCCAGAGTATGGTCCTGCTCAAATGCCATCTCTCACTCTCTTCTTGCTTGAGCTCTACTATTTACTCATTGCTTTACACCTTATTTCCTGAAGTCAGCCTCTGTTCTCTGGTGTACATAATGAAAATGATTACCTCTCAAATCTATTAAAAAAAAAAAATTACTTTTACGATACATTCTGTCATCTCTCTGCTTGTTTCTCCCCTTTACTTCCCCCATCTTTTTCCTCAGTGATGACTCAGTTGGTGAGAGCACCCTGAAGGGATGCATAAAATGGCTTTCAAGAACTCAACCTAGTGAAAGCATTCTGTTAATATCTGGATTTGGCTTTAGATATACTTGATCCCAGCAGGAGTCAGTGGGAGGAGAGAGACAAATGAAACAAGTTTCTTTGCTGTTCCTGAGCTAGGAAAGCTATAGAAAATCTCTGTTCAACTGGAGGGAAAATTCCTATATGGCAGGGAAAACATGGGAATATCATGCCATGCTCTACAGTAACCATGCAGGCATGGTGATTTTAGTGTTTAGAGGGGAGTGAGAACATGTTCTAAAATTGTTTATGGGGACTGAGAGAGGAATGTGGAGGTAGTTTGACTCTAACTGTTTAATGTATTGTAGCATGAACTGTACACCAGAAGTGAGCTGATCTGTAGACCTGAGGGAAGTTCCTTGTTGGAGACAAAGAGGAATACCAATGGTTGGAGATCAATTTTTAACAGTGATCTCCCCTCTGGAGACAGTGTCAAAAGAAGTTGGTAATTAGGACTTATTTTTGTGAAAAACTGAATAGATGAGATAACCACTTGCCAACAGGAAGGACGAGGCAGTGAGGTACAATATGTTTTCTGTCCTCATTGGGTCAATCAAAATTTGATACCTCAGTTTCCTCCTTTTATTAAAACTACAATAGTGAGCTTTCCTTTACACTTTGAAGAACAAGATCAGATTAAAAGAGCTATTATTTTTGTTAGGCATTCATAAGATAGGGTTCTTCAAATATATTTTCATGCACATTTCTTTTATTAGTTCTCTTTTTTTCATATTTTTTTCTTAAGTATCTTTTCCTCTTATCCCTTTTGTTCCTCCTAAGGTCTTAGATGGCAGAATTTTTCATTACATTCCCTGCTTTGTTAATCTCTTTGTCTCCATTTATGTAAATTTGGCATGTGAACATGGAGTTATGAAAATCCTTGGAGCCTGCTTTAAAGTCTCATGAAGGTCTAATTAAATATTACACACTGGGAAAGACATGTTTTCCAATGTGCGTGGAAAAATTAAATTGATTGACATTGAACACTCAAATCTAATATTTCCTGACATAATAAATTCCTGGTTAACTCAAATTTCAAAGTGGCTTCCTCTCTGTTGCACATGGAGGCGTGTGACTCCATAACTGCTCCATTTCCTGTTTGTTTTGTTTGTTACCAGTGTGAAGACCAAACCTAAATACAAAGCATTTTACCTCTCTCCTGTCCCAGGTTGTTCAGGGATTGTTGTTTTTATTATCATTATTACTACTATTGTAATTTTCTTGCATATTTAGTCTCTGTTTTTCTTCTGCTGCTGTGTAAAGAAAATGAGCAGTGAATGCAGAGAAGGCCTCTAAGTGAGATTATCCCTTTATCACAATAAAAGTAAATCTTCTAAATATAACTGAAAATCCACCATCAGCTGAGATCATCCATAAAACATAACAGCAATGGAGAAAAAATGAATTCTATCTCTACTTGCTTAATTCAAACAATCTGATGTAAAAATATTTTTCGTCCCTTCATTACCATCCCAGAAAAACTGATTTTGCCGGAACTAAGAGTCTACATTTTTACTGTTAAATATAATCTCCAGAGGCCATTTTTTGGCCTGAAGTGCAATGGCACAAACTGCCTGCATCCATGCTTCATAACACCTGGTTCTGGATGAAGTCACGTTTTGGTTCTGGAGGGATCAAAACTAGCTGGAATAGTGTTGGAAGATTTTTTACAGAGATGGGAACAAAAACTGTGAGAAATGAGACAACTCTTAAAAAGATTAATTTATTGAAAACAGAAAAATTGAAAAATTACAGAAATTAAAAAATATATTAAAATTTGGGATCCTATGGCTCGGTAGATGGTATGCCCCAGGAGCGCAGGGATATGAGATCTTCTGGCTGAGACAGCACTAGACCTCAGGTAGAGAAAAAGAACTTGCAGTGCTGGGTTGACTTTAAAAAATTACTAAAAGCCCCTTAAAAGGGGTAAGGCTTTTAATGCCCAGCACCGATGTCTCCCACAGCTAGTCTGGAGAGAGCAAGAGGGGAAGAGAGAAGAGGGCCCGCCTCTTTGCTTCGTCCTTTTTATAGTTTTTGCTCCGCCCCCAGTCCGCCCACAGCCCGCCCCTTCGGTCCAAGGCGATTGGTGCTTTCCCTTTGATGGATCATCTCTGTCCACCAATGGCTCATCGTTGTCAAGGGGGGTGGTATCAGTTAGAGATAAGGGAATACAATGCCTTCATTAAAATTCAGGTATTCAGGTTGCCATGGAACTTGCCTGCAGAGTAATGGCTCTGTAGCTAAAAATAGCTGCTGGCTATTAAGACTGGGTGGGGGGTTTGGCCTTGGAATCAAAATGCAAGTGAAACACCTACAAAAGGTGTTAAAATACATCCAACACACCTCAAAACACTTGTAAAAGTATACAGTAAACACAGGAAAGGTAACTCTTATGGTGTACCAGTGGTTTGTAGCTTGAAAAGGGGCAAGTTTGTGATTTTTAACTGGGAAAATTTTAACTGGGAAGGGTGCAACTCTATTAATAAACTTTAAACAAATGGAAACACTGATAATGGAACTGGATTTTTGTACCTGGGCTGATGGGTTAATTGTAACATTCAATTTAAAAATAATTAACTCATAATTAATTACTTAAAGCACTTAATATGCAAAGACCAAGCACAAATAGGGATTTCATGTATGACAAAAACTGTTTACAGTAAGTACAGGAGAAAGTCCCTGGTACTCTCTGTCTCCTGAGTTGTGTGCTCCCTCCTTGGTTTTTGTCCCCTAGCCCCATGCCTCTGTCACTCTGAAGAGTTCTAGTGAGTGAAACCCATCTCAGGGCACCACTTAGAGAGGATTATTTCATGACATTTGGATGGCTACATATTTTCCCTAGCCCTCTTAACTTTGGGGATTTAGAGTCTCAGTAGGAGGAAATTTTGTCAGTGCTTGTATGCATGCTTACTCCAAAAAAACCTGAGGACTTCTACTCAATAGAATGCTCTGCCTCAGAGCTCGCTGATAAGTGCAAGGACAGCCAAGGAGATCTGGGTGGAGGAAACAAGTGCTGTAGCCTGAAAAAATTACTCTGCAGGAAATGTACCCTCTCCCGCCCCAATTAAATTCCTCATCACCTTTTCAGTGTCAAGTGGGGAGGCTGAAAATAAGTTTAGATATGTTCAGGCATTTGTCTTCGTTCAAATCTCCCACTGAAGGTGTGGGAATGGTGCTGTGGAGGGAAGCCTTGCAGGCTGGTCGTGAGCCATGATGAGGAGAGTTCTCCTCCCACCTCTGGACAGGTGTCTCTGTGCTCTGTGCTGCAGGAATGTGCTGCCATGTAGTCTGCAGAATAAGCATTCTATAGTTTTTAGAATTGGATAAATATTGTTGGCACTTTATGAGAAACTAAGGCTATTTTAAATAAACTGCTGAACTTGGGGTCTTAATAAGTAATTAAATTTATGCATAACATTAATTTTCATGCTCTTGCAAGCTTCTCTCTCACCCCTAATCTGCAAGGCATCTTCAGGCAATTGTGTTTCACACTGGAGAGGCCTGCATAACAGTATTGGCTGAAAAAATTATGACATTAAGTTTATGATCCTTAAGATCAAATCTCTCAACAAACATTATAAAAATCCTGCTCATCAATAATAAAATTACTTGGGTTTAGAAGTCTGCAAGATGAAGATAATATACGGGAGAGGGAAGGAGAGAATTCGCAGAAATTATGAGGCTAAGTTCTGCTTGAGAAGACTGCACAAAGATAAATTACCAAGTAAAGGATTTCCAGAAGAGTAGGTCTGCTATTCTAATATTCCAAAGCAGTCAGTCTTTACACTGTCAGTGTTAGAGTTTGTGAACAAACAGAAGAGACCAGACTGTAGCAGCTAGAAAGATGTGTTTTTATTTTCCTTCAGTTTTCAGACACAGAAGGGGCTGTCAGGGAAACCCTTGAATTAGGATTTTTGCCACAGAAAAGTCACAGTTGCTTTGTGAATTGGTATCTGTGGTCAGTGTTGTATGAACTTTAAAGATTTACATAGCACAGTTCATTTTTCTAGAAGCAAGGCATTGTTAATTTGTGATGGTAGAAGAGAACTCGAAACACTCATTGAAGCTGCAAAGGAGCCCACTAGAAAGTTCATATAACATTTTTACAGTGGGAAAGAGTACGCATCTGTGCAGAATTATACTGGACAGGTGTAAAAAACCTGAGGACCCTCCCCTTCCATGGCAGGTTCACACTGCTTTTTCTATCATGATGGAAAAATCTGGCCAGAGTTTGGGTTTAGTTGTTTGAACCTGCTTGAGATCTGTAAAACATACTATGTGTTTAAAATCTTGTCAGTATGGTATTCCAAGTAAGAAAGTGCCAGCCTTTTGCTTCTTTGCATCTGACAGAAAGTTTTTCAAAGGGGGATTTCAGTTCTTTGCCTATTGGTCCCTCTGGGACCTGGAAACATTTTGGGCATAATGGATGTGATGGCTAGTTTGAAAATCTTGTGAAATCTAGTGATGGCAAAAGATTCAGTTTCATGGATGTCATGTTTAATCTGTCAGCTTGGCTTTCCTTTATTCGTAACAAGTTTCAAATATTGTGTATTCAGAATGCCAAAGGTAAAACTCTCAGATGAGAGTGATTTCCTTATTTTTCAAGCAATAGCAGATCTATTAACATCATCAGGAGGCACCATCTTGACTAACTCAGAATATTACCGCACTTTGTTTATTGTTGTCACTTTTATTAAGCTGGAAACCTCAAGGTAAAGACAAATTTCCATAGTACTATGAGGAAAACCCATGCTATACAGGAACAAGCACATAAATAAATAGATAAACATTGGTTTCACTTTTCAGAGGGGGATCTGAAGCATGTATAAAAAAATGTACAAAAACTCAAGCAGGAATTGGGCAGTGTAGAGCTGGAAAGCAAACCTGTTTTCCTAAGTCTTATACCTCCATCCTAACTATAAAAATAGATTTCCAGCCTCAGTCAGGTAGCTTCATGCCATACATTTGAAGGGATAATGCCAAGAGAAAAGCATTCTCATGTATTTCTTACCTTGTTGAAAATACACAGTGCAGCTAATGCATTTCCAATTGCAATTGATTTCACTGAGCCCTGATTGAAATCCAGTAACTCCTTGTGGCTCCAGTACACTTTGGGATGTTTTCTGAACTGTCTGTGGCAGGCAAAACCTTGTCATTTCCATCTGTGCCTGGCTTGTCACAACTTTTACACTTCATGAGAGAGTCTCATTTTCATTGCTAGACATGTTTTGAAAGTGCCTTCTCATACTGAAAGCTGAGGCCCATAATGGACTTCATTAAGGTAGAACTGTTTTCTCCTAAAAGGCTTCAAAGCATTTTTCTCTGTACTTCATGCTGCTTTATCTGGCAGACAGGCATGTCCTTATATGAGAGGGCATTCTATAGATAGATATTTGACACTCAAAAAAATTTTAAATAAAATATCAAGTAAAATACAGCTTTCTAAACTATAGTCTGCCTGTCACTTCTCTTAGTCCATTAGCTCTGAAAGGTACAGAAAAATGAGTCTTCTTTTACTCCTTCCTTGTAAGCAAGTGCTATTTTTGAAGTTTATTTTAAAATCACGTTAACAGGGAAGGGATTTTTAGATTATTTCCCCTCTGCTTCTCCTTCCCCCCTCCAAAGCATAGTATTTGTTTATGGTTTTATCCTTAGATTTTAGAGACATAAATGAACTTCATCTGAACTTCCAAGATATCCAGATCTCCATATGAGGCTGAACTTCACAGCTTGATTATGCCTTCCTCAAACCTCCATCTCCATCTTTGTGCAGCAGAGATGATTCCAACTTTTGTGGCTCAGTGCCAAACCATGAGGAAATACAGAAGGAGGTGCTGAACACATAGGGCTGGTAAAATGTGGAATTACCCTGTTACCAGCAAAACGAAAGCCCAGAAAAGCTGGAGGCAATAGAGTTTCACTTATAACTGCAGTCCAGATGCAGGTGTTCATAATTGTGTTGCTTTTCCTGCCATCCCACCAAAACGTTGCTGCATAGAGACAGTTTCCTCTTGCTATTCCTGACTGCAGTACAACAACCAATTAAGTTTTTACAGATAACTAACAGGGCTACAAGTTCACAACTAAAATCACAGGGCACAGGATCTCTTCCTGAAAATGAACTTCTCCCTCAGTGATCAAGCCCTAGACATGCCTGGATATGCAGAGAAGAAAGGATGACAATGGACCATGGAAATTCTTAAATTAAAAGGATCTTTCAGTGATTAAAATAAGTTAATAATCCAAAGACTTTTCTTTATTTGGCATGCTGATGTGACTCTTTTAGATAGGCAACTTAATCCATTACTGCCTGAGAAAAAAGTTAACCCTGTTGATTGTTTCACACATCCTACTCAGGACCAGCAACCTGTAGACAGTGGATCACTTTTTCATGATGGTCTCATCTGTTCATCCATCTGACTTCTCGGTATGGAGGGCTTTAACAGCACTATGCTAATGTCCCAAATGTGTGGGAATAAGTGAGGCTGTGCCCTAACTATCGGTTCATCCTCTTACAGGGTCTCAGAAGGTGAATATTTGGAGAATTCTTTCTGCCACCCATAAAAAATTAGCAGCAAGTGCAAGTGAATGCATGCTAGTTCACAAGTAGAAGAAAGGGATGGACAATTCAGGTTTATGGTGGTATGGAAGGAGGCTTGAGAAAAGTATGTGCCATTTTCTGCTGTGGAGACCTCTTCCTGGATATAACAATTGCCTTATTAAAGGAGATAACTGTTTTTTCAGATTCCTTCATCTGTGACCACCAGTTTTGCTACTACCATTTCAAACAAGGTCAGTCTTCTGCTTGCTCTGACTCAGCTACTGTCTCCCTCCAGCTTGCTCAGCCATCATTAACAGTAGTCAATGAAGGGAAGAGCTGTCACAGTTGTGATTGAAGAGAATGACATGGGTACTGCTCAGTCTTTGGAAGCCTAGCTTTAGTGAGACTCACGCAGAGACTGCTGCTCATTGCTCAGTCAGATGCTCTCTTCCTTGTCAGTAATTCCCTACCCTAATATCATGGCACACTGAGAAAAAATTGAGGTTTTGTGCTGTTTGAACATTATGTTGCTTTGGCCATTAAACAGCTCCTGCAGAATACATTTCTCTTTTCCCTGCCTTTGTATACAGTCACACATACAAAGAACACACTGCATACCAAGCTCCAGGCTTTTCAGCCTTGCAGTGCTGAAATCACCCACTCCCACTTCTAGCTTTGCAAAGAGTAGCTAGCTGTTCAAAATAATTGACTAAATAAAAGAGGGAAAGAACTAAGCTGTCCACTTGTAAAGTACAGGTCTATGACTGAAGGCATCTGAGTTCAGCTCCCAGCTTCCCATTTTCCAAGGTGAGGCTCTCTTCGTGGATTATACTGAGCAAGCTGACACTATGTGACATGGTCCATGCCTTAATTGTGTCTCCCCTGATGGGGGAGACTTTTTAAGGTCTTTGCCAGGAGTCAGAGACAAACGGGACTTTTGGCCTTCTCTTCTGAAGTTGTTTATTAAGTCTTATCAGAAAAGTACAAGCCACTGACGTGACCCAGACATAGCATGAAGCAGAGAATGCAGCAAAAGCTGAATTATCAAGATTGCACAGCCTTCTGAAAGGTAAATTATCCAATGAAAACTTAAAACGCAAGGTATTTTCACTTTTCTACCAATGTCTAATAATTCATCTGGTCACGCAGGCAGGAACTGCGGAATTCTTTATCTAGTCATCCCAGACTACTTCTACCGCAGAATATGGAGTATATGAAGAAGAAGAAGAAGGTCTGGAGAACAACAACAGTCCTCCATTTTGATGTTTCTTGCTTTTATCTTGATGTTTGTTGCTTTTATCTATTTACTATATTAATAAACCCAAAACCTCTAAATTTTTCACCCTGTGTCAATCTTACATAATATTCTATCACCTAATTCACACCATTGTAGATTCTAATTCTTCCCAGAGGGTAGGCAATTTTCTCCATGGACGAAGGTCAAAACCAGTGTTGTCCAGGGGGATAGAACCCTTCAAAACAGACAGAGAAGTATTCTCTGTATTCTGGGTTCCCACATCTCCCCCTCCTCTTTGAACCAAAACCACTTCCTTGACAGCTTTGTCCGTGGCTCGTCTAGCAAGGTGAAGTATACATGGCACAAATACTAAAAGAATTACAACAACAATCAACACATACAAACCTATCTTCAAAAGTTTTCTCCATAAGGGTGTAAGGTCAAACCAATTGAACACATCGTTCAACAAAGATCCACTTTCTTCTCCAAGTTTAGCTATTCCATCCTCTAATTGCCATATACTTTCATGAATTAATTTCGAGTGATCCGACAAATTCATACGACACATAACTTCAAATTCTTCACATCCATGTGCATGCACTAATAGAAGATAATCAGTTGCTGCTCGGTTTTGCAGAGTTGCTTGTCTCACACTCTGAAAATCAGTTAACGTATCGCTCAGTGCAAGAGAGACAGCATGAGAGTTCTTACTTAGCCAACAGCCTAATTGATCCAATTGTCTCAAGGCTGCTCCTGCAGCAGCACCAGGTAAAAGGAGAGCTGCAGTAAACATTTGTCCAAAATTCCAAGCTCCAATCAGGTGTATATTGCTCAACAAATCTTTTTTCTCTATGCTTATGTTCTTTTATCGTTTTTGCGTTAGGTATTATCAAGGAAAGCTTCCCAAAACTGCATGGACCGCCTTTGATATTTTAGGGGATTGCAGGCCAAATTCTGTCCCCACAAATGAGAAACATCCCTATGTGCAGGGAAGCAAAGACTGCACCTGAAAAGGTGTCCACAGACACATGAACATTTTTAAATCTCCCAAAAGGTGGATATTTTGTGATATCTGTCTGTCATAATTGCAGGCTTTGCAATCCTGTTGAGGTACTATGTTCAAGGCTCTGTCAACACAACAGTTTACATACAGCTAATTAGGGTATGCCCAAAATACAACTTCCTTGCTCGGGGTTTCTATCCTTTCTACATCTCCAGGGAAGACATGTATTCCAAATTTTGAAACAATATGAATTAGGGATTTAAATATCTGGAATGATTTCTAGAGATGATGTGTAATCCTGTGTCTCATTGACTTAACTGTGGACATTCAGCAATACCAGAAAATTAAACCAGGCCACTTAGTTTCAATTTTACATCTTTAAGCTTACCTTCCCCAGCAATGATGAAGAGGCACTTCATCTAAGTCTGTGAGTGTTTGAGGTACTATTATTGAAAGATCTGTATCTCAAATCTAGCTACAGAGACCTCATTATTGATTTATTGGTATTATTTATATTACAAATTATTTTCTGCCTTAGTATCATGGAGATAGTAGATCCTTTGCACGCAAACAGTAGGTGAATCTCAACGACCAAACTTTGTCTTCAGTTTCCCTGCTGGAAGTCAGTAGAAACTATATTAAAGTTGCCAGAGTTTTTCTGACTTTATCTTAAGGCAAATGAGAACAGAATGTGGTTTTCTGCTGCCTAAGTGGAAAGTTATATACTTTAAACAGGGTAGTTTAAGGGAACAGGTAGGCTAATGCTGACAAGTAATTTTTATATCACACCTAGTAATATGCTTCACACTTTTACACTTAAAATGAAACATATGACCCCAGAACAGTGGAACCACTTGTCCATGTGGGATATAATAACTTTAGAGGTGACAATGGAACAATGGAATCCAGGCCAAAGTTGAGAAAATGATTATTTCAAATAAGATTTTAAAGTTACCTTTTAAAATATCTTTGGTTTAAATGACCGGGATCAGGCAGTCCATCTCATTTTATCTGGTGTAGTAGGGACAGCATAAATTTACATTTGAAGTTCTTACAGAAAACGGTTCCTGTTTCTTTTTTTCCTTTACTGTTGAGTGTGTTGCTGTCCAGTGCAGCAACACCCCTGATTTAGGAAAGTGGTTGGGTTATTTTGAATTATGGGACACAGATGAGAAATTACAGGTAGGCTCTTTGGGTTTATGAGGATGAGAAGCAGTTCTGTGTGATATGACCCCCTGCCACTATCCCCCAAAACATTTTGCAGAAAGTCTGCAGTGCAACTCTTGTTCTGCTTTCTCAGGAAAGCTTTCCTCAAGTGGCTTTCCCATGAAGAAGGTTTTAACAGCTATCATGGTTATTATGTAATTATATCTAATTATGTAATAGAGTAGAAAATCTAGAAAGAATCAGAATAGAAATTCTATCTAATTCTATCTGTTCTAGACAGGAAAATAATAGAAATGCTTAAGAGTATTTCATCTGACCAAGGATGTTAAAGGCAACAAGAGAAGCTTCTATAGGTATGTCTGTTATAAAATAAAAACTAGGGGAAATGTGGGCCCTGTCCATAAGGAAACAGGAGACCTGATTATACAGGACATGGAGAGGTTCTCTATGATTTTTTTACCTCAGTATTCACTGGCAAGTGCCCCAGACACTCCGCGCAAATCACAGAAATTAAAGGCAGGGACTGTGAGAGTGAGCTCCCTACTGTAAAGATCAGTTTTGAGACCATCTAAGGAATCTGAAGGTGCACAAGTCCATGGGACCTGCTGGGATTCATCCATGGGTTCTGAGAGAATGGGCAGAAGGAGTGGCTAAGCCACTATTCATCTTACTTGAGATCTGTCCAGTGAAGTTCCCACTGACCAGAAAAGTGGAAACACAATGTGCATTTTTGAAAATGGGAAATGAGGAAGACCTGAGGAATTAAGTCAGTCTCACCTCTGAGACTGGCAAAATCTTAGATCAGATCCTCCTGGAAACTAAGCTAATACATATGTAAAATAGAAGGTGATTGGTGACAACACAACTTCACCAAGGGCAAATCATAACTTACAAATATGGTAGCCTTACAGTGCTGGTGGATAAGGGAAGAGCAACTGACATAATCCAAAACATTTGACACTGTCACACAACATACTTGTCTCTAAAGTGGATAGACATGGGTTTGATGGATGGACCATTTGGTGGATAGGAAACTGGCTGGATGGTCACACTCAAACAGTTGTGGTCAACAGCTCAATGCACAAGCGGAGAGCAGTGATGAGTGGGAGAGCAGTGATAAGTGGCATTCCTCAGGGATCAGTATTGGGACTGTTGCTGTTTAACATCTTAGTTGGTGATATGGACAGCGGGATTGAGTGCATCTTCAGCAAGTTTGATGATGACACCAAGCTGTGTCATTCAGTCAACATGCTGAGGGGAAGGGATGCTGTGAAGAGGGGTCTTCATAATCTTGAGAGGTGGCCTGTGTCAACCTCATGAAATTCAACAAGGCCAAGATCCTGCATGTGACTTGGGGAAATCCCAAGCACAAATACAACCTGAGTAGAGAACACATTGAGAGCAGCCTGATGGAGAAGGACCTGGGGATGCTGGTGGATGAAAAACTCAACATGACGCAGCCACGTACACTCAGCCCAGAAAGTCAACACTGTCCTGGGTTGCATCAAAAGCAGTGTGGTCAGCAGGTGAGGGAGGGGATTCTCCTCCTCTACACTGCTCTTGTGAGACTCCACTCATGTCCTGCATCCAGCTCTAGGGTCCCCAACATAAGAAGGACATGGACCTATTGGAGCAAGTCCAGAGGACACCACCGAGTTAATCAGAGAGTTGGAGCATTTATCCTGTGAAGAGAGGATAAGGGAGTTGATGTTGTTTAGACTGGAGAAGAGAAGGCTCCAGAAAGAGCTTACAGCACCTTCCAGTGCCTAAATAGGGCAGCAAGAGGGCTGGAGAAAGACTTTTACGATGGCATGGATTGATAAGACAAGGGGGAATGGCTTTAAACTGAAAGAGGGTAGGTTTAGATTAGTTATAGGGAAGAAATTCTTTACTATGATCATGGTGGGGCACTGGAACAGGCTGCCCAGGGAAGCTGTGGATGCCCCGTCCCTGGAAGTGTTCAAGACCAGTTTGGATGGGGCTTTGAACAACCTGGTCTGGTGAAGAATGTCCCTTCCCATGGCAGGTTGGTTGGAAACTAGATGATTTTTAACGTCCCTTCTAACCCAAACCATTCTATGATACTGATACTGTGATTCTATTTGGTGTGGTCGTGGATTCAAGCCTTCACAGGGCCCATTTGGCCACACATAACAATTGACAGTCCTAAGCCCTTTGTTCAGAAAAGAATTGAAAGTGGCTCTCATTTCTGGAAAATATTTAATTTTTGCTGCCTTGAAAAGGCAAGAATTTAAATGTTTTCCTGATCTGTGTCCTGAGGGTCTATCCCAGCATACCCCCGCAAATCAGTGCTGAATATCCTGGTTCATTGTATGTCTATTGAAAAATTGCAGCAATCTTTATTGTTCAACAGGAATGAGAGTGCTGTGTAATTAAACCAGAGCAAGGCAAACACTTCGAGAAAGTTTTTGTGAATAAATACATTTATTCAGTTTATTTCTGTTAAGATTAAGTGCAGGTCTCTTGTGTATTCCCGTGGTGTTACCACCTGATTATTTTGCAACTGACACAAACATGAAAGGCAAATTTCAGAGCCACATGCATACATTTTTTAAAAATTCAGAAATTTAAATACTTACATGCTAATATTTGCATTGCAAGGGATCATCTAATCAAGGAAAATGAATCATTAACCTTTCTAACATATTCAGGTTGAGCTTCAAAATATTTGTGATCAATTTTAGACTTCAAAAGATTGAAAATAGTATCATTACAATACAAATGTTTCTGAGGCAAACACAATTTCTTGATAAATATTTAGCTAGCAGGTTAAGGAAGTTCTTCTCAACACATATACCAAATAATAATAACAATAAAACATACATACACAATCTTCCCAATGTGTTGCCACAATAAAGATGTAAAAAAGAGAAATAGGAAAGTGTCTTAGCACATATAATTTGCTTACTATTTTAAGTCTGATTTTCCACCCCTGCTGACATCTATTCTTGATTTTTGTGATTCTAAGTTTAAATTTCTTCAGGCCATACAATATCCATCATATCCTTTGGGAACCTATTCTTCAACCTATTGGACCAGAAAAGAAACATTTTTTTTCCGGATTTGCTGACTGAATTTTCCTCTGCTCAGTACTATACTGTGACAGTGGATTATATTTCCTTTTACAGTCTTAAATAATTTATTTTATCCTTGTTATTTACAGTCTTTGCCTGGCATGACCTCCTTTTATCCTCCTATTCAGTTCTTTTAATTTTTTTTTTGTGAGTCCATCTGTCTCCTAATCATTTGTTGTTGCATTTCTCTGAGTCCTTTCCAATTTACTGGCATCTTTCATGCTCTAAAAGGCTTGTGACTTTACACAGTGTTTTTAGGGCAGGCAAACCTTTCATCGATTTAGTGCAGCCTCTTTGGTACAATGCTCTTGGCTTTCAAATACACAGCATCTACCTTTGCTTTCAGGATACCTTCAAATTCCAGTGCACAGGCAGCTGTGAAATAGGGAAAGGAGTGAACTGACAAGAGGGTCTTTGCCCTCTGGACACTCCCTGGTCAGCATTGGGGTGAACACCCTGAACAAAGTGCACCAGCTCCAATCTTTGGAATGGCTTCACTTTACATTCCCTTTTTCTCCACTCGCTCATCAGCATGACCTTCCTATTATCCCCTCCCCAAAGAAGCAAAACACTGGTTATTTTTCTCCCTCTAGCACAGTTTTTTTCTGACTATATAATTTTTTATTTAATTAGTAATTATGGTAGGGCTGCCCTGGTAATTCTTTGGTTGTCAATTCTGCCAAGCTTGCACCTCCCAGCTGTTGCATATAATGTCCTCCAGTTTTACATGCACTACCCCTTAGACCTTTCCCAGGTCAGGGTGGACCATCAGCACATATATTACTTTCCTTTTGTTACCTGTGGAATGCCACAGTTCCTCATTTTGTTGTCTTGTTAGGGGCACATGCTTCAGAATTAGCTATCTGCATGCCTCCCTTATCACATTTTATTAAGGATATTACAACATTTTCTGTAAATTAAGATGACAAAACTGGGCATTATGGTAGACCTAATAATCTATTACCTACAGCATTGTCTACCTTCTTTACTATCATTCTCTCTGGAGTGATTCAGCCCCGTTGCTGGTGTGGTCCATCTGAAATGTTCTGAGATTTTTTTTGTTGTTTGTTTGTTTGTTTGTTTTTTGGTTTTTGGGTTTTTTGTGGTCTTTTCTTTTCTTTTCTTTTCTTTTCTTTTCTTTTCTTTTCTTTTCTTTTCTTTCCCCCCCATATAAATTAGGTGATTTTAGGGTTAAAAATAGAAATTATGGTGAGACACTGGAGTTCTAGTCCAGCTCCAACTGTTATTCTGCATTACCATGGGCAAAACACTATTCCTCATTTCTACAATTAAACATTAAAGTTATATAGTCCCCAAAGACTCTGAGATCTCTAAGGAGGGGGTGTGACGGATATTCAGAATAGTTACAATTGGAAATTCCTTTGAGACTTTGTCACTCTTGCATTTTAATTGTAGCCGGCATAAGATGGATGCTGATTCATACAACATTCATGGACTTGCTTATGGTGGCAGCATGCAAGAGGACCCAGGCCATTAACAGAAGTATCAGGATGTCTGGATGGGTCAAAGAAAAGGGTGGAGGGTGCGACAATAGCTGAGACTAAGCTGTTCATTGCTGGAAATCCTGAACACTCACGAGATAGAACATTCATCTTCTGTGCTACACAAGACAAATATATGGTAAGCTGGTATTTTATATTTTAGTTTCTATCCTGGTATCTTTTGATGAAAATATTGAAGGTCAGCTGCGGCTCAATGGATAATACTTCAGTTTCCTCGTGCTGCAGTGAGAAACCTTCCTCCATAGCCAGTTACTGTAACAAATATCACTTTTGTGAGCTACTGTAAGTCTCATTTCAAAAAGAAAAGTCACTAATTTAAGTTCTCATTCCTTGGTTTTCAGTTTATCTCAGAGATCCCATGAATGAAAATTTTTAAAGGACTAAAATTAGTAAACATGATCATTTCTTATCCAAAACAGTGCTTTAACTATGACCCATGTTGGGGAATGTATATGTTAGTGTAGTAGAAGTATTATACTTAAATAAAAAAGAAAAATCTCTGTATTTTCTTCCTTTGGATATGCTCTCTCACATCCCATGCCCCCACTCTCAGTGTATATGCAGAAACATACATTTTTCCTACTGCTGGTTCTGGAAGGGACTTTTAAAGATAGGTTTTCTTTCTTTTCCCATGGGACAGTGCATTTAGAAAAGTTGTTACAAAAGAAGTCTTTGTAAGTGGGTAGTAGATAACCTGATGGCTTACCCTATAAGACATTGTATTTATATTCTTTGGAAAATGGAAATACTGTGAACATATTTTGCTCTTCTTAGACCAAGAAAGACACCACTAGCTAATAAAGAGGGGAAAATAAGATACCTATAGGCTGATAATTCACTGTGGTCTAGAGTGGTTTATATCATATTAGAACACTCAAGTCCAGAAAGGAAGGACAATCTTTCTTCCTTCCTCCGACTAAAAGGAATTCTCTTCTCTTAATGCCCCTTGCAACTTAATTGATAAATCCATTCTCCTTCAACCTACTTTCACCAGTGGTTAGTATGTATGTCACATCCCTAGCATTTGCTCTCTGTGCTGAAGTAGAGAAATATTCAGAAAATGAAAAATTACTGAAGACAAGAAAGATTCTGAAAGGTGAAAGAATCTGCAAGCTTATCCCATTTACCTGGATCTCCCAAGAGTGCAACATTTGAATGGATTTGGGAAGATTTTCTGGAGGCATTCCAGCATGACTGGATTTTGCTTAGACAGAGACAAGGCACTGAAGTATTTCTGTGCTGATCAAAACCAAAAAATAATGTAAGCAGGAGGTAATACAAGTCTTTGTTTTTGTTTGTCAACCTCAAAGCAGCTTGAAGTTTGGCCTGAATTTTGAATAAATGTTCAGGGTTGGTATTTTATTAATTCAGAGCAGTTAATCTAGTTTTAACAGCACATTCCACATTTCCATATAAAAGAGAAGAATTCTGAGGCATGCCCTCCCTACATTTATTCTGGTTTTTGGCTGCCAGAAGGGCTGGAATAATTAACAGCTCCTTATTCTCTTCTTATTTCTTCTCTTTTTCTGTCCAGATTTAAAGATTTGTGCATCCTATCTTTTGGTTTGTTTTTCTTTCCAGGCAGTGTACTGGATACAGAGTAAAACCGTAGGCTAAGTCTGGGAAGGTGTTTTGTTTACTGGAAACATGTGAGCATCTAACTGTAAGACATTCAGGAAGACTCCTGGGATAAGGTCCCACACTAGGTGCTGGGAGTACCCATTATTCTGAGTACACTGTAGTTATTGGCTTCATTTTGTCTGGAAGATTATTGCTGCTACTCCCAGTAAATAGACCAAAACAATCTCTGCACTGAAAGGGTGAGCCTTCGTGAGTCAGGAGCAGGACCCTGTGAGCTGACCACAGAACTGGGACTGTTCATTGCTCAGCCACATGTGGGACCCTCCTCTCCTTCTCGCTTTGACAACAAGGCCACTAACACCTGCTCTGAGGTGACACAATGCGGGCAGTGTAACTGCACATCTTCTGGGAAGGTTCTTCACTAAGAGAGACCAAGTGCAGGCTTGTGCACAAGGATACCCAGCAGCAGGAAGCTGCTGTGAGAGCAGGCAAGGAGCCAGGGATTGCCCCTAGAAGAGAGCACGTGTTGGGGCAGAGAAAACAAGGCTTTGCCTCTGCCTAGGGATGTCCCTCACTGTACAAGCATCAGGAGGGCTACTCTGACATTCATGCTGTTTTAATCCTGTGCTCTGCATTAATAACCTGACTCTATCTAGGCACCTTCCCAGGAGCTTTGTACAAGTATGACCAGGAAAAGCCTATGCATGTGTGCCAGAGAGGTATCCTGCCAACGTGGGAGCAGTTGCTGCATAACTGAGATGACAAAACCTGCTTTCAGCTGCCAAACAGCTTGGGCTGCCTGAGTCTCTGCGGGGGCTGGAGTCCCAGCAAGCAGGCTTGGGGATACTCCGTGACTGCTGTAATTCAGGCACCCAGCAGACATTTCCGGTGAAAGAATCCGATTTAACATGGGCATTACCTGCTAGAGCTGCACTGGGAAATGTCAGGGAAGATGAGTTTTTACTAACGTGCTTAGTACACTTGGTAAAGGGCAAGGCAAGCTAAGGCTAGGCAGACTAATAGCTGTGATGGTGTATTGTGTATCCATGTTTACTTTTGCTAGTCTGGGAAAGATATATACTTATTTATGCCAAGATAACTAATGGCTGGGCTCTCATTTCCTTTGCTGTTGGTCTCAAGAAGATTGGACCTAGTCTTGTTCCTACTGCTGCCTGCAGATTTAGCTGTGAAAAAAGCAGATTACACAAGTCTGGATTTCAACAGTAAGCAGAGCTCCCATATGAAGCACAAATATTTCAGTGTTTTAATTAGAGCACACTAAGGGAGTGCAGTGAGCAAACCATTTTTATTAGTATCATTAATTTGCTTGTTTTAGGAGGAAAAAATACAAAATGTGTTTTTTAAATGTTTTAATTGCCTTCCGATGTACTGCTGTAGGTACATAGAAAGGGTAGAATGAACAGAGACTAGAGCTAAGAGGGAGCTGGAATCCATCTCAAGAGGTCATCTTAACTTATCCTTTAACTCCAAGGCAGAATCAGCTATACCCAAAGCAACCCTGTCAGGCATTTTTCTTATCTGTTCTTCAAGAAATTAAAAGAAAAGATAGAACTGCATCCTATGGGAAACTTCTCCAGTCCTTCACTAACCTTACAGTTAGAAAGTTTCCCTTAGTTACTAATGAATTACCTCCTGTCCTATCCACCAGGTGCCCAGGCAGATTATTCCTTTTTTTCTTGCAGGATGATTTCGTATTCCACATTATGTTTTTGTAATTTTTTTATATGATATAATTAATTCCTTTTCCCCTTCATTTTTCTCTCTTAGTTTTTGTTTCTTCTGATTGGGTTGTATTGTTTAGATCTCTGGCCTTCTGAATCTCATTACTCTTCTCAGACCAAACGTTCCCTACTCTTCCTGAAATATGAAGCCTGAAATAAGAACCAGTATCCCAGATGAGATCTTATGTATAGAAGGATTATTTTCAGCGTCATAGATGATTTTCTTGTTCATACACTTAATGGTGACATCAGAGTTTGGGAACTTTTAATTTCTATAATATGCCACAATTGATTAAAATTCAGTTTGTGACCCACTGTGCTCCCAAGACTATCTCTTGGCCAGTTGTTCTCTGTCCTGTCTGAAGTGAAGTACTCCTGCCTAACTTGCAGGACTATCTTGCACTTGAGTTTATTGAATGATACCTTTTTAATTCCAGACTGATTTTTGTTTTTGCAAAGACCACTTTGTATTCTGTTAGTATTTTCTAGAGTGCTGCAGCCCCCTCAGCTTTATGTCATCTGCACATTTAGCAAGTGCACTCTATTCCATCACTGGGTCTATGAAAGGAACTAGAGACAGCAGGATAATACCAGACTCTCTGAAACCATACTTGAGACTGTTCTAGCATGACAGAGGACTACTTACTGATTTTGCTAAGACATATCTGTAATAATGCATGAACACTGCTTAACAGTATGTGGTGAGCCTACCTCTCAAAGAAAATCTGAAATATTACTCACTTCTCAAAATGAACCTGAAACGAACATTGTTGAAAAGTCAATGATAAGCCTTGGACTAAACTAATTCAAGCTACTGGTCTTTTCTCCCCAAAGTGGAAGCAAACCTTACCAGTTCTGGACAACTTTGTGGGTCTCAGACAGGATTGAAATGGAAATTTGCAAATAAGTTCCAAAATAAAACGTAAGTTAAAGAACAGTGGTTTAATTCCCTTCATACAATAGTATAATATGGGCCGCATTTCTTTAGCTAGCCCATGAAAATGAAAGGAGACACTGATGAAAGCCCATTCTAGATCAAGCCAAGCTACAGAATATTGAGATAAGGAGAAAGTAGCATATGCTGCAGCTGAAGAATGGGATGAGCCCAGGCTCCTTGGTCACCCTCTCACCTAAATGCAGGTGAGGATTCAGTTCACTTTGTCCTTTGTCCTAATTTCAACCCCATCTGCTCCTGCTTCTCCATCCACAGAAGGGTGAAGAAGAGAGATTTCTCCCTTGGGCATATTTTGGTGTTTAAGTGAACTCACAGTCTGAAGTTTGTACTTGCCCAGTTTTTTTGTGAGACTACCCTGCTCCATCTCTCACCATCACAGCAAAATTGAATTGAAAGAGGAAGAGCAAGTACAGCACACTGTATTTTTAAGTTCCTCCTGAAAACAAATATAACTATGTAAGGAAGATCATTCTGTTGCCATTACACTACTTTAAATTATAGATCAAGTTTGACATTGGGGAATTAAAGCAGAGAATATAAATTGTCCCTTCTTTAGTAGCAAAAAATATGTCAAGCTACCTTTCGAGATGTCCTTTTTATATGTACAGATAGCAAAGCTCCAAGTGATGATTCTGAAGACTCTGGAGAAGGTATAAAGGGCATGTTTCCAGCCAATGCTGATGAAAATAAAGCACACCCCTGAGCCTTTCAAACTTTCTTTGCAGGGATTGACAGCCATCAGCTTCTTAAAAGCAATCAAAGGAAGCAACTATGTAGCAGAATACAACTGTCCCATCTGCTAGTTCCTATTGTTTTGTTGAAATATAGAAGGGAACAGACTTAGAGGATGACTTAAAGGAGTTAGACAAGTTTGAGTATCATGATTGCAGCTGAAATGTGAATTTTTAATGCTTGTTTCAGAAGTGTGGTTTTTTTCCTCTTCCATAATTTAAGTAACAATTCTACAGTTGCCACAACTGGCAGATTGTTTATAATTCATTACCTAAGCTCCTATCTGATTAATTTTATTCTTATTGTTAATCCTTCATTCTCTTCCTCCTTCCCTGATTTTCAGACAGAGCTAACTGTTCTCATAGGAGATTAACAAACTGGTCCATAAAAACTAAAAGTGACCCTGAATGCTAATCCATTTGAAACTGCGGGCAGTTTCAGGGTGTTTAAAGGTTTAGTGATATTTACATGGTGGGAGCTCAGCTATGCAGAGGACATTTTTACCAGCACAGCACTGGTAGTCTTAGTGGATGGGATCCAGCTGGGGAATAATCTTAGAAAAAAGTCAGATAAATCTAAGCTCTTAAGATATTTAGGATGTGTCCAACAAGCCTTCTGCTGCAATAATTGCGGCCATCGTGAGAATGGCACTTGCCAGAATCAAAACCCTTCCCAAACCTAATATTCTTAAAGAAGAAAAAACAGGCTAAAGGACAAAACATCAGGTAGATTTCCCTTATGAGGGAGAAATGTTGGAGGCTCCTAGGAGTTTGCAAGAGACTTCACTGTTTCTTGCTCTGCTTTACTTGGAAGGAGCTCAGACACTAGGCAGAGTGAAATCTGACCTGAGGTTCCTTTTGCTTGATAGTGCAAAATCTGATAGTGAATGAGGCCTTGGGATCAATCTGAGTAGCTTCATAAGAGCCCACGGCTGCTAATCTCTCCCTCACACAGTCTGCATGGTCTCTCCTAGGAAAAAAACCATTTCACACAGGGTCTGTGTAACATCTCACATCTGCAGCAGTGCACAGAAGGGCAGCTGTGTCTCTGCAGAGGGGCAGGAAGGCTTCACTTATAGGCATAGCACACAGAACGAACAGACCTCACTTCTTTATGGTACCATTAGTTGCATATCCCCCAGTAAGTAATGCTAATTTATACAGAGCTGCCTAATGAAATCAGTGTCCATGCAATGATCTTATGCTTTACAACTGCTGCTAAAGGCTATTTGACCATACTTTCCAAAGGTCAGTGCACAAAATCACAGCTGAAAGAATAAAGGACTGGAGTAATTTGCCCTGTCCAATAAGAACTGTGGTGACCTTCCTTTTAAGATGGTCTTAACCTGGTTATTAGTGATATGCTTGAAGTTTTCTATAAGCACAGGTGCTTTTCTATGATGCAGGTGAAGAATTCCAGCTTCATTGCACTTCCAACTGCAATTGTGGTTCCTGTTTTTCAACTGACTTAGGTTAAAAGAAGTGTCTCCTTCTTTACAGAAAATAAACATTCATCATCAATGACAATAAAATCAGTCATTGTTTCTCCTGGTAAGGTTGCTATTGGAGGAAGCTGTGATGCTGAGCAGCCAACCCTCAGCAAGACCCTAAGTGCCTGGGCTGGGAGCTACACCCAGACCCAAGCAGGAGTTATGAATCGCTGCATGTAGACTAAGTTTTGATTATGACCCATGGGAAAATACATGTTTTTTCCAAGGGATCACAGATGAAGTTCAGAAGAGATTGTTTGGTAGCCTCTCCAACCCTTGTGCCTAGAGCATGTGACAGTTGAGATTTATAATCACTAACTAAATGCATTGCAACATTGTACTGGGATTAAAGCCAAATGCTTTGCTGGAATTTTTCCTGCATGTGGCTAAAAGCTCAGTGCAGCCTCTGCTTTTTTTGTTCTATTGTCTCCACATGAGCTTAGACACTACAAATTTCTTGCTGATTTATAAAGCTTGGAGTCTGAGTTGCTATAACCAATTTTTTTGCCTGTCTTACAGAATGGAATCACAATGTAACTGTGTCCATAGGAAAGCTACTGATTGTTTTTTATGAGGTAAGTCAGTGGTTTGGAATTTGTGAGCTACAGGTGTGGTCTATTACTTTATGTTTGACAAACCCCTGTAGGTAATGGAAACCATGAGTCATTTGATGTTGAACAGTACAGTACTGTCTAAATCAGCCAGTGAAGTACTTGTCTGTCCTTATAGCATATAACAGGAAGCCAGGCAGACAGCTTCTTCTACACACTCATTTCTAGGTGGGTAATACTGAGGGAGACAAACCCAAACTTGTAGATAGTAGTTATAATCTATGCAGACGCCTAAAGATGAAGCAGATCTCAGTGGCTTTGATGAACCTTTGAATTTTAATGATTCATTTGTGTCTTTAGATGTCAAACAACCCTTAGAAATCTGAATTAATTTTTATAAAACTCCTCATCCATGAAGTAGGAATATTCTTCTTTCTCCATAATTTTTTCCTACATACTTAACCATTTCAAGGAGTTTGTTTTGAACTTGTGCAACTTCAAGTACAGATTTCAAGCTTCTGGATACTAATATTAGCCAAACAAATAATGATGATGATGATAATAATTTATCACGAAGTCTGTTAGAATTCTGTTCTGTTCTTCAGCAGAAAGTCCTCACAGAAACTAAGCAGACAACAGTCTGTGGAAAATCTTCCCTTCTAAGCCACGTGGTGCTGGCCTCCTCTGATAAGAAGTGAGATTCCTGGCAATGTACAGTATGGGGAAGTCTTCCAATGTGATTATGTAAGTTTAGGGATGAACAGAGGGTGGCAATATTTAGATCCTAAAAGAGAGAGAAAAACCACACTCTTGGAAAATAGTGTCTTTAAAAAGACTGAGTCATAATTTTAAAAGTCTACTTATTTGGCTTACCCACAGAATTTTCACAACAGTTGCAAGACCTTTACTCACAGTAGGTTGAGACCGTCCCATCTGAGGGCATGTTTCTTAATATTGGCACCTGTTCAGCCTTTATACTATCTGTATATATTGCATGGATAGGGATTAACACAGTCTAGATCTCAAAATCAGCCTCATTCAAAAGGGGTGGGAGGATTTACCTTTGAAGTAAAACACAGTATTATGAAGCTTAGGAGTCTTTATATAAAGAATGAGAAGTCGTTTTCCCAAGACAAAGAGACTGTATTATTAATGTGTCTAAATGGAGTATAGATATGTACAAAATATCCTGTTTTAAATTCACTTCCAAAACATCTTAATCTGATTGATGATCTCCAGCTTCTTATATTCAAATCCATCTGAGATGTGAGCTGAGTGTCTTAAAAATGAAATGCTGGTCAAAAATTCTGAAACTAATACCTCTGGGTAGTTTCCATCTTCAAATCTATTTTCGTTCAAACATAAGTTTCCTGGAAGTTGCTCTAGACTGCCAATAACTCTTTCTTTTTGATTTTGAATTTTTTTTTAATTGACTAAAATAATTTTCAGCTTGACTAAAAATGCAAGAGACCATATCTATCTCTTTGGTGTTTTTTTTCTCTGCTTTTTTTCATTTTCCACTACATGGATAGATTAGCTCCAGACTACAAGAAAATATGTATATTCTTTGCAAGACTAAGTTAAAGGCAGGATAAGAAGAAGGTGACAATGGTTCCAAATGGACTACTAAAGCAAGGTACAGCTGATGTAAATATCAGATATATGCAAGGAAAACAAACGGAAAAATTGAAAGCAGAAGTAGTAAGGGAAAGCAAAGAAGAAAAGATAGAAACTGGATAAGGAAAGTTGTGGATAATTAGTAGAAATATAATTGGAAATATGCCCTAATTCATATACCCAAGTGTTCCATGTTAAAATTGTATAGGAAAGCCTAACCAGTATTTTGTAGAATATTGTTTGCTTTGACTTCACAATCTTTGTGTGTTTGCATCAGTAATGTATAATACATAATGTGCCAATCCTATAAAATGTGAAAAGAGGACTTTGAATATAGAATTGCAATAATTATGTATGAAAAACCTAGAAAGCATGCATTTTAAAAGTTTATTTTTATGAAACCAAAATACATCTAAGAAATTTTTCAACAGTCCATGTACCTTTTTCCTAGTTTGTGCAGTAGGCTCTTACTTTCTTTTTCTTGTTTGACACAACTTTATTTGTACTGCCTCACATTTCAAAGGAATGGGTCTGAAATACCCTTTCTTTTCATAATTTAGATGGAACAAGTGGAAAAAAGAAAAGATTTGTTGAGACTGTAATCATCCAGTCAGCAACTGCAAACAGGGGTGCCCTTGCTGCATCATGCCTGGGATTCCTCTCCCAGAAAGGATGGTGAAATGCTGGACATGTGCTCCAACTCCTGAGATACATGGAGTTGCAGGGCACCCAGGCAGTTCTTCAAAGGACAGCCTTTATGGTCTTAGAGTATTCAACACTTCACACACATTTAGTCTTGAATAAGGCCTGGTAAGGATTTTCAGAGATTAGTGGTATTTTCTACAGCAGGCATTTGAAATTTTCCCTTTCTTCTACTCTTCCTCACATTGCTTATACCAGCTCAAAGGGTAGGAAAAAAGTTGCAGAAGAGAAAATCTTGTCTTTTTAATCAAGGATGAGAACAGCAGGATCTAATGCTGATGTCTGGAAGAAAGAAAGGGACAAATCTGAGAAGAAGTTATTAGATCAAGTTCTCACAATGCAGAACCCAAGAATATTAGAAAAGGGAAAGGCAGAAATCCTGTGGACTGACTGAAACCCCTGACTGTCATTTTGCAAGCATTAACAGTCCGGCAAGAGGACTGTATTTTGGCAGTATTTGGCTCAAAAGGTAAGATAAAAACTGCTTCCAGATGCTTCTGTTCTTTTCTTCCAGGAAAGCTTGCATTGGTTCCAGTTGCCTTCACAATTTGGCATTTGCCCATGAGAAGCCTGTGGAGTTTTCCTCTCCCTTGTACAAGAGACTGTGGTGGGAAGCAGGGGTACTTAGTACCTTAAAGGGGGAATTCCTTCAGCATCTGGGAAAAGTATTCCTATGTTATAGGGAAGATTAGATTAGGATGTTACCAAGGTAAAAAAGAGATTTTTAACTTTAGTCTTTAACTTACATGCAGGCACACTGTGAGGAGTTTCTTGTACACCCTGATTTGTTGAGTGGCTACTTGCTTCTGGCCAGACACCTACCAGCATTTCAAGGTAACTAGAGACCTTTGTAAATTCAGCCCATAAATCCTAACCATTGAGGTTTTCTTCAGAAAGTTCTTGGTTGCTCCTAGCTCCCACAATGTTTAATTCTATGTGAAAGCACTGGAAATCCTCAAATGAGAGATATCAGTAAATAATTCTCAGGGAACTCTGAGAGTCTGACATTTTCCATTGTTCCAGAAGACGGCTCCAACTATTTAGCCTTGCTTTTCAGGACTAGAAGAGAGCAGGAGTTGGTTAGGATTTGCTTTGTCTCTGCTCTTTGCATTTGGCAAAAATAATTCCCACTGGGAGAAATTTTAAATGGACAGATTTCCAAACTTCAGATCCTGATGGTCTGGATATTCTGGAAGGACGAAATTTGGGTCGGGGTTTTTTAGAGAGTTTTTTATGTGGAGCAAGGAATGAAGAAGGAAGTGGTTTGCATCTTTTTCTTACTGGTTTTTGTGACTTTAAAATAATTCATGTATAGGAGAGCAACAAAAGCCCATAAAACCCCTGTAGCAAAAGTGCAATAGACTTTGAATCTGTTATGAAACCAGAGATTGCAGGGTGTACATGGGCTGAAATACTCATACCAGAGCATGACATGGATGATTTGAATTCCAGCTTTCATGAAACTTTTTGTTTCATCTAAACTGTTTCAAAGAAACCCTTTATCCAAAGAAACTTGAACAAACAAAGCCTGTAGTAAAAGCTAGCTAAAATCTTCTTGTATGAGATTCCTCCAATCTTCTTTGCTTCTTTACAGTTTGACAGCAACAGAAGCGGCTCAAAACAGAAGAGTGCATAATTGTTTTATGCCTGCACTTCCCTGGCCCCTGCCTATGAAGTTTGCATGGAGGAGCTGTGTCAGCACTGGGAGAAACTGATGTGACTGCAGTTCATCTTTACCAAGCTTATTGTAAATTCTGTTAATAGCAATGTTAGTGTTTCAGAAATTCATCAAAAAAGCATAAGGGACAACTGCTCTCTACACTTTCTCCAATCCTACCTGGAAGGATCAGATTCTCAGCTGGTGTAAAGTGTTGTAGCATCCCTGATACCAATGAAGTATTGTTTGCTCCATCCAAAGAGCTGATTCACAGGCACTGAGTGAAGAAAGATAGACAAAGCACATCTCATAGAACACTAGAGTATGCAGAAGTTACTGGTTTCAGCAATCTGCCTTATAAAAAGTACTAACAGAAAGCAAATATCACAAGCCATTGCTTAAATTTACACTCACACAAACTAGGGAAATCTACCCATTTCCAGAGCCCAAACACTTAAAAAAATACAATCTCACTCTGAAGAGACAGTTGAAGTTATTAAAAATGTTCTGTGTAATGATCTATACTGATGGCTCCCAGACTTAGCTCTTGAAAAACATATGTGGCAATTATTAAGTCTTTTGTATCAGCAGCTTTAAACATAATGTTGATTATGGTTGTTCCTGAAATTTAGACTATTGTTTTTACAAGTGCAGTATTTGGAAAGCTTGCCAATAGGAAGTACTTTGATCAGTTGTTATTTTGCTGTCATCATAATAGAGATGACAAAATTGAATAAGAATAAATTAGAATAACGAGTATATTAATAGTGATGAAATTCATTAAGTTTGGCTCTCAAAAAAAGTTCAAGAAATTTACTTGCATTTCTTAAGGATCTATGAAGTGGTATTCTTTGTCACATCAAAAGTCTATGTAGCCCCAAATATTCCTTCCTACAGGGATCAGCTGCAAATATATAGGATGAATGTAAGAAATGGAAGGAAATAAAGAGGGTGATTCTTCGTTGGTGCCCTCAGCCACCTTCTTTAGAATTAAGTGCTAGATGTTGTATCACTTCCATCACATTTACTGCCACACCAGCAGATCTTTTCCCAGGAGCCTTCTGAAAAAGCCTTGAATATGTTTAAACTCTCGCTCACCTCTATATCGTGCAATAATGAGTTCTGCAATTTATTTGTAAGTTGTGTAAAAGCAGTTTTATTTGTTGCTCTTCCTAATAAAAACATTGGGGCACCTCTAGTTTTAACACTAAAAATAGCTTGTAATTACTTCTTGTCTGCTAGTTGAGACTGTGTAGACCTATTTGGTGACTTTCTTCAGTCTTGCCTTTTCCAAGATGAGGAGCTGCAGGCTATAGGCACATGAAATCTGTTCTGATTTCTAATCACCCTTACCATGGCTTCAAAGCTAAACCAAACTGTTTTCCAAATTGATTGAATTGGATTGTGTTCAAGATGTGAGCATACCATGGATTTAAAAAGCAGTGCAGAAATACTTTTTGTTTTGTTCCCCATTTAATTCCTTACAACTTCAAACATTAGATTTGCCTTTATGAAAATGGCAGAGCATTGTGCTAATGTTTTCAGAGAAGCAGTCAAATATTTTCTGAATGATGATAGATAATTTAGAAACCATCATAATTTATGCCTGCTTACATGGGAATTTTCCTTTGTGTATTACTCTGCATTTCTTCAAAATCTCAATATTTTCTGCCACTCTGTTGGCTAGGCAAATAATTTAATGAAAAATCATACTTAGAAAAACCATAGTCTTTAAAAGTAAAAAATAAAGAGTGAGACTGCTCTGATGCAAAATATTTCAGTCCAAAATTACGTATTAACTTTTGGATGAGATGATGCTTACCTGTCTCTTCTTTGAATCACCGAAATGTTTCTTTGCAGTTTGAGCATAAGGTCATTCATTGCTCTTTTCTTGCTCTCTAACAACATTCTCCTGGACAAGAACTACAATATCTAGAAAGTTGTATCTGGGGGAAATTTACAGAGGAAGGTCTACAGGTGAATAGTGTTGGGTTTGCTCAAGATAAAATGTATTCAGATAGCAATTTTGTATTTGCTATTATGAGTTGTAGACTTTGGAATGCACTTGTGTTTGCTGAAACAAACAAAAAAAAATCATGCTTTATAACAATCAATGTTAAAGAACAGTCTAAATTCTGACTGTTAAATGTTCTTAATGAGTCACTTAACAGCAGCTCCAGACTAGGACTCCAAAGTTTTATTCTGATGCTGAACTTAACAGGTTGTCAGCAACCCACTCAAAAAGTGTAAAGTTAAACAGCTGCAGAATTGGCTTTCAAGAGTTTTTCACCAGTCGTATTCTGCATCAAGAAACAATAAAATTGAGGAATGGGCTGCCCAGTGCTCAGGCAGGAAAAAATAGCAAAATAAATCAGAAACATTTTTTCCTACTACTGACTTACTCAACTGTAATAACATTATTCACTTAATATTCCATTCTGAATAGAGATAGATAGTAGATTAATTTTATACAATTCTATTATTCCACGTATTTCAGGAGGTTTACTTACATGAGCAAATATAGGATTAAGGAGTATTTTCATAATTTCATCCTTAAATAAGTCTTTGAGTAAGGCTGAAGAATGAATGTTGTGAAACGTTTTCAAGACAGAAGAGAACAGGTTTTTTCCTCATTTCAAGGCACACAGAAAATTTAAATGAAAAGAAACAGATAATGGAAACATACTACTTCCCTCCTGCTTTGGTTAGTTGTTGCCATTGTCACTAATGACGTCTTAATGTTCCTGACAATTTAAATGATAATAAAAGCTACAGCCTTGCAAATTCTTTCATAGTAGGTAACTGTTCTCCCTAGGGGGATGTAGATAACATGAGGAGGGAAAAAAACACTTAAGATAAAGAGGTCCATAAAAAAAGTGCCATAATATCTTATTTACTGTAGTACTTTAATGGTGACACTGACATAGACTTTAACTGTATTTTCATAATGCTAGCTTTGCTGTTCCTAATTGGGTAACCAGCCCACAGTCCGTACCCAAAACACATGTGTAGGCTATATGGAGGGGCAGGGAGAAGCAAATAAAAACAAGGGGGAAAGAAATAGGATTGCAGAAGCCTAGGGTGTTATTAATGTGACTGAGAAGCAAAAAAGTGAGCAAATGCATGAGCACTTTCATTTTTTTTAAAACTGTCTGCTGCTGCATTCAGTGCTGCAGTGGCTTTGATTCGACTCTCACATCTTTAGATGTCTGAGAAATTAGTAATGTGAGCTGTGATGCAGCTGTGTCTCTGTGCCACTCGGGACTCCATCAGTGGCACTTAAAGCTTATTTTCCCCTCTTTGGGAGGGCATTGCTCTCTGACAGGCAGAGAAAAGGGTAGGATGCCTACTGGGTTTCTGATTGGAGCGTGTCCCTGAAGTCAATGGCCATACAGAACAGGATAGATTCCCTGTTTCCCTACAAAGCAATCTGCTGGGACAAATTGCCCATTTTATTTTATTTAACAAGGTAGAGATGAGGTTTAACTTAGTCCTACTCCATGCCCACAAAAATTTACTTGCACATCAGCTAACTAGCTTTTGCCAAGGTTACCATATGTAATATATGGTATATAAAAAAAAGGTAATTTTGGAGCAACAGGTGTGTTCTGTCTTGAAATCCACCAACTTTCCTCAGTTTTGCTGTATGACATGCAAAAAGGGCTTTGCGTCATACATTCAGTCTGTCAGAAAACCACAAAACATTCTCGTTTTTTTTCAGTGTTCCTTCTGCTGGGTAATGAATGGATGGCATTTGAAGTGGCAGTCTAAAATGCTGTTGAACATGCTAGTAATTGGTTATTGGCTTATGTTTCCAAATGCATGTATTTTTTTAACTCCCACTTCAAAGGAAATAATCCAGTACCAAACCTGAGACAGATCCTCGCTTGCAAAGGATGTTGACTGGCCAGATCTGCAGAACTGAAACAGAGAAAGAACATAACACACAGGCAGAGTTCTTTTTCCTTGCTTGCCTTGCCAACATACATGGTAGATGAAAATACAGATGGACTGGGCATCCCCAATTCCTGCCATTGCAGCTTCTCCCCCCACCTTGTGATATTTACTACTGTGGGACTGGACTCCAGATCCCTCCCTTTGTGGCTGGAGCAGCCTAATGAAATGGTGTTTCTCTAATCTATGACCTGGCTATAATCCCATCCCTGTCTTCAGCTTGGGTTGAGAATCTGGATACTAAAACATCCAAAAGCTTTCTCTCACTGGTTCATAGTTTCAAAAGTAACTTTCTCTTTGCTGCTTCCCCAGAGATGAATAGGACTATTTTTCAGCCATCTCTGAGATAGTGAAGGCCAGCTATAATATAACTTTCTTTTTTTCCACTTGAACAATGCAAAGCTGACAGGACATAATGTTACAGTTCAGTCATGCAATTTTAAGAGGTTTCAATTCCTGCTACATACAATGTGAATGAATTTATATCCTATATCCAGACTGTCTCAAACCCTTACCTTTGAATTTGGCCTCAGAGTTGACCACTTAATCCAGGTCAAACAATTTCCCCATTTTTATTTCCTCAGAAATAGGAAATATGTCTAGTTGTCACCATATGATGTTCAGGTTTGTGTGCAGTGGCTATGTGCTGGACAGATCTGGGTGCTGTAGCAACATGGGAGCTTTGACACCATACCAGTCCCCATAAACAAGATGTCTTGTCTGCCTCATACTGAAAGTATTCAAACTCCTTCAGCAGCAGCACATGAACCATGGTGATATTTTACCAGACTTGCATCCAGACCTAAATGCACACTTCAGTTTGTTGGTTTTTAAATCACTTATTTCTTCCCTACTTAGATTTCACAGTTCTTTTACTGCAAATCTTCAAACAAAATAGCTTGTAGTATCTCTAAAAACTAAGTGGAAAATCTGTTAGGGTATTCAGATTCATATGTGTATGAATATAGAACAGATAAAATGGCTAAAACACTTCATTCCAACAAAACACAATTTTTCACCTCCAAATCCCAGCTGGCATGAAATGTAGTATGTGGGAATGCAGATGATTCTGTTCCTAACCCTGGGTTAAGTGGTATGCAGAAATGTGGGCAATAAAAATGATTATGCAATATCAGACCCATGGAAAACATGTATGGATGAACACAACACATGTTGATACAAAAATGGGCAAAGCAGTTGACACCAAAGAGCTGCAATTTAAATCCAGCGTTTGCTAGGACACTGTGAGGACCAGCAATTCCCTGAGGACAAGAGGTGTGGTGGTCCCCTGGAGAGGTAGGGCAGGACCTCACCCTCCAGAACCTATTCCATCTCCCCAGTTAGAAATTCTGGGCAGCCATGGGAAGCCACAGTCCTGGGTACTGGGCACCTGCTTGGAGATGAGATCCAGCCAAGGTGTCAGCCTGTGGGTGGGGGTCAGGATCAGGCCTGGTGAGGGGAGGCTGCGTCAGACACAACCCTTCTGTGTGCAAATACAAACCAGTGAGAATATCACCATGCTTACAGGTACAGACTGAATAATGGTGTATTTCTGAGAGATGCTGCACAGCCCACATCTTTCACCCTGTTATGAAAGTGGTGCTTGGTGTGCTGTAGGCTACAAAGAGGTACTTGGTATCTAAGAGGTCTTAATTACTGTGACCACACAGAAGATTTGACTGAAGGAAGATACCATGCCATTAGGAACTCATATTTAAGTCAATGTTCTGCTGTGAAAATACGCTGTGCTGGATGAGGAAGCATTCTGCTGGAGGCAGAGTCGTGAGACTCCCTTGCAACAGATCTCATGACCACTGATTAATTAGTAGTTTTGTAATAATCTTGTATACTAATGATGTGAGCAGATAATACATGGTTAAACAGCATCATCAGCAGAGGAAAGGGCTAGAATTTAACAGAAAGAAAAAAAGTGCTATCAACAGGTCTGAAATAATTGAAATGAGCAAATAATGTAAAATGTAAGGAGCAAACAGAAAATTCTTCAATAAACTCAGTAACATCCTTTAAAAATGAGTAATGTATGTGTATGTAGATAATAATTTTTTGAATTACAGCCAAGAATCAATAAGATATGAGCATGGAAACACCAAATGTCAGAAAATGTTTTCAACAGGGAGAGGGGAATTTATATATATATATATATATATATGCATGCCTGTGTACCTGCAAAGTCAGTTGGGTAAAGGCAGGAGACGTGGAAGCAAGAGCAGCTGCAGGGAAAGGAGGATTGAAATAATTACAAGCATGACTTGTGAGGGGACACTAGAAAGAAGGGCATTTTCTAGCTGGGCAAAATGAATGCTGAGAGACAACATGGTTGCTCTCACAGAACACATCAGTAATTGAACACTAGACAGTAAGGTGCAGGACTTGTTAGCGCACGATAAAATGTTTTTAGCGCTTATATTTTTCTTGTGAGCCTATGAACCATACACTTGCTAGTGCTAGACATAAGAACAAGTCATTTTCCTGGGAGGCTGAAAGTCCAAGTTGAATCATGTTCGAAGACTGAATGACACAAGATGCTTTCCAATGAAATCAGCTGTAGGTAATGGCAAGATCTAACTGTTGCTTTCAGCTCTGCTAATATGCCAGGAGTGAGATCTGTTTTCAGAGCTGTCAGAGAAGTCTCAGAGACTGTCAGAGTGAGAAGTAGATTATAGTCTGCCCTGCAAACACCACAGGTACTTAAGCAGAAATGAGTTTCATTGCCTCTCTCCTAATGTGTGAAGTGCAAGCAGTACAGGCTCTATATAGCACACTGACGTGCTTTGGCAACCCGTACTGGGCACGATGGGGTAACTGGGGCATGGAACTTTCTTTCCAAGAAAACTCCTCAGTTTCTTATTCTTTCCTCCCTACTCTGTTACATATTTTAATGCTCACACACTCACCCAGCCTTTCTGGAACTGCAGAGCTGATCTTACGGAGGATATTTCTGATCCTGGTCCCAGGAAAATTTAACGTGCCTTCCAGAAGGTCTCATTTGGTGGCTTTAAGCTGCTTCAGATACAGCACATCGCAACTCAGAGATGAAGGAAAAGCAAGTCAAATACGAGCAATAAAGCCCTGACAATAAAGCTTTTATAAATCACAGAGTAAGTTGTTTGAGCTTGAGATATGTTCACATTTCTGAAGAAGCCCTTCTCCCATGCTTAATATTAGCATTTATGTTCATTCAGTTATTAGACTATCAGAAAGCTAATTTGTACCTCACTGCACATACTTGTAGATGATTGGTTGGAAATTGCAGCTATAGAAGATCTGTTTTTAAAATCTCCAGTGATGGAAATTGTACAGGGGTGGGTACCTACAAAGACCTGAGAGGAGAAATGGGAGGCATTAGCTTTGCAAAACTTGCAAGGAATGGAAAACAAGAGACATTAGACGTAACTGTGTCATTGCAGCCACGTAGAAAGAGGCAGAGGACCTGGTAAATAAAAGCTGGTTGAAGATTGGTATCCAAGAGAAGTTATTGAATGGTTAATAGCATTTTATAGCCTGTACATTTCAAACAAAAAACAACCATGTGATTTTTTTGTTTTGGTATGGTTTTCTTTTTGTATTTGGGTATTAGGTTTTTTGGTAGTGGCAGTTTTTCGTGGTGAAGGGAGGGTGCTGGTTATGTTTTAGTTACTATCAGTAGTCAGAGATTTCTATGCTGAGAATAAAAACCTCTCTTTTACTGTCTGTTACAATAAGACTCATAAACATATATTTCAACCTTCAAAGCAAACTGAAGAAATAGAGACTTTTCTTTTGGTGTTGCCTCCCTCTAAATATCTGAAAGTTGTATACATTTTTAGTATATATGCTGGTTAGTTATCCTGTGAAAAACAAGTTTTCTGAAAATACAATCCCTTGTATTTCATTTAGAACTGGTGATCTAATTTTTAGCTAAAATGTTTTATGAAATATGAGTTGCTTGTATATGTCAGAAGAGAAATTCAAGAACAGATGAAGCTCAATAAAAGATCTGGTTAAAAGGAAAATTTTCATTGAAGAAGAATTTTTAGGCAAAATTCTGATCATATGTATTTGATTTTCAATACAGCATAACCTAGTCTAATACAGTGTAATCTAGCAGGATTACTCATCCATTATGAAAACATAATTCTTACAGGATCAATTATTTTTTTCTAATTATTTTGGAACCAATGAGCAGAAAGTAGGGAAAAGAGTGAAACATTACATGTGATGTTCTGGGCCACGAGTGGCAAAACATTGTGTCACAGTCAATCAGAAACTGACATCACAAGCTGATGTAACATCATTCTGGGGCCAAACTCAAAATCTTAAACTCCAAATGTCTTTGAAAACAAAGATAAATATATCAGGAAAATAACTTCTATAGGTTTATTTACCATTATATCTATGACAGGCTGTATCTTCCATGCAGACTTAGGATATTTTTAGATCAGATTAAAATATATCCAGAAAGACAGTATGTTGTATAATTTTTAGAATAAAAATTATGAAAGTTAATGCTGTTTGTATAACAGATTTATAATATGCACAAATACCAGTATATAGATTGTACCGTTGAAATTTCAGAGTTGACACACGAGCTGATTCCTCCTGCTTCCCTTCCTAGAGCTCAGCACACTGGCAAATGAAAAGCAGGTAATTTCATTAACCACAGGCAGGTGCATACATGAAAAGAGGCTGAAGGATTCATACAGTGAGGTGCTGTGCTCCAAGTTTGAAGCTGTGGGTATCAAACCCTCTGCTCTTCTACTAACTGCCTACACAACTGTGGGCAAATCACTCTTGTGCCTCTATTTCTGTAACTGAAAGAGGGATTTGCAGTATCATTTTGTGAAGAGCTTTAAACATAAATGGCACATATAAGTATATTTTTACATAATGGGCGCAAAACCAGACTCTTCTCTGGTAGCATCCTTTTGAAACCATTGGAATCAATAAAGTCATATGGATGCATGTGAGATCCAATATATTCCTAGAAACAGCAAAAGTCAGGCACTTAGCACATCTTTGGTTATGGTTTGCAGCATTTATTAACTACTGATCATGGGTGTTGATATTATTGCAGGATTTCCTTGCCTATACTTTTATCTAAATGGAACTTACTCATTCAGCCAAGTGAGCAGCTCATCTGGTTTCTTGTTGGTGGAGGAAAGTCCTGTGAGGCAAACATAGCATCCTTACGGTCACATTTTCTTCTTGGTTGAAGAGAATGCAAATGCTGCCAGAACCTCCTGGGCAGAGCAGTAAGTGAGACCTTGATTGCCCAAGGACAAGAGGAAGCTCCTGCACGGGTTTAACGTGATTTCCAAGGCAGCTCTCAAACCACCTTGGCTGAAATACAGGAGCTGTTGGTTCAAGGGAAAGGCCTCACAGCAATGCTGAGCAAGCAGTTAAGAGAGGGCACTCACATTTTCCTCCAGCTATCTCTTTCAACTGGTTTTGTTTTACACATAGCTACTTTGTAAATAAAGAAAATCTCATAAATAAAATCTGTTTTCCCTCAAAATAGCCCTGCTGAAGGGTGGGGGTCTGTGTCAGGTGCCTCTAGTTTTTCCTACTGTTTGAGCAGGGCTATATCCCAAGCTCAGAAAGAACAAGCAGGTGTGGGATGAAGTTAAAAGGATACCCACAACAGTCAATAAAAATCCTTGAAAGTAAATAAAGGAATTTACAGTTTGGCTTAGATTGTCATTCTAGTGTGAGTGATACCAGGGAAATTTAGTCTATAAAATGGTAGTACTTTTTTTCTTTTACTTTTGAATTAAAGCTTATTTTCCCATCTCCTTTTCTTGCTTTTGTTTACAACACTTCCAGAGAGGGAGGGAGGCAGGGAGTGAGGCAGGCAGGCAGGGAAGTGTACTAGTTTGAAAACAAACCAGTGGGAGATTACAAATCAGAATTACAATTTAATAAGAAAATTAAAATGAATGCAACAGTAAAAGAACACTGACAGAGTCACGATACAACATCACACCCTGTTAGTGAGGGTGGTGGTAGCAGTCCAGACAAAGTGGTCCTGCTGAAGCATCTGGTCTTCACCTGATGGTCCAGTGCTCTTGTCCTCTGGGAGTCCAGTAGGCAAGAACTGCTTGTGCTGTTCCAAACCCTGGATTATATCCGGGTGGGAATGCTTGGCTCCTCCCCCTGGGCGGAGCATCTCACAATGGACTGATGTAATTCTGTGAGTCATATGGTGGGTCCTTGATTGCCCATTAAACAGAGATAGTTTCCAGAGGGAGTTATCAGGGATGAGTTGTGGTAGGAGATAACAAACACTGTCCCACATACTTTAACAGCTTGTGAAGATGATAATAGAATACATACTTTTGGTTACACTGACATTGTAACCTAAGACAGGAAGGGAGACAGGCTATGATATTGGCCAAGTGATTATAAAGACAGTTATACAGCTATCAGAATAGAGCTGTGTTGTTGCAGCTTTCCTAAGCTGACAAAACCTTGAAGGTACAGAAACTTCAAACTTCCACATTTTTAGGAAAAATAATTAGCTAGAAAGTTAAAGAAAATATTTTCCTTTCATGCTTATATACTACTTTTCCTGTCTTTTATGGAACTCTGAAGTTGAACAAATACAAGAGAATTATTGAGACAGCCAGAGTTCTTGCAGTAAAGGGCTTCCCAGATGATAATAATAAATAACACAGACACAAAGTTCAGCAAAGGTCTGTTGATGCTTTTCAGACCATATGGATCTTACTTCTTTCTTTGCTTAGCCTGTTTATTGCAATGAAGACACCAGTGGGAACATTATAGCAATAGTGTAGCAGTTAAAGGAAAAAACCTGGGAGAAGAAGGGAAGAATTTCTCAATCTTTTAGAGGAAATCTGGGCTAAAAGTCTTTTCCACCCAGCTGGAATTAGGTTCCAGTGACCTGAAAAGAGGTCATTCAGACTTACTGGAGGATGTAGTGGAGGCCAGAGGTGCCCACACTTCAGAGCTGGCATAGCTTATCAAGGACAGCAGGGTAAATACAATCCATAATATCCAAAAAAACCTTGATGGACCTGCATGGAAGGGAAAAATTATAAAATGACAAAAGTCAGGGGAAAAAAACCAATTACAAATCACTTCTAAAAGGCATTCAGATTCAGTTGATTTTTATCAAATCTTCTAGAAGTGCAATCTCTATGTTTACTTCTCTAGCGGGTGGGAACGTTGAAATGTATGGACATCTGATAACCCCCCTGCAAAGTACATCACGAAATATTTGAACAGCTAGTCTTTATAATCATCAACTCCTACAAAGTCACAAAGGGACAAAGTAGTGGTTGGAGTCCATCAAAACCAAATAAAATGCCTCAGAAGTGGCTTTGCCATATTACATATGACATTCCAAGAAAAACCATTGCTTCTTTAGGGCATCATTTTTGTCAGACTCCAAAGCTGCTACTCCATGAATGGCTTAAAGTTATCTATGTGCAGCTAACATTTCTGTGAAATTAAAGAATAGAGCCATCAGCAGGTATCACTTCAGGACCAATATCAAATGGACTTGGAAGGATATTAAGATTCAGGCTAAACAATGCCTTAGGTTTCCTGCAAATGGTACTTAAGGATTTCTAATAGAAATATAGAAACACTGCATGCCCAAAACATGATGTTTCCTTCCAAGTACTGAAAGATTTAAAAGTAAGACAGTAGTTAACCATCTTCAGAGAGCACTACATGCTTGAAGAATAGCAAATATGGTGCATGAATTTAGGAAAGAGGATAAAAGTGACCCAGGAATTGCAACAGTTGATCTGGGCTTAATGGTATCTAAAGATTTAAGAATAATTATTAAAAGAAAAGATAATTAAAAATAATTAAAACATGGAAAAAGAAGAAAATATCAGGTAGGAAAAAATTAGATTGCCATATATAAAACTAGTTTCATTTTTCTGAGAAAAAGTGAATCTCTAAAGAAAGAAAAAAAATTTGAAGAAAATCTGTAGGAAAAGAAAGCATTCAGAAGGAGACACAGGAAAACTGGAAGAGAAAAACCCTAAACCTAAATACAAGCAAACCAATGCGAAACTTAAATCCAACATTAAACCTAACATCAACACTAAACATAAACGTAACGCAAACACTAACCCAAACCCTAACCCAAAAAAAACCCTAAACGGAATCCTACTCCTAAACCTAACCCAAACCCTAACCCTAACCCTGAAGCTAACCCTAAAGCTAACCCTAACCCTTACCCTAACCCTAACCCAAGGCTTGAGCTTGGCAAGAACTAGTTAAAATGGAGGCAACAGAATGAGATGCACACAAGAAAACTATGAAGCTGGAGGAAGGTTAGAAGAAAGCTCATCAGAGATCTATCTGTCTTGGTACCAATCTCAGAGACTGTCACCCCAAAAGTTGCTTTTGGCTAACTGTATTTGGCTAATTAGTTAAGCAGTATTCAAATTAACTGGATCATGAAAAAGAGAGTGGGTGAGCTGAAAGGCTGGAGTAGTGGAAATGGAACTTGACTTCAAGTTGCAGACTCATTCACAGTACAGAAAAAAAGAAATTAGATTTCTACAAAGAGGTCATATTTCATTCCATGAAAAGGTCAGGAAACAAAAAAATTGTTTAGTGTTCTAGTGAATCACAGGTTAAATACACGACAATTAGACACAGTCCTATCATGTCATGTCACTCATGATCACATAGGTGTGGTACAACTGTGAAACACCAAATGTCTACCAGGGAAAATATGTTCAGTAAATAACAGCAAGCATTAGTCTGCCACATCTCTGCTAGGATCCTGTGTACAGTGCCTCACATGGTTCTGCTTATTCATGCTCAGGGAGGCACACAATGGAGATGAGAAAATGAAAAGTTGTCCTGTGAGAGAAGACTGACAGCATGATTGAAACCAGGTCAGTGTCTCACACCAGAGTGTAGAAAAATACAGCACTGGACAGTGCTGCTATTTCAGAGTGCACTTCCAGCTGAGAGTAATCGACCACCATCAACCACCCTCCTTGTTTGCTTGCTTCAAGTACTGTTCTCTGTCTTCAGTGAGTGCATGTGGGAGGGAGGGGGATAAAGTATTCAGATGTCCATCAACAGATGCTGGAAATGGGTCTTAACTGTAAGCCCAAATCAAACACTTTGGAATGTCTGAAATAACCTTGATGAAATTAGACATATTAATGAAGTGTCCCATATGTTAGCTGGGTCATATCCTGAATGGGACACTTGCATATCCAGGAAAAGGTGAAGTCAAGAGCAGCAATGAAAATGTCAGGAACTTGGCACACAGCAATACCCATGAAGCCACTGGGCACCTTCAATCTCTCTCACTCCCTTTCTTGTTAAGCATAATTAGTTGACTAATGGTCTCCCTCTCTTAACTGGATCCCAGGAGCTCTAGGTGGGATCTGAAATGTTTCATGTGAGTAATGGAAAAGGGCAGTAGATTTTAAGATGCTGTAGATGTAACTCAGTCTTAAATCTGGCTTGAGACTGATTTCTCATCCCTACATGAGAAGTGAGATACAGAGAAGGTCTATGTCTGAGTCAACAGAATGGATATTTGAGATATACTTATTTAAAGTTTTGGATGAGACAGCTATTCTGAGTCAGCTGTTTTCTCCCTATGTTGGCAATGTCCAGCCAGCCACTCAAATTCGTTTCTGTCCTGCAAAAGTGCAAGAAATTCCACCTTCCATTGAGCGCTGGGGTGCTGACAGATCTTGTTGCGCTGAACCATGGCCAACCGCAGGGTCAGCTGGATCAAGTGGACCAAAAGGTCCATTGGTTTTATGCCACCACAGCCCAAAAGCCTTGAAATCAAAGGGAGCACCCAAAAGGCTGTGAAAAATATGTAGATCTGTGCCTTACCGTTGGCCACTTTTCCTCTCCCCTTATTTCTCATATTTGGTTGTCTTTCCAGAGAGTTCTATGTTCTTTGGTAGTTGATTGGCCCTTGCTACTCCCCCCCGCCTACGTCTTCTCCCATTTGCTACAATTCCTTTTCCCCATCTTTGTGGCACCCCCTAACTGAGGTATTTTAGATTACCAGGTGTTTTCCATGCCCACTCTATAGGGTATAAAACCCCAATCCAGTCCCATTTTCTCAGCTTCTCCATAGTTTTCCTGTGTTCTTCAATAAACTCTCTCCCCCACAAAGAAGTTCCTCTGCTTCTTTCCTGCCTCCTTCGCACATCTTTGCCATCGGTGGGCAAGAAGAACCCAACAGGAGCTTCGCCTGCCCTCCTGCACTGTGATCAGCCCCCGTCCTCCCTTTTGGGGCAGGCAGAAGATTGCCCAGTGCTTGGGGCAGCGTGCTAGCCAGCAACGGCACCGCAGCAAGATCTCATCGGCTTAGCTATGGGGTTGCTGTCACATTGACATATGAAATATCTCTCATATGATGAGTCCCCAAAACAGAAAGAACTACAGTCACTCAGCTAAGAGAAGCCTTTGCTGATCAGACATTTAGTGGTGAAGACAACTCATTTTTTTGTACTAATATGGAGTTTACACAGAAGATGCATTCCAGCTGAGTTTGACATTTAGAAACATCAGGTTTTGTTGGAAGATTAGGCTCACCATAGCATCTCAGTCTATTGGAGCCAGGCTGGAGGGGAAAGGAGAAATTGAACAATGGGCTAAAAGAGTAGGAGTCCTCCTTAAGAAGGTATCAGACAAGTTCAGGTGAATTTTGGGTCCAGGATTCACATGCATGGAGGACCTTTCTGTGTGTACCCTCAGCTGGTTCCACTCGTTCCAAGAGGTCTGAGGGGCTTATATCAAGGCTGATTTCAGTGATGGCTGCCAGCTTCAATTAAGGAAGTGGGATCCCTTCCAGCCCTGACCAGTTCACTTTGTGTGATGGAGGAGCTGTATCAACCAGCAGAGCTGGTCTGGGGAAGTAGCTGTTTGTATACATTTGAAAACCCCACCAGTCATTGTGTCACTCTTATTTCTGGAGTAGTTAAAGGCTGTCTATGAGCAGCTTCTGAAGAACCTGAAGGATGCAGCAAATTTTCAGCAAATTACATAGTTTAATTGGTACTAAAAAATGTTGGGATACATAGAGAACTGAAAAAGTGTTCTTAGCTAAGTATATCAATAACTTCTATTGCATGAAATGTCTCAGATTCCCAGACCTTTTCAGCAGTAGCTTTACTTAAAGGTGTTAACAGTATTAAGCATCTTTTGACTGTATTACTATAACTAAAATAAAAATCTAAACAAATAAATAAAGCAAGGCTTGAAAAACAAATTTCATGTCACACTTATTTCTACTAGCATGGTAAACAATGTGCTACCATTTCTGGGTTTGAGATAGATGGTTATTTGCTTTCTATTCTTGTACCTCTAATGTAAAACCAGATTAGAGTCTTTCTGAAATATGTCCCTCTTTCTTGCCTTCCACTCTTCATATTGTTGGAAGTACCCACATAAATGATTTATAATGTAATACTAGTTTCCAAAATGCTTTTATGCCTGGAACCATATAACCTCAGTAGGCTGGACTGCTGTATTGCTGTGGGTTTAATTTGCTACTACTATGTCTAAAATACTGCTGGACCTCTGCCTTGCATAAATAGTTACTTCAAATCTGTAATGATTATGTGCAAGTATGTGTTTAGAAAAAACAACAAAAAAATGCATGTACTTCACTGAAATCTTAAATATAGAGTGAAGAAGAGAGAGGAGAATTTGTACTAATTATTTATTTAAATATTTCAACAGTACAAAGATGAAAAGAGATTTTATTCTCTGTAGCATAGTGCCTATGGTTTGAGTAGTCCACTCAGTTTTGCCATCTGTTTTTGAAGCTTCGATGAGAACTGAGCCAAGATTTTAAATAAGAAAGGAGATTATATATGGCTTTGTATAAAAATTTGTGGTTTCAACTACTTCAGATATAAGACCCCCAGAAAGTCTGTAGTGTCCTATAGATTTGTTGTAAGTATTGAGACATGATCTAAGTTTTACTTGTCACTAGAAGATCATACAAAGGCCTTTAGTCTATCTGAGTGAATAAGTGGCTGAACAGTGAATTAATGCTTTTCCTAAAATATTGCAGAAGCATACTGCTACCTTTCAGTTAGGTGGTCATCCCCTGTTACATAGAACATGAAGAATTCTAGTTTTGAACACCAGTTAATCACACACTCTATTGCTTCTAATTGTTAGGAAAGAGATACAGGGTCCTACTCTAGTAACCAGCTGTATTATTACCTCAAAACCCTCATACAATTTGGAAAGTCCTTTCAGATGCCCTCTTGTGACTGGTAGTTCAGCAATTCATTCCAGATATATTATTGAATAGGATATGGCCCTCACCCTTTCTTTATCCTGCCTACATTATTGAACTTTCTGGTCTCTCATAAATCCCTTCACTTGTGAAAGAATTATACTGAGTGGAATTCAACTGTTTCTCCACAAGGACACATTAAAAAACGTTCAGTGAAGACTTCGTTTTGCTGCAGTATAGGAATTGTTCCCCTCATTAGACATTAATTTCTACTTTTTTTTTTTTTTGCCTTGACTGCAAAACAACTTTATATGCATGTTGGAGTGGTGGTTTCATTCTGAGGTCTTGCTCACAGGAACAGTCATTCTACTATGTCTATAACAAGTTTGGAATTGGTCACTCCTCATCTCATTCCTCTCTTCTCACAGTCTGAGCATCAATGGCATGAGTGCTGCTTTTTGACTCAGACTTCCTGTTACTCAGTAGCTCTTCCTTACCTGACATCTCAGCAACACATTTCTGAATCCTGTGAAAAACATATTCAATATAATCCCTCAGATTTCTTTTGTCTCCCCCAAATCTCAGTTGAAATGTATTGCCATTCTGCCTTGATTTAGATCCCCTTCCTTTGTAAGGTAGGATAATCCCATAGGATGGTTGAAGATGCAGTTCTTGTGGGAGAAATACAAAGAAAATGAAATCATAAAAGTTCTCCAAGCATAGCCATAATATATATAGGGAAAGATATTATACACACAGAATGGGAGATTATCTTTCCTCTGCTTTCATATATTCGACTTAGCCTAAATATGTAGTCTGCCTCATTCTTTGTACTGGATTCTGATCACAGCTGGAATGCTATCACTGGCATGGGCTATTGTGGTAAAATACAATTAAGGAATCATTATATTGAAAGAGAAAATATCACCAAAAAAAAAAAAAGACACAATTATTTTTCCAGCCTTTTGTTCAGAGAGATTTGTTGCTTTAATTTGATTGATTATCTGAATTATTGTAATTTTACATCAGTGTTAAAGAAAATACATTGCTTGGGGGTCTGTAGTCTGCATATGGATTCCTAGGTAAAAATTCCTTTGATATGTTGGTGTTTTCCTTTGGAAAAACCATTTTTAAGTAACAGAAATCCTCTACTTCTTAAAGATCCACCTTATGTGCTCCTCCTTCTTTGCAATAAACCTTTGTTGTTTGGTTTGTTTCTTGCAGCCTCAGCATTTTGATGCCCTTTTGACTTTCTACAGAATTCCCTGAAGTGGCATCTATACAAAATATCTTTTTTTCTTCTTAGAATTCAGTAACCCTAAAATGGCTTTGGAATTGCCAAATAAGAGCAAGTGATTTAAATGCTCTATGCATGGAAGTACAGAGAAAACATCAGACTCTGGAAATTCAGTGATGAGCCTCCACCTCCCTCTGTTCTTATCATCCCAGTCTTCCTCTTTTTCATCCTCTTTTCTCTCTTCCTCTGAACCTTCATTTTCTTTTCTCTGTCTTTCTACATACAGTTTTATTTTTTAAGGCATCACCTTCTGGGGCCTTCACACTTAACAGAGTGACTCTGGCACCATGGGAAGTCATGCCAGATTCTTTGTGAAACAAAAGACACTCAATTACTGTGTCTTCAGTGCTGCAGCGGCAACACAAAAAAATACATTAGAATAAATGAAAAGAAAGGAAAAAGAAAGGGATGGTTTTGGTGTCGAGATACAAAGTAGAGTGTTGGTGGGCTGAAGTTGGGAAGAATGCTTTACATGGGGCACTGGATTGACCTTGGCTGGATGTCAAGCACCAGCCAAAGCCTCTCTCTCACTCCCCTCTGCATCTGGACAGAGGAGAAAATATACTGCCGTTTGTAATGACCCATCCATTCTTTCCACCACCAGCATCTCTTTTCTCTTCCTCATTGTCACTCATTAGGTACTCACTACTCATCTTCAGCTAAAAAGTCTTTGTGGTTCAGTTTTCTCTTTGTTACCTTCCCTCCATTTCTGCCCCTTTCTTTCTCCTGCTGCTTCCCAGGCTGCACCGTAGTCAGCTAGGTGCTTTCTGGCTGTGTGAGCTCTGTAGATCACCGCTTGCTCTCCTTTTCCCCACTCAGGCTGATGCTCATTTTCTTTAGGATATTTTATGCCACTCTGGCTGTGTGCTGCAGCCCTGAAGTGGAAGAAAGTGTAATTGATGCAGGAAGAGATTTTCAAAGGAACAAATGGTAGCTGGGTGTCAGACTCTTGATGACTCTTAATGAAAGCTTGGTTCCTGATTCGTGTTTATGCCTTTGAACATGTCCCCTATGCTTTTTAGATTGTAAAACACTTTCAAGAATCACTGTGAATCAGATGCACTAGAGTTTCTTTTGACTTCCCGGGATGAACTTTCTCTAGGGCTAGCCAGTAAATGCTCTACTCTGCTTTTGTTAGCTTTATTCTCTGAGGCCAAATTCAGAAATCAACTGAGTTAGTGGGTATGTACCTGCATAAGAAAAAAATCAAACTAAATTAGAATTTTCAGATTTCAAGTAAAGACCTTTTCATTTGTGTGGAGGCTAGTGCGTAAATTATCTTTTTTTTTCCATCAGGATAGAAACATTAGCAAAGAAAGGAGGGCTAGGGAGAATTTCCATCTGGATGTTGGAGGAAACAGTGAATCTGGGTGAGGAAAAGGCAGAGGTACCTAATGTCTTCTTTGCCCCTTGAGCTAGAAAAGAGGATGGGAAACAGAATGAAGCCCCCATATTCCAAGGGGAAATGGTCAGTGACTTGCTATGCCAATTAGACACTCATGAGTCTATGGGGCTGGATGGGATCCACCCAAGGCTATGGAGGAAGCTGCTGGAAGCACTCACCAAGTCATTTTCTGTCATTTGCCTGGCTTACCAGGGACATCCGAGATGACTGGAGGTTAGCCAGCATGATACCCATTGACAAGAAGGATCAGAAGGAGAATCTGAGGAACTACAGGCCTGTCAGCCTGACCTTGATGACAGGAAAGGATTCAGAAACAGATCATGACCAGTGGGCTGCAAATCCCAGGAAGCAGAGGCTTCCAGTGTAGGGACTCTTCATTCAACACCGTTTCTACCCTACTGCCAAGAACAGTTTAAAATTCTATTTTTGCTATAAATTCCCCTGCATTTTTTAAAAGATAAAAATGCTTATGAGTAACCACATTAAAATTAAGCCAACACAGTTTAGCTATTGTTGCCAAGATTCTCATTTACACTGGGATTCCTTTAAGATCTCTTTGTATGGGCAGTGTTGCAAAGTGCAATTACACTTCATTATTACTCACCTTAAGTTCCTTACTGCATCAGAACAGTAGAAAAACATTATAGTGAAAGTACAAATACAGCCAAAGTACTAAATATACTCAATTCCTATTTGCATTATGGCCGATTTCCCTGCTTTTTCAATATTAAAAGACAACTTCTTTACCAACTTCCTAAGGCTACCTTTTAGGAAGAAAGCAGTACCAAAACTATCAGTGGAAATTAAAACTTGGCCCAACATCCACGTTTGTTTTCACATTTCTAATTTAATCAGAGGAAGATGGCAATGAAGCCCCTTTTCAATTAAATCTGTTCTAGTAGATTGACCGTGCCCTTGTGGGTACGTGTGTGAGCAGTGCCTGATGTTTCAGGAGCTCCACAGTCTGGCTCCTGGGGGCTTCTCACTGCCATGACCATGATAGGATGAGAACAAGGGTAATTAAAATAGGGCTGACTGAAGAAGTCTCAAGAATAACTCTTTCCTTGAGTTGTCTTACTTTTTTTATCCAAACTGGTGACTGTAACAGCAAGCCTCACCCGTCTCAGTTATCTGGAGTAGGAAAATTTTTAAAACAGCCATAAGAAACTAGAAATTATTCTTCTTTTATGGCTGAAAGTATAAAGTTGCCATTCAGAAGTGTGATATGTCTCCATGGGCAGGAGAAAATCTGTCTAAATGACTCCTGACAGATGTTTGTCCAGCCTATTCTTCAAGGGCCAGTGGATGTTCCACGACTTTTTCAGACAATCTGTTTATTTCAGCAGTTGATTACCATCACTTTTTAAATGTTTAATTTGTCTCTCCATTTTTACAGCCTGAGATCTTTACTTGTCATCTATCTATGATTGAAAAAATATTATTGGTTTCCTCTCTGTGCCAGACTTCTAGCAGGTCTCTCCTCAATCTTTTTGTCTCTGGCTTGACAGAGAAACTCAGTGTTTCCCACAGAACATGATCTCTAAGCCTCTGACCATACTTACTGCACCCCTGTGAATTCTCTGCAGCCTGTACATTTTCTCAAATGAAGGAACAAAAATTGGCAGAGACCTTTTCTATGCCTAAGAGAGAATGAAGGACAGTCACACTCTCTTAACTGTTTATTTTGCCATTAAAATATGTTTATTGAAACAGTATATGACCAGGGAGTTCAAATCTTAGCACTGTTTTGTGCAAGTAAAACCTGATTCAAACAAAATTAATCATCTCCTGGGTTTGTAGGTCTTTCCTTGGAAGACCAATTCACAGCTCAGAAGAGAAAAAGAAAGCTGGAGATGAGAAAGAGTAAAGGTGTGTATAAATATTATTTCTGTCCAGTTTGTGTTGGATAAATCCTTGTTAATCAAACCTTATGATCTTGATCCTCTGATAATTATTTATGAATGTGATATATTTAATTATTCGAATATAGCAGCTTGAAATGCTAGCTGAGCCTTCTGCTTGATAAGCTAGGAATTATCAGGACCTTCAGGTCCTTCTCCACAGAGCTTCTTTCCAGCAGGTCAGCTAATGATTTTATTATGACTTTCTCCATTTTTTGGTACTCCTCTCAAGATCCCTTTAGAGACCATGGGAAAAAGCAACAGGTGTGGTTTGTCTGATGTAATTTAGATTTCTGTTCTGAGCAAGATAACTGTGTCCTATAATTGCCTGCTTCTTTCCTTTGGACAAAATGGTACCTTAGGGTTAGAAGCTAAGATGTGAATCTCTAGATGAATCCAAATAATTAAAATACACTGCTGAAAGACACATAAGCTGGCCAGAGCTGTGAACCTGAGTTCCTCCCCACCAAAGGGATTTCAATAATATTCTTGTCTGAAGACTCGCTTGGACTTCATGAAATATCTTAATTCTCATTATATTTGAATCGTTCTGGAAATGTTTATATCTGCAATGAAATCTATTTTCTTGGAAAGTAAACCCATTTTAAAAGGACTAAGCCTAGTAAAATATGCATGGCACCCACTTTACCCCACCCAACTTTAAGATCTAAGTTAATGCACTTTGTGAAGAACTTTTACTTTTTCCTAAGGAAAAAGACTTTGTACTAACAAATATAGTAAATTGTTCATCATGATACTCACAGGCCTTGGGTCTGCATGAAGTTAGGCACAGTGTACTAATGGGTATATTCATTTGCCACTACCTCTCCTTGGTAAGGAATTGGGAGGCTGCCTTTGAATTTCTGTCATGCCTCGTCATTTCCCTTTATAATGAGTGGCAGCCTCTGTAAATGACCAGACCTACTGAGGTTACAGTAGACCTGTTTCTCACTGCTTTTTGCCAAGATCTCCTCATTAGAGCAAAGAATAAGGATCAGAGAAAGAAAGGGAACCGGATGTCTTCAAAGCTTTAGTGTCTCATGTTGCCTTTAACCTTCACAAGCTGGAATTACATAAAAGATTACAAACAGGCTAGTGAGTGCCCTTCTGTTGCCCTGTATACTAATAATTTTATCACCATGACAGCTCTTCTTTCCGTAGGCACTGTGAGCATGGCTGCTGCTCCTCACAAAGTGTGGCACTTTGTCAACCTGCCAGGCTTGCCAGCTTCCACTGAGATTCCAAATGTAAATCAGTGGGAACCACTGAAGTAGCAAATTCATTTGGTTTATGGACATCATTTATTATCAATCATGTTCCTTCCTGAAGTTCTGAGTATGGTGGCTCAGAAGGACTGTTAAATTTTTTGTGAGAAAACTATATTGTCTCTATACTTACACACTTGCCCCCCTTGTTACTCTTGTTGCAGAGTTTCTGGAGAAGATGGTCTTCCTTGGAGCTGAGAGGTTAAGGGATCTGGGGGTGTAACATCGTATTTCTCCTCTTTCACTTCCACTGGAATAAATGGGCAGTACTTTGCTGTACTCTGTGGTTTTGGTTTTTATCTGCCCAGCTGCATGCAGTCACAGAAATCAAAAACCAGGCTTGTAATAGCTTCAGTGTTGTGCAAGCAAACAGCTAAGAAGTTGTCTCTGCTTTAAAGAGTTGAGAGCATTTTGAGCTGTAGTAATATGCACCAAACAGATGTGGAACCATTCATGTGTATGTGTGTGTAAACTAACACTGTTTCATACACTTAGAAAGGCAAAAATTTGTCTTTTATATTCTTTTATTTATGCCTCTGCAGAGCCTGAGCTGTCCCAATCAAAACTGGGGACTCCCTGTGTTGTGAACTGCAAATATGAACAAAAATAGGCTGTCCCTGCTGCAAACAGCTCAGTCTGAAAAGTCAAAACAAACACAAAGTAGATGAAGAGAAAAGAGGTGATACCAGAAGTAAAATGACATTCACAGTAAGACATCTTAGTAAGGTTTTACAAAACAGCCCAGGCCCCACTCTAAATGAGTCTGCGTCTCTACCTCCCATAGTGGAATAAAGTCTTTGATTGGTAGCCAATTATGAGGGTCAATAATTTATATGAGAAATGCAGGCATAAGAATCTGTTCTTTTCTCCTGTGCTGTTTCAAACTGCCACCTGTTCATGCTTCCTACCTTTCCTGTCTCCTTTACTTCTGTTTTTCCCAGTGGAAGAAACAGTTATGTTTTCCCATTACTGCTGCTGATGTATTTCTTTGGAAATAAAATCCATACAATTCAGCAAAACCAAACTAGTAAAGAACAGCAGCAGACTTATTGGATGATGAATTGGTGGTTCTGTGTATGTTTTTCTTCTAGCACTCATGAGATATTTCATCTCTGTCATAGACTTTCAGGCATTATCTCTGGTACAGCTCAAGTGAAGTCCCAGGTCCTGAAAGATGAGGAGGCCTGGGAGACTTGATAACTCACAGAAAAGCCACTGGTCACTTTGCCAGAGACGGTGAAGTGATTTTCAATAGTAAGGTTCATATTCTAAGCAGATTAGACCATTTTATTTAGGTTCTTTAAAAAATATTCCCCCACCTCACTATAAGCACAGCAGCCAATTAGAGTGTCCCCAAGTGCTCCTGAATCTCAGTGTTGCTGAATAATGAATTGTTTACACTGCAGTTAAATGGAATTTAAGATCATACATTTTAGTGGTCTAGAGTAATTTTTTTCAAGATATCAGGAGTTTTTATTAATGAATTCTCTCCTTTTTAAGGAAAATTGTGGATTTTTAAACAGTATATTTGGATTAGAGAAATTGATTTTGCCATCTGAAAATTTTGCGTAATCCTATTTCAGCTGAAAATTTTAGATGAAAGCATTTCAAATAGAGGTTTTATGGAATAGTCTGGTCTGTGTGAAACTCTATCATTTCAGTGTCTTCTGAGGAAAAAAAAATTGAAAATGTAGGAAATTTCTGGTTTATGAATTCTGTTTTTAAAACAATTATAATTTCTATATTTCTTGTATAAATGATTTTAACTCTATATTTCTAAATCATGTAACACAATCAGCATTTAAGCAACACTTCCACTGATGTCGCATATTGAGAATATCAATGTATTGAAAAATTTTGCTTTGGTTACTTTTGTCACTGAATCTGTCTAACTTCACTGATAGAAATACTCCTGGATTCCATCAGTCATGAAAATTTCACTGTATTTTTGTTCACCCTTGTGTCTAAGTATACAGAAGAGTGTCTAGAACAAAAGAGTGATCCATGAGGATTAGAGAGAGATTTCTTTTCTTTATTCTACTGGCATTAGCCTATTGCTCATAAAGAAAAGAGTTGTTTTCCCTTTTTGTCTGAAATGGGAATACAGTGTATTTGGCAACATGCTGTGCTTCTGCAAGATACAGAACCCTCGTAGTGAGTGTATTAACTAGGGCTTCACTTAAACAATGTTCTGGTAACAAGACATTAACAAGGACTAACAGTTTTATGAGCTATCCTGCCCCAGCCAATTACATGTAGCAACTTTGGCACAGATAATGACATAGATTGGTGAGTGGGAGTTTACAGTTCCATTAAAGGTCTAAAAGGGTTCACTAGTCCAAGCTGGTTTTCTTTGAAAATATCTGAATTATACAACAAATGCAGAAGAAAGATCAGTTATTAATAACTGTCTTGAAAAATTAAAACAAAACTATGAAATAATAACTGTACAGCTATGTACAAAATGTAAAGAAGCCATTCAGATGCAACTTGCTAAATGATGCAGTTAGGACAATTTTCTTTTAAGTTTCTTGATAATCTACATTTTCACTTGAGAGTCTCAGTTCCTGGAGTCACGGGATTACACAAACTTCACAGCCATTATGGATAAAGAGAAAATTTCTAGTCCTTGAGTTTAAGGACTACAAGAGTTGGAGCCTATAAACTGTGATATGTCAAGGAGCAGAAGGCAAAATGAAAGACTCAAGCATAATTTATTTACATCTAATATATAGCATTTCATAACTTTCAAAATAATATGCAATTTTTTTTTAAATTTCATCAGGACTCTCACAGCTGTCACAAGTCTGGAGTGGCAGGTGATATTTTAGAGCCTGGAAGAAAGCAGAGGATACAATAGACTTGTTTAAAACAGACATGACAAGCCTCTAGCAAGATGTGCTTGCTATATGTCCCTGTATACATTACTAGCATTTTAATACAAAGCAGAGGATTCAATTAAATGGTGCTCTAGGTCTTTGAAGGGAATACAGAATTGATTACTCAAACCATTATGCCTTCAGATATGCATGCTGAATTCCCTTTGTGCCAAATGCACACAGAAAGTCCTGAGCACATGGGAATTTTGAGGTTAAATTGCCATAAATATTTATGGATACAAGTAATAAAAGTAGCCTTTCAGATCTTAGATTTCATTCAGGTGATGACTCCAAATGGATATTGCATTTGAAAGCTGGAATTTGATAAAAGAGTATTTTCTCCCATCTTTTACCTCTCTTGTCTTCATTGATTGTGAGCTGTTTGCTGTAAGGGCTGTCTTTTATTAAATAACTCTACATTGCCTAGCAAAATAAAACCTTGACTTTTTTTTCTGAAGTCTCTAAACGCCATTGCAATGCAAATAAATAAGTTAAACATCATTCATTTCTACAGCGAGGACAGCTAGTTCCCTTCACTACAGGAATGACTGAAGGATGTTTATATTAATTAAAGACACTGGAGTTTTTCTTGGTATAAAATATATGTGTGTGTGTGTGTGGGCGTGTTGGAATAAGACCTGTGATAGCATAAGATATTTTTTCTTCTTGCATGAGTAAAAATGAGAACTGAATGGTTAAATGAATGTACCCAGAGTGAAGATGTTCAGCCTGCAGGGATATCTCAGCTTGGGCTCAGACAGAAAACACGTGAATGGTCCCATAGCTCAGTGATAACCCAGAATATTGTTCAATTGACTTGCAGCTCTGTGGGAAAGATTGCTGACTGGTAAATTCAGAGCTGTCTTTGACTCATACAGCTTCCTCAGGTATGTGACTCCAACCATTCCTCAGATGGTTGAAGAGGTTTCTGATACTTATAGGCAGAATTCATACATGCGCCCTCAAAAACTATTCTTTCTCCTCCTCAGTTATTACCTGAACTGCCTGGTATAAAATAAGCTAAATCCATCCTACTGAAAGTGCTATATGTTGTTTTTTGAGAGTACATTTTGCATGCACTCTCTGCCAGAGTTGTTTCTGGTGTTGGAATTAATTTACTACTGTATGAACATAATAATTTCTTTTCATGTTTTTTAATGTGCCATTGAGTTATGGTGCAAGCTAATGAAAAAAATCCACTACAGTATTGCTAAGTAAAAGATAATAGATTTTGATAAGCAAGAATGAGGAATGCTCTTTTTTTTTTTTTTTTTCAGTGATCCTTTGTCACATATCTGCCTTTTCTTTAAGTGCCTAGCAGCAAGTGAGAAATTTTTGGCTGTGGATTTATTGCAAGATGTGGACAGGCGAGACGTAGTTCAAGGTTTTAATTCAGATTTTTTTTAATTCCAAAGCTCCTACAATTTATTTGGTCCACTTGAGTGATCTGCTTCCATCTGAATTAAAATGTTTGTTTTGTACCAGTGAAAGAGAAGTAGAGTAAGAACTCATGACAGAATGCTTGCAACAGCAGGAACTGTCCAGTCAGAGCAGAGTAACCCAAGCTCTAGTTAGGTTACAACACTGACTTAACTCGTCATGCCACATAAGTGCTCCCTTCTTCTGTTGTTTCTGTAGGAGATGAAAATAGTAAACTATGTAAATGAGCACAGTCCATCAGCTCTACTAGTGAATGTAAGTTTCCCCAAAAACTGGGTTTAAGTCAAAAAGCTGCCAACTAAAATTGCTAATTTTGTCATCTTGGAAGGAAATTTATAGAGACACAAAAAGTAAAGCTGGAAAAGATAACAGAAAGTCCCTTAGTTTATCTTACTTTCCTGAGGATTAATTAATATCTACTTAAATTGTTCATGACAGATGTTTGTCTAGACTGTTTTTTAAGTGTTTGAGTATACAATACAGACACTTCTTTCTCCTTATGCAGTTTGTTTAGGATCTTTCTTAAATGATATATTTCAGAATCTTTCTTAATACTGAGACTGACATCCTTCCTGCAATGTAATCCTGTTTCTTCTCATCCTGTGCATAAGTGAAAGAAGTAATTGATGTCATGTGATAACATGTATAGAGATTGCAAGTGAGAAAATAAACCATCACTTTGGAATAACTGGTGGAGACACATGGGCACTCAGGAATGATTTATTACAGGCTACTGCTTTAATTGTAGTCCTCCTTATGAAAAAGTTATATATAAAAAATTATAATTCAGGGCAAGTTCAAGGGCTGCTGAAATCAGTGGAGTTGTGTTACATTGCCTTTCGTTTTGCTTTGCAGCTGAAAAATGAATTAATTTTCAAAGAAAGAAGTGATTTAGTCCTGTCTCCTGGCATGAGAGTGTACCTCTACCATTACACTTGACAATTTTGTCTGGTGTTTTCTAGAAGTTTTTTTAAATTGAATGGGACTTCTTTTTCTTCAAAGGGAGAAGGAAGTTTTCCATTGATTGAAACCAAAATCAATAACTTACTTTGTCATTAATTTTCTTGAGATCAATAGGTCATTTCTGAATTAAGATGTTATCATAAAAATGTAGGCTTGACTGTACACAGCAGGCCTACTTTTCTTGGTCTATGGGTTCCATGTAAGTGTAGCTTCACTGAGCTTTTTCTTTATCTACAGCACCTAAGTAAGCAATGACCTGTAGCACTCCTCCTCACTCCTGTCCTTGATAATCCCAGATACTGGGTGCACATTACAGGGAGCAAATGAGCAGAGAAGTCTAATGCAAAGATGACACATTCATGTATACTTTTTCTGACCATATAGACTTGAAATAAGACAGTAATCTGTGCCTCAAAAATCAAAGAGCTGATTCTGCACTGTGCTTCATGATTATTTCCAGAAAAATCTATCCCTGTCTTCTACCACAGAAAGGAGTTGATCCTACTCTCTGTTATGTCCCTGACTCAAAATGACATGACCATGTGGCTATGTAAGTGTGTGAGATGAGTATGTCACAACCCCAAACTAAATCTCCTGTGACATCAAAGCAGAAGAGAGAGCATTCAGAAACTCAGTAGCAAAGTTATTTTTCAGTGACTCTGTGTTAAACATCCTTGGAAACACCATTTCATTCACATGAGAGGATATCTGATCTCTTGGGAAAAAGTCACAAGTCATTCATGGTGTGTCTTCATCCTTATCCAGCACATGCACAAAGAAAGTTAAATTATTAGAGTTTCTACATAAAATTGGTAGTAGCAGAGCAAATTATCCACTTCAAGAAACCAACTAGAAAAATATGAAGCTGACAAATCAGAATATGACAGCAAAAAGACTTTCAGTCCGATGTCCCAGAGTAACGAACATAAAGCTATGGAGAGACTGCTCCCTGTATCCATCTTACAAAACGTATGTGCTTAATGGCTACCTTTTGGCACCATGGTGCTCCTTGATGGCTTCAGTTGTGTAAGGATGGGTAATTTAAAAAAGACCACTCTATCTGCAGAGTCCAGAGAGCAGCCTTGATCAGTCTGGAAGGACTACTCAACCGAATGCATTTTGTCCTTTGTCTCTGGGCTGAGATATTTTTTCTAAACATTTGCAGTCATCTGCCAAAAGCTATGAGTCCATGAAAAGAGACATATAGATCATCATCTTGGATAAGGCCTTTGTAGAGGAATTTATACAACCACGCAAGGGTAGGAACAATGAGATGACACAGACAAAGATTCACAGGTCGAATCTGCCAGTCTGGCACATTTTCCACCAGCACGAATGTACCCTTCCTCTAAACTCTGACAGAGTAGCAGTGCATGTGGATGTCTGGAGAGTGCCAAGGAGTGCTAGCAGCTGGAAGGAACTGCAAATTACAATAGTTTTCTTGTAGTCATGTGAACGTTTGGATTTTCTTGGACTCCCTGTCTCATATCCACCCTTGGCATGTACTCTCTTTGCAATGTGTACGTTACAGGCCTTGGGAACTGCAAAGGTTGCCTTCTAGTGAGTGCTTTTCCAGGTGCTGACCCTGCATGTCTGGAAGCCTATTAGCAAAATTTCAGTTTCCTTCCTGTGTGAGCATGCTGAATGAAGCCACTGCTGCTCCTGCACTACTTCCCCTCAGGTGCCAAGCTTCTTCTTGTACCTCAAAATGTTAACAGCTGTTATCCAGGAGCTGCTTAGTAATAGGACTAGCAAAGCCTTGAATTAGTTTCCAATATACTGAATCAAGGAGAAAGAAAAACAAAGGAACAAGTGGAACATTTGTTCAGGCTCAGTGAACACGGACTGACTCTTCCCAGGCATTTGGGTCCAGACTCCCAAAAGGATTTAGTACTAACTTCCATTAAAATCAATTTGGATTAACTACTTTTTTAAAAATTCAGACTTTAGAAAGTAAGAACTTCACAGCAAGGATCAATGTTTTCAGACACACTAAATTCAAACAAAGTTGCTGAAGGAAGAGTATTATAACTGTAGTTATTGTTGGGGCTGTTACAGAAAATTATTTATGAAGATATCTCTGTAACTGACACAGTGACAGAGCTCTCTCTTGATTTCTTTAATGTCTCATTTGATTTCATATCAATCCCAAGAAAGTCAAAACACATAGATCCACAATGGATAATTTTTTAGGGATATGAAAAGAGAGTGAGAAATAGAAGGGTGGATGTAATCAAAATATTAGAGAAGAAAAAATGCCTTATTTTTCAGAAGACTAAGTATCTGCAGCTATGTAAGCATTAGATGGTCCTGTTGAGAACCCACACTTCCAGTGACATTGATTTTCTAGGATTCAAATGATGTTAAACACTTGGTGTTTCCCTCATTCAGTTCCTGAAGTTTGAAAATCCTCATCACTGTATTTGGGAAAAGGCTCTGGTAATTCCCAGAGCTGCTGTGTTGTCCATCTGCATGTTGGGGCACTGAATAAAAGAAAAATTGTGAGAAAAGCAATATGTGAACATGGAAGTGTCGGTAAGGCCTAGGCCATGTTTCCATTGCTCTTAGGTAATACTAGAAATATATATGACTGAAAAAATATTTGTCCTGCATTAAATTCAGCTCTGAAGTCTGAGGGGTCCTTCTCACTCTTCTGTCCTCAGAGGAAAGGGACTCATATTTTCTCGTGGGTTCTGACATACTCTGAGTGCAAACTGTAACAAAACAGCTGGGCTGGCTCTGAAAGACAGAGAATATCTGCTCTTCTCCTCCAGAGATAAAGCATTCACAAGATAAGAGGAGACAGCAGAATGCGTTCATCTTGTCAAACGACACTTTAACTGGAGTACAACTTCTTAACTGCTGTGTTTGTACAAATTTAGCATATAGAGTGATACTGGCAAGCACTCCTGGAAATTTTCTGAGCTCTTACATGTACAGAATATCTTTATTCTCCCAACATGTTCTTGTGCAATCTCTCTGCAGCAAGAGGCAGATCAAATTTATTTCAATGCTGTGGCTTGAGTCTTGAATTTGCTACAGTGATGGCTAGGTGTGACAGAAGTCACCATCAGTCAGATTTTGTTCCATACAGAGCAATGAGGGCACCACCCTGCAAAAGATCACTGAATCCTTGTCAAGGAGACATTTGAAAGAAAGGAATGGTGTGGCATGGAGCTTTGGCTGCTTACACAAGTCAAATCTGCTGGAATTGCTATGAGTGTATAAACTCAGATTTGGTTTTCTTCATACTGTTTATATCCTAATCCATTTACAGTCTGTATCCTTAAAGTCATCATGAGCACCTTGCAGTATTTTCTATCTCTCTCTTTACCAGCCTAGACAGCAACACATGCAAATGAAATATAATGGCACAATATTTCAGACAAAACTTCAAAAAAGAGTCAGTGAATACATGCAACCTATTACCACTGCATAAGCCTTTATTCCCTTGGGCAGTTCTATAAATATCAGCCTATTTATTTCTCATTTAGTTCAATGTCACTGAAAGTGAATCAGACCCTTAATATTGTTTCATATATTTATTTATGCTGACCGGTACAGTTATCAGTCTCACTTTCACAGAAAGCCGGGATCTTTGTTACTGCTGGAGCTCTAACATGAGTAAGGCTGAGTCAGGAGGACATTACTAATACCTGGCATCCATATAGCCTGCTTCCTGGCAAGGATCTCGTGGCACCTCTAAACCTTATCTGTCTCTGTAAAACACTGTGGGGTAGATTGATACACAGTGTTAATTAAGGTATATGGTCCGTGTAGTCTGTTGATAAAAGCCACTTTGTACGCAGTTGTTTAGAAGAGGAAAAAGCCAGTCAGTTGGATGAAATCAGAGCAGTTAAATATTTATTCACATATGTAAAATATAGACAACCCAGCAAACTTACACAGCAGCTGTAAATAACATGCCAAAGAGAAGAGCACCCCTAAATACCTGTGGTTGAAACGTATCAGTGTACCTGTGCAGCATGAGACAGGGTTTCTGCTTCTTTTTAACAACTAACTGAAAACAAGCAAGAGCTCTTGGATCAGAGCTTCACAGCATAGATTACAACCCAAACTATCTGTGTACATGACAGAAAGTGTGTTTTCTTCCTAATGGGCTTCAGTCTTTGCTTGGCACATCCTTCAATAAGAGGCAGAGAGTGCTGTACTTTGACAGTTTTGGCCTGCTATGAGTTTCATAAGGTAAAGTGTTGCTGAAGAAATAAGATGTTAAATCTAATGCTCTACAGCCCTTAAAAGGGTTCAAAATGCAGGTGTTGTATAAGGAACGGGCTTGACAAGAAATAGGCCTGAAAACTGACAGTAATGTCAGAGGCTGCTGTTTCCGAGGACTGGTTTTGGTAGAGATTTGTGGAGACACAGATCTTGAATAGCCTGGGTGATATATGAGAAACAAGACAGAGAAACATTTCAGCAAGACGCACCGGATTTTAAACTGGTTTCAGACAAAAACTCAGTACATTCCTGTATATTACACTCACACATAGACAGGTGTACACACTCAGAATATTGATATCTCTGCCAATATCTGCATATATCTATAGCTACTTCTGTCATATATCCTCTGTATAACCAACCTCTCAGTTAATACCCTACTTTCTTGACATATCTCTAGAAAAAGAAATGTCTTGGAAATCTGTTAGTCTTTGTTTATTCACACATACAGAATTTCCCATGCCTTAAACTCATTTATGCAAAATATAAGAGCACTTATTCTTTTCTGATCTTCTATTAAAATGGTTCCTCAAATTCTTGCAGTATTTTACTTCTTTTCATAACAAAATATTGACATGACAGGAGGCTTTATTTCTTGAAGGCAATTTGTAGAGAAAAGATGCTGCGTCTGTAAGCAAATGAACATTATTTGTTCAATGACTAGTCAAAAGAAAAAAAAAAGAAAGAAGTGGACCTGGTCTGCTGGCTTAAGGATTGTTCTCACTCAAGACCCATTTCCCTAGGTAGTTCTATGTAGTGGCTCTGCAGGTCTTCCCCTATCATCTGCCTCTCTCCAGCACAATTTATGAGACATTTTGGCTATGGTTGAGACCTCAGGGAAGTGGGTCATATTACAGTTAGCTCATTTATTCAGAACAGTATCATACATAGTCTTTTGTTCAGCTTTAATAAAATGCAATTATTGCACTGTCTCTCCTTGTGATTAATTCAGACAATGTTTACAGACAAGACGTTCTGCAGATATCTGCTGGTATTGCTGGTATTGCTGCCCAGTGAATTTAACCACGTCCTGCCACTTGTAATTACAGATCCATATCTTCTCTCTCTGTCTCTCTCTCTCCTTTTCCCTTCTAGTTTGTCTGTATAAGCCCAGATTTCAACTGTGATTCCTAATGGGGTGGTGGTGTCTATGCTTGCAGAAAAATTGTCTGCAGCATGAGTTCGGCTGTGCTATTAACTCAATTCAAGAAGCTGATTTGCAGTGAATAGCAATTACAGCATTATTGAGTCTATGAATGTATGAACAATGGAACACTTTCTACTAGAGGGTGGCATTTCTTCTATTAAATATAGTTTAAGTATAACCCTTTATATAGTTCTGTCTCCTGTAACACACTGAGCCTATTGATGGTGATAACTGCTCACAACAGATTATGTTCCCTAGACTCATCTGGGTAGTAACAAATAGAGGTAAGAACAGACTGAGTAAAAGCTTCCTCCATAAAGCTGGCCAGAAAACCTCTCTCTCTGAACGAGACTTGATGCAAGTATTGCTAGTTGAAATTATCTGGCTGTGAGAAGTTAGACAAGAATGTCAAATGGTATCTTCTTGTCTTTAAATGCAACAATTTGTAACTGAAAAAAAAAGCTTTTAAAAAGGTATCCATGTGCTACAGTGGGCTCTGTACTAGATATTCTGAAATGCTTTACTTCCCCCACTTGTTCTTTCTTCTTTTTCCAAATACCATTTAGGAATCCTATGTTCAGGCCTGACAGAGCTGTCTCTTTTTTACAGGTGAGCAGACTCAAATCAGAAAAAAGAAAAAAAGAAGCAGATTTCAACACCAGCAGGTTCTAATACTTTAAAATATTCCATTGACACAAACAAAAGAAAATAGCCCTGCCATTTCATCACAATGAGGCAATTGTCCAATGTTCTCCAGACTCGTACCCCAAAGTATGAGATTGAGAGCCTCTGTCTGTTCCTGGCTTTTAGTACTCCTTAGAGGGATGTGCAAAGGAAGGGTGAATGATCTCTGAACACGTCAGGCAGAAGCCAACTACCATGTGTCCTGGGGTATCTGTACGATACTGTATTCCCTATCATCTGCTTTATGCCCAGACATGAGTCCTGTACCCTTAAGCTAGGTCGGGGGAGTGGGGGGGAAAAGGGGGGGAAACTGGTGGAATTCTTTTGGTGGCCTGTGTTCAAAACACAGATAATTCCGTCATTTTTTTTCCCCAGTGCTGGCTCTTTTTCTCAGGAGAGAGATGGAGAGTTAAAAATTCTTTGCTTTTTAGATAGCTTCTTGTTTGTTAGCTGAGGCAAGAAGATTTCCCAGGACTGTGGCTTCTTCTCCTTCTTCTGCAACTGTTCAGCTTTTCTCCAGTCCGAAACACCAGAACATCGCCAGGAGGGGGAGGCCCTGGGGTGCCGCACCCTGGTTCCAGAGGACCTTGGGAGAAGCCAAGCAGTACTCTACAAAATCCACGATCTTTCTTCACAACGAGAAGGTTTATTATCTAACATTATTAATTTTTTTTTCTTGTGCCTGCGTGCAGCCTGCTTGTTAAATAAACAGGTTTTTTTTCACTTTCCTCCAAGAAATTCCTTTCAAACCTGTGTGGGAGGGGCTGCTGGAACCTGCATTCCATTAGAACACACATTCATCTCAGGATGTTTCCTCCTAATTTTTCTCAAACTGAGACAACATGAAAAAAACCAGCATTCATGCTGCCAAGACACTTATCCTTGAACTTTTAAAATCAACTGTTCAAGAGGGCATGGTTGCTGAAATTCAGGTAATATCCTACTATAGCTTTTATGACCTTTGGCTGAAACTGGCTGATACACAGCATATTCAAACCTGGGAAAAGGACATTTTCTCTATTTTTAATCAGCTATCTAGCCATGTTCTTAGTAACACTGCAGACATTATGCTCATTAATGTGATTATGGCAATATTTTTCATCTTTGTCTCATCAGGGTTTTTTGCTCCTGTGTTTAAGGTTGCCTTCTTTATTTTAGTTGGTCTTAGATTTCACGATTTCACGATTTCTGACAGTGTGTTGTTTTGCTTTTCACACTCTGGCATTTCTTTTCTGAAATGCTATCACAATTATCTAATGGGAATTGTGGTTCAAGCATCCCATCCACCCATCCCATTCTCCAGGCTGTGACTTCTCTTTAACAAGCATCTCCAACCATCAGCTGAGAGCTCATCTTCTTGTGAGGAGCAAAGGCATGTAACTGTACAGGATCAGAGGAGTATTTTGTAACTAGTGGGAAAATTCAAGCTCTTCCTGCTATCTGAATCTCATTTATCTCTAAAGAGTGAGATAATAAAATTGATCTGCTTTTCCATGTTTTTCTTTTTTTTACTTCCTAAATGTGTGATATCATGTAACTGCAACATATGAAGTTTGGAACCACTGTGTACTTCCTCTGCTTCCCTCTATAACACACAGATGTAATTTTGCAACAACAGGTTGGGAATAAGGGGAGAAACAAGCAACTTAAAAAGAAGAATTTGGATCAAATGCAAATGTACATAGAAATACTAATTTTCTTATATGGCTGTTATATTTGAATTGAAGAGAAAGCCCCAGAAACTATGCCAGCAATATTCCTTCAAATCAAATTTTCTCAAGGACTCCTTTGAATATCAATTACTTTCATCATTATCATTACTATTTATTTTTCTTTTTAAACAAACTGAAATTATTTTCCTAGAATGATGCCTTTTCCTGTGGCCATCTAGAGCAGGAGATACAGCCCAGCACAGCCTGAAATCTGGTTTATAACCTCGCTCTCCTTGTAACTCAGGGCGAGGGCAAACCTGATCAACTGTAATTTTTTTTATTATTATTTTTTGCTATCTCAAGAAAGCAATTTCTATTCAGCTATCAACCTTCAGTCAAGCACAAGTAAACATGATGGTTGTGGACTTTTATTTCACAGTTAAGACTTTATTACTGAAGGCACAAGTCTGAATGTATTGCATGCATTAGAACACAAGCCAATTCCTCGAGCAGTGATTTGACTGCGGCTGGTGGGAACTGGGGGCTGTGAGCTTGGACTTCTGGTTTCTTATTTTCAGATGAACTGCTATGCAACCCTCATCAGCTTTAGGTTACAGTACCTCCGTTTCCCCAGCTGTGAAATGATTATAAGAATTAGATATGATGAGTTGAGGGGCAGATTCTGACACCTTTATTCAGAATTGAGTAGTGCAATCGATTTCAGTCTGAGGAAAGGGTAACAGCATCTGGCCATTAGTGTTTATAAAGCAACTACTCTTGGCTGATGGATTAGATTAGATTTCAGTGCTGAGATGTTACCATGAAGGATTCTTCAACATGGTTTAAATAGATTCAATAAGGAAAGTGTTTTGAGAGAGTTGGGTAAACGAGATGCAGAGAATCCTGATGATGGTGGGAAGAACAGTTCCAAGGACAAATAACAGGAGGAGAGGTCCTACTGGAAAAAAGCAGCAAGTATCGTGTTTGTGTGGTTTTTATTCCTTTGATGTTTGAAGTGGGGAAAAAAATAAAAGGGGAAGATATTGTCTAGGTAAAATAAAAACATAGTATGGATATTTTTCTTGAACTCAATATGATGTTATGAAAAAAAAATTATGCTTTCTTTTTCCCCCTTTTGGAGTTATTTAGCCTTTTTATTTAATCTTTCATTCTTAGACCATTCTTCTATTTTTTAAAATAGCCTTATGAAATGAAAAGTTGAGAATTTTCTCTTCACATATACTAAAAATAAATATTTGGCATTTTTTAAAATTGCTGGCATCCAAACTTAACTTTTTTATGATTTTTTTTTTAAATCTTAATTGGATTCATATTTAATTTACTATTTTATTCTTTGTGGAAAAAGAAAAAAATCCCCTTTTTCTGTTCGAAGTTTTGTCCTTTCCTGAGCAAAGTGGGTGCCAGAAAAGATACTTGGTGTTGAATACATGGGGTGTTTTTTCCCTCAATAAAATACCAAAAAGTCCTTCAGGACCTAGACCTCTAAAGAGAAATTTGACTGCTGCCTAATCAGTTTGTAGCTATGTCTTAATTTTAAGTGTCCAAGAAGCATAAATTCAAAGGTGTTTGAACTTTGCAGCCGCTAGGGAAGGCAGTGGCCCCTCTTACCATCAGCTGCTGCTCAGCTGCATGCCTCCCTTCACTCTTCATTCATTTTCTTAAAAATTCAGTGTGAATTCTTCACTTTCAATTGATCAAAACCTCACAAATGGTAGGCTAAGCATTTCACACAGGGAAATGATTATGTTGTGTGGCCAGTGGGAGATTGATGGCTGTTCAAAGACCACTAAGATCACGCAAGCCTCAATATTTTTCCAAATACATCAAAAAATATCCCCTTGAAAGCTCTCTGCTATTCAGGGACTGATTTTTCTTGACTTCAAGGAGAGCTGAACAAAGTTTGCAGGAATTGCAAGAATGGGCAAGCATGGAGCTGATGGAGATAAATTGCTTATGATGGAATGGGCATCCAAAGACCTAATGCCATGATGACAGAGGCTTAAAAGGAACAGGAGCAGTTTGCAAAGTAGTGACAAAGATGGAATAGGAGTGCAGAACAGGATGTGTCCCAGAGCTCTGCAGCATGTAACAGATCCCTTGACAGGTGATGCTTTGGGAATTACCATGAGGCTGGCAGTGAAGAAGGTACAGGCCTCCTCAGCTGCCTGTACCCTGGCCCAGGACTCTCAGTGGGAGGAAAACCCTTCCTAGCAGATGGAGCTTGTGGGCCGCAGACACACATCCTGAAAAAAAGTCAATTTCTGCCAGCATAGCACAGCAATCCCTCTCTGTCTTACCCACACACACCATTACACCATTCTCCCCAGACTGATCACCAACAGGGGCAGAGGGGATTGGGGGGCGAAGAGAGGTAATTTGAATGATGTGTATTAAAAATGACTGCTTTGCACTGCATCTGGAGGGATGACACAAACCCTTCTTCATGTCCCATCCACCTTGCTGAGGAAAACAGTGGTAGCTCCAATTCACAAGTCCAGAAGAAGACACAGATCAAATCAGGGTGCAGTGACTTTATTCAAACTATGCTCTGAAGATCATGTTGGCCTCTGGAAGTAAATCTAATTTTCAAACCTTCTCCTCATATTAGCTCATTTTTCATTTTGTCCACGGGGAAAAAAAAAAAGCATAATGAAAGGTTTCAATTGAATTAAACAAGGAGAGAATATAACTTCTACTATTTATTTTACTGTCTTCTCTTTGAAAAGAACAGGAAGGATGAAAACCAAGTTATATTTTCAAAATTCTTTTATGTTGATATTTATCAGAAACATTTTAAAACAAAATGTATGTTTACTTCAGAAATGTCTCTTGGCAAAAGCAATTAAAAAAAAAAAAAACTGGAAGTTCTGTATGAAATTTATTTTTGCCCCAGTAAAAAAATATTTCCAGTCTCCAATCTAATTGGCCCTTTCCATTGAATAGCAGGTTTGCAAACCCAATCCTAAACTCTACTTGGGTAGTAAAAAGGGAAACCTATAGTCTCCAGTCTGTTTGTGGCTTTGCTGTTCCTGTTCATTTTCCACAGAGGGCACTATAATAACATAATGATGGATGCAAAAATCAACACCCTTGGACAGAAAATGGATAATAAACACCCCAGTGCTCATGATGATTCTTTGAAATGCTCTTGGTTTTTTCTTCATGTCCATGATTTGCCCTGGACTTCCACAAAACCACTTCTTTCCTCCCTAAGTTCTAGATTGTATGTCTTAAGTCCAGGGCTCATCTTCACTCTCCATGGTATTTGTGAGAGGAAGGTGATCAATTATCTCAGATGTGCTATGAAAGGCAAAATCATAGCACAATCATATGTCATCCTGCTTTCTTTGCCTAATCTCTTTGTTCAAGTTTCAATCAGTTCAGTGTACCACTAGCAGTAGATGAAAACGGGGTAAACAGACTCAAAACATCCTGTCTTGGTTTTCTTCGCCATGTAAGCTGATCAAAAACAAACACAGGGCTAATATACAAAAACATTCACATGATGTCTGGCTGCGTAACAACTGTAGGTAGTGGAATTAGTTTAGGCAGGCTGGGTGTGGGCCAGAATGCCAATGGATGCATTTTAAGCGTCTAGCAATTCAATTGCATTAAGTAGCTCATTGATATCCTGTGCCTATTGTGGCTGAGTACCTGGGATGGTTCATTAGTTTTTATCAACAGCCATTATGAAATTGTTGCTCTGCTTTCATATTTTGTAGGGACATTACTGCTGACCCACAGAAAAACAATAAGGGATCAGAGGAGTGATGATGTGTGTGTGCACATTCTGTAGGCACTGCCTTGGAGCTGAGGAGGGAGGAGGCAGGGGTGAGGGTGCTGGCTGGGCTGCTGGGGTGAGGAGATATCTCTGTTGGGTCAGGCGCTGAAAGACAGGTGAGGGTTCCAGAGCTGAGGGAGAGGATGACAGATGGCTTGTTTGTTTGCTGGTCTGAGAATGTGAAAAAGTGTCACTCTTCACCTTTGTCTGTCTTGCAAATGCCTTGTTCTAGGCAACATGTGTGAGCTGCAGTGACCTACCTCGCTCTCCTACCAAAGTACTTCACCCCTCCGAAGCACTCAAGAACCCTTGTTATGCAGTCCTCAACAAGACACCTTAATCCTCAATTTTGCCCTGTCTCGCTATTTCATGTATTTCAGAGCCTGATTCCAGTTATTAGAAACACAATTATTACTACCTGCCTTTATATGCAGCTCTCAAATGAGAATGACATGGTTTGCACTGTATACACAACACAGATTCTCAAACAAACAAATGTATGAAGGTTGCTTTTTTACTTAAATCTTCTGTAAACAGGAATGTTTTTAAGATTAACATTTTGAAAATTCTTCAGCTGAGTTATTAGTATTTTTAAACCATGCAACTTCAATCTCTCCTATAAAACAAACCAGTGCTTGTAGGTACTGTACTTTCCTTGCTAACCTGAGATGTGATTTCACCTGAGGCACAAATGCTAGGAAAAGACTAACTGATAAACCTGGGGCACCCTGAACCCCTTCACACTAGACCTACGTGCAACATAGTAGTCTGTCACTCAGAATAAAAATTAACTTTCCAGATTTTGACATCAACCCCTTTTCTACAGCCTCGTGTTTATTTATTCCGGGTTGAGAGGATGATCTTGCAAAATTTCTTTTATACTTGTCATGAAAAAAAGAAAGAAAACTCCAGACCTTCCAGATAAATGCCTATGTACCCCCCACCAACAATTAGATCAATTAGATTCTTGATTTGCAGGATTATTTTAAGGCTTACTGAAGTCAGTCACTCTGTGGTTGGTTTTTTTTTTTTTTTTTGTGCCAAAACAGTACATGTCTTTCTTGGAACATTTTGAAAAATTTGACATGAAGCATTGCAATGGTGGGTAATGGCAGTGTTAGTAATGACAATAATAGAATAATTTGATTTTTTTCCTTCAAAATTAGTATTTAAAATTAATAAACTGAAATCTGTCTCTGTTTTGTCAGTTTCGGAAAATCAGAAAAGAGCATTCCTGAGAACCTTGTAGAATCTTTACAAAACTTAAGATATTTTTCCTAAGAGAAAAAAAAATTACTATATTTTATATAGAGTTGAACATCTAGATCCTAAACAATTCTGCTCTATGCACTGATCTGCAAAGAAAAACATAGGTGGAAACACAAATGATTCAGCCTTTATTTACGTTAGGATAAAATTCAAGTTACACAATTTCCATGTGAATAAGGAGTAAAAGAGAAAGGAATTGCAGCATACACCAAAACGCAGCAGGAGAAAATACAGAGGCTTTCTTGTTAAGTTACACCTGTGTTATTTATTTCACTGAAATGCTGAAGAAAACCCTAAAACCTGCTGGACTCTGTAACATCTGTTAAAAAATGCCTCATTGAGAGGAGTGTTTTCTGAGCTTTGCAAGTAACTTCTGATCTGACACAAAGTTGTGTTCATTGCAACATGGACGGAGCATTCCGGGGAACAATACAGGCTTCTGTCTCTAATGGAAAATTTAATTTGATGTCCATCTTTAGGTGGTGCAGCTGGGGATAATTATACATTTCTGTCACATACTGCAAATGCTCTCTGCTCCGTGGGAGGGTAGGAGGCACAAACACCACTGCCTGACCACTGTAACAGAATGTTAAAATCCAAAGAAAAACAGCGGATGATTCCTGGCTTGAAAAGTGCATTGTGGACTCAGTTTTGTCCCTTTACACCTGCTGCTCTGCAGCTTCTGCTGACCCTCTACAGCTCCCTACCATTGTCTGCACCTCCTTGGTGGGACTTCTTGAGCACCGAGCACTCACAGTCCTGCCTCGTTCCAAGTAATCACACCCCAGCAAACTGACAACCTCTTCAACACAAAACTTGCCTTAGTGCTCCACCTCCCTCCTTTTCCAGGGCTTTGCAAAGAGCTTTGTATTTTCACACTGTTGGTTAATAATATATGAATGTGTATATTTACCACTCAAGGTGTTTAAGTTGATGTGTTTGTTTTATGTATAATGAGACACAGCTAATGTGCTTAAGCTCATGGCTCAGTATCTCAAATTGGTCATTAAAATGGCCACCTTTGCTGCACTGATTTATTAAATGGCTCATGGAAATGGCCTTGTCTAGTCCATTTTCTTCTGTATGGTAACAAAGTCAAAGCATACAAATGTCAAAATACATACAGGTATACTAAAACCCAAGCATAAACCAACATAAAGTTGTCTTATATGTATGCCTGAACATAAACACAGAAAACCAGTCATGTTGCTGAAAATCACCAATACACCTCAAAAAAGTGCCCCAAATCCCTTAAATAACACCTTGGTTCATCACTGAGCTCATGCTTTGGTGAATTTGATGTATTTTTCTTTAAATATTTTCTCCAGGTGTTCAGGAAAAGCCTTTCTCATTGCCCATCACCCATACACTGAAGCTCTGTAAAACCATTAGTGACCAGCACCAGGGCAAGTATTTCCTATGAGTGTCCAACTTCAGCAGCTTCCTCTATTCTCCTCCCTGTAATTTTCCAGGTCATTCTCACTATGCATCAACTTCAGTATCCTAATATCATGCTCTTTTCCTACAGATTGTTGTCAAAATAGTTTTCTAAAAGACAGAAAGAAAAAGGTAAGCTAAGCGTTGCAGATGGACTGAATAAATACAGTGACATTTTCATTCATTATGTACATACAATTAGATTGCCATAGGTAAAACAGAAGGCAAGGCTGGCATGACTGTAGCAGGCTGAAATACCTACTCACTTGGTAAACTTCAGGGTTTTGTCCAAAGGACAGATTACCAATGCTCAAGTCACACTTATGTCCCCACCCAATATACTTGGGATCTGTAATTGTACCCACCCATAAATAAAACCTTATACATTTTCTGGTCTTCTGGCTCAGTAAGACTGCACATTTCTGCAGGCAGCACAGGTTTGGGGGTTTTTTTTGCAACTGCTGTCAGTGATAGAATTAACACCACAGAGCTGGTTAGCTATTGATAGCAGCAAGCAGATGAGCTTTCAGACTGCAGTAGCTATAGATGTGTCATTACAGAGTGAAAAGAATTATTATGAAAAGCTTCCGCCAGCACAGCTCCAGATGAGGCCTTCCCTTACATCTGGGGAAGAACCAGAGGACATCTCAATACTCTGCTTTTACTCTGTCATTTTCCTTTTTGCTCTTTACTCTTTCATTTCTAGTCACGCCATAGAGTAGTTTCATAGTCACACTATGTTTCCATGGAGCACACATTTGGTCCACTGATCAGTGATAGCTGCCTGAGTGTTCCAAAAGCAAGGCCAACTGAATGAACACGCTCTCGAAAAAAACAAAAACCTAGGAGAACACCTGTGAGTTTTTAATCTCCTCATCCTCTTCAAATATAATTGAAGTCATGACATGACAATATCTGAATGCAGCAGTCCAGTCAAATATACGTAAGAGGACTAAATAGTTCTTTGTCTGTCAGAAAATGCTCTGAAAATTGTCCAGGTTTTGAAAAAGCATCCAAAATAACAGAACAAGAGAAACTCTGATCATATCTGGTTTTATTTATTTATTGGTTTATTTTTCTTTTTCTTTTTTTTTCAGTGAATTTCTCTGTTTGGAGTTTAGTGGCCCAGAACACCCAGCAGAAAAAATCACCTCTTCCTAGAAGAGGTTTATGTCATTTAATTATCAAGATTTCTATTTTAGCCTCTACGATGTTGACCAAGAAAGCACTTCCTTGGCCGTGGGGTTGATAGTCACTAATTATAGACTGTGTCAAATCTGTAAAAAATTTCAAGAGTAGGCAAAGGAACGGAGTGTGCCAGCATTTGGCTGTGGAAAAGATGAAGACTCATTTGGATCCTCAGCATTAATGTTGTCCTTTTTGCCTTCTCCTGAAGAATGGGAAATCGTCCTCTTTTGTTTTTCTACTTATCATGTGCCCTGTAACTGAAGTCCTTCACTTTCTCTGGAATAGGGAGACTCTAAGTAAGGCAGAATAACATTTTGCTTGCCAACTACAGTTCATTTCTATATGTTTGATTGTAAATAAGCAAACATTTACTTTGGAGAAAGACACTGAAATTGAATGAGTTAGTGAAGAAAAGAAGTTTAGCATGCATTTTGCACTACTCTAGTTTCTTGCCGGGAACACACATACACAAAAAGTGAACTAAGCAGCTCATGGTCAGACATGTACACCTAAACCTATTGACATCTCCATTCTTTTTCCTCCTTATATGCTAAAAATACACTCCAACATAAATGTTAGCTCCAGGGATTGTAGACTGCTCACAGACCTTCCCAACAAGTCTCAGGTGATTCTGGTGCTGGCTGTTTCCATGTCATCAGCCTTGTCATAGACTGACTGTACCAGAGAGGTCAGATCTGCTGTGACACTTTTACAGATCAAATCACCACCAAGTGGGACTCAAAAAGGAGTCATACTAAGCTCAGATCCCTCAAGGTATTTTGACATCTACCTGACACTGACTTTGAAGTGAGCTGGGCAGCTGCAGTCAGAGCCAATATGGCCATACCACATTCCTGCCCTACTTTATCATCAGGAAATCCCACTACACACCCCAGAGGTATGCAGCTTGCAGCATCCTTCACCACTGCTCCCACCCCTGGCTGCAATTCATTAAGTCTCCTGAATACATCTGGGACACCTATAAATATTTATGGTTGCAGGCTGACATGACTTTCTCAAAGTCACAGAGGACTTGCATCACAGAGCACAAAGCTCATTTTGTTTTAACCACAGGATCATGCTTCCTTGTTAAACAGGGATGCTCAGTCCCCACCTCTGCCCAGTGCAGACCCCTGGGGGTGTACACCTCTGCAGCAGCCCCTCCACAGCCAGCCCTGTCCCTGCTGCGAGGGTCCCTGTCGCCACTGCTGGACTGGTACCTGCCTGCTCCTGTCCCTCAAACCCTCATAGACTAAGCACAGACCCCAGCCAGGGCTGCACTTCTGGCTGCCTGGCTCAGGCAGAGGAGCAATAAAGAATTTCAAATGCCTTTAAGGCACATTGACTTTCAGAAATGGTTGACGCAGTCATTTTTCATTTATTTATTTATTTGTTGGGCACAGTGTCTTGTGTGTGTGGAATGTTTTCTTCCTTTTCTGGCAAGAGATTGGAGAGCAAATTACTAATATATTATTAACAGAAGACTTTTTTGACAGTTAAAGCAAGCAAGCAAACAAAGGAAAAAAAACCCCAAAAAATTACAACAGTGCATGAAAGAGAATTAGCAAATATGCAGTTCGAAGAGATGATTTTTTTTCCTGGCAGAGAATGGTAGCTGAAGAGGGATTGATGATGAAGACACATTGCTGAGGCACCTCACCTGAGCAGGGGGCTGGAATATGCACTTCCACAACACTTCTTGTTCTTCCCATAGAAAAGAGTGATGCACTCTTACTGTTTGTCTCAATATGGAGTGAATTTGGCTGAGCAAAATCATGGCTGAGCATTTGAGGGGTGTCTGACTGTTGGTACTTTCTCACTTATATAGCTCCTCCAAAATAGATGAAGTCTCCACACATTTTCTGTTCAAGGACTGCCCTGTATTTAGACAGGGACAATGCACAGAATAGAATAAAACGAACTTCAAGGCCAGTTTTGAAAATCTGATGTAAAAGAAGAAAGACTGTCTATTCACCCCATAGCTGAGCAGTCTTGGCTAGTCTTTTTCTTTTTTTTTTTTTTTCTTTTTTTAAAAGTTTTTATTTGAATATCTTTAGAGAAATATCTTCTTCAGCAGTGAAAACTAAAATGAAACTTTAGAAAAAAATCTAAGGCTACAGAGCAAAGCATTGTGTGTGGATAGATTAGAGTTAAGGCTCATTTGCAGGAGAAAAGACAGCACAACATTTGCAGTGAAAAGAACAGAAAGGTTCTTGCCCCCGCTCTTTCGCTTAATAGATGCAGTTTGGGGAAAATTTCTAATGAATCCTATCCAACCATAAAATCATGTAGAAAATGAATTGTATCTGACAGTAAAATAAAAGTGAACTAAATTACGATGTTCCTATATTCACAGGACAAATTAATTTCATGTTTGGAATACTAATTGTTCACTGTAGGGCCTTGCAAGTATTTATTGTCATCGCTTCGTTTGCTGCCAGAGGAACTTTTGCCCATGCAGAACGATATGTTCTTGGCTGTAGCACCAGAGGGAAGAGAAACAAGTCTTTTGGAGAAGAAGGGGAACTTCCCAGGTGCCACCCCCTCTGCTCCCCAGGACAGTTTGTGGAAAGGTATTTGAAGGGTGGGTGATTTGTCCTTTGAAGATGGAGGGAGAAGGAAAGTGAACCTTGAGAGGAGTTGTGACTGGCCCCCACAGACACCACCTGACACATGTTCTCTAAACACCCCATGAAAGGCAGAGGAAGCAGACATGCCCAGTGAGACCTGGATCTTGGAGGAGCCCAATTGTTTCTCTGCAGAGAACATATCCTTAAGATCTAAGAGGCAGCTATCATTTGGCATGGCTTCAAGGACCAGCAGGTCTTTGGTGGCTGGCCAGAAGCCGCAAAGAGTCTCAAGTAGCTCAAAGAAGGCACCATGAGAAAAAAAACATGATTGTACCACACAGTCAAAAGTACAAATAAATAGAACACCTTCCACAAAAGCAAGAAGCTTCTAAAAAATACACAGTAAAAATGTATGTAACTATGTAAAGGCTGTGTGTACACACAGTTAAAAAATATTTTTTAATTAAAAAACCCCATTAAACTAATAAAGCAGATTAAAGATGTGATAATTCAGTGGGGAAGGTTGAATGCTCGATTCCATGACAAGTTCTATTAATATGACTGTTTTTAGGAGACAGAAATGAGAAGCTATTGCACCCAAGGGAGATCTTGGAGCAATCATTTTTCCTGAAGAGAGTTCATTTTGAAATGCAAGACTTCTTCTGAACTGCCAATGGCTCCCTCTACCCCCTGAAAATTCATGTATATTTCTGTTTGACAGGTTTAATGGACTACTTTTGCATGATGCCAAAGCCACCTGATATTCGAATTTAGTTCAGAGTTGCATGACTGTCTCCATCCTCCTTAGGACCTCCTAGCTGTACTCTCTCCACACTTAATGAATTCCTGTCTCAGGCAAAGTCAACCGAAAGAAAAGACTGGGCTCCAGTGACTTAGGTTATTTTGGGCGCCTCGAATGTTAAAGAGCCTGGGAAAGGCAGTGCTGAAAATGAAGCAAAATACAGGGCCTTCTTCTTACCCAGCATCTCTGTCCCACTATGAACTTCTCCTCCACCAAAGCAAGGTAACAATACCAGGGAATTTCTTATGTAGGGCAAACAAGGCCTAAAAGAACTGAAAGAGAGAGCCAGATCCAGGATCCCTGCAGGATGGGAGATGTGTCCAGTCATTTGCATGCTCAACAATAACAAAAAAAAAAAGAGAGCAAAAAAGAGAAGCAATCATTGTCTGGGGAAGGCTGAGTGCTGCTGCAGCCTTTGTCCATCAGTGTTCTGGTGCAATGCTTCCGTGTTCCTACTTCTGTGAGGGGAAATGAAGTATGATGGTACCCAACAGGGTGATTAGAGCAGCCAGTTTCCTTGAAGATAAAATTACAAGAAAAGATCTGTATTATGGGAAAGTGGAAACAGTAATTGCCTCCAAGTCTTCTCTCCCACTGTGGGATAGGGAGAAGGCCAGAAGGAATCATTTGCACTGCACATCCTGTTTCATTTCAGTCCCTTCACACTATTCTATTTTCTATTTTCTGTCTTTTCTTTGCCCTGCTAAACTCACAATTGGGAGGGTTTGGACTGGCTCCAAAGTTGTCTTGAGTAAGTGGAGCTGTTTTTCCTATTGACTGAGATGAAGTTTTGACTGAGAGGGTGCATATGCTTCTTGTGATTTCCTCCTGCTTGCCTTTTGCCCAAATCCATGGCTTGTTCCCTGTGATGTAGCAATGTGTTATGCACTTGCTCATCCCTCTGATCCCCTTCTTCTAGGTATTTAATCTGCTGCTCTCATTCTGTGTAAAGCCAATTTTAGACACTTTGACAGGATTTCCCATAACTTATGAAGGTCTGTGTTTAAAATATGTGTTTGCCCAGAAAGCTCAGGTTTACTTGCCAAGGGCTGTAGCCTTATGTGCACCACTCAGTCCTTCTGATCCAATATTGTCCCCTGCCAGGCATGCAGACCCACTCATGTGGCAAACAAGTGGCTCCTGAGTCCATCCAACATGCTCTTTATTCACTTGGAGATCAATTCATCTGGTGGGAGATGAATGGGCTACTCTGGGACACCCAGGAGAGAGAGAGAAAAAAAAGATTTTTCATAGGAAAGGATTTGAAACAGATGAGAGAGCTCCTTCTGAAATGGGAAGCAGAAGGCATGCAGAAGTAATGCGAGGTCATGGATGAGAATCACTGCTGATATTTATGGAAAGTCTTGAATGATTACAGAGAAATAATTTCGGAATGAATGGGATGAGTGGATCAAACCCAGACTGGAAGGACAGGTGAGATGGGTGGAAGAGAAAAATGTTGCACATAGATGTTATGGCTTCCTGCATTTTGTTCCAATGGATTTGACCCTCTCCACCTGAAGCATTTAGGCTCCAAAAATTTTCGTAGTGTAAGAGAAAAGAAAATCCACCTTCACAGAACAGAGTAACAAGTCCCTTTCATACTTGGACTGAAGACAAATACACTGTTCTTGTTCAATCCTTCTGTCTTAGCAGGAATAGCACACCCTAATAGGTTTGCCAGGCATGAAAAGCAGGATCTACAACCAGAGACAAGAATTTTATGGGAGAATATATTTCTGCAGATCTAGAGAAAAAATTGGAAGACTTAGAAAGAAAGAAAGGTTTAGGACAGGAAGGGAAAGAGAAAGACACCAGGACTTTGTTAGAACAGACTGAACTTAGAATTTCTTTAAAAATGAAGAGGAATCTCTCCTCCAAAATATTCAGACATACGTTACAGAGTTCCCTGTGCTCTTACATTACCACTGAAGCTTAATAATTCTTTTTGAAATTTTACATCTGCTTTTTCTCAGTGGAAATGCTGTTATACAACTCAACAGTTGATAGCTGAAAATATGGTATTTTTAATGGATAAATTTACTGTCATTATAACTATCAAATAATTTTCAGTAATAGTGTTATATTCTCTTCCCTTGGACACCAGGGATCCAATAAAATATGAGTAAGATGGTTTGGGAAGTATGAATATTAAGAGTCTTCCCACCAAAGACCATCCAGAGACATCGACAACTTGTGGATGTGGTCAGTATTGTGGAATTGCACCTTGGAATAGCTGGATATCTCTTTCTGTCATTTCCAAAGGCCTGGCATGGAGACTGATCAAGACCTTCCACTAGATTCCTGCAAATCCTGCACAACATGCAGAAATGGGAACCACTGTCTCTCTTGGAAACAAACTAATTTACCTTTGTCAGAGACAGCTCACCTCCTTGATCCAGCTGAGCCTAGAACTCAGCAGCAACTGAGGCCAAGTACTTCTGGACACAGAATAAATACCTCAAAGTATCAATTTTTTGCCTTGAGGCAAGCCAGCAGTTCATTACATCAGGCAAGCATCAACCAGCAGCAGATCCTCCACAGAGATGAGATACCACTGTTTTGCAGTGATCTCTGGTTTCTGCACGAGACCACAGACCAGAACCATACTGCCAGCACAAGCTGAATGTTTTGGTGATGTGGACATCTTGCCCGCACCGCCGTGCTGATCAGAGGTGGCAGCCCACTGACTCTCCTGTCTGATCATGGAAGAGATGCAGCAGCAGGGAAAGCTGCACACCAGCCCTCACTGTGTTGCAGGGATATTACCATGGTTAAGCACCAAGTCATTCTATCAACAGGAACCAGGGGTTTTGGGGGCTGTAACATGAGTGATAAGGCATGTGTTGCATGGGCTGGTTTCAGTGCTGTGGACAAATATTTTGGGTGGTGTGAATTGGGACCACAAAACTCATAGCACACCCTCTGTTAAAGGGAGGAATAAGATTTACACCTATAATGAGAAAGGAAAAAGCTTCAGATTCTCTTATTCAGCTGGTTTGCCAGCAAACATATTTATGGAGCAAGAATCACAAGAAAACACACTCTAAGTATTCAAAAAGATGAACTCTATACCTTTAGAGAAAATGAAGGAAGAGGAAAATTTTCTTTTTGTGATATTCAAAACTCCTATTTTACCATCATAATCATCATCATTAAAAGATTTGCCCTGCATATTTGAGGTTATAAAGGAAGACAAATATCAGATGACATTGAAACATTGCATCTTGAAACCCAGTGCAAATAAAAAAAGGAGTTTTATAACATAATTACATTCCCATTAATATGTTAATCTCTTATATACAGACATAGAGAAGCAAATACATTACTTTCAATAATTAACTCTGTAGTGAGGTTTTATTGCTGGAAAAGAAGATTTCTCTATGGAAGGGTATTTAACATTTTAATTAAACTGTTTTTGATAGATGTTTACTGTTGCTTCTATTTCTGCTTAAAACAAAACCATACACTTAGGAGAAAATGTAATTTTGTCACCAAAAAGGAGTTATTTTCATTTGAATGAAGGTCTAAGGTTCCCTCTTTTTTCCTGTCTAGTTAGTGTACAGCAGTGGTATAGTGTGTTTTAAGAGACAAGCATTTCTTATGGAAAGGTTCCATTTTGTTTTCTTTTTTCCTTTCAATAATTTTATACTTTTTGTGCCATTGAACATTGCCATCATATTTGACCTTCCACTAGAAGGCTGCCTATGTTTTGGTGAAAGAAGAAAATTCAGAAAGGATATTCTAAAAAAGTTAATCATAGACTTCTCTGATAAAAGCTGCTAAAGGAACCAATACCATGGGAGAAGTAGCCTTAATGAATTGCAGAATCACAGGATCCAGACAGAAGAAGAAAAATGGACAAAAAAAGCACAGGATTGAAAGACGTAAAGAAATGAAAAGTCTAGCAGGGATTTCCAGGCAGTGAATCTGGACAATGTACTGCTCTGAAAATAAGTCATCAAGCTTTATGCATGGACTGGCAGTTGAGCTTGATACATAAACTGATAATTGCATGGCCTTGCAGATGGACACCTACTTTCCAGACCTGAAAAAGTATCCACTGATGCAGATCAGCTAACCCTGCAATGACTTTCTCTGGTGAACTTGAGCATGACTCTAGGAAAAAAAAACCAGAGTGAGAAAAAACCATATGGTCTCCATGGTTCATAGGCAGTGCTGGAAGCTGCCACCTGGAAGGGTCAGCTCTGATGCCAGCTTGTGCCAGCATGGCTCTCAGCCCCACTAGAAACAGTCCTGCAAACCCCCACTTCTTTTTATATAGGTTTGAAATCCAGACAGCAAGTGAGATAAACAACAGATCAGCACTTTTTCTCTGGCTCCCTGAGCAAACTAATAGCGTCTTCTCATTTTGGCCCATAGCAGTGATTTCAGAAGAAATCTATAGACACAGGTTTTGAAAAAGCGTGAAAAGTCCTACAGATAACAAGCATAGGATTCCCTTTCTGTGAGCCTTCTAGACACCACATGCACAAGATCTGTGTTGAATTATTTAGAGGGGGAAATGCCTTTCAGGCACTTGTAACAGCTCTGGATACTATTCAGCAATGAGGCGAAATGAGCAGTGAGAGTATTTGCCTTAGAAGGAATTAAATAACTGCAGGGAAGCTCCGTTACAGTAGCATTTGAAGTACTTTATTGAAAGAAGTAAATTAAGCCAGAAGTCTTGGCCACTCTGACTGCTTGCTTATAGTGATCCTGGGTACTGAAAAATACAGATGCTGAAGTGGACATCCCAGCTCCAGCAGTGCTGTCCTGTGAGAAGCCACAGGGCTTTGGAGTCCGTCCCTGATTCTGGGCCCTCTCGGGCTAAGGTGTGAGCCACCTTGCTTATCTTCAGAAGGTAGGTTGTCACTGAACATGTAACCCTGGTGACACTGGCAAACTTGGCAGCTGTCACTCCTACACAACAAACCCTCCTCCTGAGGGATGGCTGGATGAGCATGAGGAGCATGACTCAAGCCTGCACAAGAGCACAGCATTTTTGGATTTATTTCTAATGCACACATTGATGAGTTGAATGGACGGGGAGAGAGAGGACAGGAAATCAGGGAGAGAACTTTTCTTCATCTTAGAGATAAATAATAAAATGAGTGCACATTGGATACTGCAGGACAGCACTGCATTGGTGTCTCCCACACCACCTGCCTGTGAGCATCCATATGAGCAGCATTGCTGAGCTCCATGTGCATATCTGGTTATCTGCATTAACCTACAGACGGTGCGGAGGATGAAGCCTCATAAAATATTTTTTTCTGAGCCCACCACTAAGGGAGGAGGAGATGGGAGAAGGTGGTTCTTTGGGCAGGATTACTGTGGGCTGGTTCAGTCTGATGAAGTGGCAAGCTGGAGCAAGGAGTGCAAACAGCATTGTCCCCCCTGCACCTGTACGTCAGGATGCAGCTTCCGTCTGATATTGTAAAGAGGCAGCAGGTAGGGGGTCTGTCTCAGGACATACAACCTTCAGGTTTGGTGGGTATTCTCCTGAGATTCTTATTCCCTTCTGATCTGGAATTCACACAGATATTGGTGAGGTATGTAGTACATTCCTCTTTTATCTGTCATCACATCTCTTCCTGAGGCAGAGGAGACATGATCCCAAGGCTACCAAAACACTTCCACAGGTTAAAGTTAACATCTTGGGAAAATGATAACAAGTTAGTCGCTGTGTGACCAGGTTGTCTTTTTCTTGGTGCAACAGACAGGAGATATATCTGTAAACGAAAGTTCTGACCACCAATACTGACCTCTTATTTACAAGGACAGCAAGAGTCTTTAGACTAAAATCACTTATTGTGACAGAACATCCAACAAAATATTTTCTTTCTGGGGATCCATTTCATGGCTTCTACTCATTGATCAACTCCAGACTGCTCTGTGTCTTGTGTGTCTGCACCCTTCTGCCACTCTTTCAAGGCATATTTCCTCACTCTTATTGAATAGTATGCTTCTGGAGTTCAGTAGGATTACTTGCAGATGTAGGATGCTAACCTATATTGTAACCATGCATTTTTTCCCCTTTCTGTCAAACTTTTTTTTCTTCCTCAGGTATTATCATGAGGGATTCTGATACCTGTGAGTAGTATGAGGCCTCAAATCCCTATCTTAATTTTATAGCATGGTCTGTATATATATTTATATCTGTAAGTACAACACACAAAACTGCAATCACTTTGTCTGAAGAGGGCAAAGCAAAACAAAGCTGTATTTCTCTGCCAGGATGCTTTTAAGCAATTCCTGAAAAATTTCTTCTGTCTGTAGTAAGATATTCAAAAAGAGAAGTATAAGGCAATTATTTAAGAATAAGACAGGTTTTACTTTTGATTTGGAGAGCAAAAAACCCTAGAACGAATGAAAGCCAAGCCACCACAAAAGAGCAGCCTGTCTTCTCTGTCAGGCACAGAGTAGGAAATGGCTGCCAGCAGGTACTTCAGTGGTCCCAGGGTACAACACAGAGCAAAAAACCCAACCCTATGAGCCAGACATCAGAGCAATTAAGGCCATCAGCTGTGCCTTCACAGCCTCCCCAAATCCTTTTGAGGTCTGGCTTTCCAACAGACACTGCTCTATCCCTCTTGTTCATAAGGGTCAGCAGCTGGCTGTGCAGAGGTGCTAGTGCCTCTGCTGCAGATCCCTCTGTCTTTCCCACACCTGGCTGGAAGTGGTACCGCTGGAAAAGAAAGGAAGAGTGTCTGCTGAGTGCTGGGCTAGAAACTACGTGAGGATAGTGAGAGTTATATCTTCAGTGCAGCATGGAAAGACAAACCAGGTTTGCTTTCCTCATAGAAAGAACTGTGATCCTTCAGCCCTGCCCCTCCTCTGTCTTTTCCTCTGCCTCTTCCTTTATGAAGGGCAACTATAGCTCTTGCTCAGGCATTATATAAATACGACATCTGCACCCCATGCTATGAAAGTATCACAGAAGAAAGTACAAAAGGCACGGTGGCCTTGTGAAGTGCTGCAGAGAAGGGGAATTTTGGCAATGCAATATCATCCTTCCCCGTCCTCAGCTCTGTTTGTGAGGGCAACACTGTATGAGACCCTTGCCTTTATGAAGGAGAAAAGCAAAAATGGAATCCTGATGGTGTGATGGACTCGAATTTTTCAGAGATAACAACAGGCAATTTTTGAGGAAAGCCAAGTGACTTAATTATCATTCAACAGATGAAGGGAAATGGATAAGAGGTACAGTTCTCTGACATTATCTGGACAAATAATGATACAAGGAGGAATGTTCTGGTCCCTAAAGTGAAGAGTCCTATTTAAAAACTATATTGGGAAAAAAACAAAAAAGGATTCATTTGCAATGAGTCTGAAGAGCAATAACCAATTAGTAATATATCCCTCAGTCCCTGAGAATCTCTCCTAGGCTCCTGCAACCTTGGTCACACCACATCCATTGTGTCTCAACAATCCTACCTCCAAAATGAGGATGAACTGGTAGCAGCATCACTACCAGACATGAGTGACTGTTCCTGAAGTTCTCTGAGGACCTCAAATGCAGGAGGTGGAGAGAGGTGTAGAATTTCTAATTATTTTAAGGCCCCTTCATGTTCATATTAATCAAAGTGTCAAGCTGATTCTCTCTAATTTAACTAAAGAAGACAGAGCTATCGCAGTGGGAAATGCTTTAAAGTTCACCACGCTTGCATGACAAATTTACTGTATGCTTCCTGCTTGCTGGCTCTGTGTGTGCCTGACAGAATTTCTTTTGCTGTTTCTACTAATCGTCAGAACTACTTCCAGTGGCTTTAAACAAATGTTGACTCAATCCTGCTGTGACATCTCAGAGCTGAATGTTTGATATCACAGATTGCTAGAAAACACGGATATAGGAATGAAATGCTACTTGAGATCCTACCTGATTGGTGCAGAGTGGGGCTATGAAGATACAGCCTGACCCAGAAAATGTATTTAATAGACCAAAAAGGAAGCTTTTAAAAAATACACAAATACATGTATAAGTGGATTCAAAATATGCATTTTCAGGAGCCAAAACAAGATATTCCTAGAGAGAATGGGCTGTCTCCTGAGAAAGCATTGCATGTTTCACAACCCTCCATGAATGGTTTGACTTTGCTTTAGGAACCAGCAAGAAATTCAGCACAAAAATAGATAAATCTACATTTCATTTAAATATTGCCAGTGAAACAAAAGATTTGATGCAAACTGACAAAAGCCAGGAGATTCTAAATACCTTACCCCTGCTTTTGCTCCCAAGTTCACATCTCTAATGACAGTGTGCATTTGTGTGGCGGCAGGCAGGATGTGGAGTGTCAGCCATAACACCAACATTTCCTGAGTGTTTTGTCATTTTGATCATGTTTCCAATAGCTGGGAAGTGTTTGACCCAAAACACTAGACCCAGACAGCCAAGCACAGAGTAATTCTCCCTTTTCATCTTTGTCAATGCATCCTGTCGCTGGTTGTGCTGGTCCTCAGGAGGGCATGAGGTTGTTTTCAGGCAAGGGACATTCCAAAGGAGAAGATGGATGAGGAAATTGCAAAGCACGGGCATCATGGTACTGCGTCAGTGCTTAAGATGGTAAAAATTAATGGTCGCAACTTTTTGTTAGCCTCAGAAAGGGCAAGATGGATAGTGGTAAGGTATTTCTTCTAACAAGATCCACATTTATTCCAGTCTTAACTAACATCTCTTACTTATTCCAGTCTATGTGATGAAGACCATCATGCAGATTATGACCCTCATCACAAAGGGTAGTAAGACCTGGAGTCTGAACTGTACATAATTCCCTTTGCTTACCTGAAGCTATAAGTATTGCACCAGTACTAGCTGAAGTGATATCCAGTGAAGGAATCTGAATTCTGTGTCCTGTACCAGCCTCTAAATAATGAATCTGTCTTTATTGTTCTTTTTTTTAGTTGAAGAACATCTGTCTTAGAATCATTGAATGGTTTGGGTTGGAGGGGACACTAAAGATTATGCAGTTCCAACCCTGTGCCAAAGTCAGGGACAACTTCCACTAGACCAGATTTCTTGAAGCCCCATCCAGACTGACCTTAAACTCTTCCAGGGATGGTGCACTTCTCTGAGTAACCTGACGTGGAACCGAAAAGGAGGAATTACTTCATCATCTATGCTTCTAATTGGTAATTCTTGTCAGTTATGCTAATTTTCTAAACTTACAAAACTGTATTCACCCCATACAGGGGTGGGCATTTGGGCATTTTTCCATATCTGCCCCTGGAGGCCTTCAAAAACAACCAGTCCTTATATTACCTCCTATACTGATATTATCTCAAAAGTGTTTTGTTTCCTTTCTAGGGTCTTAAGCATCACCAGAACAGGTTACCCAGAGAAGTCCAGGTCCTTTTCCCCAGGGCTGCTCACAATCCATTCTCCACCTAGTTAATATTTGTGTTTGGGCTTTTTTTATTTAGGAGAAAAAGGGCTTTATATGGGACTTTATTTAGGAAAAAAGTCATCGGCCACTAAGTACTGTGGGTGGAAGAGCTTTCATTTGCAATGATAAAATGTCATCAATTTAAAAACCAGCCTGTTGTTTTCATGCACTCCTCACTCCCACTCACTGCAATTTGGGGGGAAATCTAAAATTATTTGTGTGTTTCTCACAACCATGTCAAACTTTGACATCCTATTGATCCATAGAATGAGGTTTCCAAAGCTGTTTAGGTAATAGAGCTACAAGCATCACTACGAAGTCCACAAGAGGCTAGATACAGACAAAATTTTGTATTAAAATGACTGATATTTATTGCAAACAAAACAAAGAACAACAGAAACCAAGGGAAGTGAGTCGACAAGAAAGACAGAAGTTTTGTTGGTGTAAGAATTTTTCTTCTTAGTTACTTCCCTCCCAGGCCCCTGTGCAGTCACAGCAGCTATATTTTGCAGTGGAAAAGGTTTTGAGGGGTAAGAGGGTCTTTCAGTGATACCTGTCATTCAGTTCATGGTGCTTTGGAAGCTCCTGACTCTCTAGATTTCACCTGTCAGTGCAGAACAGGGGAAGACTCCAGGAGGAAAGTCCTGCTGGTGGTGATCCAGCTGCAGAGGACACTTTTCTTTCTGGGGTGGCCTAGTGGCTCATTGAACTGCCAATGAATTCACTTAGAGAAAAAGAAGCTACAAAAGGAAAAGCAAAAGAAAAAAAAAAAAAAAGTGAGGTTTGTTATAAGCTGTGTCCGGTCTCATAAAACAAAAATAATAAAATAAGCCAGGCTCCTTAGGTGAAGCTGAGAACTAGCTGACATTCACTTCTGATAGTGCATCAGAGACTTTTTGGGGATAAAATCAAGATGTAGACAACAGGAAAGTTAGGCAGTCAGGCCAAGAGGACAAATAGAGTTGAGGAAGTGACTTATGCCACCTTGAAATAGTTTTGAAGCTCCTAAGAACCAACAGTAGAAATGAACAAATTTATTTCAGAAAAAGGCTGGATTTCTATCCATGGCTCTGTGCTTCTTTATTGCATAATGGACCCTGGAGTCTAGTGTGTGCCTGTCTCTCTGAGCCATTTGAAGGAAGATGAGAAAGATGTTACTGATATGGGGTGAAGGGTGCTGCAGGGGGTTGTGGGGGTGCCAGTGATGACTGCTGGATGGGGAACCTCATCCCAGCTCTGCTGACACGTGTTTTCTATCAGAGCTCACAGAGATTGGAACTCTTTTTCAAAGAAGAGGAAAATATGCATTCCTGAAAAATAAATGTTTTGTTGGATTATTTTTCCTCCTTTCTTTCTCCATGACACACACACACATGCACACATGCATGCATCAGGGAGTCAAATGCCAAACATTTCGTTCTGGAGTTTCTACTGATGGAAGAAGGCTGATATTTCATGAAAGCCTATCCAGTTATGTGATTCAAATAGCACTGCTTTTCCCATAACTGGGTTTGGCCTGCACTTTTTTTTTTTGCATTCACTATTTATTCTTGTCATTTTTCCATTTCCATTGCCATTATTAGAATGAGAAAAAATTTCTTCCCTGAGGTAGAAAACCAGCTTTAGCAGAGCTGGTGATAGTGGGGAAAGGTTTAAGGGCAATACTGAAACCAGCCCTCTCTGATGACTTCCTGTTCTGTTTCACAATATGTGTTGTAGGCTGTATTTTTTCCTGTATTTTTGCACTGCTAAAAATCTGGGTAGGTCACCCCAGATTCTCCCAGTCCATTCATTTAGTTAATGGCTGAGTCTGATCAGATATTTGTCTCTGGTAGCCAGCTATCTCTTTCGCTTAAATCTGCTCTTCGATGGAGGACCAACCTACCAGAGGCTGCTGACAAGGTCAAATTCATTGATCTGGGCTTCTCCATCAAATGAATGGCAGACATCTCTGTGACAGTAAGTCAAAGGGTTACAAGTTATAATTTGAAAGGAGAAAAAAACACCTTTGAAGAACAAATATGAAAGAAGAAAAAACAACTCCTTTTAATCTGCTGCTGGTTTTGTAAAACGAATTTGAAAGAAGAAAAACAACTCCCTTTTTATTTCTCATCTAACATTATTCGTGTACTCACCCTGTCCACTGAGATACCTTAGGTTTAGCTATTTTACCAAAATGTATTTAAATAAAGTCAAAAAGTTCAAGCCAGTTGTTTGCTACTGGAATCCGTAATCATCAAAAATCTCCGCTGAGACATGACTTTGGTCTACAGTCTGAAATAGCCACAGGTTAGAGTGAGACCCTGGAGCACATTGTGCCTGGGATGCAGAATTTCCAGAAAGTGAATACAGTCTTACAAGTACAGAATATCACTAATGGATATCTGTAGAAAAACAAACAAGCAAACAAACAAACAAACCTACTAAACTCAGGAGTTAAGACCCAACCTCCTTTAATTTACTAATGAAATGCAGCTTCTCTATGCTGGACAGGATACCAGGGATTAGATCCCTTGTGTGGCTTCTCTGGAATGAAGAAGAGCCCTGTTTGCACCAGACAGGGCTCTGACCTTCTGTTTTTGTATCCAGACACAAATTACGACTTGTTGCTTCATTGTGGTCTAAAACAAAATCACCACTCCGCTTTGTAGCTTCTGCAAAGAGTAAATATGCACCTACTCAGTTAATGCTTAGTGTTGAACAGAGACAATTTATCAGCATATGCTCCTACTATCTGTATTTATATAACCTATGGAAATTGGGCAGCATTTTGAAAAGCTGTCATATTAATTGTTCTTTCTTGATAATCATTGTAGTGACGATAATTGTAGTGAACACTTTTTGATGCTGGCACGGACGTTGTAGGCAGCCCTGTGGAAAGCACCTTTCTTCAGCAGGCAGTAGTCTTCAAAGCTATGACAAGCTAAGGTTACTAAAATCAACCTGTCTCTGTTGTGCAGGACTGGGAGAAAGATTCTCACTTCACGTAATTTGTATGGATTAAGGGAGACCAAATCTTTAAAGGATATTTATGTTTGTGGGGTTATTCTCCAGACTATCCAACATTTAATAAAAAAATCAATTAAAGGAAAGTCTGCATCAAAGGGATGCATGTGCATATCTCCTTTAACAAGGGAAGCAAAAGGATTTGTAATTGATTATCATGAAAGATTAAAAATGATAATCAATATATTAGTCATAATGATCCACACCCCTGAGGACTCTTATGTAGGCAGTAAGAGAAACCAAGTTTGTTCCATCTCTTTATTTTGAAAGAGTTAATACCATCTAAAGATGGAAGTGAGGATAGTTAGGCTCAGGAATGCAGTGGAAAAGGATAAGATCAATTCTGTATTGCTAGATATATATGACTTCAGCTGATCCTGATTTCTTCATTCACTCCAGGTGAAATTCATCACTCTTTAGTCCATCATTTCAAAGCTTTTGGATTATTTATTGCAGCAGAAATAAGGCTTAACTGGGTATTTGAATGATATGTAAATCTCATGCTTGTGTTGTGCACAGCGAGTTCCCTTTCAAGGACTAGCTTGCTGTATATGGACATTCAGTTCTGGCCCTCACAGTAGCAGAAGGCTGTCTAATCACCTCTCTTTGCAACAAATAAGAAAGTACTACTCCTTACTAAATGCTGTTGAATAGCACATTTTTACAGGCATCTAATGTCAACCCCGTGTGAAGAAAAAAGGATAGAGTATGGTTTTAAGCGATCTCCTCTCTGTTTCATGGAGACTTCTGTGGAGGCTTCTGAAATAGCAGGATGGATCTTGTTGGAAGCAAAGCAGTTCAACGGTACGATTCTTCAGAAAATTCCAAATGTGTCTTTCTGTAGTTATAATAGGAAAGGCTTTGCAAACTCTATAACCTAAAATAAAATCTTTTTTATTATAAAGCTGTGCAACCTGTAACCTGACCTACTATCAATTATATAATATAATTTTAAGAAGTTTATTGGCATCAAATGAAATACTTGTTGAAATCTCAAGCATTTATAAACAGATTCAAGTAAAAACAAGAAAAATATAAACCTGAAAGTTACTTCTAAGGAGGAAGGCTAAATTTAAATCCTCAGAAAATATCAGATTTATAATATTTTTCCCTCTGACTGATTTTGTTCCTCTTTTCATTCCATAAATAAAGAATTGGATGTAACAGATTGAATCAAAGATTGATATCATTAACCTCAGCTTTTTACCCAAGAGCATTTATGTGAAGAGGTATGGCCAGTATTGTTATCGTATAAATTTTATGAAAAAAATCAAAACCAAAAAAACCCCATAGCTAATAGTAGTTCACACAAATCGTGCTATGTGCTTTATTGATAATAAATTTGTGTGAATAATGTAATTCCCTTACATTAAAGATTCTTAGTTGAGCCTGCTGTTAACCTTTATACAGAATCTGGTAATTCCTTGTGAGGGTCTCATACACACAGTGCAGTACCCCAGCCCTTTTGGGGCAAACAGCAGCTTGCTTTCATGAATAATATAATGCTTCATTGGAAAGGACATTTTTTACTGTGATACCTTCCTGCTAGATACATGTCTAATGTTCTTTAATGCTGGTAAATGAAGTTGACATATCTCAGTGAATTTATACTATACTATTTTTAACTATTAACTAATACTAATGATAAACAGCAAAATTGGTACCACTAATTGACTCTTTAGGATGTTTTTTCCACTTCCCAATCTCAGAGCACTTTAAAAATCTTTGGTGTAATAAGCCTCACAATACCTCTAATAGTTATGTCAGGACTTTGTCATTTTCTTTTAACACTTGAAAGGAAAAAAATAGCACAATGACATTTAATGATTCACCCAAGAACAAGGTCTTGCCAGAGCTAGATTTGTACCTGTGCCATTCTATTCCAGGTTTCTGTTCTCACCACTAAACTGGACAGTTTCCCCAAAGCAGCATGTTGTCAACAAGGGTACATCAAAACAAGACAAATATGAGCAGTAGAGAACACAGGAAAGTAGACAAGTGGGAAAACATTAAATGGGTCTTGCCAAGGAGCAAAGACACAGCTCAGGAACCTCTTCATCTTGGAGCAGCAGGGCTACCTACTGTGAAAAAGAAGCATCTCTTCAGGTGAAATCATTATGAGCAAGCTCAGAGATGCAACAGAACAGAGATGACCTCCGAAGTGCTGAGAGTCCTAGATCAACTTAGCTCCTACACAGAGACAAAATCAGGTACCAGCAGGATGCCTACTCTCTGCCTAAAGGGTTTCTGTCACTCTTAACAAGAGCTGGCTTCTGACACACTGGATTTTTGTCACACCGAGGGTCAAATCAATCAGAGCACAAGACCAGTGAGCTGGAATACCTCTTCCCCAGCTGAAGACCATCTCCACACCCATCACAGTATGCTCTGGTCCTGGCTGCAGCCCTAGCTATCACCTAGCTGCTAGAGCTTGCTTTTGAACCAAAAAAAATGTTAGACTTCTCAGGACCCAAGGAGTGCTCCCAGGGCTGCTGGCAGACCGTACAGTGTTTACACTGTAACATTTACCACACTAACAATAATGGAGACAGCAAAGGACTTTGACATCCCTCATTTCTTTTCCTACCAGCTTTCCAGTTGCGTGCAATGGGATCATCTCTGAATATTTTTCCAGACCACCTGTTTAGAGCTTCCTGTGAGAATTTCATCTGAAGCTGGGGAAAGATGATACTGTGTTGAACTCAGATATAAACTGGGTGAAGATAAAGGGTGCAAGATTACTTCTGACCTTTCACAGTGTTGAAATGATTCATTATGCTGTCTTAATACTGTTTACGATCAAATTATATAAGCATTTTATGACTGTTACTGTGTTATTACTAATAGAGAACATCCCAATAAATTCATTCTGTTCAGCACCTCTGTACACATCCTTTCCTAGTCTACACAGTGCAAATAAACCAGTTCCACTTAAGAAAAAAATGAAAATAGAAGCTGACTCTTTTAAGCACCTTCGGCAACATAGCACTTTCAACATTGCCTGGAAACAATGGTTTGGTGCTAATTCAATGGGAGCATTGCTACTCACTGAGTCCCCAAACCTACCACCCCCTGGTGCTTCCAGATTTATTTCAAGTGAGCATCCATCCATTTCAATTTGAGAGTGCTGGCAAGAAATCACAGGCTGAGATGTGGGGGACCTAAAAGAAAAAAGCTGCATTTAGTCATAGTTAGATTATTTTCCAAGTTATGCCCTAAATAACTGAATAAATGAATAAATAAAAGTAAATAATCCTGCAGGAAGCAATGTTGTGAGATATCCACAAATAAACAGAAATGAGTTAAAAGCATTATTTGAAGACTAAAATAAAATAGCAAAAGTCAAACTACAGGGCTGAATTAAGGTAATCATAATGCAGTATTCAAATATATTTGCTGTTTAAAGCTATGGAAAACAAGATTAAAATTTGACCACTTAGAAATAATAGCAGCAGTGCACTGGGAATTGGATGCAGACACAGCAAGCTGTGAAAAAGCTCACTTCTTTTTGCTTCTATCTCTGCTCATCATGAGGAGGCATTTAGCCATGACCAGGGTCAGATCCCACTGCCTGATAGAACAGGCTTTGAAAGTGTGTGGAGAATTAATACCCAGGGGAAGATGAAGTCTGGGAGTCCTTAGTCTTGCATACCAATGCTTTATCTCAAAATTCACAATGTGAAAATGACAGGACATGCCTAATGATGAATCTCTTAGTCATTTAAGATGGTAAAAAGTCTCATCAGCATAGCTGTTTCCCACAGTCCACTTTAGCTGGCTGTGAGGAATGTCAAAAGCTCCAGAGAATGGATTGAGCTATTTTGAGAGAGATGAATTCATCCTTCCTTTCTTGCTCGTAACGAAAGGAGCAGCACAGGTAATCAACCTAGTGCTTATGTACATCTGCCAAGGACCATCTGGAAATAACCCTGAGTGAGGTCACACTCACACACAGATGTGAGAAGAGACCTTGACAGGCTTGAGAGGTGGGCCTGTGCAAACTTCATGAAATTCAACAAGGCCAAGTGCAAGCTCTTTCACAAGGGTCGGGGCAATCCCATGCACAAACACAGGGTGACTGGAGGATGGATTCAGAGCAGCCCTGAGAAGAAGGACTTGAGGCTGTTGGTGGATAAGAAGCTCAGCATGACCTGGCAATGTGCACTCACAGCCCAGAAAACCAATTGTATCCTGGGTTACATCAAAAGAAGTGTGACCAGCATGTTGAGTGAAGTGATTCTGCCCCTCTACTCCACTCTTGTGACACCCCAAATGGACTATTGTGTCCAGCTCTGGGGCTCAAAACATGAGGATGTGAAGAACAGATTACCCAGAGAGGTTGTAGATTCTATCATATTGGAGATATTCAAGAACTGCCTGAAAGCAATCCCATGCGATGTACTCTAGGATGACCCTGCTTGAGCAGAGAGCTTGGATCAGGTGCTGTGGTGCTTTCCAACCTTACCCATTCTGTGATTCTGTGGACCAGCTGAAGTGAGTCCAGAGAAGGGCCCAGAAGATGATCAGAGCCTGGAGCCCCTCTGCTATGAAGATAGGCTGAGAAAGATGGGATTGTTCAGCCTGGAAAAGAGAAGGCTCTGGGGTGACCTTGTATCAGCTCCCAGCACCTTAAGGGGGCTACAAGAGACCTACAGAGGGAGGACAAGGGTTAGTGGCTTTAGACAGTAGAGGGCAGGTTTACATTCGATATAAGGAAGAAATTCTTTACTGTGAGTGTGGTGACACTCAGGAACAGGTTGCCCAGAGAACCTGTAGATGCCTCATAACTGGCAGTGTTCAAAGCCCGGTTATGAGGATGAGACTTTGAACAAGCTGGTGCAGTAGAAGGTGTCCCTGCCCATGGCAGGGGGGTTGGGTAATCTTTAGGGTCTTTTCCAACCCAAACCATTCCATAATTGTATGAATCTATCAGAGGCTCCTTGGTTGTGGCAGCTTCTCTCAGAGCCTACATAAGCACAGGTTCTATTCAGAGTTCTCATGCACAGAAATTTGTTTCCAATTTTACCTCACCATCTAAGATACCTGTTTGTTTATATTTGAGTCACTTCTTAAAACTGTATGTATGTCTATGAGGAGATGGACTGGTTGCAGGAAAGACTATGGATAGCTCAAGTCCTCAAATGAATTGTTTTTTCCTCTATTAAAAACCTCAAAAGCCAGCCAGGCTGTATTCAGGCATAAATGTTAGGTTGACATCCCAGTTATAGGACTCAGTCTTCTTTCAACTTGTATCCTGGTCTTTGCCTTCCCTTTACTTCTATTGCCTCAGGAGCAAGCCATGCCTGGTGTGCAGAATCCCACAGCCAGGGAGGCAGCAGATCTTCACCTAAAATTGCAGAATGTGCTGCCAAAAGTATTATGAGGATTTTAGTAATTTGGCATCTGTAAGAAAGGTTAAGAACATCAGAGCAGACTTATCTAGGTCAGGGCAAAAATCAACCTAGCACAGTATCCGTGCTCAAACATTGACCAAAAGTAGAAGCCTGGGGAAGAACAAGTACAGGAATAAAAATATCTGCAATTCCTCCTCCTCCACTCTACAACTCAAAGTTTAAGGTCAGTGACTTCCTGACCTAAGACAAACGATATATCTGCATATTTATTAATCCTCAGTAGATTTCTTTGCCAAACACTTTATAATTTCCCCTTGGAGCCACATGACCATGCTTTGGCAAGGAGTGCCAGGACTCCACTGTGTGTTACGTGAAGCCTTTTGCTCGTTTTGAGTCTGACTGCCGTAAGTGCGATTGGATGCCTCTCACTTTTGCTTTGGTGGAGACAGCAAACACCTTTCCCTTTCTCACTCTCTGTGTCACTTCTCATAGACAGTTATGTATTTCCCTTTCAATGTCTCTTTTCCAGAGTAAAAAGTCCCAGGATAGTAAAGGTTTCCTCATGAGGGAGCTGCTGTCTAATGCCTTTGATGATATTGTTCCAGTGTTCCTATGGGACAAAAGAACTTGAAAAACAATCTCAACACATGGCTAAACCTTAGATTCATATTGTGGAAAGAAAAACTTTCTCTGCTCCTCTCTGTTTTCTTAATATTTTGTGTGCTTTTTCACTGCTACAATACCCTGAGCTGGAGTTTTCATAGACGTCTGTTGTGGCAGTCAAGGCCTGAAATACAACTATCAGCATTGTGCCCATCATTTTACATGAGAAGTTTGAAAGTGTTGTTCTGTGGATGTGGGTGATGACTTCCATCCACAACAAGTTTCTTCTGCTCAGATGTTCACCTGTGAAAGGTTGCTCAGTAAGGCAGTGATTGACAATATAATGGTAGGTGAAATTACCAACAAAACAGGACTAAAAGACAACAGCCCGCATGAAGATATTTGCCACGTGAAAAAGTCCTTTGGATTCTGGCTCTGCTAATCCTGTGAGTTAATGTGGATAGTTTGGCCCTGTGCCTCTGGAGTGTAAATATTTAATAAGAGCTCCTAACACTGAAGAATAAACTACAGTCCTCTTTCCAAGAATCCAATACAGGGAATGAAAGCAAGGTGAGTGTTTTCTTTTCATAATTTTCTGGTCTCATTTTCTTCCCATCAATCACAGAGGAAAACTGACACACTTGTGTAGTGCCATGTGTTTCCACCAATCCTGGCAAATCCCCTTCTACTGCTCCTATCTCTTATAGTCTTCTCTCTTACTCCTGACAAGTTCCAGAGTAGGGGCAAAGACTCACCAACTCAGCACCCACTTTTTCCTGGGGCACTGAGTACCCAATGGAGACTGTGCAAGGAGCACTGTCCTGGCTGTAAACCAAGCACAACTCTCCTTCCCTATAGTGTGAAGACGGAGACACTGGGAATCCTCATTCACCTGACCGGCAGGAGAAGGGTGACACCTTGGCTCAGAGGCACGGGCCAGCAGCCTGAGTACTGTGGCTGATGTGGGCTTTTGCTGCCCAAAAAGGAGACAATTCCCTGTGACCTTGACCCTGAGCTTCATCTTTGCGCCTTCCCTGGCATGAAGTGTGATAGTTAATGATGAAGGAACAGCAGTGTTTTGTCCTCACACAAAATCACATTTATTCACTGCTAGTGGAGATTTGTTTCTCTACCTGAGATTTTATTGGGTGTGAATGGATGTCTTTGCATCTCTGGGCATTGCATCCAGGGTGCAGAGGTGATAATTCAACATGCAGACAGTTTACTCCAGCAAGCAGAACAGAAACTACTCTACCTGGTCTGCTGTCTCACAAGACAAAGATTTCCACCTTCACTTCCCCCTGCTTAATTACTTTCAAAGCAGATAATTAAAAATATCAAAGGGAAGTATCACTGTCTCATTACATTCCTCATTTAAATGAACATAATATGGCAGGAAATTATTTCAAGCATGAAAGAAATAGGAAAAGCAGACTAAGAGTGGACAAGTTCAATTCTTCAATTTTGTAGGAGATAAAGAAAACCTAACTCTTAATAAAATTAAAAAAAAAAGACATTTTAACATAAGTAAAGGTTTAAAATAATAGATGCATTGAATATATTTCTATGATTAGCTGGCTGTGCAACTTACTTTTTTTTCAGTTAAGTGTAGCTAAGGTTCAATAGTATAAGCATTTTTGTTTATAGTTTGCTGTACCTCAAATAAGAGGCTTGTCCTGGTAATTGCTCATATTTCAATGTTGAAGTCATTAAATAACACTTTTGTCAAATTAAAAGTTTAATGTAAAAGGAGGCTTATTATCAGCATGCCAGCACTTGCTTCCTAAAAATGAGTGTTCATGTACTTTACTGAGGCAATGCACTAGAAGAGCTAATGGGAAAGAGATGGAAGAAAAAAAATTATGTAATTGGACAGCATTTCTGGGACTGAAACCCAGGTCTCCTGCTGGCTTTTTTTTGTAGCTCTGTTGCCATATTTTCCCATTTTTAAAATAGTGATATCATTGCTGAAACACTAGTAATGAAAAGAACTATTTGTAGGACTGACATGTGCTTGATGCTCATGGAGCACTTTCACTGATATCACCATGATACCACAAATGGTGAGCTAAACATAAAATCATTTCAAGGACTTAAATATATAGATTTTTGTCAGCAGTCTTTTAAATATATTCAATGCTTTAAATCTGTGGTGTTTATCGACAAGAGTGAGCTTTCCAATTAAAATGTGGCAATGAAATATTCATACACCTTCACAGCAAAGTGACGCAGTGAAGAAAACCAAAGCCAGTTATCTAACTAATACACACTGGCCTAAACAAAGCAACAAAAGCAACTATTTAGCACAGGAATCTTATGTTGGGAAGTAGCAAGAAAAAACAAACATAGAAAAAATTGCCAATTTTTACAGCCTTCTTCATTCAGCTTTGTCAAAGATGGAGAGAAGTCAAAAAGTTTGAAGAAAACTTTAAATTTGGATATAAGATATACTTTATTGGTTTTATTATAATGTCACCCAAAACCCCCAATGAAACTGTTTGTGCCCAAAGTTCTTGCAGTATAAGAAGTGTTTTGCAAATAATAATTGCAGAAGTTTCTATGCTCTATTTTGAAGATGGCTTGTTAGGATTTAAATGTCACAATCCCAATAAGGTAAAACCATGTTGGAGAAGGAAAAGTAAAGAGTCAAGTCTCTTGGCCTCCTTTCACTGCTTGAGAAGACAGCTGGAGGAAAAGACATGACAGGAGAAATGGCAAAAACTAAATTAAACTCTTAAAATCTTATTTCAGATTTAATGATCAAGGGTGTTAACTCAAGGATTTATACCTGTAATTTTGAAACTGATGTCTGTAATTAACTAATGATTTTGCAGAGCTTATATATTCTCTGAGGAAAGTGTAAACTAGGCAAGTTTTGTGGTTGCAAGTAGCTGGACAACAACAGTTTCCAGAAGTTAATTGCAAGGGCAACAGCAAGACTTGCACTGTCCTTCTCCCGACAAAGCACTGACTGGCAGTCATTGAGCTCAAACGGAATTATTTATAGCCACTGGCAAATAAAGTCCAGGTAACTTTCCTCTGATGGTCAAATTTTTAGATTTTGGATTAATTATTCCACAGATACAAAGATACATGTGATGACTACATGCAGAGCTAGCTCAATTTCAATAGGATTCAGGTTCAGGGTTCAGGTTCCTATTTTCAACTCAAGCTGTACCAGGGGAGATTCAGACTGAGCATCAGGAGGAATTTCTTCAGGAAAAGGGTTGTTAAGCATTGGAACAGACTGCCCAGAGAGGTGGTGCCATCATCTCTGGAGGTGTTCAAGAAACCTCTGGACATGGTACTTAGTGCCGTGGTCTGGTTGACAAGGTGTTGATCAGTCGGAGGTTGGATAATTAATGATCTTTATTATTTCCTAGTACAGATACTTCATGGTTGGCTATGCCTTCCACTCTTCAGAGCTCCTCTGCCAACATTTAGGTGCAGTGCTGCATGAGTCACTGTGCATTTAGGTCAGTCACTATACTTGACACAAACCCTTCCAGAATGGGGAGCATTGGGAGTTAAGATGAGGAAATGGGTCAGCTCCTAGAGAGCTGCTTAAATCTGGAAGGGAAAACGGGCAACAGAATTGGAAGTCCTGCATAAAGCAGGAAACTGTACACAGGTACTGTTACATTACACTGCAGTAATGGGTGCCATAGTAATTACTGATTTGGCATGAAAAAAGCAGGAGTGGCAAGACCTTGTAAGGTGAAATCAAATATGGGTGACTTAAGATTTGGGGGCCTGGTTGTCCCCGGTCTTGTTTGCTGCTGTTCCTGTTGGCACACTCATCCAATATCAAGGCTGACTGTGAACTCCAAAAATGAGAAAAGCCAGCACACAATACGGTCACTGCCAAGCACACGCCAATGCGGACAGAGAGTAGATGCCTTTATCAGCACCCACACAAGCACATCCAGCACTTGAATCAACCACAGCCTGATCCTGCTCCTCCTTGCCAATGCACCAAGATTGTGCTTTCCAGATGGACATGCAGACACCCCAGCTTTATTGATTCAAAGACACACAAACCAAACATTAAGTCCATCCACAATCTCATGATCCCTGTTTATCCCAGATCCAGTCCTGGGATTTTCAGTTTTTGGTCTCCAAATCACTGGCAGTCCAACTTGAAGTTTGGTGGCAAATCACATATATATTGCCCTATTCATATCCAGAAAATGGAACAAGGTCAACAAAATGGAAAAAGATCTTAAGGAGACAACAGGACAGAGTGTTGTGATCAGGTAAGTGCACTGATTGGCATCTCTCTTACTCATGCCCAGTCATATTTATCCCTCTTCCTCTCCTTTTTCCCACATGTGCATTCTGATCATACAGGAGAAATTGTTGCCGTTTTGGAGTATACTGAGGCAAAATTCGTTATGAAGCTGCTCAATAGTTTTTGTGAGTTATTTTTTTAGTCATCAAGTATTACTGAAGAACAATGGACAGGATATTATGCACAGTTCATTTGAAATTATTGCTGTCTGAAGTAATCTAGGATGGACAGTCCTAGACAATGCTGATTTTCTTCTGCCGTGGTAAGGCTACACAGACCATTAATTAAAGTAAGTCAGGGTATGTGTGGAACTACGTGTATATTCTTTAGAAAAGCAAAAGAAGTCTACACTGAGTTTCTACCATCTGGCAAAACCAGAAAATTGTCAATATTAATAGCACTGTCAAGTCACAATAGAAAGAATTAGAGAGATAAAAGTGATGGAGGCAGCACCATTATTACTTGCTGTGAATCTTTGCTCCTGAAAAGAAAAAAGAGGTGGTTTGGCCATAGCAGGGCTCATGTGACAGCTCATATGACAACAATATCTGTTTAAAACAGAAGAGTTGTAATTTGTCTGGTTGAGATATATGTGTTGCTTTTGTTGGACACAGAAGACAATATTGCAAAGATGTGCACAGGAGTTCACAAGAGTTGAAAGATTTTTTGACCTTCTATCAGTTTCATTTTATAGAATCAGGGAACTTCTTTGTCATAGGTGCTTCCTCCTCTTCTACACTTAGTCATATAATGCCTCTTGGAGCCACATGAGAACATGAATGATCATATTGCATAAGGCAAAATACTGCCAATGTTTTTATCACTTGTGTTCGAAGCATATCAAGAATACTAATTAAGACATTCTACAGAGAAGCTATAAAACAACCCTATGCACTTCCAATCTGTCTTATTATAGCTTATAGTGGGTCAACCAGGTAATAAACAAGGAAAGATCAATTGCAGCTGTTGGGAGTATTGGATAAGGCTTATGTTCAGGCTTGGATAAAGTTCTGGGGCATTGACATTTTTCCAGGAATTCATTAGGCTTAGTTCCATGCAGGAGTCAGTTGAGCAGCTTCACTGAAATCAGCTCTCAGCAGCAGCCAACAGAGCCAAGGAATATAATGAACCTTTATCTCAGGTGTGGCTGTAACTTCTGCGTCTGGGAGTGCAGTAATCAGATAGTGCTGCAGGAAAGCAGACTCTCAATAAGTAGTACTTTTAATAATAATTTTTCTGGGCAGTCATCTGGTCACAAGGGGTGCAGTGAAGTTTCTGTGTTTATGCCTTGTGTTGTAGGTGTGGCTGAGGACATGTGGCAGGGGCTCATGAAGTTGCTGGTATTGTCTGCCTGGGCCTAGTTACTGTGTTTAGCTAGAGTGCTGCAAGCTCCCAGCAACAGGGGAGCATTATTACATTTTCTAGGAATTTCTAAAAAAATTGTTAGATGGATTAATTAGCTTGTTAACAGGAGGTTATCTTTTACAGCTGAACATGTGACACTGACTTGTTAATTGCAAGTTTTTGCCTTTTTAAGGAAACAAGACTTAGTGTACTAAATGTGAGCTCAGTTCCCCTATGTGACTTACACTCTCTAGGGACTGGTGAGTAAGTGTGGTGGGGAGTAGGCTCAAGGCACTGAAGTGAATTTTTAAATAAAATAAGAACTTGTGGGGGCTTTCTCAGTTCCAAAATCCAGGTGGAAGAGACATCATTCATTATGCTAATTGCCATAGTGTTTCACACACACACATATATGTAGAATGTTCCTAACAGAGCTGGTACAAAAGAATCCCATGCCGTGCAGCAGTCTGAAAGAGCCGATCCTTTGCTTGCCCCTGGGATGACTTATGTCCCTGTTCAGTGAACAATTGTTGGAAACTGAACTGGAATAACTTTGGATTTTATGAGGAAGCAAGGTAGGGAGGCATTTTTTCAGGTCAGTTAGTACTGTAAATTTCTATTTTGACATCTTCTTGGAGTTTTAGGTTCGCCTAATAAAGATGCATGCAGGGAGGAGGATACTGGTTAGTTGACTCTACTCTCTTTTGCCAGCCAAATGAGCAATTTTCCCTAGTCCTCTTCCCAAAGTAGGCTAGCCACGGGCAAAATTATTCTTAAAATAGCGATACCTTTAGAGATTGACCTTAGTTATAAGGGAAGGTGAGAGAGTTAACGCTTTGAGGAAGAAGTAGAGTAGTAGAAAAACATGCTTTCCTCTAAAAGGCGATCTGAGTAATCAGTTGTTCAATCGCTCAGTCCCCCACTTTTCTACATCCAAGTGCACTTTCTTTATACCTTTCCCACCAGGCTGCTGAAGGCTTGCAGCAAATCTTCAATGGATAGCTTGCAGTTCTGATGACTTCCTATGTTATTTCAAAATTAAATGTCTTTCACAGTATTGGCTTACAATATTAGAATTCTTCAGTCTTCTCCCTCAAGCACCTTGCAGAATATAATTGTAAGCAATTTCACCCACATCTTATTCCAGCTACCATGGAATAACCTGTTCATTTTCCCGATTTGCCCAGTGGAAACACTGCTAGTGTTTCTGAACAAGAGTTTTTCTCCCCTATTATGTGGAATAAGAGTAGCAAGATTAAAGGAAGAAGAAACTAAAGATGGAAGAAGTGAGACAGAGTAATGGGTGAGGATACAATCTCTGGCTGATACCAATCAGGAGGAATGCCAGTACCTGGCATTGCAGACCAGTGTAACTTGTGGGAAGTAAGAGAGTTGTGTCTGGAGTTACTCACTCTGAGAGCAGCTGTATGAAGTGTCCCAGGTATGAGCCAACACCAAGGGCTAAGGGAAGTCCGAAAGCTAAGGAGCTAAAATATTACTCTGGAATATGGTTGTGAAAATAACACCTTCTCACCCAACATTTTGCCACTTGTTGGAATTGCACAAAGCAGCCGATATTTGTTCTGGAGGTCATCTGCTCAAATAGGGCCACCTACAGTGTACTTCCCAGGACCATGTCCAGAGGGCTTTAGAACATTTCCAGGGATGGAGTCCCTATGACATTTCTGGTCAACCTGTACTATTACCTGGACATTTTCACAGTGAAATAGTTTCCTGATGTTCATATGGAACCTCCAGTGTTTCAGTTTGTGCCCTTTGCTTTTTTCTCCTGTCCCTGGGCATGACTGAAAAAGAATCCAGCTCTTTTATTTATTCTGCTCTGACTTCACTTGTAAAATGTGAGAAAGATGTCCAGAAAGTAAATTATTTGAGATATAAAGATGCTCAGTGGGATTTATCTTTAGATCCCTTGTCTGAGACAAGACACTTCCTCCATATGGCAGGCAGTCCAGACGGAAGGCTTCACCATCTTACTTCAGTGCCCTTGACTGCACTAGTACTAAGGGATAAGGGTTATAATCTCTTCAAACTCTCATCATTAAGAAATACACTGTTATTGTGTGGGTTTTTGGAGACATCATCTCCTAATGAGCTTTATATTCTCTCTCATACTCAAAGTGAAAAGCTCAGTAAACAGTCTGAACTTACCCAGTGCTGCTTGTCCACAGCAACCAGTGCATGTTAAAGCTTTTTTTTTGAAAAGGTTTTTGCCTGCTTTCACAGTGAATCTTTTACATTGCTTTCATTTTAAATATGCATTTTGAGGTTTGAAGCATTCATTGCTTTGCCCAAGGACTGGGTCCCGTTTGGCTTTTGCTTCTGTTGTTATATCCAGCCTCATTTCTGCCTGCTCCTTATTCAGAGTGGCTGAGACTGGCATCTCTCATCACTGGCTTATGCTTGGTGTTTGTTTCAGGCAAGATCTGTTTTCTGTCAAATTCACTGTGCGCCATTAGCCATGGTGAAATGCCAAGGTCAATCTCTCACCATATATTTTATCTATCATGTAATTCTCTTTTGAGAAAGCACTATTACACTGATTAAGGGGTTACACAGTCCTCATAAATCTTCCATTTCTCTGTCTGCACTTGATAAATTGGGCTTGGCCATCGCTGGAGAGGCAGATGGACTGCCAAGTGCAAAACACCCGTCCTGAAGGCAGCATCTAAGGCAGCATGTAGTTGAAGGTGGCCAAAATCATAATTCATGCAAAGTAACCTTCTTGGATGCTTCAGCTCTTGTAGCTATTCCTACAATGCTGCCAGTTTGCTTAACTGTAACTAGCTAGCAATGCATATCTTGCTAAATCAAGCTCCAGACAAGGCAGCCTACTGGGGACTGGAGGGAACCTCTAATGTATCTTTCTTTGGCAGCTCTGTGAGCAGCCCAGCCAGACTGACGATAGACCAGCAGACTTGCTCACTCTTGTATACATGCACAACAAATAAAATATGCTCTGGTAGTCCTGCAAGAGGACTATTCAGTCTTGTGCATCCTTTTCCTTTTTGACCCTAGTAAACATGACTCCAGACATAGCAAACAACTTCAGTATTGTTATCAAAGTCAGAAAATAGAATATCACAGAATATTGAGAGTGATAAGAAAAGGTTTTTCTATTACCCTTTCTTGTGAATTACAAGGTTCCTGATTATTTAGCAGGTAAAAAATCATAGCCTTATTCCCAGCCTCTTCCTGGAACTCATTTTTATTAAGTGAAAGTGATATTTTTCAGAAAACAGTTTAAGATCCTTCCTCTTCCCCTCCTTTTTCAATAGTATAGGTAAGAGGTTAGACCCTCCACAAAATATCTCAGGCCAATGAATTAATTATTTTATATTTAAAGACTTCCCTTCTCCAAGTCTTTTTATGCTGTCTAACTCTAGGATTTGTGCATGGGGAAAGCTTTTTATAAGGGAGTCTTCAGTTTCATTCCCTTGTCCTCTGCCAAGCTTCAGTATTGTTCCTTTCCTCACTTTCTGGACTACAAGTTTGACAGTACTCCATGTTCCCTTATCACAGAAACAAATATTCTGGGGTTTCTGCCCATTGCACCTGATCAGAAAGGTATCAGTTAATATTGCAACAGATAACTTTCCAGCTTTGCTTGCAGTTTTCTGTACGAAGCACCTCTGTTGCCTCTTGCAAACACTCAAATTCTCACTCTAATATAGAAAAACATAGCAATAGGACAAGAAAGAGGTGTCTTTCTGGCCAATATCAATATCAATATCCATATCCATATCTGATCTAGGTTCCAGTAGCTGGGTTGTTTATTCATGTGCATCTCCATTGGGGAAAAAAACCAAATATGACTCATGGCAGGACAAAGGTGAGGATATAAAGAATGCATGTCCAATACGATGCTTAGTATGATTGCAGCAAGGATTCTCTCTTCTGTAGTGTGCTTGGGAGGAGATTTCTGATTTCACAGTTCAAACATGAGAATGTGGCTTTCTGAAAAAGAACTTCAGATTTTGATGAACAGCAAACAGTTACACGCAGCTCTGCAGCTCTCCAATTTCACATAAACCAGCTATATGTCATCGACATTATTTGGTTCCTTGCTGAACACTGCTGGTTTTTCGCATGAAGGTGCTCTGCAGCACAATCTCATGTCTTAATATGATGCCTATTAGGAGCTGTACTTGTACAGAATTTTCTTGGAATCTAGGTGAAATCAGGTTTATGAGGACAGCTTTTAAGTGAAGTTGAGATTTCAGTGGATTGAGTTTGGGTGCACATTTTAGAAACAAAAGAAAGACTAAGTCATTGTTACAGTTTAATACACCATATTATTTATTATCAGCTTGCTAGATTATACCACTACCTATGAAGACCCAAGATAAATCTCTATCTGATGAGGTATAGAGATACTGTGTATTTTCAGGATGCATATCGAAACAGTAATGTCATAATAGTTCATTACTCCAGTCTATGCTAAGCCACATTATCTTCCTTTGTAGGGAAATTCACTGATACTCCTACTTAGGTAGTTGCTTCAATATTTATATGTACTTCTGTCACAGCCTTTCCTCAGTTTGCCCAGTACTCTAACAGTGGATCTAAATAATCTGAATTTTGCAGATTCCCTTCAATTTTTATTAGTTTAAGTGGAAAAAATTGAGGCAGACCTGAGTGATGATACACGGTGTTCCCTCTGGTGATCCACCTTTGTTTCTCTAACCCTGTAAGACTACTGATGTGTCTGTCATTTCCCAAAGGGGGAATTTCAAACAGACTTGCAGAATTTCTGGATTTTCATGTCCATAGTCTTCCCTTGTACATCCATCTGGCAATCTAAGCTCTGTACCTCAAGAGATATCCTCCTATTTAATGGAGCTCTACAGCCCTGTATTCTCATGCTGAGCCCTCCATGCTGCCATTAACAAAGCCAGAAACTGAAGTGTTATAATAGCTAAGAGGTGGTCAATGTTTTTAAGAGGTGAAAGAATCATGTATACTTATGTTCTGCTGAATGCCTTTGAGAAACCAAATGCACTGTGCAAAACTCTGAGAGTCATTCTTCCAAAAGAGAACCTGAGAATAAAGCATAATCCTACCCCAAGGGATATGCTGTGCTTCTGGTCTTTGTTTAGGCTTGCTTGGTGTTTGCACTGAAAGGAAGAATCAGTGCGTGCAATCCTGTGTTGGCTTGCTGTGTTAATATCTGCAGCAGTGACTAATGTCTGTTGTCACATTTTCCCATAAGGAATAGCACCCCAGACAGCGAACTCTCAGAAAACTCCCGGAAGCTTTTGGCATTCCTGTTCAAACACTTTGGCATTTTCTGTACTAGCAGGGAATGCATCATCCCTGTATTTCAATTCTTTTCAGTCTGGAAAAGGTTAAATGAGCCCAGAACAGCTGACTGTTTGCAGACTTGTACTTTGTACCCAAGTACTATCAGTCCACTGAGATTTGAGATTGTTTTTAACACATCTGTCAGCATGTTCAGCTGAGATGCATGTTAACTGGATATATTCAAGGAACCATTTCGAGAGAGTTGAATCAAGCTCCAGACGTGAAAGAGAATAACCAGTGTTTTCCCCTCAGTTCACAAAGGCTGCTGAGTAAATTGTCAGGCGGAAAACTTCTGCATTTTCCTCCCTAGAAATTTATATCCCATTTTATCATACAATTTTCAATTTTTCCTCACATTAACATCTGATGGTGGTTTCTAATTCAAGCACGTGGTCTGCCTCCATCCCATGCTTCATTTCTAGAAAATATATGGGAACCCTTGATCTTCTGTTGGTAGCATCTTCATTGTATCACTGTTGTGTGAGGCTTGAGAAAATGGTCAGATGCTGGGGATGCTGAACAGGTGATTGGAATTTTCTCCCATATTTTAGCTTTGTGGTTCCTAACAAAGCTAGCTGATCCACAGAGCAGCATGTATGCAGGAGGGTGTGCAAGGTAGATTAATTTATCGAGGGGAATATGAGGCTGTAGTACAAGGCTTTCTCTTTCATTAGTGACACTTCAAGAGACTTCCTAGCCTTTGACCCCTACTTATCATATTAAATTTGTCTTATTATTATTTTATGTGATTATTATTCCAGAATATTAAAATGTTTTGTTATATTTCAAAGTTCTGCACATGGATCAGGGCAATCGCAAGCATGAATACAGGCTTGGGGAAGAATGGATTGAGAGTAGCCCTGAGGATGAATACTTGGAGGTGTTGGTTGACGAGAAGCTCAGCATGGCCCATCAGCGTGTGCTTGCAGCACAGAAAACCAACCGTATCCTGGGCTGCATCAAAAGCAGTGTGATGAGCAGGTTGAGGTAGGAGATTTATTTTGCCCACCTACTCTAGCCTTGTGATACCCCAGGTAAAGTTTCGAATCCCACATAAGAAGGATGTAGACCTGTTTTAGTGGGTACGGAGAAGGGCCACAAAGAGGATCAGGCAGCTGAAGCACATCTGATAGGAAAACAGGCTGAGAGAGCTGGGACTCTTCCTACTGGAGAACAGAAGGCTTCAGGGACACCTTATAACACCTTTCAGTATGTAAATAGTACTACAGGAGAGCTGGAGAGGGACTTTTCACAGCAGCATGTAGTGCTAGGATAAGTGGTAATGGCTTTATGAAAGAGTGTGGGTTTAGATTACATACTACTGGAACAGGTTGCCCAGAGAAGTTCTGGATGTACCATTCCTGGCAGTGTTCAAGGCCAGGTTGGATGGGACTGTGACCAGCCTCATCTAGCGGAAGGTGTCCCTGCCTATGACAGGGGGGTTGGAAATAGATGACCTTAAGTTCTCTTCCAACCCAAACCATTCAATGATTTCACAAAATTTTTCTTAGTTCAAGGAGGCTCTTTTCTAAGCTCAGCTTGGGGTAGGGTAGTCCCTCCACTTTGTTTTTGAAACAAAATTACCTTGGAGCACTGCTTTCTGATCTTCTCTTACCATGACAAAGCTTAAGTGAGCCTAAGGTTGTGCTCATGTCTGCTGAGATGGATACAGAAGAAAGATGAATTATTTTCTGTTAAAAAAGAGGTGGAATCATGCTCATCTGCTGTTATTGTACTCTTTTAAAAGGATGACAGTGCTGGGAATAAATTTAGGACATAATATTAGGATATAAATTCAAACAAATTTATCTCATCTTGTTTGCAAGATCTTATTATTAAATTCAGGCAGACAAAAATTTTCCTCTTTTCCCCCAAAGGACTTATTTCAAAACATTTATATAGCCCTGTAACATTTACACAGTGCCCTACACTGCTGACATGCTTCTTACCTGGGTGAGTGGAGACAAGAGAAATATATGGATGATGAACTATTACAGATGAAAAGGGAAGATAGAAATGAAGCAGAAGGATTAGGGAGGAGCACTGGACTATGAGCAAAGCAGGGCTGAACCTGGAGGGAAGTTATTGCAGAAAACAAGAGAGGAAAGTTAAATTATTTGTGTGTGCCAATACTTTGGGCAAGTATGAGAAAGCAGAACAACAAAGCAGCATAAACAGGGGGAAGAGCAGATGTCTAATTAACCTAATTTTTTTGAGAGTGAAATAATTCCTAAATGTTCCTGTAGAAGTGTGAGCCATTTGTCAGGAAGCACTGCTGGTTAAATTACTGTAGCAGTGACTCTATGTTTAGAGACAATAGAGACTCAGTTATCATTTCACATACACCCACCTAAATCAGAATTTCATGCTATGGTAAAAACCATGCAGGGAAGGATAGCAATCCCCACATCTGAGCTGCATAGAAAATACTTCCACCCTTCAAGGTTAGGAGTGTGGCCTCTGCTGTATACAGACTCAGAGTGCAGGAGGCAGATCTCCCCAGTCTTGTAGCCTATCTGCTGGTACATCTAAAACTACAAAAGTATTTTAAGCCTAAACTTGAACAGAAGCCCTGTTCTATTAAAAGTGAGGTGATGGCTTAGTGTAAGGAATTCCTAGAAAGCACCTTATATGTGTGAATTTCACACATTTACAATATATAGTGTCATTTGGAAATTATAATGGAGGTTCCCTGGCCATTTTCATATGCAGAATCCAACCTACATTCTGAATATCCACCTCCATTAAAAGCTGCCTAAGTATCAGATAATCATGTCAACTCACACATGAGGATATGGTCAAAATTTTGCACTAAATGTGGATTGCAAAAGGTGTGTTTGTATCACATCCCAATTCCACGGGAACAGCATTCAAAAAGGTGATTGCATTCATGCAGTTGGCTGCCTGTCATTTGTGATGTGGATTTTGTTGTGTTGAGTTCCTTGCAAGAAAACTCTTTTGCTCTATGGACTTCTTAACCCTGAAGTCAGTGGGGTTAGTAAACCCCAGGGTATTAGAATTCCCAAAGACTTCATGGTACTCCAGATGGAGATTTAACTTTCTTCTTTCACAGAGCGAGGCAATCTGTATATGTTGTTACATCAGGATCTGTGGAAAGTTAGACAAAGCATTCGATTTTTCTCCTTCAAAGTTATTGTCTCCAAGGGCTATTTTCTCATCTTTTGAGAGCTTCCAAAAATGTTAGGAATCTCTTCTGGATTTTGTTACTTGGGCTCAGAAATCCTACTTAAAAGAAAGTGGAAAAAAATTGTTAAATTATTGAAGTGGATGTGTCTATTGGTTTGAGACTTAGGGAAAAAAAAATAATTTCTATACATAGCTGTAGGTCCCTCTTCCCTCCCCTCTGTCCCCCAAGAATAGCTATAATATAAAACCAGAAAGCTCTTTTCTGAAGACCTGGGACAGATTTACTATTGAAGTCAGTGGAGTTGTTCCCAGGTGGACCTAAGATTCATGATTCTAGTGTAGGAAAAAGCTTGCATCGGAGAACTTTAATAAAGCTCCAGTTACTTAAAACCCTACAGAGCCAGATTCAGGAGTTTCAAAGCAGCACATTACCTACATGAAGAGGTGGTCCTCAGTAACATGAAGATTGGACTAAATAAACTGCCCAGTGGAAAAGGACCTGAGGGTGCTGGCCAACAGTGCCTGAACATGAGCCTGCTTGTGGCCAGGTGATGAAGAAGGCCAATGGCATCCTGGCCTGTACCAAAAATAATGTGGCCAGCAGGACCAGGGCAGTGATTGTCCCTCTGTCCTCAGCACTGGTGAGTCTGCACCTTGAGTCCTGTGCCAATTCTGGGCCCCTTACAACAATAAAGAAATTAAGGTGATGGAGCATGTCTGGAGAAGGACATCTGAGCTGCTGAAAGTTTGGAATCCAAGTATTATGAGGAGTGGATGAGGGATCTGGGGTTGTTTAGCCTGGAAAAAGGAAACTTAGGGGAGACCTTAGTGCTGTCTGCAACTGCGTGAAAGGAGATTGTGACAAATGGGGTTCAGCTTCTTCTCCTAGGCAGCTAGTGGTAGGACAAGGGGAAATGTCCTCAAGTTGTGCCAGTTGAATTCAGGTTGGATATTAGGAAAAAATTCTTCATTGAAAGAGTGGTTAAACATTGGAACGCACTCCCCAGGGAAGTGAAGGATTTGCTGTCCCTGGAAATGTTCAAAAAATGAATGAGATATGGCTTAGTGGGCCTTATTTGGTCAAAGGTTGGACTTAATGATCTTGGAGGTTTTTCAATGGTTCTATGACTGGTTTTTTCCTTAAGAACACTCAAAATTTCAAATTAATGTGGTTTTTAAAAATTTTTTATTTTTTCTTATAAAGGACCTTGAAAAGTCCAGCATCACAAAGAGACGAAAGCTAAACATATCTGTGTGGGATGTTGGCTGGGTAGGATTATTTGAGATCACAGATATTTGCGGGTGCAGGATGGTCAAGGACAAAACTCTCCTCATAATTTTGGTTGAGATGACAACAAGATGTGTGGCCATTCACACACACATACAGGACTTGCATTCCCTGCTTCCCTCCTGCCCCGCCTAAGCAGGCACAAGTTTTTGGGAGTTGCCATGCAGAGTACCTGCTCGGGAGCTGCCAGCCCTCTTTATTTATGGTCTGGAGGTTAAGTGTATGATACCAAATAATAAATGAAGAAGGTGGATGCCTACATTTGTAAACTTTGTGCGAAAGTGTATTTACGACTACAAATAGTGAAGGGATGGGAAGTAACCTTTTTTCCCCTCTAAAGGAAGATGTGCAATGACACTACAACTGAGTTCATTGCACCTGTCCTAAAGCAAGAATAGATGTGATTTGGTCTTGCAATTCCTGAAAGCATAAAGTAATCTTTTACTCCCCCTGGGCACTATGACATCTTTCTACTCTTCTTTCTGAGTCACATTAAACACAGTATCAAATAAAATTCATGATCTGACTGAATGGCCTCCCTTCTATCCAAGGGGTTGCAATGAAAGGCCTCCATATCGACATCCAAAAAGTGCTAAGGAGGGAGCGAATTTATGGAAAGAATATCTGCCTCATTAGGGATGATTAATGTGAAGGAAGAGCTCATTTATCTGGAAGGCACAGTGTTGGAGCAGACACTGTATGTAGGATGGGAAAATATTTGCAAAAGTTGTCATTGCAGAAGGAAAAGGGAGGAGAAAAGAAATCTTTCATGCTTATCAAAGACGCACAGAGACCAGGGGCCATTCTACCTTCTGCAGGAGAATTGTCTTTAAAAAAAAAGAAAGAGAGAAGATACTTCTTCACTAAATGTGAAGCACCTTGTGGTGCTTTTGACCTTCATCTCTAGCTGAATAAACACAAACCACTTCCCCTCTCCGTGACAGATGTTAGGTGAAAGAGATAGTCTGAACACACTGCCTCTTTGTGTTACCTTGCCCTCGCTTACACCTGCCCAGTTTGCCAGTGAGCCTGCAGTAAGTAGTGGTAGCAGACATGGTTTGCCAGTGCCCTTGCTATAGGAAATAAAATACAAAAGAGGGAATGACAATCTTCTCTGTGTATCTGTATTCATCTGATGTCACTGATGTTTAGGAACCAATACATTGTCAGAAGTGGTTGAAAAAGTGCTACATCCTGGTAATTCCTTGGTTGTTATTTGTAATAAAATATTCTTGGTGTTGTCTGGGCTAATGCCCTCGACATGTCCTGAGGTATAACAGCACAGTGGTTATTCTAACCTCTATTTTTGGGACATCTCGTAGCTATAATCTCTGAAGGCTCAGAAGCACATAAACTATGAGGAGGAATCCATGAGCTATGTCCAGGACACTTTGTCTGCACTATCTCTCTTTACTGTGCTGCTGAGTTGCAGGTGGATCTTTTTAAATGAGTACTGCTCATGAAAGGGACCTAAAGCCACTGGCCTTTTGATTAAAAACACAGTAAAACCTTTTTTCCAGGGTGGCCCATGACTGAAAGAGGCCATTCATTGAAATTGAAGATTGAATGGTTTAGGCAGAGGAATCAAAATAATCTAGGGAATTTTCAAAGGAGAACTAAACTGTATTAGTGTGGACAAAAAGGTCTTATGTTGAGGGGTATATAACTGAAATTATTCAAATGCCAGTGTTGTCTTGGGCATCTGTAAACTTCACCTATGTCCATTCCTTGGCAAGTTTTTGCACAAGCACAGTTTTGATGAAATGCCCAGGGATCCAACACCCAGAGGCAATTCAGTCAGGTTCAGTGTAAGGGTCACAATGAATCCGGTGAGGCCATTCCAGAAATGAATCTGATCTCATCTGCTCATTATTTTTAGGAAAAAAAGTCAGCGTCATTGCGTGGGAGAAATTTGTGGTGTTGCTGCTATGAAAACCTTTTGCTAGTATCTGTCATGTGTTACCATCTCTTATCTGGAAGAAATCAAAACCAGCATCTTGGAAAAAAAAATTAAGAAGCACTTTACAATAAAAAAAGCATGGTTAGTGAGGAAATTTTTTTAGAATTATGTAAATTTTTGTACCAGTATTTTGAAATAAAAATAACAAGAATAGCTAATTATATTATAAAAAGTGTAATGCAAATGTGTAAAAGCACCATTCAAGTACGTAAACCATAAAATGTTTCAGTGGGAAAAAAACATTATAAAGTAGTTTTGACCTGCTAATGTGGGTCTTAAATGCCTGTCCTGTTCAGTTTGTATCTCACTAACACTGAGGTAATGGTAGAGCAATCTTATATGTGACAGAGGTCTGGTAGAACACAGAGGTGAGTGGAAGAGACTTGAGGTCAGAAGAGTAAATGCAAATTTGCCTGAACAGTTCAGAGGTAGCTATGTGGGGGCAAAGGCTTCCAAGTAGTTGTAAATTTGTGTCTGAATATGTCAGGTAAGTACTAAGAAGATGCAAAACAATGCTTCCACAGTGTCTCAAGTGTTTGTACAAGTGTAACTCTTGGCTGGATTTTGGCCAGGTGTTCCTCAGGAGATGTCTCCAGTTGTGCAGGGCTTCTCTTTCCAGGGAGATTTGACAGCATCTCTGCCTTAGGTTGGGAAGTACTGTCTGTAAAGGCTCTGCTTCCACTTCATTCAGTTTCTAATTGCTACCTGACGTATGACAGTTCAGTCATGAGCAGTTGTGTGCAGGACTTTCTGGGCATGTTAAGATGCCAAGCTTTTTCTGTGGCTGTGTAAACTGTTCCATACAGGCAGCTGTCAGTGTAAAAGGAAATAACACTGCAAGATGCAAGAAAATGAGCACAAAGCCTGCAAGTTTAACAAAAACATGCTTATACTGCAACACCCTGCAAGTTTCTAAACTTATGTTGGAAGACATTTCTTCTTTTGCCTGGTCTCTCTGATCAGTTGCAGATTTTCAGTATGTGGAGTGTAGCATCCAGGTGTTCCAATGTATCTGCTCTGATGCTGGGAAGCACCAAGAATTTTGGGAAAGTTCCCAGAAACTATGGAGATGTGATATAATCTTGTGCTTTCCTGAATGTTTAGAAACCAACTTTAGCCTGAAAGCAACAGATTTCAAATTTTGCAATTGTTTTTCTCTTCTTCCTTACACATTTCCTTTAAAAATCAACTTTTATAATGTTGGGTAATTTTTTCTATGCTAAATTTCCCCTTTGAATACAGTGTGAATCTTAGCATGTTGGCAGTGAGATCCCCAGCCTGATTTCACAATGCATGACTGATGCTCCTTTCTCTTTTTCCACCTTTCAACTTCCTTTGTCCAAAGCCTGTGAGACAGGGAGACTGGATGCTCCCAGGCCTTTTTCTTCAGTGAGGATCCTGTTCTAGAAACACTTTCATTTTTTTCACTAGTTTCCCAATCCAAGTATTTTCTATTTTTTCTGGATGATATTTTTTTTCCTAAGCAGTTGCCCATTTTGATCACCATTCTGACTTTCTTCTAGTTCAGAGGTGTCTTACTTGGATGACATGGCCATTACACACAGTACTCCAGGAAAGATTGTGCTGTTACTTGCTGTTCTAAATTCCTTGTCTAACAGAGACTTAATAGCCTATAGAAGATAAACAAAGGAGCTGAGCATTGGAAGTGACCCAGAAAGCTGGATCTAAGCACCTTTAAGCTTCAGGGAAATTTGGATTCAGATGAGAGGTTTTTTGGCTTCTACTTGGGGTATAGTCAGCAATTGATTCCATGACTACTGAACCCAAGCTAAAATTTAGCAGAGTTTTATGTATAGCCTCTTTAATCTGGTTTGGAAAACTGCCTGTTCTTATGCTAGTCAAAGATGGAGGAATTGAAAAGGTGACCTAAAGCCACCTCTGTCTCCTTAGCTCTTGCGGGGAAGACAACTGCTGCACTAAAAGAACCATCCATTTTTCAACAAGCTTTTCTTGTACTTGTTCAACCCTTGCACTGCCTGTAATTCCTGTGTCATACCAGTCCCCTTGGATTCTGAGTGGTGATGCAGGGTTAGAGGTCTCATGATGACCTGTACCCAGCCTCCCGTGAAGAAATATCCTCTTTTTGAACCGTGATCACTATGCATATGTAAGTGAAATGGTCAAGAGAAGCCAATATTCGCAACTGGACGTGCTTTGTTTTCTAAATGAATAAAATTGTCTAGAAGGAGCTTGAAGAACCTTCCAGCTGATACTGCTAAACCTCCAGGGTAAGGACATTAGGACATTGTAAATGAAATGGTAGGGTTGGACCGGTGTGAAATACAAGCTGTCAGAGACAGAAGTTCAAAAAATACTGAAAAATACTAGTCTTGTTTGTTAACTTTTTCAATAAAGCCCTACAACTCAGGGATGAGGGGAGGCGGTGAAGTGACTCTGCTGGGAACTAGCAACAAGAGAAAACCTACTTTACAGCTCAAACTGCAGTACTGACAGGAGTTTGCTGTTGACTTCTCCCCAATTTTCTTGTGCTCTTTGAAAAACCTGTCCCCTGCTGAGAAGCTGTGATTCCTTGTGAGATGTCCATATTGTTGTTACTGTCACTTTTCACATAAGTATCATTCCTAAGGATTGAAAGGTGGGATATCAGAATAATTTAAGGAAGACATAGGAGGACAGTGGAAGGAAAAATGTGGTAAAGGCAATATAGAGTGTTTGCACAAAGGCTTTGTACTGTAACACTGCTTCCCTGGCTAAAGGGGGTTGTATTTCTGTCAGCTGGTTTTGCAGAACAGTGTTGGGGTTTTTTCCTTTTAAGATTACGTGAGCTTTGGAGAGGGGAAAAAAGTTACATGCCACATTTTTTACCGCATTCTTAGTGACTGCTGTTACCAAAACAGCTTACAAGGCTTCTGGTGGTAATATTTTTCCTAAATCTCTCTGAAAACTGAAATTAGCTCATTAGGTGAAGCTAGTATATTAATTAATTAATGTTCATAGAGTATTTAGGCAGACGGAACATGGATGGATCAAAGAGTAAAGGAGCTAAAAAGGGAAATAAATTTCTGCTCCTTTTTTTATGCATTAAAAGTCAGACTTAATCAAGGGAAAAGTAAAAGAAAAGAGTTTATCACACTCCTTAACATTTCCTGCTCTTTATGCCAAACTCTCCAGTTTATTGCTCGGTATAGATCCATTTTCTATTTTACAGAAACATTCTCTCTAGCTATTCTTTTGCATCAGGATGTCCCCTGGACTCCTGTCCTTCACCCCAATATTCTGGGCACTTTCTACAAGTTTACATTATCAAAATGGTTTGGGCTCAGAAGATGGAATCCCCTCCCAGCTCCCCCTCCCAAGTAAACAATTTAACTGGGTTAATTTCCTTTTGTTTCCCTTGCTTCCAAGAGGTTGAGTACTCAATCTCTTTGTTGCAAGGGAAAGACTTCTATGGTTTTGTCCTCAGTTGCCTGTGTAATTAAAAAAGTTGTCATGTTGATTCAGGCAAAGAGACCTTTTGAGATAACTTGGAGAAGTGGTAGCACCTGACAAGTCAATGTCCTTGTTACTGTGATCTGAGCTGAGTCTGGTAGCTCTGGCCTGAACTGGACTACAGAACAGGAAACTGAGGTGAACCTCTGAAGTCACCTCATGCTGTGCTCTATGCATGGCAATACCTTAGGTCTTCTTGCTAAGATATTTTTTCCTCTTTTCTACTGGATAATTGTGTGATTTGGAAACTTTTGGTCTAGTTGCACTGAATGTTTTCATTGTAGAAATTTGCATTAAAACCTTTTCCACTGGAGAACTTCAAAGTGGCTTCCAAGCATCATTAAATTTACCTTTTCTTCTTTTTAATTTTCTTATTATACTAATTTTAGGAGGAGATGTGAGGTTTGCAAGGGTTAGGAAAAATGCACAAGGTTATGGAGTAAAATGGCAACAGTCAGGGACAAAACTGGTTAATCCTTCTTCCCAGTCCTTCACAGCCTTCACAGTAAGACCCTGAAATGTAATACTGAGAGTAAGTAGCAGCCAAGAGAAGTTTTGTGTGATTTCCACTTATATAACTAGACACATAATTAGAACTTAATCCTTAAAGAATAGCATAGCATAAACTTTTTCAAGTAGGCTGCAGATATATATAAACTTCTCAGTTTTCAGTGACAGAAAGCATATTCACTGTCATCCTTGTAATGGATGTCCATAGGAAATTGAGGAAACAGGCTCAGGAGAAAGAAGGACATAGGGTTAGTTGTTTAGTATGTCTACCACTGCCTCGTGGAGCACAATTCACTGAAGTATTAGTTGTAGACATACTTGCTGCAGGTGAATTCCTGTTCAGTCAAATTTCCAAATCTGTGTCTGATTCTATGTCAGTATATTGACCGGTAACTTACATGTAGGAATTAAAGAAGTCTTTATATTACTATTTTTGGCCTCTTTTTGCCTGTAAGCCTTTTTACTTGCTGGATATTTGGTAACTGTTTCCTGAGTGATTAACAAGACATTGAACTGAAAGGTAAACTGTGAATTGCAGGTAGGATTTTGCAGATGAACAAAGAGATGAGTTGAGAATTCATAAGGCAACGGTATGAGTAAACTTTTTCATAGGTATTGGAATACTTAGAAATTGGTACCTTCTTTGTAAGACCTCATGCAATACAAAATTTTGTATTCATTGTATCCTCAACTTTATTGTGCCTAGATATTTATGTGTAAAAAATCAGCTGTCATGTTTGAAGTATTGTACTGGTTGCTGTTTACACCGGAGACTGTTTCCCATCTCTTCCATTCTGCTTTTTAGTGATGCTTCTTCAATCACCATTGCACTGGTGGGTTATTTAAGAATAAATTTAACACTGCTTTCCAGATTTGGGCACCCATGTGGCCAACATATCAATCTGCTAGTCACAGTAATGTAAATTAGAAGGCTTGTCTTAATCACACTTTGAATCAGCCTGCAACCATGTAACTTAGGAACTACTATTTGCAGATGGGCTGTCGTCACTTTACTGCCTCACACCTTTAACCTAAAGCAGACCAGTGACTGGTGCCTCCAAAATAGATGCAGGATTTTTTGCAGTAATTCAGCAATTTATGCATGTTTGGGTAAATTTCCTGAGCCTTATTGAACCTCTTCTTCGCAATTCCCTGTATAAAATGAAAGGCTGTGTGTATCTTGGACTCTGCAAATATGTTTGCATTTTCAATATTACCAGTGTTTCTTACCAGAGTTTCTTACATGCAACCTCTAAGATATGATTTGCTACCTGGAAGAAGACACAGGAATGGGATGATTATGCTACTTGGAGGCTCTCTTCACTGATCAAAGACAACCCTGTTACATTTAATGATGTATCAAAATGACAAAATGCATTAGAACTAATTTAGTTTTCAAGCTTAAATCATCCCAAAAATAAGTAGTGGTGTTTGGAGAAAAGATATATGTAAAACAGAAAAAAACATGTTAATACTTTTAAAGGAAGGAATTTAGCAGTGCTGAGTGGTTTGCTGTTACCAGATGGTCTTAATCTGAAATATATCTTGAAAAAATACTCTCTTTCTCTGTGGGAACAGGTCCAGCAGCAGCGATGATCTACAGTCTTTTCAAGATCATGAATGGGTCCCAAAGTGTTAAATGCAGAAATGAGCCTTTCTGTTTCAGGAACCTCATAGTGGCAATAACTGAGCACATTTTCAGACTTGAGATATTACTCTGTTGTATGTATTATTATGCTATTTTTATTAAGGATGAGGGAACTAAGATACCAACTATCATGACAAGAGTTGGTTACTGAATTTTTCGAACAGCATTGTCAGGGTAAAAGGAATGAGCTTCTCTCTGTTCTGAAAATATTTTCTCCGGTTCATTGTATGGGCATGTCAAATAAATGCCATTTTGAAGAAACTGCCTCTCTTGATTAATTCTTTTCAGTGAATAAACAGGTTTTTATTCTTCAGAGCTAAGCCAAACCTATATTCATTCATAGGAATTCATATTTAAATAGTCTTTTTATTCCTCACTTGGCACAGAAGAGATTGCCTTCCTTGATTGTCACATTTGTGTGAATGAATTTGCTCTAAGTTCCTTAAGCTGGCCATGAATGCTATCAAGCTGTGTCCATTAATGACAAATTACACGTTGCTGGTGTCTCATGCATTTTGTGAGTTGCCACTGACACATCAGGCTCTGCTAGATATTATGAATATTATGTAATTTACTGGGTTAGGGTTTGATGAAATGTATTGGCATGAGGGCTGCATTGGCAGCTGGAGGGAAAAAGTAGTTGTGTGCACAGCAGTGCAGCAGGTACTGGTGCTTCCAGCAACTAATCATTTGTGCACGTTCTGCATATTGAGAGAGGCCACCGTTATGCAAAACACAGCCCCTGATTATTCCATTACAAGAGAGTTCCTTTTCTAATGAACAGAGTAACTAATTTGAAAATAGTTTTGAAAGCATTCTACTCATATGATCCTGGGGAGGAAGAAGGGGGAAAGGAACTTGAAACTTTGACTACTGACAAACACTGTAGTGTGGTTTTGGTGGTAGGAAAAGCCAGTGAAAGGATAAAAGTCCATAATTTTGATACAGAACTGGTAGGGCACAGGCAAAACCAGATGACACTGCTCTAGTGTGTCCTTGTAGGAGATGGTGTGCCAAACAAATGCAATCCTTTCTCTTGTGCAATATTCACCAGCATGTTTTTAACTTTTCTTCTGTGGAAATGTACCAGTTACTCTTGGGTGTGATATTTGGCTTTTGGTTCTGAGTAAACAGCTCTGCTTGTTTAAATATTTGTTCCTATGTCTTGGAAATCACTCTGTGTACATTTTTAGTAACTATACAATGTGGTTTTATAAGTTAAATGAGACCAAAGATGGCTGAAATGAAGTCAGTTAAAAATACCTGTGGTTAGTTGCAATATCTCTTACTTCAATTAGAAAACTTACAGGGTCTGCCACTCTATACTCTCTCTATTGATTTTTCTTCCTCTGTCTAATGGAAGTCTAAACCAAAAACTTGTTGCTACTAAATATTATAAAATGGATCAGTGTCATGGTTTAGGAATGGTATTCCCTAACTCAGTGTCCCCACTCAGACTCTTCAATACCACACTGCCTCTGTGTCTCTCACTCCCCCGTTTTTCCCCTGCCCCTTTCTGCTGCAGTGGTATGGAGTTGAGGACTGGAGGCAAAGATCACCCATTGGTTGAGATAAAACAATTTACTGGAAACAGCAAAGAGATAAGAAAATGAACAGTAACAGCAACACTATTAATAACAAAAGGTATAGGAGAAAGAAACGATTTGCACAGAAAGCCCTCAATAATAAGCCAGCATGGATGGGTTCCATTTCCCTACACTGGCAATGACATGAGGTGGTATCAAATAATATTAGGGTCTTGGCCACAGCCTTCTGGCAATACCAAGAAATTAACCCTGTCCTGGCTGAAATCAGAACAATTATAAATTTTTTTTAAATTTATTTTTTAATGCTATTGGGGCTTTCCACAGGAATTGTTCAGAACTGATTCTCATTTATTTGAAGTAGCCTCCCTTTATTGGACTTCTGGGTCTTTTGTACCTTCACTGTTCACTGTCCATGCACTTCTGCCCTACCAATGGTATGATAAATGGGGGGATCAAGTAAAGATGCAGGTTGCTCTTCACTGTTGCAGCTGACTTGTTTTATAATATTTTCTTTTAAATGTTACATTTTATTTCTTCCTACATAATGGTGTCATTTTGTATTTCTATATCAAGAAGTTTACATATTGAGGACTTTAAATAGCTCTGATTAAATACATCTTTTTACAAAACGGGGAGCAGCTTTATACTTAAGTGAAAAATTTGTGAACTTCTTTAAAAGAGTTTTTCAAGTTTTACTGCTCCCCTGTACTTGCATACCTAGATAAATTCTAGTTTCTGAGCCCTTTCAGTTATCGAGTGAAAACTCAACAAGCATTGAAAATATTCCTTAATGCATTTTATTGTGGAAGTAATTTAAAATAAAAAATAGCTGTGGCCGTTAGAAAATATCCTTTTCCTTAGATGAGTGGTTAGCTGATTTTCTGAGGAACTAAGCCTGATATTCTTCCAAAATTCATGTTAACAAATATATATATAGATATCTGATGTAGAGGTATAGATATATCAAGGATCTATACATATTAGGATCTATACATCCTAATATCAAGACTCTATGTAAATATGTGGAACATTATACTTGAATGAAGGGTATTCTTTGTACATGGGACTCTAATCCTTCCCAGAAAATTGTCAAGTGTAAGGTATTTATGATATCTTGAGGTAGAGAATTTCATCTTCTAAATGCATAAATGGCAAAAAGTATTGCTTTTCTTCTGCGTATTCCTCTTGTGATTCAGTGTCCTTTTCCTTCTGTACTCTAAAAGGGTAAGAGTTTTCCTGCTGTATTGATTCCACAAAAGTTATACCCCTATTCTTTATTTTTGTTCAGATTAGTATAGAACTGTGCTGGTTTGGCCAAATTTAGAAATATATCCTCTGAGAGAAGGCAGGTTACAAACCACCCCTCCCCCACCAGGTTTGGGAAAAAATAAATTTTCCTCGAAGGAAAGTGAAAGAGATAAAAACTATTTATTTAACAAACACACGGGAAAAGGAAAATAATGCTAAATAATAAAAATCTCTTGCTGTGGAGAAAAAACCTGGGAAAGTGTTGGAGTCCTCCCTTTGGTCTCCTTGGAGCTGGGGCTTAGCCCAGGGCCAGGCCCTCTGTGCTCAGTGGAAAGTCCTCCCAATGTGCTCTGAGGTTGAAGCAGTCCAGCAGAAAAGGGAGAAAATCTGAAATTCCAGGGAAGGAAAAAAGTTCAACTCTCAGTGTCTCTCCAGAGAAAAAGAAGCTGAAAAAACTGGCCAAAAGCTGACTGGAAAGCAGCAAGCCAGGTTCTTCCTCTCTCTCCTGCCGCAGTTGAAAAAAAAGCCTCTATCTCTGTGTGACCTTGTACAAGTTGCAAACTGCTTTGAAGAAATTTTGCTCAGGTTTTCCTTCCCCCTCTCAGGCTCAGTTTAAAGGCATAGAAAGGCACAAAATTAATTCCTGGGCATAGGGCAGCAATATGTGATACACATCATAAAGTCACCCCAAGACAAGAACTTTGTCAGTATAGTTCTGGTTGTAAACTTTAGCTTCTCTGCTTCTGCACCTTGCCACCCTCAAACACTCTCCTGTGGAGAAAAGAAAAAGTTGTTCAAGTCTATTTTGTTTCCCAGTGATCTAGATGAAGTGTTACCATAACCTTTCTACTTTCACCTCCCCTGCCACAGCTTATCCAAGTCTCTCATTTTCTCAGCCAGAACAAAAATCATCCCCCTTGCTGGATTTTCTTCCACCTACTCCTATTCTCCTCAAACTGATGTCCCATTGACTTTAATGGATGTTGTTCAGGTTAAAGTGCATCAGTCTATTTGGTCCTGAGGGCACAATAACACCCTTGTCTCTAGATAGTAGAATTATCTGTCTGCTAGGAACAATCAAGGACCACAGCACATGTTTTCATCCCTTCCAGCCTGGTCTTCTGATTTTGATCATTGAAAATCTTTATTCCACACATCAGATGTCCATCAGGCCTTTCACAGAGCAGTTCCCTTCAATGGTGTGGGTCTTCACCAAAGAGGGTTTTTGCCATGGGCAGAGTTCACAGCCACATCTATTGCAGGCAGAAGAAAAAAAAAGCTGTTTAGGTTATGCTGGCCAATACATGCCATGTCATGATCATCTTTTCTGCAGGCTTAGGTGCTGAATTAGGAACCAGTGAGAGCAGAAAGCACTAACAGTTTACTGCATGAGACCATATGGTCCTTTTTGGTATAAATGATGAATGGGGTCTGAAGAAAGTTGCAATTCCCTCCTATGATGTTCACTTTAGGAAAAAATGGCTTGTGGTAAGTTTAATATTACAGAACATGGTATGTGTCCACTACAAAATAAGTGTAACTATATTATGTGCTAAGTGCAGTTTAAATAGCTTTCCTGCAGAGCAGTCAAGGAAGATAGCAGGATGAAGCTGAGCAACAGGATAGGCTTATTCTTTTAAAGCCAATAACTTCTTATTTGATGATCCTTTTAAAATACTTCTACTCTCAGCTCCCAAAAGCCCTTTGCAGACAATGTTTGGTAAGCAGATTATGTAAAGCTTTTGCAAGCTCTGTAAGGAGCAGGATGGTTTGGGAGCCTTGGGGGGTTTCACATTACTAGGGATGGTGCCTGGTCACTGAATACCCACCAGCCAGAACTTAATCCTGTGCAGACAGGGGGACAGTGAGACTGTCAGGTGCCTCGAGCCACTTCCCTGTCAGTGGATCAGGCAGTGTGTGAGAAGATGTGACAGCACACTGTCACAGGTTAGAGGGCAAGGAGGGATGTGTGCAGCTGGCTGCAATTAGCAGCACTCTCAGAGTCATCGGCACCCAGAGAGAGGCAGCACAATGTGAATATGTCTCCTTCCCTTATCTTCATGGGAATGTGATTATGCTTAGGAAAGCTGGGTGGCAGGGGAAGCTAAAGGGCAAGTAGATATGACAAGTAGGTCTTTAAGAGAAGGGAAAGGAGGCTGAGGAACGCTGGAGACAGACTAAGACATGGCTTCCTGTCAAGACAGCTAGAATAAGAAAATTACAGTTCTGGAAGGAAGGAATTTTTTACAAAATGCGGCTAAAGTCTTTGAGAAAACTAATTTTTACAGTAGAAGTTATGGGCTTGTGTGGGTGGATGAGTATACTTGGGGGGGAAAAAAGGCAAACCAAACCATGAAACTTCAAAAGATCTTTTTTTTTTGTTAAACCAGCAGTGTGGGAAGGGGGAACTAGCCAGGAGGCAGCAAGGAGGGCTCTGGACTCTGCTGTAGATCATGAGCCAAACACAACTGGGCTTTGTTGTGTTGTTGTGGTAAGGTACAAGGGATAAACAGTGTGTTGCCTGGAAGATATGAGGAATAAAGTGATCAGTGCGAGCAGTGTTTCACCTAGAAGTATGGTATATTTTCGAGAGATAGAAGCAGGGAGTGTACTGTGTGATAAATACCCATGCCAGAAGGTAGAAGCTCATGACTCCATCTTTGTTTCTTTATTCAGGCTTCTGATTGGGTTGGAAGAAACTGCAATTTCTATATTCAGTATCCTCTCAGAATGCATATATATATATATTGACATTTTGCTTTTTTTTTTTTTTGTACCTGACATATAGAGAAATCAAGCTTAGAAAAGTGCATGTGCACAGGTAAGAAAAGCCTCTGGTCTGAAAAGGGTGAAAACAGTGGAATAGCATGGCCTTGTTATAGATTATAATATAATTTACTTAAAATATCTTTCAAGACTCCTTTGACACTGGGAAAGACAAAAATGACAAAGATTTTAAATTGCTAAGAAAGTAATCCTTTTTACTTTCTTCATGGATATTTGGAGTTTTCTGTTAGAAGCATTCAGAATAAGAGTTACTGCACAGAAACGTTTATTAAAAAGTTTCCCATACTAGTTCCCATAAAAATCTTGAGTATTCAGTAATTTTATGCTAAAGTGTTCTTTCAAAAAAAGTTGCATAGAAAAAGTAACTACTTCCCAAATATAACAATTAAAAATATAGACAAATGATTTAAGATGAAGAGTCATTTTACTATAAATAAATCTAAGTCTTAAAGGGGTAGAAATACCAGGGGAATTTAGACTGTCTCCATTAGCCAAATGATAGTTGCTTCTGTGCATTGTTGCGGGGGAGTGGAGCATGGAGAATTGCTGACTGTCAGAGATGAGTGACCTTCGTTTTGAATGATGGAACTTCTCACAATTGGTCCAGGACTTCTAATGGCCCTGAACTGACAAGTTCTGGAGGGAAGCAGGGGCTGAATGAACCATGCATGAATCCTGCCAGAAAGGACTGCAGCCCTCTGACACTGCACAGCACTTGTCAGACAGGTAATGAGAGAAATGGTTTGGTTCTCCAGAAGTGTGTATCACTTGCTGCTTGGCTGAATTCGGTTAAAATTATTGCAAAAGAACCCTTCAAAAGTCTATGGGGAGGTTGGAGTATCTGGAAAGACCAGAATAAGTTGAGGTTGGCCAGGACCACCAGTCACTCTGAAGTCAACAAAAAACTTTCCCAGAGAGATTGTGTAGCAGTGAAGGAAGTTAGGAGTTGTAGTCTGGCAAAGAAGATCAGTACCTGTCTCAAGAGGTAAACAGCAGGAGTACAGGTAAGAAATGGAGCACAGAGACAGGAGTAACAGCTGAAGTGTGATGGTGAACATCTCACCCACTTTGAAAAATCTGGGTGCAAATGGGCAGAGATGAATGGGCTAGTTAAAAGGTGTTCTACCTAAAGAATGGCTTTCGTCTCTGAAAGGATTTTTGCTTTTATTAAATCAGAAGCTGTAGCTAGAAAAGAAAATCAAAATAAATTAACAACAAGAGTCCAACTGACTATAAACCTTGCCTTTCACACCATCAGAACTACAAAAACAGTACTGTTAAGTGCCTTTTTTTTTTTCTGCCAGAGAAGAGCTCTGGAAAACACTGCTACATGAGCAGTGTGGTGACCGTTGGTGGGAACATCTGTTGTATATTTACACTTCTTTTAGCAATAACCACTTGAATGATCTTCGTTTATGCTTCCAGACAAAGGCCACAGTATCTTCAGAAACTGTCTCTTCAAGAGGAAATAAATGTACTTTCCAGTAGCTCCAAACCCAGTTCTATTCCAGCTACATTTTCATTAATAGTGTGAATTATTTCAGTCAAGGAAATGCAGAAAACATGAGCTCAGTCTAATGCGAATGAGCACGATCTATTCCCCCACTCATCGATGTATTAAACACCTAAACCCAGGTTCTGTTTCTGCTGGGATGGTGCAGTGACAAGCTCAGTATGCTTTTGGTGAGTAGGCAAACTGCTAGGCATTATATCTGTAGTAAAGAGGCATTGCAAGGAGCCACACAACACTCTGCTGGACCCTGAGTATAGTTTTGGACCTTGAGTATGAGCAAACAAGTTCTCAGACTCTACAGATAAGAAGTAGCTGTGGTTTTTGATGCAAGGTTTTTCTGGTTTATTTTAGTGCCAACTTAGGAAAATACATGCCATGGATATAATTAGAGACATTAAAAATTTAAAAGGTTAACAGTTATGTTTTCAAGGAATATCTGCTTTCTGTAAAAGAGGGAAATTTGTACACAGAATGTTCCGGTAAGTTCTCACCCAACATCCCAACAGGGGCACTCAATTCTTGCTGATCACTTACAAGAGCATTTGTCCAAACTGCTTTATTTCAAGCTATGCCATCAGACTAACCTGATGCTTTATCCAACAATATATCTCCTGCTCAAGTATGACTCAGTACCAGTAGTAGATCAAGTACCAGTAGCTGTCTTACCTGATTTTTAAGGTTATCAGACCACTTTTCTGGGGTTTTACTTTACAATCCTTCACTTGTGTTAGGTGTTATGTCCTAAAGCAGAAAAGGTCCTTTTGCAATATTATGGGACACTTGAATTTTTTTTTTTTTTTTTTTTTTTTTTTAAATTTAGAAGTCCTAAGCATTGTATTGAACCCTTCTGGAAACTCTTGTGCTCACCAGAGCTACTAGGTATCCTGACTGCCAATGATTCCTGAGCCCACAGGTGAAAATGGGACCTTCTTGCCAATGCTTTGGGAAAAGTTATTGCAGTTTTAGTTCCTTAGCGACTGGATGCCTAGAATAGAACATATTTGACTGCCAACTGTATATTATACAGAGAGCAACATCTCATAGAGCTGTGCTTTATTAAGTTACTGTTATCTCCCCTAGCTTTCAGGAACATTGCAGGAAGCCTTTATGTGCTGAGTTAGATGCTGCAAAATGAGCCATGACAGCTGGCATTCTGCAATCCTTCAGGTAGTGTCATGGTAATAAATTGTACAGGGTGCCTGTGGATCAGCTCAAGAGCTGGCAGGTTATGGTCTTGCCAAGATGGAATTAATAGTCAAATTTCCTTTTCTTGTAGTCACGTGATAATTCTTATTCTGAAGAAGACCAGATCATATGAAGGAACAAAGCGAAACAGAAAAACATGATCAAGAAAAGCTGTTCTTCATCTCCTGCAGCTGGGTATTTGACTATGACTGTACCTGCTAATCCCCCTGTGGTGCTCCCTGGGGGCCTGTGGGCTATTGAGGAAACATGGACCTGTATGCTTACTCTTGATTCTCCAGAGTTAATAACTTGCCTTCCTAAACAGCTGTGGAATGAGCTTAGGAGGTACTCTCAACACAGAAAAAACCTAATGTTAAGACCTTGTGGATCATCTGGTTTGTCCACCCACTACAAGCTATCCCAGTGCTTTCTCTGGCCAAGACAGCTTCGACCCAGATACCATATCTTCAAACTGCTCTTGAAATGTAGAGGCCACAGTAGTTAGGGGTCTTGAATTTGGACCTAGACAAGAGGTCCTGTATTCTAGGTCTGAATGTTCAAGCAAATTTCTTTCCTGTTTTCTGTCTTCAGCACTTTCAAACCACATTTTAAATTGGCAATGCGCATGTTGGAGATGATTTAAAGTATCATTACATTCTAAGTTGCATTTTGGTTACATATACCTCATTGCTTATTTTTGTGCTTTCTCTTAGAACATGTGTCTACATTTACACATTGTCTGATTGATGGAATAACAAGTGATGGGGCTTGAGCTGATCAGTTGCAACTATGACCTGCTCATTCTTAGTTTGATTTATTTTCCTCTCTCTCCTATCTGAACTATTTTAGTGGGATCCTACAAATGATACCCGATTAGTTCCTCTATAGTACTACAGATTCTGTATTGTACCATAAGAGCTAAAGATGTATTTTCTTTCAGATGAGTAAGTAAAAATAACTTCTCTAGATGACACTGCAGGAGGAACTTGAGATGGTGTATGCAAACCTAAGATGACTTTCAGTGCGACATGTCAGTACAAAGCATCGTCATGCTTACTGATAATCACCCGCAAAAGAGGCTTGAAGTGTCTCTTCTAAGATGTCACAGATACACATATGGATCACTTTGAATAGTTTTCATTATCAACACACTATTTTTTCTTTCTTTCTCTATCCTTATCTTTTAGTGTCTGCTTCACTACAGAAAATGTCTTGCCACTCTATTTGCTTGAGTGCCACAGAATTTTGAGACTGAACTGAGAGGGTCTCTTGCATTGAGACCAGAGAAAGTTGATTCTGCTGCAGCGGCGTTTCTCCCAAATGGAAAAGCTTTTCTTGAAAACAGCTGCAACTTCATAACTATTGCTAAAAGCAGAAGCCAGCACTTCATAATGGACTTCTGTCTCATCTGTTCAGGAAATGTACTGCTTCTGCCTCTGAATAGTTAATAACAGTATTAGAGCCAGGTATCGTGTGGACAGGTGTCATGAAAGTTTTGTTAAGTAAGCTCAGTCCTAAGACTTATCTAAGAGTAGCCCATCAGCATCTGCTGCTTTGCCTCAGCTCTTCAAATCTGAGCAGCAACCCCTTTTAGATCTGCTTGAATTGTCAGCATAGTGCTGTGAGCCTGCAGCAACCTTGCAGTGGCAATCCTTGGTTCCCAGCTAGTCTGCTGATCCAATCTGCCAAGTCCATTCAGCCTCTTCTGCATCACCCAGTTGTTGCCAAGATGTAGATCAGTCCTGACTTGATGCCTTTCCTGTGATCATAATTAAAATATTGCTCATTTCATTACTACCAGTGAGCTGCTCAGTTGGGTTTCGTAATGAATCCCCCTCGGATTTTCAAACTTACTTGCTGAAATCACAATTCCTCATGCACCTCTGAGATAGCTAATTATTTTTATCATACCTAAACTTGTCTTCTTAAAACATATCATGTTCAAATTCTGGGGCATGCAGTTTTTGTGGACACTGGAGCTTAAAAATCTGAATATTACAATGGAGAATATGCTGCTCAAACAAATTTTCACAAGCTGATATAGAGCTCACAAATGAAAATAGATTTGTCTGCCATGTCCCCAACAGCTCTTTATTCTGTTTCCACAGGGACAAATTTACACTTAAGCTGTTTGTTTATGTATAGATTTCAAAGGGGAAAGTAACCCAAAACAACCAAAAAACCCCACCAACCAAACAGGTCAGCCAATTTCAGAATTTCAGAAATATAAGAAGGACCCCTGTTGTTCTGGAAAATATTTTGGTCTTGTAGATGCCACACACAGATTTGGAAATTGCCTGCCCTTCTCAGGAACATTGTATCCATTAAAAAGAAATGGATCCTGACTTCATTACACAGGTTTATGCCATGCCTAGATAATGAAATCAACATGTTCTGAGGGTAGCATCAAGATACTGGATTTAAAAGTCTGTATTCAAGGAATTGGAGGTCAGTCAAAAAATAACAGTTTTGTTATGGGAGCATATGGTACTTCTATTTAAAGTATTAATGCTGCCAATGGCAAGGAGAAATTATTATTTTTTTAAATTAATGATGTTCAGGTAGTGGTTCTGAGAAGAAAGACTTTAGGTTTACAGTAGAAAGCAGTGTTTAATCAAAGTGTAGTTTTTACTGGCAAGAATTGCATGCCAGGAAATTGACAAGCAAAAGAAATAAGATAAATACAGGGATTCTCCTTTCAGAAAAATCTGAGTTTCCTGACTGATTTTTGCCAAATGTAGCTTCATACGTGTGCCTCTCCATGTCTGTTGTGCAAGACGGGATTGAGTAAATGATAAAATTACCTTATTGCATGGCCGATGGTGAGCTGCTAAAAGAATATGTGTATTAGACAGTCACCATGCTTTTTGCATCCACAGTGTCATAGTGGGCAAATGCCTGGAGGGAGACTGTAGAAGGGCATCATTATTGGGCTGACAGCTATTGATTGCTTTCACTAGTTTCTCATACTTTATTATCATCTATTCTTCACTCCACAGATGCTTCCTGCACCTCTCTTATACTTAACATGATTCATAAGTAGCAGCTAAACACACACAGACAGAACTTGCCAAAGATCGGCAGGACAGGAACAATAGCAGCTAAACAGCAATGCTTGATGCAGGAGAGATTGGTTTACAAAGTGATTGACTGACATCAAAGCCATTTTTCTCCTTGTGCAAACCCTCTCTACAGTGAGTGAATTTCTAGATTACAATGCATGAGAATTTTGATCAGTTCTGATAGGATAAAATATTGCTCTAATGAAGAATAAAATGGTGCAAGAAACACCACTGGAGGAATCCTGAATGTCCTTTAAAGCCCCAGAAGAGTGAGAAAATGAAACGTTAACAGAACTGGATGAACAGAATCATAACAGGTCTTGAAGACCTGCTTGTCCAGGTAACATCCTTCTTTGGGGTGCCACACCTGCATGGTGACACTTGGGACAAGTGAGCACAGTTCAACCAGTTGCAGGGGTTGCCTTTCTTTACAGAACTCACCCTGTGAGTAGCAAAGTCCCCCTCCATTGCTAGATGGAGCCACCCCTTGCTTGGGATCAGCCTTCAAGAGCCTGGCTGCGCTCAGAGAGTGGTGCTGCAGGAAAGAAGATCAGCAGCAAATTGCCATCCAGCACCAACAGCCTGGGATCTTCTGCTCTCCTGGGCTCTCTGCCCCTGTGACAGGTTTCCTACAGTGCCAGCAAATTATTACACCAAGGAATCTCTCAGTGACTTATATCATATGGCCTGCACTTGTATTGATGGTAGACTATTGACTGATACAATTAATTTCACCTATAATATGTACTTAAAATTTTAATTATTCACCTCATAAAACATGAAAGAAAATGTCCTTGTCAAGCAGGTAGTTAAAATCTCCTGTTTCTAAATATTGTAAGGATATTGAAGTGCCCAGAACTATATGTTACTAAAAAATCCTACTGGCTAAAATAATTTCGTGAGATTGTAAATTATGAACTCTGTTATTACTGCTACGTAGTTTCTGATATAAAAGTCTTGTCTCTGGAAAGCCTATTGGAGGGAGCAAAAATAGGGAAAAGGGGGATGGACAAAGAATGGCAAGGAAAAGGAGCTATTTTTTAGCATGTAAAGATAATATTGATTATTAAGCTGTGCTAGTAAAGTCATAAAATTAATTCTTGTCATACAAGAGACCACAAAATAGCACAGCTTTCCTTGTCAATGTTGGGAGTGGGGGTGTTTTTCCCACATGCTCCATACTTACTTGGAAGCTATAGGGAGAACAGTATGGTTCATTTTTAAAAGACAAGTTTCTGTACCATCTAAAGCTACAGTAAAGAACTAATCATCATTTCAGGCTCTGCTACCTCTTTGCAAATAGCAGCTAGGAAGTGGTGCCTGCTTTTTTCTGCAGGCTGTCTTTGTTTCAGTATAAAACGGCAAATATGCCCTAATGTCAACTGGCATTTTGTGTCTTCTAAGAAGTTAGTTCTGTCATAGCAACGCTTGGGAATCTAGTGCTTGTCATTTGAGAACATGAGGATTAGCTTACTGACACAGATAAAACAGTTGATGAATATGGAGGCAAAGAGATTGAGAAGCTGGTCAGCACATGGAAGGAATATTGGAGACAAATCTTATGAGAGCTTTTGGTAGTGTTTAGAGACCTGCTATTTCCTGACTCCAATGCAACAAAACTACCCTTCCTCTTAAATTGCTGACACAGACAGTTCAAGGAAAGGTACTTCCTTACTGTCATTTATGAAGCTGGAAAGAACTGTAGCTGAATCATAAAATACAAGCATGTATACAATGCAATTAATAGTGCTGGCAAAGCACTGATTTTCACAAAGCTGGAAAGATTTCTGAGTTTTGATGTGTCTTTTGCACAGAGATGCAGTCTCTCATTGAATTTCAGCTCTAGGAAGGAGGTAAATCAAGGTCTTAGGTGATGTATCTCTTTTCATAAACAAATACTCATTGTGAAATTTTAAAAGTGAACAGGGAGAAAGAATACCAAATCTCACTCACTTTCTATGGGAAACAGTTGCCTAATCATAATTTATACCTTTAAAGTATATCTTTTGAGTGTGGAAAATATTTGGTGATGCTTAGTGTCTGTGATGTGACTTCCCTGAAGCAGAGCAAGTGCTGTGAGCAATTGTGGAGGAAGGAATAATAGGTCTTAATAAGCTCTTCTCTTAATTGTTGGGTGCTGTAAATTTGCCTATGTGGTACAGTTCTATACCTCAGCTTTTCAATGATGAACAGAACACTCACATTGTTTTCTTTCCATATGTAAATTTACTGGATTCCACATGTGCTTCAGTGAAAGACGCTTTGAATCTCTCTTCTTGCCAGTATGAGCAAGGACTGTTGAGTTTGAGTATCAGACAGACACCTCAAGTTTGTTACCTTTTCCTGAAGAGAAAGTCCAGGTAATAAATTGGGTCAAACAAAAGTTCAGAAAATCATAGGGAAGTGCTTCCTGTTCCTCCTGATAAAAAGCCAAGAGCATAAAGATGCCTGGTATTAAAGCCAAGGCTGTGATTTTCTCATTCAAGATAAAGCGTGCTTTATTCCATGAGTAATGAGAGTGTATGGCAGGTATGGTCATTGTAAGACTGTCCAAAAACTGGGAAATAAAGGGTGCTATAGATACATCTAAGATTATTTTACTTTCTGGACTTGCTTTTTAGTAATACCCTATTCAGAAATGTAAAGTATTAGTGGCCCTACATATTTTATAATTTAAATTTGTTCTGTTATCTGAGAACTGGATATGAAGCAAAAGGAATCCTTTTTTCAAAAGGCCCATGGGTCTGATCTAAATTGATAAGTTTTTGCCATATATACAGGTCATAACTGCTAACCTAGAAGCACATATATGAATGAACATGACCTATTGGGAAAGAACCGCCATATATATTGTATATGGAGGCCATGTCTTACAGACATATATTTTAGTTCTCAGAAGGAGTCAGAGATGTGGGTGATCTGGTCAGACATGACTTATGTGGGCTGGAACATGGTCAGGTTTTATAGCTGAGAGGAGTTTCTAACATCATCTGGATCTCTGGAGGTGCTGGAATCAGCACTACTCAACAAATTCATAGACTGTTTCCACAAAAAAATTAACAGTGATATGATAATAATTGGATATTTTTCGGATTTTTAATAATAAAATAATTAAAAATGTGTTAGAAGTAAAAGTGAGTGAGGAGAGTGAGGCTGGAGGTAATTCCACTTCTACAGTTATACAAAACCAGGAAACAAATACAGGACTTCTGCCAAAGTATGCTACAGAATGTCTTAATACTCAACATGAGTTGAAAAGGCAACTAGAAAAATGGGAATGATTGGAAAGGGAATAGAGAATAAAATAGAATATGTCATTATTCTGTGATGCATTCTATTATTCCATTGTGCTGTAACTCTCTTCCAACGTTTTGAATACTGCATAACATAAATTAGGTTGTAAAAGGGTGCTTAGGTCACAAGAGAAGTAACTGAGATTTAGGCCTATATAATCACAAATGACAGGGAAAATATGAGAAATAATGAGTAAAAGTTCCATACTCACAGTTGAAGAAGCAGAGGAAACCTGACAAAATGATCAGGTAGAAGATTTAAAACAGAAGTTTGCCATGTTCTTCTACAAGCACTGACCTAGAAGGTCATTAAAATTTAAGAAATGGAAACATACATCTCTTGATACAGCAGTTGTAGTCAAGACTATTCTGTACTTCTTTTGTATAGAATTGGAGCACTAAACATGAGAGACTCTTCTTTGAACTAGGCACTCTATAAGAACTCTATAAGATTTTCATCTGAGCGTTTTTGGAGGATACCACAGGACAAAGAAATGGTGGCAAATTACTACGCAGCTGATGGTTATAGGCACTGGGAATTGGTCTGCAGACACTGAGCATGTCCCAGAAATGTGTCTCACGGCATTTATTTCACTGTCCACCATCTTTTTTCCTTTCTTTCTTTTCCTTCTAGTTATAACATGCTTACAGAACAGTACTTTTGGAAGGTATCTCTTTGAAATGCCCTGTCTGTTCTTTGTCTCTTCTGATATTTTTCTTTCCAGTGTGGAAAGTACTTCTACACTGTCAGGGAGCTGACCTTGTCTGGAGATTCTTCAGCTTTTAGACAAAGACACAAGACTCCTTATCTGAGGTGCAATAGTCTTATATTCCCTGTCAGGACTGAATTAGTCCAAATTTTGTGCCTAACAGAGACAGAGAAAAGCTGCAGCTCATTTCCTTACTTATGTAGTTTTCCTGTTTCAACACCTCCTTAGGAGCTGTTAGATGGAAAGGCAATTTGGACTCTTCCTTTTCTCTGAGGGCAAAGGAAAAATCTATTCAGAAAGAGCAGCCATCAATAGAACAATGGCTGAGTTTTTAAGAATGCATTACAAACCCTGAAAAATTCCATATAATTTTCTCTTTCATTAGTACTTTTCATCGAAATGACCATAGCACTTTCTTTAGTTTGAAAGGAGCAGTACAGATTTATACCTACTGAGATTCTGCTCATGTGTGTCTCATCTCTCCCCAAGTATTCCCCATCTTGTACACTTAACTTGTCAGCAAGTAGAACTAGGCAGCATGAAAGAGGTGCACTCTACAGCTATTCATATGGTAGTTTCCTCAGATAATTAAAATCCCTGCTTCTTTAGTTTGGTACCTTTCACCTACGTTGGATTTATCTGAAGAAAGGGTTGAACCAACAAGCCAAACTGATCAATGTCCTCACATACAGCCTTGTTTGTCACCTGTGTCATAAGTACTTTTATAGACCCCATAGCTGTGAACATCTGTGGTTTGATTTCTCTCTGTTCTCTGTCCTATTCCTTGGTTATTTCCTGAAAGTACACAGAAGGCCCAAAGCAAAAAAAACCTACCCTGGCCATTCTGAGCATGAAATACACTTTAAGGCCACAGTGGAAAATCTTTTAGATCAAAAAGCATTGCTAGAATATCACAGGTCAAAAGATTATCAGATCAATGCTTTTTCCATGTGAACTCTAATGCTAATAAATGCTTTCAAATTTTATGTGGCTATTATTATACCTCTGTAACATCCAGTCTGCAACAACACTGGACTGACTAGCGTCCCTGATTTCTCAGGTGAGCGTGAACAGGTTTTCTTTGAGGGTTCTTGTACCATGATAACAATTGAATTCTCATTGTCAACAAGGACCTGCAGCCTGAGAGGTGGGTTTTGCCACGGACCTGTAAGAAGTGGAACCAGTGACATACTTAATGCCTAAAAGCAGAACACAGCAGTGAGTGATGGTACGTGTCCTGGAGGAGTCTCAGTTGCTGTGGGAGGAAAGGAGTTGTGTGAGATCTGGACAGGCTGTAGCATTGAAGGGCTGGTGCTTAGTCAGCTCTTGCTTTCTCTTGCTGCTCTGGAGTTAAGGCACTACTGTCCATCTGAATGTCCCCAAAATGAAAAGCCCAACAAAATTATTTCAGAGCATTAAGTTTTCCCTATCTTTATCTAAAATACAAATGCTGGATGAGGTGCCAGTGTCTACCTTTCTTACGTATTATCAGTCACTGGCGAGGCTTTTTGCCTAGGAAGCAAAAGTCTGCTCAATTTTTTTTGTTTGATTTGAGATAGCTCTAACAGGATCTTCCTGCTTCCACTGTATCTGCTAATGACTCCCCTTATTTTTCAGAGACTTGCTCCACTCCTTGCTCATTGTGCTTCATTGGTTATGGCAGTGCATGAAGTCTAGTAACTACAGACTAGTGGGCAGTAGGGGAAGTTTGAGTTCTGGTCCAGTCCCTGCCCCCAGAACTATTTAGTTATTTCGTGCTTTTTGTGAGATAAAATGTAAAACTATTCTGCAGACAGGGCTCAGAAGAGAGACAGTAATTGCAGCTGAATCACTTCCAAAGATACTACTTTAAGAAAAGGAAAATGATCATCTACCAAAGTTGCTGTCATTAACCTTTTCTGCTCTTGGGGAACAAAAAGGGAAGAAGGAACAGAAGAGTTCAGTGAAAAATAGTTTCTGAAGTGGTATTTCCACAGTCAAGTAAAATTACTTTTAGAAATTATTACGAGTTGGATTAAACCTCTCTGAAACATATTATATGTTCCAGTAAATCAGTGGTGCCCTTCATGAAACTGAAAATTAGAGTCAGTTGTGCTGTACATAGCAAACAAAAGCATATTTGCCTTGTGATACCTAGTTATGAGCAGCTGTATTCAAAACACTGAACAACTACATTACTGAGTTTCACATTTGCAAGTGGTGGCATGATGGAAATAAGCAAACAGTTACTATTTGTCATCTACTGCGGGCTATTTGTCTGGAAAATGCATGCTCCTCTCCTGTGGTAGATGTTTTATTTAGAGGTGTTTCTTGGCCCCTTGGAAGTGTGCTGATGGTCACAAGGGATTTTTCTGCATTCAGCATTTGCAGACAGAGTGCTAATCACTGATTGAGGTGGGGGAGTTATCTGCTCAAAGGTTGCTAAACGATGTTAATCTTTCCAGAATCTGATTTTCTCTCCACAAACATATTTCTTCAGAAATCTTGTCCAAAGTCTGAGCAGAAAGAGGGATTTTTTGTTACACACCATAAATTATAAGCATCCAAAAATAGACACATCAGTATGAAAATTATTTCTCCCTGGGCAGGGAAGAAAAAAACCAGTAAAGCATTGAACCTGGACTTCTTGTGACCACTAATCTGTCGCATGATGATGGGATTGCATGGCTTTGTGCCTATATGCCTATATGATTTGTATCTGTTTCTATAGGGTACATAGACTATAATTCTGTTCCCCTCAACCCTTGCGGGTTCAAAAGGAACAGTTTTACTTCTGGTATGTTTTGAAAGCCTTGGGTATTACTGAAATCTCTCTCTACTTTCATTCTTAATCTTATTCTTAATATTGTGTTTTGCTTTTTCTTGGTGTAGCTTTTTAAATTGCACCTTCCTGAAACAATTATTTTGTCGTATGATATTCATTGCCTGGAATAGTTAATTCAGAATAACTAGATCCTTAAATTATTCATAGAATTAGATATGGTTGTACTCTATTAAAATATTTGTAAAACATTTCTATATATTTTTTTACATGGGAATTATAAGATGCGGAGGACAGGAGCCATATTTTGCAAATTCTGCTTCCAATTAAAATACACCTAATGGCTTAGTGTTGGATTTCCCTTCTGAATGTGTTTGCTCAGAAATCAGGCAACATGAGTAAAGTTGTACATGCATTTGACCTTAATTGTAAGAGGTAAGCCTACTCTGTGTTGAGACACATAAGAACCTGAAACTGTCATTATTTTAAAACATTTTCTTTTTTTATTCTTTGAGACGTTCTTTTAGCAAAAGCTCCAGCCCATTGTTCCTCATTAATACGTATTGCACAGGAAAAAGTCAAGTTATAGCCCTGGTGACAGTACCTGCTTTCTAAGTCATCTGGCATGCTTTACCAAATGTTATTTTCTGGTACCAAGTCTTAACTATTTTGCTGCCAATTATGTAAATTAGAGATGTGCACATTCATACTGTTCATTACTCTGCTCAGTGTGTCATTACACAAAAAACATAAACAAATCTCTTGGGTTTACATTAAGTAAAGAAATATCTCAGCTCTTTAGTTTTGTTTAGCTTGGTATTGACCTGTGTAGCAATTTGTTACCTTAGGAAAATATTTTCATTGTTCCTTAAGTTCAACGCTGTCAGCTGGGGACTAAATGCAAGAAGAGCTCTTCTGTCATTGCCTCTGCTTTACCCACCCTCCGTCACCCCTGGGCCAGTCCCTGGCAATTTATGGGCAATGAGCAGAGCAGCAGTGCTTGGATGGGAGCCACTCTGGGAGAGTTCAAATTTTGCTCCGGGCTCTGTCCTTAAGCTCATCCCCGGGAGGAAACGAGTCCTGCTTGCCATCTTCTCTTGACACTGGACTTGAAGGAGCTTTTTAAAGCACAGAGAAGCCCCTATGGCAACCTCTATATCAGATTCATTTGCTGCAGTCAGTTTTTCACATTGCGTCGCATTTCAGCTCTGTGTCTTAAACTTTCTGACAATCTTGTTATGGCAGCCCACAGTTTTTGTGCGTTGCCAGTTTTACAGAGATTTTTGTACAAATGATCATTACAAAAATGAGTTCAGTACCCTAAATTCTGTATTCATTTTCATATTGGATTGAAATGGTGCCTACAGTTTCCATATTCAGTTCTCACTATAAATATCCATTATATCTTATACTCTGCAATCATGTGAAGAAAATGCAGATTTCTGATATATAGGGTTGAATGCAGAGGACTGGGATGTGCACTGGTGTAGAGCTTGGCATTTGGAAATTATAGGGTCCAATTATCTCTTTTGCTGTTTAAGTGTCTTTTCAGATTGGGAGCAGTTAAATATTTTCTGTATATTTCACTGTCAGTAGCTCAGTGTAACAAATGGTTCTTAAGGGACTGAGCTGTGCTATTATTCTCAGTCATGTGTTTGATCATATTTATGGTACAAGGTTAATTACAGTTTGTTTACAATTTTAGGATACTTTTCTTTAAAAAATTGTAAACAAACAAATGCTAATTGACTAGTAAACTCTTTAAAATAAAATCTTAAATTATCAATGCACGATAAGCAATGGAAGGATTCCTTAGTGAATACAGTTCTTCTAGATGCTCACACTTCCAAATCTGTACCTTTTCTCCCACCTAAAGCCAGCATAACCACTATTATATTCAGTATCATTATTTCCACTTAACAGTAGAGATTTTAAACAAGACGTTTAATTACTTAAGATGCCCAAGTCAGCTTATCTTTCTAGAATGTCCATGAACTGATAAAACCTGAACAAGGTTTTCAATGAAAGAATTTACCGTATGAACATAAGTATTCAATTCATAAAGGAAATTTTGCTTATGCTACAGCTAAACATGAGTACATGAGTAATTTGAGATCTATAGTTATAGGAAAAGTTGTTGCTGGAGAGACAAAGAAGACAGTAAACATAGCAATATAACATTACTGCAGAGGTATTGTCTTGGTTTTTTCAAATTAAATATTTTGGAGCCCAAGGACCTAAATGTTTGTGGTTCCTTCATTTTCTGTTATAACATTGATGTTTTAATCTGTTTTTAGTTGATGAGTGCTCTGAACACCAGGGTGTTTCTTTATCTTTTTTATGACCATAATGGACACATACAAGGATCTACTGCAGAGCCTTACTGTGGAAGGAAGTGGTGCATTCCAGTTTAATTAGCATTTTGCTGGGTCTTTGAAACTACAGGTTCCTCTAGGTGAAGGCTTGTTAGTCGTCCATTATGTACTATGTAAACACATGATAAAGTGTTTATTGAAATCTGTATTTGAAGTAAGAAAGGAAGAAGTGGTTTCTGGGTGTGCTGGAGCACCTTGGCAAACCAGGGAATCAGAGCTGCAGCAAAACTCTCGGAAAACCTGTTTCTGGGGAAATATTAAATCAACCTCTGCAAAAGGTTGATTTAAAAAACCTTGTGACACTGAAAATCTATGAAGTGTTCCTGTAAATAAATATTCAAATCTAAGCATTTGCAGAGGGAACAAAATTTTGATGGTTTTGACATGGTTACAGTTCCCCTTCCATTGAAATACTTACAGAATCATACTTTCAGTGAAAGTAAGCTCAAACCATTACTAAGGATTTTTGAAAATGTCACCTCATAATTCCTGTGTAATTTCCATGTACCTTATTGCCTGTTTTCTGTCTCAGAAGGTAAAATCATTCAACTGATCTCTCTTCCTAAGGAGCAGATGGGCTGATCCTTGTTTGTATGTGCAGGAAAAAACAGAGCTCTGTTCTCAAACTAAGCTGGCACTGTGATGGTAGTAAGGATTTTGGCCTGAGGACTATGGATTTGTCCCTTTGATAGGGTTGTAAGCTTTGTTTCCACTTTTTTTTTGCCCAGCTTATAACAGAAATTTTCTCAGTTTTAAAATCAAGCTGAGGAAATTAAAGCTGTCTTTTGGGGTTTTAGGAAATTAAGCTGTTAAATTGGCTAATGTATGTTTCTGAAATGACATGACATAGAACCATAGAATATTTTAAGCTGGGAAAGTGCCCAAAGATCATCTAGTCCAACCATGTTCTAAGAACAGGTTCTATTGCGAATTAAATCTTTTAATCTGGAAATAGTAAAGTAGATGAAAGCATTACAGGGTGATGGAAATTTTCTTCAATTGCTAATCTTTCCTGTGCTGAGCGTTACTACTGTCATTTCACTGAAATCAGGAAATCTTCCAAGCTTTTATCAATGTCATAATGTGAGGGAGATTCCTATCATATTGGAAACTACTCTTGAATAATTTTTCTTGGCTGGAGTTTACCTGACTGCAATCTTTGATGCTTGGGCTGCGGAGACTGACAGATGGATTCAGGACACAGATCCATGTCAGATGCTGAAATAGGACCATTGTGCAGACCAGAGGTCCCATAGATATGTGTAAATGTGGAAATGATTTGGGAGATCTGAGACATCTTCTTTACATCTGCAGCAAAAATTAAAAGAAGGAAGTCATATAAGAGCCACCGTGATGGCAACAGATTTGATCCTGACCCCACAGGTGCCAAGGGAAGTGCTGCTACTGGCTTTCTTTTTGAAGAAGCAAGAGGGTACTGGGGATTTTAACCTTGCTAATTGAGGATGTCTGTCCTCCATCGGGACCTTGTGGTACATTGTTATTCACCAGCAAATCATGCAGCAGCAGGTCCTAGGAAACTCTTGCTGAATCTCTGTGCTTTTTTTTTTTTTTTTTTTAAGTGAACATTGCTATGGATCCTGACTTGGTTCTTGCAACCTCTGTGTCACATTAATATTAGATTATTTTAGCATACTTGGAAAGGGTAGATGTCCTCCAGGTGCATTGCAAAGACTCTGTATTTGCCTGGGTGTTTGAAAGGCTGCGGAATGGGAAGGAGGATGAGAGAGCACAATAACAGTTGTACTTGCAGTACATTTTTCAAAATAAAATATTTTCAAAGTAAATTTCATTATTTCAGAGCACCCGTCCTGATGTGCTGCCTAAATACCTCTGAAAACAGCATCAAATCCGATTAAGAAAGAGACTTGGACATGTAAGATCACCAGTGTGACCTAGAAGGTTCCCTATTAGTGTCTACTGGTCTGTAGGACTAAGGCTTCCAAGATGCCAAGCCCTTGGTCCCTTCACACATCCAGATCTGCACCCACTTTGCAAGAGCTGAATCTTTCCGCGTGTGTCTCCCACTGAAGCCATTTTAGATCTTGAAATTTCAATGGTCCTCTGACCATGGCCCTAAAGGGCCTGTTCTGCCATACCTAAAATACCTTCCCCACACTGAACACAAAAATCACTGTAGTCTTTCACTCACTGAGCAAGGATCTTAAGGCCTGAGCTGATGAGAGATATAGGATTTGAGGTAAAATAGGAATGTGGATGGGTACTGTGGAGATAAAACTCCTGAAGTGTCCTGAATTGTAGTCTGAATTCCCTTATTTTACTGAACAATAGTTAAAAATGCAAAAATAATTCAGGGAACAGGGCTGTTACCCAGAAAACTGTCTCCCAAATGTATTTCGGCCTCAGTAAGTGCAGCACTCATGCTCTCTGTTTCTTTCTTCTAATTCCACTCCTATGGCAGGAGGGAGAGAGAAAGTGGTGTCACAGGGCTCGACAGTAAGTAAATGTGTTTAATGAACAGGTTTTTACTCAAACTACCTGATGGCTCTGTGTTTATGACTTTCTCACTTTCTGGTTCTTTTAGCATAGGAATCTCTATGCTGCTCTCTGGTCTGTTGCCTCTGGCTGCTGCCCCACCACAAAGGTTTATGATTATTCAGACAGAGCATTATTTTATCTATCTCCAACATCACCAGAGTTTTGATCTCTGCCCAACAGGCACCCTCACAAAGTTATCACTATGAATTCACTGCTGGAGGAATGATTTTCTGCATATCTGCTCTGCTGTATGTATGAATATGGCATCTTAGGAAGACAGGGAGATCCCTGCCCTGATAGGTCCCAGTTTGCAGAACCACAAGATGAATATGGAACATGTAAGAGATGGAAAGAATGAAGGGACAGGAAAGGTGTCATGGCAGACACAATGGAAATGGCAGACTCTGGTAGGTTCAAGTTTGTGTTAAGCTGATCTGGATGCTTCACTGCTTCTGAAAGGTATTAGAGATTTTGGGAGGAGGGTGATGAGCTGACAGGAGCTTTGATAGCTGAATAAGAAAATACGTAAAAACAAAGACTGAGTAAAAGTTTGGTATAGAGCAAAGAAATGGAGTTTACCTCATATTCAGTTCATCAGTCTCATGCTGGATAGTGATGGCTTTGTATTCACTTTTTCAAGAGGTCTTTGTCACAGCTGGTTCCTAACTCTTCCTTCTCCCCAAGAACATTGGCATCTCTGTCCTCCTTCATTGTGCAATCTGCTGAATTCTAATTTCATGGTTAAAACAAGTGCTTAAGGTGTTCTGGGACCTTGTCTCTCCCCAAACAGTGTTGTCAATCAGACATCTTTCACAATCAATCGAACCAGAAAACTTCAAGAAGGCAGACATGAGCTAAATGAAATTTTACTTTGGGCCCAAAGGACCAACTTTGAAAATCTTTTGGACTTATCTCCTTGTGTACTTTGGTATAAGGTTAATTCCCTGTAGGTAAAGTCAAACTCTTCAGACAGAGACAGAAAAAAGTTCACTGTCACTTTAAAGGGGATTGAATCCATCCTCTCCTTTGACAGCAGAGGTAATGTAGCAGACTCATTTTCATATCTCATTCAGAAAGCAGATGAGATGGGAATCAACTTGTTTGACAGATGAACAACCTGGAGATAATTTCAGTTTGTCACAGTATGTGTGATTTCTTTACAATTACTGCCAAGCTACAAGAGTGCAGAAGACTGGCCCATAAATGCCAGGCATTCTGCTTTCTTTAATTCCCAGAATATAAAACACTTTTCTTATTTTAAATATAAAAAACATAGTTAGAAATTAAAGCCTTCACTGAGAAAACAGACCCTTTTTTTGCAGTCAGAAAGGAAAAAAAGGGGAAAGAAATCACAAAATGGAAGGGAGACGGGAACGGTGGGGTGTGCTTCTTTAGGTTTTTTTCTTCTTTCCTCAATTTTGAATGAGATGAGTTTGAAGGAGAGATGCCATGTGCCTGCTCCCTCTCTTGCTTCAAAAGGGGATGGTTCAGTGTGCTGAGCAACTCCGTACCAACACTCTCTAGACAACAGATAGATGGGTCACTCAGGGTGTCAGAGGCACAAAATGTATGCAATAGTGAAATGCAGGAGAGATGTGGCTCCTTGTGTGGCATGTATGTCCTGCTGCAGCTCTTGAAAGGGCCTGACACCTCTCTTCATTTAACACTGCCTGCCAGCTTGGCTATAAAAATGTTGGAGGGGAAACCACCTGATTTCCTGAGCAAACAAAACAATTTTGCTGCAGCTATCGAAACATTTCAACTCTTTCAGAAACCTATTGTGTTCCATCTGAAAGTGGGATGGATTCTCACTCTTATTATTTTTACTGGAAGACTGTCCCAGATCATCACATCTCCATTGGTTGTAAGACTTCTAAATTTCTTTTTAAGTAAACCTATGCTGGCTTATACTCATTTGTTCTTGAACCAGAATTGTATTTCAACTTTTAGTCTCCTTCTGTGTGTTTTCCATCTGCTTGGGTTTTTTGTTTTCAATCAACTATTTTTTTTCTTCACAGAGCTGTAACAGGCTTATGAAACAAAACTGTTTTCTTCCATTTAGTCATTACAATTGACTATTTTTTGCATTTATTATAAATCAGATCAGGCAAAATAACTCTTAAGCAATTTTTGTGTGCAAATTAAGATATGGAAAATGATGGGTCATATCTTTAACCATCTACATTCTGAACAATTTATCATCTCATTTTTAATTTCCATACAACTAAAGATTCTTCCTACACATTCAGTAATTTTCATGTCTGATATTACCCTCCATAAGAGTAGAGCTGAACCAAATTTCTTTTACGTTCTATTTCTTCTTTTTCTCCTGTAACTGAGGGATCTTAAAGGTTTGATCTAGAAATGTGGCTTTATCTAATCGCTGAGTCTCTCCCAGTGATTTTCATTTCCTGCTCTCTGTCCACCAGAGACCTGGCACTGATCACTCCATTGCTGCATTGAAATTACTGTGGTTGCTTTATAAAAGCATTGCCCTTATTTTTTAACTTTTTGAGTGTATCCCTACTGACCCCTTCCCAAGCTGTAATTGTTCATTCTGGAGATGCATACACATGGGGTCTTGGTTGGTGCTAATGTCTGTGTACAAAATTCTCCAGTTTATTTCTCCCACTCCTATAGGACACCAGTTGTTCCCTGGTGACATACTTCTGGTCGCAGCAGGGCTGTGGAGAGAGTAGAGGGACAGCAGGGAGGAAACCATGGCCTCAGCTCTTGATGTGGTTTAGCCCTGATATGCTTGAAGCAACAGTTAGGTTACTCCAAGGAGTGCCTTTGAGACAAAGTCTTCAGTGAACTGCCTACCAGTAAAGTGCTGGGATTTGTCCTGACCCTTTCAAATATCCTTGGGACCCTCTGGGAGATAAATCACTGGTGGTTCATATCAACAGCACAGTTCCCCCTAAATACACAGTACTCCTGAATTCAAGATTAAATGCCAGTGACTTTAGTCAGATGTTTGCCTAAATATAATTTCATATGTATGTCGTGTTTGTAAAAGGATGCATCTTTGCCATATTCCCTCGCTGCTCTTGAGTCAATTTTGTTCTTGGCTATCCTGAATAACTTGGCAGAAGTTACACCTACCACATAACAAAACCTACCGCAGCTTTTCTTCTCTAGCTGAACCTGTGCGTGCTCAGTTTGTCAAGCTGGCCTCCTGCATCTCTGCAGAACCAGGCCTTATGCAAAGGTTAGATGCCCTTCATCACCCTGTAAGCAATCATGAGCTAAGAAAGACGCTTTCAGTACTGCCTCCAACTCTAATGTCATCTTTTATGATTTTTTCTCAAAGACATCTATTAGATAACACACCCACAGAGTCCCTGCAACACAGACAAGTTCCCAGGACTCCCCTGGGAACTTGGCTAATTGGCAGCTCCATTCTGACACTTTGTTTCAGCGCACACAATCTTCCAAAGAAAAGTAGAATGATTTAATAGGAAGAGCTTAATGTCCCAACCTGATTAGCCCACACTTGAGTGGTTAGGCTGTTGCCATCTCCCTTTTGCTCTGGAGAAATTCCTAAGACATGCAACATAGTCTAACAAAGATATTAAATAAAGTGGTCAATTGCTTCCTTCTATTGAGAAAAATGCTTTAAAATAACACAGTGTTTTTAAAAAGTCTTGGTATCCTTGTCCTGTTTCTGAAAGACATGACTTGAGAACCACGCCTACTAGTTAGGCTTAGTTGGAAGAAGTTTACATACAGCAGTCACAGAGTTATAGGTGTGTTAGCCAGTTTTAGAGGCTTAGTAGGGATAGAAAAATAGGGTTTTTTCATCATATGCATAATTGTTTCCTGTTTTATCATCTTTTGCAATATGTGCAGTATATTTGGACTGTTACTGTGGGTGTTGGTTGAAACTCAGAATGGTAGGACAGAGGTAACAAAGAGGAATGAGAAGAGAGCAAGTACGACTGAGAAATATTTATGCTTCCTTCTGCTAATTATCGTGTGCATGAAGTCTCACCATCTGACCTTGTGACTTCTCTAAAATTTCATTGCTAATTAATTTCCTTGCCTTTCATCCTTTGTGAATATTTCATTGTCCTTTCCCAGCCTTGGGATCACCTGCTTTGTGCTGCTCAATTCATCACGAAAGAGGTGAGTGTCCTGCTGGAGAGGAGCAACCCTGCTCTTTCCCTGTGCACTCTCTCTAGTGACTTTACCAATTGCTCTTCCTGATTCCCTAAATGTCACCTACAAGCAGTCCTGGCACTGTTCAGCTAGGGACCACTTCTGTTGCAGAAGATATTACCAAAGCTGTATTTGGTGCGAACAAATAGCACATAGAGAGATCTGTGGAGCAGAACAGCTGGGACAACTGCATTTCTCATCCCTGGAGATATTCTAGCATCAACAGTTATTTTCTCCCTGACCGCAGGGCAAAAAGTCAAAATTTCAAATAATTTTTTTTTTTTTTAGTGCTGTGAAGTACAACATAAAAAAAATCTAAACAGCCTTGTTGAATTTGTCTATAAACATAATCAAGAAATTCAGTTTTCATCCTGTTCCTACACAATGCACATAAGCCAATGGCCAAGAGCAGATCTTCTCTGTAAGCTGCCATAAGACTTATGGTCTGAAGCAAAGCTATTTGCACCTTTCTCCATTCTGAAGGACCAGATCCTGTCTGATGGTTTGACCCTGCCTGGATGGCAGGTGCCCACCAAAGCCACTCTATTATTCCCCTCCTCAACTGGACAGGGGAGAGAAAATATAACAAATTTGAAGTAGGGATAGGGGGAGGTCACTCACCAATTAGAGTCACGGGCAAAACAGACTCCACTTAAAGAAATTACTTGAATTTATCATTCTCTAGTTGTGATTTGTAATGAGAAGTAAAAAAAAAAATCTTAAAATACCTTTCCCTATCCCTCATTTCTTCTCAGGCTTAACTTTATTTCCAATTCTCTACCTCCTCCCTCCAGCGGTACAGGGAGACTGGGAATGGGAATTTCTGTCAGTTCATTGCACGTTGTTTCTGCTGCTGCTTTTCTCCTCGGGGCTAGGAGTCCTTCCCCTGATCCAGCGTGGGGTCCCTCCCATGGGAGACCATTCTCCACAAACTTCCCCAGAGTGAGTCCTTCTCGTGGGCTACAGTTCTTCACAAAGTGGGCTCCTGTCTCATTGGGGTTGCAGGTCCCTGCCAGGAGACTCCTCCAACATGGGCTTCCCATGTGGTCACAACCTGCTTTTGGGCATTCACCTGCTCCCTGGCCTGCAGATGGGTCCCTGCTCCCTTGTGGACCTCCACAGGCTGCAGAGGGACAGTCTGTTTCACCAGGGACTGCAGGGGAATCTCTGCTCCAGTGCCTGGAGAACCTCCTTCTTCTCCTTCACTGACCTTGGTGTCTGCAGAGTGATTTGTCTAACATATTCTCTGCTGTGTCAGAGATCATCAGCACAAGTCCGGAGACTGTCTGGAACTGTCTGAACCTACTGCAGTGAGACTTGTGGCAAGATGCTATGACCTCTATCCCTCCAGTTCCCTGCAAATGTTATTTATTCATTGGATGAAATAATCATGGAAAAACTGTTAGAAACTCAATTTCATTTAGGAAATTATTTCAATTTATTCAGTACTCTTGTATGAAATGTTGATTGTTTGGAAAATCCTGCAGGTTTCATGAAATGCTGATGTCACAGTGCCTTACCATCACCAGACCATCAGGTTTCTTCTTTAGGAACAGAGAGAAGCTTTTTTCTTCTCTTCCCACAGCATTCTCAGTGCTCTACAGTATCTGAGCACCTTCTCCTCCTCCCAGTTGTCCCCTCTACTTCTTAGCACATCTATCCCCCTGCAGGCTTGTTGTCTAGATCTCCATGGCATCTCATCTCACCTCAATTTTTGGAGAACTCTTTTCTCCCTGCTGCCTGCCCTCCTGAAACTATCCCTGCCCTCTGTTGAGTGATCTCCTGGGTCCTTGGGCACATTCATTCTTCTCTGCCTTCAGCCTCCAGAAGGATCCTGGATGGAATAGGAAAGGATGGCAACCACTCTTGAAACCAAGAGGTTTCAAGGCAGGAAAAAAAGGAGCAAGTGGATAATGGAAATTTCAGCAGAATATTAAACATGCTAAATATATTTCCAGGCTCAGCTTATCTTACAGCTCACACAGCTATATTCAGACATTGGTATAGTCACTTTCAAATAAAAACAGGATTAAACTATTATTATATAATTAAATAAACTTCAAACTGTCTCAATGTTGAAGAGGTTTACCTTAAAACCAGTACTGATGTAAACATGTAATTTCTGTCTTTTTAGTGCTCATTTCTTTGTGTAGTCTTATATCAGACATTTCAGAGAAAAACTGATTTTATTATTTCTCCAGATATTATTTCAGAGAGCTTCTTTATACGTAAAGGATGGTTAAGTAGAATAGATACAGGTATAACAAAGAATCAAAAAGAGTAAGCATTATTTTTTCAGAGCTTGAGCTCGCTGAGGATACCTTGTGCCCTCTCAACTAACTCCATGTGTGTCCTTGCACATTTTGCTTATTGAAGCAAACCTGTGCAATGTTGAACCCTTTTGCTCCTCTGTGCAGAGGTGTCTGTCTGGTAGTAGCAGTGAAATGTAAAAATTATTCTAGTGAAAGAGCAGAAACTTTACAAAGATCACTCTGGATGAAAGTACCAGTTTTTACTATTTCATTTAGGCTTCTAAATTAAATTATGAATTACATTCTAGAAAGATCTTCCAGAGAACTGAAACTCTCCAGTATTAAAGGAATTGAAAACACTTATTCATTTTACTTCTGCTTAGAAATATTTTCCCTAGAAACAAAACAAAACAAAAATTATTCGGGGAACTTTATAGCTATTCTCTGTTCAATTAAAGTTTTAAAGCTGTTGTCAAATATGCTTGTTAGAAGTATGCAGACAACACTAGCCTATTACTTGTGATAATTCGATATTTATTTAATGGATACCTTAACCAAGCAACAAGTTATGCCACAGAATGCAAATCAAGGATGTGTGGTTTTGCAACAAAAATTAATATGCAGAAGTTACAGATAAGGTGTTCAAGATTTGAACAGCAGCTATGTATTCAATTGTGCCTTGAATGCAAAACCCTATTTTTTTCTTTTTAAATTCTACAATGGTCAGTTTGTTTGAAATCTAAACTTCTGTCAGTGGATTGATTTTATTTCCCATTTAATTTCTTGACATATTGTTTTCCTTCTTAGTGGACTTCCAAGCATCTTGAGTCCTTTTTCATAAACTTGTCAGGTGTTGAAGTTTTCTGCCACCTCACATCATTTTCAGCACTCAGTTTTCTCTCGGTTCACATCACCTTCATCTGAGCTTCCCCCAGAAAAGCCCTGCAGTACATATCTCACACAGTGGTTTGTCACCCCAAAGCTTTTCCTTGCCCAGCACCATTTCCTTAGTGAGGAAGATTATCTCAAAATGTAATAAAAGGTCACTTTTCTCACAACGTGCCACCTGAAAGGTTTTGAATATCCATTATGAAATTTTGTGTTTGGAGAAGTTATTTAAAATGGCTGAAAGTGAATTAGAAAAGTTTGTTATTTGGGGTTTTTTTCAATCAAATTACATATTAATTATCTTGAAATTTCTCTGTAAGCAAATAGTTTCAAAGATTTCTCATTGTTTAGTGAAATTTTTGGACTAATCCATCAATCTGGAGAATGGGGAAACCTTTCTTCCATTGCTTTGTGGTTTCTGCATCACCAGTGTGAGAGAAATATTTCTCTTCCTCCTAACTAAATGGCTCAGAAAAAACTGAAACAGCTACACAATTTCCTGAATGGAGGATGCCCCCATGTGAAGGTTCACATTGGAAAGAACCTGACCTACTATCTGCCAGCTGGGCAGGTGCACGATTCTTGCAGAGACATTGTTTTCAGATACCTGCCCCTTTTTTGCCTCTTCTTTAGAGTTTATTAAAGAATTCTGTCTCAATTTCATTTTCATGTTTCTGTTTTAAAATTCTTGTTATTTTTAATGTTCCTCTAAATTGCTGCACAAGCAGCAAAAAAGCCATGAATAGAATAAGGGAATGTCAAGCACAAACATAAAGAGGGAAGAATGACATCAGGTATTGACTGTAACCGCAAGAAATTAATGACTGTTTGTTGACAGAAAGACATAAATTGTGACTAAAGCCACTGTGTAAAAGCTGAACAGAAAATAAGTTTTTACACAGGCTTCTCAATTGCAGGCTAAACCATCAAATTGGTTTAACACAGTGCAGGTTACTTGCCAAAAATATGAATGAGATTTATGTATCCATCTCTGCAGCACAGAGTGAAGTGAACACAATGAAGTTCTTTCACACATGGTGGAAAGAAGGGGCTGGAAATCAGGCTCTCACCAGCCTCTGTAAATATCTCCCCTGCCCAAAGATATATCCTCTGAAAACATGTCAGAGAATCACAGAATAGTTTGGGTTGGAAGGGACCTTTAAAGGTCATCTAATCCAACCCCACCCCAACAAGCAGAGACATCTTCAATGAAATTGAGTATGTGTGAAGACAAGTAATCAAAATAAGGTCTTGCTTTTTTCCTGTATCCATCAATTATTTTTCTTAATTATCTTGTTTTTCAAACCTCATGATTTCTGTAATTTACTGCTTATTACAGTTTGCTGCTGAACTGAGCAATACTGTGCTACTGAAGTGCCCCGTGGACATGATCGTACCAGACACTTCATGATCTTGGTCTGTGTCTGTGTGACCTGATTTCGTGTTACTCCCTGATTCCATGAAGCATCATCAGATCTCCTTGTGTAAATCATGGACTTGTGGAGAGAAGAGCAAAGCCACATTCAAGAACAGCAAATAGCTGAAAATATTATGCCAATACGCAAAGAAAGTTTACATCAACATATATTAATTAGTTTCTTGATCCATAGCTATCACTTTCTTTGATGAAGGAAATGGCTTTATTTATTTGTTTGTCTTAGGTAGACTCTGAAATGTAGGACCCATTGCTGATGGGTTGGAGTCTTCTGCAGCCTGTTGGCTGCTTTAAGGGGCAATCACTCATCTAAGTGTGGGGTGGAGGATGGCAGAGCTCAACTTCCATTATGATGTTTTGAATCCTAAAGCCCGTCAACATCCTGTTCAACTTCTAAGGTTATGATTCTTCTCAAAAACCTGCACATGAAGTCTGTTCTTGATGCTGAAATATAAACAGACCAACAGTTCTTATTTATGCTTATTAAACATAAAAATAATAAGAAATAAAAGTAGTAGGAAAGAAAGAAGAGGGACACCCAGTGATTCAGTATCACATTCATGTCTGCAGCGACTTCTGTGAAGTGGTACCTGCTCTTCTCCCCCAAGGAAAAGCCTACTACCCCTGCAGATGGGGCAGACACCTAGCTTTGTCTGTCTCTCTGAGTACTGCAGTGCTTTTGAGGTGAGAGTTGCTGCTCTGACGACAAAAGCAAAGGACAGTTTTGAGAAGAAACAGAGAAACACTTATTTTCAGGATATCAATCCTCATGAATATCAGTCCTCTGTTTTCCTCAGAGTTTTTGCCTGGAACTTGTTCTAGTTAAATGTTTAAAGCAAGCATGTATCCCTTGGTTAAAAAATGCATTATAAATTCATGATTTTTTGATTTCTGCAGAAGTTCTTTACTAGGGTTATTAAATCATATTTTATGTCCTTTTCACTTTAATCTCTGAGAAAACCCAACTCATGCACACCTGATTTGCTGTCACACAAACTGAAGCAGAATTTTGGTGATTCAGATCAAATATCTAATTGTACCTAGGGTCCTGAATCTTGAACAGATGGTTTTCATCTTATACATTCATCTTTACAATGCATAGATTTATGTTTCCTGCTGAGAAGCTTTTTGTAATACACAGGCATATTTCCAGAAAGCAGAAACAAATAGTTTATTGGTGTGCACACCAGATCCTTGTACATGGCAGTGCAGTGTGTGGGAATTGTTTGACTGGAATCCCTGGAGAGGAGCAAATTCCAGTTAATGTTTTTCCTGTGATGGGGCATTTAAAAGTGTGCACTTAGTGAGGTAGCACTTCCCAGCTAACTAACTCTCATCTAAGGAAAAAAATAAAGGCTCTTCCTTCCAGTTGCTTGTTTTTGTGGCATTAGTAGTTTCTTTTTACTTCCAAGGCCTCTATCTGTCTGCTTGATTTAATTGACCAATCGGCTAAGTTATCTGGGACAGAATAGGGAGAGGGAAAAAGTAGGATGGAAAGATGAAAGAGTGTTATCTTTAAAGCTCCCTTTCCTTAAGACATTTCTTTCCCCTTATGCTTAAGATATTTTTTTCCTTATCCTGAAGGGTTTTTTTTTTCCTTTTTGTAATTCAGATTGCATGTTTCTTTCCTCTTTTAATTTTCTGCTCTACCAATAAATGACTTCTAAAATTTGAGGAAATGTCAAGAGAGGCTCGTGAGATCACCATGTTATATCACCAGTTTTCTCTGAAAGGGATTGGTTTATTGTTTCTTATTTTCCTCTCTTTTTTGAAAGGTGCATACTGCAAGCCCCAGATTTTTCAAGCTAGAAGGGCAGAGCACCTCTGGCACTGCTTGTCACTTTATAGTAAAAGTCAATTTCTGGGGGGGCAGGAGTTTGCCTGCTCTCGGAAGAGGAGCTGAACTTGAGCTTAATTCAGTTCAATACTCTTTCAGCGGTGGTCAACAGTCCATCAGTCCTCAACAGCTTTTTAAACTACCCAGCTGCCTTAGGCCAAACACTCACACAACCTAATTCTACAGAGTTTTGATCTTTCATTCTGGGCAGCCTTGTCACTGTTATAATGAGTTAAAACTGAAATGGTTGGGCAGTTGTCCTGATATTTTAAAGGGGCTATCACGCTTACATTGCTTACATGGTACCAGCACATTTCAGAGAAGAATGATGCTCCCCTTCTTGTCTCTCATGGAAACCTAAGTTCTGAATTTTCTCTCTCGCAAACTGGGGGTTAATCCATCATGAGTCTTCCCAGACCCGGGTGAAGCAAGGCTTAGAGAATGAAGGGGGAGCTGTGGATGTGTGTTCATCACTGCTTTTTGCCCAGGTGCAGTTTAGATAGGCCCACTCATAGAAGCAGACTCCAAGGGTTGTGCTGGTCCTTGTGTCTCTGGCACAGACACCCCTTGGCAGAGGGCTCACGTATCTGCCCAAGCTGGTGCTGCGAGGTGCCAGGCTCCTAATGCCAACACACATGGCGTGGCTAAGGTCACTGGGCCCTGCCCGCACCTCTCCCTTTGGGAATGATGGAGAGAGGTTTGGATATAATCTTTCCAATTAAATGTGCAGTGGTAAATGAAAGGGTTATTAATGCCTGCCATGGAGTGGGCAGTCCTGACTCCTCTGCAGCCCAGCCTGGCTTTGTATCCAGCAGCGTTTCTGGGTATGTGGCACTGTGCAGCATGGAGCTGCCCATTAAAGGGATCCCACTTTTCCAGCCATGAAGGCAAAGCAAGCAAAGTGAGAAGATCCTCTGCCAACACCCTGGAAGACAACCTGGAGCAAGTTACAAAGTGCGTCTGCACCCTTTATGTGGGAGGCAGGCAACATTCAGTTAATCAAGGTTTGGTCTGTTGTTTATTACAGTGCAATATGCTCATCAAGGGCGGAAAAAAGTGGACTGAGGTCTTGCTGTGAATATTTTTCCTTGCTCTGACCTGAAGTAAGGCTGACTATAAGAGCAAGTGTGCTTTTTAATGCTCTCAGTTACTTCTACAAATAGAACAGACACTTCATCTACCAAACAATGCTTGGCAATAGAGAACATATTTTTCTATCAATGTAATAGAGGTATATTTGGAATGACAACAAAACTTGAATATAAGGTCTAAGAAAATATATGCTCTAGATCCTACTAAACTCGTACAGTCTCAGAAAATGTAATGAAAACACGATTTAACTGTGACATTCTTTGCTTCTTAAACAATGAAGAATAGTAACTTTTTGTTTTCATGAAGGAAAATACTTTTTAAATAAATTATAGATGCTCCATATAGAGATTTTCTAATATAATTGCAATTCTCTTTGCAAAATTGACCAGAGCAGCTCAAGAGACAATTGCACATTGGAAAATTTCCTGTAGTATGTACCTTTCAAGTGTGATGTGCATCCTTTTGCAAACAGCTAGCAAAGGGTCACTGATTTGCTAAGACATCAAGAGCAGGCATAAGTAAGACAGAGTCAGCTTCCTGAATCTCTGCAGAAAGGTGAATTGAATCTTTAGGGAATGGATGGCTACCCTTTTTATAACCCCACTCTAAGACAAAACTCTCTATGATACAGGTAGGCAGACCTGTGAAGAAAATCCATATTTATTAATCTCCTTATAATCATCTTTACAGGCAGAAAATGTACATTTGGCCTAGACTGCCTTATTCTTCCCCACTCAAGTAAGTGCACAGTTTATTTCACAAAATAAATGGGAGAAAGAAGTCACTCACCACAGAGGGAATACCCAAGAAGTTATTTCACAGAACCTTCCTTACCACAGTGGCTTCTGTCATTCACTTCTTTATAAAGACAAGAAATCATATAGGGGAGACAATAAGACCTTTACTACCACTTTTTGCGTCTTTTTTAGAGCTGGTTGAGATATTTATGTAGGTGCTCTCTGGTTGGTTCATGCCCCCTAGACTAGTCTCTGCACAGGTCTTGAATACTAGAATAATATCAGTTTTGCTCTGTGTGGTGTTTTACCATGGTTGAAGGGCCTAAACTTTAGCAATTTTGATCTTACTCTTTCTTATTTGACTGGACCTAGAAGCTGGAGCTGGAGAGACTCTGTCCATTCCTACTCAATGCAGAGTTTCTCTGTGGGGTATTTATCAGGGCATCATCCAGAAGAGCTTCAAATTACTGCAGTGATAGAGCTGAAAATGTTTCCTTTCAGGAGACTGCATCAAGAGCACAGCACACAGGCTGTGTACATACCCTGCCACATTTATTCTGTCAGGTTTCATACATCTGCTGCATTGAAGTGCAGTCACTTCACAGCTGAAGTGATAAGCAACAGTAGTTTCCAAAGGGGGAATGTAAGCTGAACAATGTCACCTTTCCTGCCTTTGATAAAGACTTTGTGTCAGGTTCTTGAGGAAACTTTGACTTGCAGCAGCCTCCTGAATCTGACAACTAGGCTCTGCAACCTGGACATCCAACCTTCAGCTGAATATATCTTCCCTTTGGGACCATCTTCTCTAATATAAACAGTACATTCAGACTCAATCTTATATGCCTCCAAATTGCCTGCTTTTCTTTAAGATACCTTTGACAACAGTTTTAGGAAATAACTTCTGCCATTATTGCAGAAGTTGTGTGATGTGCACAGAGTTGATGAAGATTAATATGGGGGAGGACTAGCTAAAGTTTTTAAAGGTTTTGTGTGTATTATACCTTTTCTTTTCTATAAAAATGAAGCCTTTTCAAGTCTAATCCTGTCATGGATGTTCTCTGAAACCTCAGCCAGACCCTAGAGCATAAAAAAGTAGCCTGATCTACATGCATTCACAGTGTTGCACCGGTGATGTTTCTCCTGATCAGGAACTCAGGCTGTTAGCTGAAGTTAATAGTAGAAAGGAGAAGCTTGAATCTTAATCATTATATGTTTATTGGTCTTTTTGAAGTGTATTCACCCCACTCATTGATAGCAAACTAACAAAATGCTGTTTTTACGGGTTGTATTTGACCTCAATTTCAGTTTAATTACTTCCCACCAAAGGAACTTCCCTCATTCACGCTCTGAACCTAGTTAATAAATACTTGTGCTTCCAGTTTTCTTAAACAATTTTCAACAATTAGGTGTTTTTTTCTGCCGTCAGAGATAGCAGCTTGTGTTTACAAGCATTCAGCTGAAATTACGGCACAGCTTGCGTATATTTCAGGTGAACTTCAGTACACTTGAGACCTTGACTTAGTTTTCAGTGCTACTTTGAGGCTTGATTTAGGTGTTTAGGGATAACACTGAACTAGAATTGGCAATTGCAGAGTTAAATGGGATTTAATTTGGTCAATTTAATTTTCACAGTTTTGCTTTTGGACACCTTGTGACTTAATCCATCTTGAGAAAACAGTAGTATGGTTGGAAACATATACTGAACTGATACCTTTCTTATGAAAATCAGTAGAAATAATATTTTAAAAGAGGTCTATTTTCAATATGAAACTCTCTCTAATAGAAAAAAAAGGCTATTTTGAATTTTCATCAAAATTTCAGGTTCAGACAGCCTAAGTATGTTTGAGAAGAGATCAAACCTCTGTACCATTTTTACCCCTGATTGGTTTCTCCTTTCTGGGTGAAAGTAAAGAAAACTACTTTCTGAGGGTCTCTGCATATCAATATCATTCCTTCTTGCCTCATAACTTGGTCTTGCATAGTTTTCAAAACCTGCTTTGATGGAACCACTGATTTCACATCAGGATTAAAAACAGGTAGCCAAGTTGAGATTTACGTTTAAATTTTAGGTTAAGACTATCTCTCCGACTGAAAATCAGAAACAAAAAGATACCAATTAATTTTAAATAAATAAATTGGGAAGAGGTAGAGAGTGAAGCTGTTTTTCTGGAAAGCACCTTGTGTCTCTAGTTGGGTTAGCTTTGTAGTTAACTGTCTCAGCCCTTGTACTGCACCTGAAGAAAGCTGTACCTTGTGTGAGAGTAGATAAATGAGGTTCACAGCAAATGTGTTCCTTTTCAGCACCAGGAGTGCTTTCCTGCTGCATAAAAAGAATGTACTTGGCAGTACATGTGCCTATTTAGTTAAATTATTAAAATACACACCTCAAAGAGAAGGAAATTTATCAAACATCAAAGTAAATGGCCAGCTTTATGTGTTCAGTAAGGTCTGATCCAAAATCCACTGAGGAAGGCAAAGTACATTTCTGTGTGATTTGAAGGGCTTTGGTCCGTGAAATGTCAATGGTTTGACAACTCAGATCAAAGTTGCATGGACATTTGCATGCCTGGCAGTGCAGCTGAGTGCTTAGTGGGCTTTTTTGCCTGGCCTGAGCAGCTTTGGTGTCTGCCTGTTAGGGGCAGCGGTAACATCAGTTCCCTAAATCATCAGCTTTGCATGGGTGTCCCCTTTATCCAGGAAAAAGGGTGTTTTCTATTGCATAATTCACTCTTGGCCTGCCTCAGCAAGACTCCAAATGTCATGTGGATGCATAAGGGTAAACACAAGCACCAACAAAGGCATTTCCAATTTAAGTAACTGGATGGTCCCAGAATTGAGTGGAAGTCTTAATTAATTATTTAAATTGATGGTATGTTTCATGTCCTATGACCAGATTTTGTGCCAAGTCATGGTTTTGCTCTTACTGTTTGTTCCCTGGCTTACATCTTGTGGCTGAGCCATGGTCCTTCTGTAAATGAACAAATCTTGTTCCCAGACAGAAATATTAATTGAGAGTGACACAGCTGCTTTTTGGTGTCTGCCTGTGTGTCATACTCTTGTGCAGCCAGTGATGGGAGCTGGACTTGGATCCACCACTGAGCCCCCACACAAATGCTGGTGTGGGAAGGGAAGGGCTGTGCCCTGGATCCTAGCACTGAATGCTGCATTCTCTTTAATATCTGCCTCTATTTTTGCTATTCTATCCTCTCTTTAAGCAATGGTGTGTTTGAGCAAAAGGAGTGTGCCGCCAAAATTGGAACATATATATGTATATAAATGCCCCTTTCTTCTGCCTGCATACATTAAAGAAAAGCAGTTACACATACCACGTGAGAACAGAAATAAGTAGGTGTGTGATTGCACATCAGGCTTCCCTAAATACATTCTCATCAGACAGTCAGGAAACGTTATGATTTTATTACCAAGGGAAGGCTTTGCTTTTATTATTTTTGTAGGGGTAATTTTTGGGTTCTATAAAATACAATCTCCTAACTAAAGAGTCTGTTTGTTTTGAAACCTTTGGCATGAAAGAAATTAACATTTCAGTTTCACAGCTTTTACAATTGTAGTGGGTATCTCTATTAGCTGGTGTGAAGCAGGGAGTTTCTGTTATGTTTATTTGTTTAGTGGCACTCACCTCAGGTTCACAGACATCATGGTTGATACACTAGTATGAGATTCTGGGAAAACGTTCCAAAAAAATTTGCACACTTCAATGATGTCTCACAAAACTGTGTGTCTTGCCTGGTGATGCTGAAGTCACCAGCCTGTATTTTATTTGCTGCCCAGAATAGTAAGGGAGAAGACAGCCATAAATTCATTCTGCCCCTTTTGGCTCGCTCACCAATTCCCTTTTTGAGTTTCCGCATGTTCTTCTCTTAGCTTTATTTTTTTCTCTGCTCTCTTGTTTTCACTCAAATTCCGTTCATATACACATGTAAGTCTCAAAACCCTTTGTGATGCTCCCTTTAAATCTCTGCTTTCTTGTTTCATGCATTTGGTGCCTGTTCTCTCTCCACACTTGGTTTTTTTGGCTTTATCGCTTCTTTGTTTTTGTTTTGTTTTATTTTGTTTTGTTTTTTAATGTTCATTCTGTCAGGTTCCCTGTCTTTTCCCAGCAACCCTGGGACGACGTGGCAGAACTACCTCTATTTCCTTCTCTTTCTGTACTGCAAACCAGGAACTGAACTCCTAGGATGGGTTGCAAAGATGTTAGGCAGTATGCAGGGAGTAAGCACACAGGGGAATTTGTACCCTTGCCTCCCTGCAGCACCATCTCCTCCTACATTGCTGCAGTGTGGGAGCATATGTGAGATCTAGAGAAAGGGATACTTTGGGGTGCCTTCAGCCCTCGTCTTTATCCCTTTATAAAGCAGGATGGTGTCAGCTTGATGGCATCAGTTTGCAGCAGGTGTAAGTGCTTCTGTAGCCAGGTCCTAGGCCAGGAAAAGAAATTTCAAGTTACGTTACAGCAGTACAGAGTATAATGATAGAGATATCCATTAATTTAATGGGCACTCCAGGGGTGACTGGCGTAGGGCCCTCAAAGGATCTTGGGTCATCCCACATCCCACAGCTCTGAAGGCTTTGCTGCTGGGGAGGCTGTTCAGACCAAAATTATGATCAAAGGGCCCAAATCTCTATGTCAGCACACATTATTCATCTGTCTGACAACCCATCTAGTTTATAAGTTCTGTAGACAAATAAGGTTCTGTTTTTAATGTACTTGATCATGTGCGGAGTACCACAGCCTTTGAAGTACCCCAAAGTCTCTAAGGTGGCTCTCCAGAACAGCTGTCTCAGAACAGGTATACATCCCTGTGTATATATTTACATCTGCATTTGTATATTTTCTCACACTTATCAAGGCTTTATACATCGCTAAATTTCATTTTATAATGCCCAGCTACATTTTCTCTCTCAGTATCCTCTATTTTTAATATTTTCATCTGCCTAATTCTTATGAAAACCATTACTCTCTCCACAGTTTTTCATCCAGCTGTACAGTAATTGTCAATGCATTCTAAATATCCCATTTTATGCCCAATTACAGAGACAGTGATTTCCAGGTACAGGAGAAACATGGGAGTGTTTCAGGCTTCTGCTTTGGTGGCCTCATGTTCAATCCTATGTACAGAAATCAGGGCAGCTGTCAAAAAGAAAGCAAGAATTGCTTATTCTGGTTTGGACATTTATGTGCCTGGTTTCTTAAATATTTCTGTATCTATTTCAGAAAAATTTCCTTTTAACTTCTAGGGAGTATTTATTTGCTCTGTAGTGAACCAAATTCCAAGCCTTATTGTATGTCTTTCATATGCCTGTAATGACAAAGGCGTTTTCTGTCTCTCCTATAATACAACTGTGATAAAGACACAGCGGTTGATCGGTATCCAATTCCTTCTGAATTTTGTATTTTTTCCTTTATTCTGATCTGAAACTGAGATTGCATTGAATAATGTTAGATAAAGGTGAAGTCTCTTGGGGTAGATCATGTAATGGCAGGACAGATATCACATGAGGAGGACCCAATGAGGTGAAAAGAATAGCAGTACAAGAAACTCATTTAATTTGACATAGCTATGAATATTTGACATTTTATAAGGGAATACAGAAATGAAGTCCATCTTACTCATACTATGATTCTCTAGGAAGTACAGATTTTCTTCCATGTGTAATCTCTGTGAACACAGAGGTTCAGGAGGCTGGCGAAGAGAAGTAGCAGCTGATGCAAAGATTGTCCAACCCCTATAAAGGAAACTTACTGCAAAAATTGAATTCCCAAAGTTTTTGCATTGGGTGTTAAAATACTGAGCTGGATCACACATGCCTTGCAATAGATGCTCAAGCTTTTTATACATGAGAGAAGTTTTCCTCCATGTATGTTTATTGCTTACATGTTCTGTTTTCTCCTGATGCCATGATGATTTTTTGCCTTTTCTTTTACACTCCTGTTATACCTTTTTACAATTCTGTATTCTTAGTGCTTTTTGCCTACATTCTTGGACTTGTTTGTTCAGATAGAAGACTAAACATTTTAGAAGCTTCGTAGGTAGGGATTAGTGTGCCCCAGACCCCAAGGTCCCCTCCAGAACACATTCTGTAAACAAAGATAGAACCATCCAGGGGGAGGTTCCTTGGGGAGCGGGCTCATTCAAGCCTCTCATTGGGGAATCTTTGATAGATATGCTAATTAGTAAGACCTATAATGTTATACCAGATCTTTTGGGGTGTGCATTGTGGTGTGTATTTGGGTGCATTCCACCTGGACGTGGTGCACCTAAAGATCCTTAAAATAAATACCAAGGTAAAATTCCTTTTTCCCCTTTTAACCATGTGCAGTGGGTTCAGTTTGTAAACCAGGCAGAAACACCAATTGAGTGTAGTGGTTTGGTTCAAAATATCCATTACTTATTTTCCTTCTGTGAGATAAGAATTAGGAGAAAGCAAAGCTGGCACAAAACGTAAAAGAATATAAAGAAGTTTATTAACAGACCTAAAAGAAAGAAAAAGTCAGACTAAACCTTCAGAACACTTCTCCTCCCCCCACCTTTCTCCCTTCTCCCAGTGACAATGTAAAAAGACAACCCTTGAGATTTTCAGATTACCACTTCTATAATAACCTTGTTCACTTCACTTAGGGAGAGGAGTCTCTCTTGCTCATGCTATGGAGACATCTCCACAAGAAACAGTTCTTTCACGGCTTCAAGGTCACAGCAAGACAGCAGCCTGGGTTGGTTCTCTGCTCACATGTGAAAGTCCCTGCCCTTGACTTACAGCTTTCCCCACAACTGCTTTTGAGGGTCCAATCTTGAGATACTGGGGTACCATTTTAAGGATGAGCTGCTCAGAAACAAAGGTTCTCTTCACCTATCTCTAGGAGCATCTTCAGCTCCAGGAACAGAGGCCCTCCTCCTCCCCTGGGAGCAAGGGTCTTCATCACTTTCACCTCTTTCTGTCCGAGCTTCTCATCAAATTACAGCTACTTCAACTTTTGCTCATTTCAGCACAGGTACTTTTGCTCACAATTACAGTCATTTGCTTGTTTCAGCACAGATACTTCTGCTCACAATTGCAATTTGAATGCTCCACCCCCCCCATGCTTTCATGAAATTACAACGGGTACTCTGATATATCATAGTCCATCACCATAGCTTTACAACAGAATTTCAGCTTCTACCCTTGAAGCACCTCCTCTTTCTCCTCCCTCAGGGTTTCAGCTCTTCCTTCTTTACTGACTTTGGTGTCTCTATGGTGTTTTCTTCACTTGCCTCCACCTTTCCTCCTCCTCTGACTCGGGAGAGGATTGATGTCCGCAGGCTTCATCTGTTCTGGAGGAAACTTACAGCACTAAAAGGGTTCATCTCACCCAGCCCTGCAGCTGGAATTCGCTTATCACTGTTGGTCACATGCTCTTTGCCGGGCAGCGGCCTCAGATGAATTTCGGCCGCACTGGAGGCGGGGAGAGCCGGGCTGCGCTGCCTGCACGGAGCAGGGCTGCGGGGCTGGTCCGCACTGAGGGGCTGCGGGTGGAAGAGGGCAACACAGCTCCAGGATGGCCTGGGCTGAGCCCCACTGGGCTGCGCGAGCCCCCCAGTTACCTATCACAAGGCCGGAAGCAAGAGAGAGCTTTCCTGGGGTTTGCTCATTCTTAAATGTGGACCGCAGAGGCATATTAAGCTTCTTAAGTGCCTTAAAAAGTTGCCAATATTCAAACTAGCCAGTTGATAGGTTCTGTCAGGTCATAGAGGAAGCTGTAAGCACCTCTTTGCAAGAGAATCACTTCCCTGGCTGATGGAGCCTTCTTTAACTGTGCTAAACCATGACACCATGTTTGACTCTTGATTTTAAGACCAGGAAAAGGCATCACTCCAGTGTCTCTAAAGCAGAATAACAGAACAGGGAAGACACTCTCAGATGCCCTGGACATGCAAGGTCTGACTGAAGGTCAGATCCCACTTCTCTTTCAAAGCTGAGACCAGAGAGAACAGTGAAAACCTTGTAAAAATACTCTGTATTCAGGTTGTTCTTAAAATGCTTTCTTCATACTATGCTTGAGATAACCCAAAACCTCTGAAATTACTCTGTGTACCCTGTTGCTCCTCACAGCCAAGGAGTTCTTGCTGTGCTTCTTTCTGATATCAGCTTAAATTTACGTGGTTTGACTTAGGTCTTGCTTTCACTGATGCTTTCTTAAGACAGCTGTCATTATCTCTTAACTTTATGAAGTAAATAAGGAAGAAGATATGGGCTAATTTTCTCCTTCCTTCTTTTCCTCTGATAGAATTAAATAGGAACAGAGGCTGAGAGAGAAATCCAAATCACTTGTTATCCTGACACGGTTACTCTGCAGTACCACAAAATTTCCTCTTCCTCCTCTCTTTGGGTGTGCCCATCTGGGTTAAGAATGAGAGCAGGTACCTCACTCATGCACATCCTATGGAGGCTTCCGAGGTCTCAGACAAGAGCCAGGAAGAAGTTGTTGAGCCTCCTTTCTACATGCCCACACTTTATTGACATCAGGCTCAGGAAGAGGGAGCAGTAAGGAGCCCATCTTCCCCCAAGCTGGGGCCTAGCAGAGCAGGCAGAAGTTGTACATTGCATTCAAAGGGGTGGCATTTCCTCTGAGGCTTTCAAACCCATTCCTGTTTCCTGTTCCTTTCTGCATCAAAATTTGATAATACTCACGTTCCAAGTAATATCCCAAGCTCATGCCTCCTTCATGGCTTTTCTTCTTTTCTACCCAAAATATTTTGTTGAAGTAATGTAAAATTTATTTTAGGAATACAAACCCCACATTTTGCATCATGCTTAAGCTTCATTAAGGAAAACATGACCTTATATTATTTATTTTGCTCTGTGTACTGCAAGCCCTGTGTTACTTACTCATTTCAGACATCTGGGATTGCTCCTTTTAAGCATCTGCTCCATCCTTGGCAAACTTAATAGCTTTCAGATAATTTTGACCACAGAAACTAAGTGCTTTGTGGCTGGGAAGAATTTTGCAAGGTAGATCATTGAGGTTATTGATGGATTCATTCCTTTGACACCTCCCTGCTATAATGTGACAACCATTAGCAAATACTGACTTGTATATACAGTGATGACTGTAGTTTTGATACAAAACAAGAATTTGCCCGAAAGATTCTCACCTCCTCCATGAACTCTTAATTTAGTTACAAAATTGTAACCATTCGGTTCCATGGCTGAGACATGCAGTTTTGAAAGGACTAGAATGATTCCTAAACAGCTTAAGCAGTCGACCTTGTCCTAGACATGGACTCTTGTGCATTGTATGCTAGAGTCTTCTCGCATGATTAGCATAAGACTGGTTTCACAACATTATCCCTGGCTGACAAATCCTGTCTGAAGGTTACCTGTCCCCAGTCTCTTATGATTCCTCTCTCCTTAAATGTTACAAAATGCCGAACAACCTTCTCTTCCTCCAAACTGCTTTTTAAGTGTCAATTAGAAAGCAAACTAAGATCTGTAGCTTGTAACAGGGCACAAAGACAAGTGACTCAGCTGGTGCAAACATGAGATTGGCAGGGGAGTTACTGCAGCAAATCCCAGCCGGGGCAGTGGAGAGCTTGACGTCCCTTACATTGCTCCTACTGCCTGTGGAATTGTAACAGATGACCACAGCCTAACAGAATCCTCTCCAAAGAGGGGCCCCCTGCTGCATGGCAAGTGCACATATCCTCTTTCAATAATGAAAACCATTGGCATCTTTTATTCTGTGTGGAAAGGGTCAAAATATAGAATGAAGACTCATATTCACACTCCTCTTGTGCCATGCCTTTATTGCACTGAGCATCTGCTGCCCCTCTGGATTTCAGTGGTGACTGGGAGCATTCTGCACAGAGTGAATCGATGCCAGAGGTTGCAAACCCACCAGGATGAGATCCTGCTTCCTGATGGGCAGGTGGCAGAGTTCTGCTGCCTCCAGGTATAGTGTAGAAGCTAATGCTATACTTTTCATCAAATTAAGATAATTGGGAGAGCATTGCCAAGGCAGTCTCTTTATTCTGATGAACACTGTGCTAAAACAGATGTCCACTAAATAAGTTTATTTGTTTGTTTGTTTATTTGTTTGTTGAGTGACTAGATTACACTGGTCTCAAATAGCACTCATTTGCCCCCAGTGGAAGCAGTCCACTTGGCTGGGAGAAACTTCTGCTATTCCTAATTCTGAGTTTTCTGAACGGGAGATATCCAGGTGTAATTCACAATTATCACTTTAAAGTCTTGATGACATATCAGAGCCTTTTGAGTAACAAAATGATATGTGGACATTTTTTAACAATAGCAGCAGTTAAAGATATGAAGAGAGTGGGGAATGAATACACCATCCCTTGAAATCTTTAAATCAAGTGACTGCCTTTATAAAAGATTTTTTTTGCAACACCCAGTATTATGATGATAGATGCAGGAGCCACAGAGAGGATTTCTGTAACTGAGGTTATGCAGAAGGTCAAATGAGATGGCCATAATGATCCCTTCTGGTCTTAACCTATCAATCAAAGGGCATTAAATTTTACTCACTGAGCTGGACATGTGATTATGCAAAACAGAAGTACAAGGATTTTCCTGCTTGTAAAGCGAGAACCTGGGAAGAATAATAACCCTGGGATAAAAATATTATACTGACCTTCTTTCAGAGCATCTAAAAGTTACAGTAGGTCCTCTTAAGATTAGCATAAGTATCCTGGTTATTCCAGATGCGATGAATGCTTAGAATGGAGTAGATTATGAATGTATAATTTATTCTATGACCTGAAACAACTTTGTCCTGGTATTTGGAAACCCTTCTGCATTTAGCTGCAAGATGGGCAGAGAAGGGTTGTTGTGGGGTTGTTGAAATATTTTAATGAAGTTCATCCTCATATTTTTGTTGTGATATTGGTCTATGCTTTTTATAACAGTGTATTGCAAAAGGGACCTTCTGTGATGTTGTTGTCTCATCAATACCCTCAAAACCCTTTTCCTTCCACTGTACTGTGAAACAGCATGTGGTCTCTGTTGGATCTCTGGGTCTAGAAATTTGGATTAAGTTTTCCCCTTGCTAAGATGCAAGAAAATGAAAGAAATCACATTCCATTTGTCTGTTGGCTGGAGCTGCTTTTAAAAGCAGAGGGATGTGTGGGTGGAGGGTGTGAGAAGGAGATTTTTAACTGGCATATACATGTGTAAACAGATATTCAATGATTTGTAAAGAGCTGAGCTGTACAGCACCGAAGAAATATATAATCCTTCCCCAAACCTCCAATGTTTGAAAGCTGGTGGCTTCAGCTCCTGACAACTGTTTTCATCAGTAGGGCCACAGACAAAAGGATTTTTAGACTTTCTTTCAATCAATGTAACTGATTGGCAGCCATTGATTAAACACTCATGTGGACCAGTGCTGACTACTTCAGTTTGGAAGAGAGTGGGCAGGAAATGGGAATCACCAATGTCTACAAGCACATGCTAAATTGTATTGTCAATCAGATGGCCAAAGGCTCCAGTGTGTTGTCTGCTAGACTTGGAAAGGACAATGGTGTTTGTAGCAGGTGAAGTTGTCCTGGAAGTCACAAAAACATCTCAATTTTATTTTTGTCTCACTTTGCTATCCTAGTTCAGTTTTCTTAGGTTTCGATGTTGTATGTGGCACTGTATGCCAAAGGAGAAGGTTTCTGTTACAAAATTCTTTCTCAAGCTAGGTCTTTTGGTGATCGCCACTTCACAAGGAAACTTGTATGAATGGGATTTCAAGGATTTTATGAGTTTTATGCATCTCTCTTCTTAGAAAAATTATGCATTCTGTTGGGGCACGGGATTTCCTGCATCACTGAAAGCTTCAGCTGCTCAGGAAGATTCATGGAGCAAAAGTTAGCCATCTGTACTCCTGGTCTCTCATGTATTTTCTATATCTAAGCCAAGAATTAAAAATTGAACCTTGACAGTTCTTTTCATGACGGTTCTTTCCAGTTCTTTCTGTGAGATGATCACAACCTAGACAGAATGAGACTTCTCTTTGGGTCTGATGGGATTTCTGTGGAGGTGGAAATAAGAGCAGATATAGCTCAAACACCCTCGCTGGCTGACTGGGAGCTAGGGCAGGACTGGAGAGAGGGGAGACCTGAGCAAAAGAGATAAGTGGAAGTGGTAACCTGCTAGGAGGACCAAGAAAGAATGCTGTTGATTCACTGAGAAGCTCCTTACTTGGGAGCAAAGCAATATATAAATACCAGGGATGGTTAGTGAAGAGGAGAAGCTGAGGGGCAAATGCCAGGGAATTCTGATAAGATTCTGAAGGGCATCACAGAAAGCTGGAAAGCACCCTGGCCTCACACTTTGGGAGTTTTCACAGTCAAAACTGTAGCTGGTGAAAGATTTTTGGAAGATTTTTGGAGTGCATTAATGAATTGTCATTGCAAGCAATATTTTGCTTTCAAATCAGACTCTGAAACACTAGTCTCAGAGTCTAGTATTAATTCCTGATGTCATTAAAAGATAGACATCTCTGTCTGTCATGCACTGACATTTATTTTATAAGGCACTGACATGATTAGAGCTTTGATTTGATTTTCTAGCCAATATGCTTGGCCCAGGATTCCCAGGAGTTGTCTTTAAATTTAGCTTTCTAAGTTCAGGTTTCATTCATCTATACATGAAGTAATTTTTTAATATTTTAACACCTAGTTTGGCATCTTACATCTTCTCAAGTCTTCCTTTGCCAGGCCACTTCCTTCAGTGCCCAGTAAGATTACTGACTGTGGTAACTCTTGGCCTTCCTCCCAAGAAGACCCCTTCAGCACTATTCCACATAGAGCCAAGGAAAGATGAATAGGCTGAAAAATAGGCAACTGCTCTCTCTGCAGTCCTTCCCCATCTGTTTAACCACAGTGGGTCCCATGTGTACGATGTCTGCAGCCTGCGCCTTAGGGATACAGAGAGAGAGTCACTGGGAGTGCAGCAGGCACAGGTCAAAGGAGTGAGACTGGTAACAGTAAGGAATCTCAAGTTTGCAGCAGAATCTGCCCCTCCAAAAAACCCCCAGGTATTCCTCTGTGCAGTCATTCACAAAAATATCTTCAAACATTTCAGTTCAGTCTGGTCTGACTTTCTAGGGGCCAAACCTGATACCTGCACATTATTTGGGCGACCTGGTTCTTCTGCCTGCACTGGATAGCCTCTTGAAGTACATCAGATGTTTACACCAGGAGTAAGGAATAAATGAGGAGAGTAACTAGGCTAGACGAGGCTATAAAAATATAGTTCTTACCCTTCAGACTGAAATACTACAGCTCTTTCTGAACTCTTGGCCTTTTTTCACACTGGGATGTTTACAAAGCATCAGAAGATTTTTACTCTTTAGATCTTGAGTGCCTTAAAAGAGGTGTACTTTACGCCAGCTACAAAGGCCCTCAGAATCAGACCTTACATGTTTAATCTGGATGTGCAGAAGCAGACTGTTCCACTGCTCATGCCTCAGTGCATTAACTAATCTTTAAAGAACAGGGATTAAGGAGAAGCTCTGCCCATGAACAGGTTAGTCCAGGCTGTCTAGCCCAGGCTTCAAAAATTCATTCAGATTCCTCAGAGGTGTGTAGTGCTGATCACTGTCCAGACACAGGACACTGGATTAGACGGACCGTAGGTGTGACCCAGGGCCACAGTTTTCAGGTAAATTTCCATTGCAAAATGATATTACTTTCTTGGTTTGTTTTTGTGAGTTTTTTGGTGTTGGTTTTTTTTTTCTACTCCTTCCATGTGCATAATTAGTTGTTCATTCTGTTGATGTATTGATACTGGTGTGTAGTAAGTGGAAGAAGCTGGATTTTTACCTCCTCTTTTGTAGCCAGTGCTCATCTTTTCCCTGGCTCTGTCTAGGAGCCTCTTCGGCCAAGAGACACAGAAGAAAATTAGTGTCTCTGTGTCAGGAGGGCTGGAGAGAGGAACCCACTGATAAATGACAAAGGCTGATCAATCCTTCTGAGTTCTTTTAGCTCAGCTCAGGTTTTATTTAGACATTGCAATACTGTTCAGTGCAAAGGGACAACTACTACTATTGTCTTGCCATCAGCATTAGAAATAATAATATTTAACATGGACAACCTCTGCACATGTTCTTCTCCTTGTCATTTAAGTTTCTAAAACACAGCAAGGGAAAATTGTTTCCAGTATTAAATAGCATGAATGGAGCTGACAGTGCTATTAGAATCATAGAATGGTTTAAGTCAGAAAAGATTTTTGAGATCATCAAACCCAATCGTTAACACAGCACTGCCAAATGCACCACTAAACTGTGTCCCTAAGCACCACATATTGTTTTTATCTATCTTTTCCTATATAGATACAGATATATATGACTTCCACTGTAACATTTCAAGCATCGGCACCACCTGAGAGCTCTTTGCAACTGCAGCTTATGCATTTTGCAGTAAAATTTCTCTCCCCTTCTCTTTTCCCTCCTCTTCCTCCGCCCCCAGAGAACCGACAGGCTTTCTACTGACAAATGTTGAGTGTTGCTCCTGAGGATTTAGCATTTCAGGCTGTGTCTACACAGCTTAGGTTTCTATTATTACGCAATGGCTTAGAGGGCAGTGCTTTGCCACATAATTACAGAGCCAATCTGTTAGGACCAGGAGTTTGGATGCCTCTTTCTATACCAACTATTTGCCTCCTGCCCACTTAAGACTCCTCCCTGATACTCTTACTTGTTTATTATTAGCTTCTTTTTGTACCCGTTTCATCTGGTTTCTGGTTTTCTTCCCTTTCCTTTGCTACATATTTGTTTATTTCAGAAGTGAGGGGTCTGACTGAGTCGTGCCTGCACGGATTCCTATGCAGCACAAAGCACTTGCTGTATGTTGCATCGTCAGAAGAGGTAAGAAGAAATTCCTGAAGCTGCCTGCTAGTTCTCTCGGGTTTTTCACTCTCTATCTTTTTTTTTCCCTCTCTCCCTTTTTTTTTTTTTTTTTTTTTTTTTTGGTGTGTGTGCACATTGCTTGTCTTACAAGCTGTGCAGGCTCTGCCATCTAGAGCACTTTGTGAGATCACTCCACTTTGCTGTTTTTCCTTCTTCCATCTCTGCGTGACTGTGAGTGTGTGTATCACCCTGCCTCTCTTCCCCCCGCGGTACAACTCAGCCCCCTACCCCAACACACACTCACATACACAGGAGCTGGGCTTGCTTGTATGAACTTGAAGACTTGCAATACTGAAATGCATGTGTTACCTTGGGATGCACTAGGATGAGAATGCTCAAAAAGCCTGCAGGCTGCTTAGTCCTCCAAGACTGGGTTTTTTAAACGACACAGGAAAAGAACAAGTTGTTCACTTTTTTTTATTCTTTTCCTTTTTCTTTTTTTTTTCCTTTGCTTTTTTTGTGCTTTGGATATTACTGAACAAAGAGTCTCAGGGATTCACACACTTGGACTTCACTGAATCAGGCTGCATCTGACAAAAAAATCTTGTCTGCATTTTGGTTTGCTAGAGATCAACTGGGATTTTTCTGATTCTATCTTCTTTTGAAAAAAGGATGCATGGAATAGAAAGAAGGTCTAAGTGCCTGTCTGAGTCTATTTTACCAAACCTGGGATAAATGTTACTTCTCTAAGGTAAGTGCAAGATTTTTTCATATGTATGTATAAACTATATAGTTATAAACTATATATAGTATGTACCCAAAACATTTTATAGACAGTTACCTCTGATGGCAAAAAATATCTCAGTTGTACATCCTAAAGCATTGGAGAAATGTATAACTTTATCTCCCTTTTCATTCTAGCTTAGATAAGATTGTTCATGTAGAGTAATGGATCTCAGTCTGGTTTCTGCTTCTCATGGTATGAAAAGGCACTTCAAAGAGAATATTTTTTTAAGAGTCAATAGGAATTTTTTATGATAGTTTTTAAACAGTGATGGAAAGTTGTTTAAAAGAAAGGATAATAATTTGGTTTCTAATAAAGGAAGACTTGAGGAATAGAGTAAAGCTGTGAAACTAATTTCAGCTTTCTGAGGAATTAGTAAATCCTGCAAAGCTAAGGAAGAACTTCGCTGGACAGATCAACTCTGCTGTATGTAAAACCAGAGAGGAAAAGTGTGAGGATCTTGGAAAATGTCATGTGAAGAAATGGAAGGCATAGGAACAGCTAGAGAAGGGAAGGGAGTGAGGGGTGTGGAGGGGCAGTGGGCACCCACTTCAGTGTCTGCTGCCACAGAGGCTGTTGTTCTTGGTAAGGCAATGCCACTGGTGATGGACATCCAGAAGTGGTAAGGTGGGCATGTGGGGGATGGGGTACACAAACAGGTATATGCTATGTCATGTCTGTCTGACGTCAGCAGACATATATGCTCTCAGCAAGATTAAATGTGCTGAGATTGGGGTGGGGGAAGCATCTAAGTGGCAGCACAGCACAAGATATATCAAAATGGAAACTGAGTCTCTGATTTGAATGGACATATGCACACGTTTGGGAGACAAAGCAGGTGCATGACTGAATAAAAGAAAGGAACTAATGCAGTAAAAGAAATTGGCAGTGAAGTCAACAAGTCCCAGTATGGTAGATTAGTAACTGGAAATGTAAAATGGTCAGCTGTGGTAGTGTATGCAAGGTAGGGTTCTTAAACTGGGTAACTCCTACATCCACAAAAGAGCCAAATAATATTGATTTAAAGCAAGAAAATTTTTTGTCTTTTCAGACTACCTGATCTAGTATTTTTGGGGCAGTGCCATAGAGATATTAAGAAGAATAAGGTTTATTTTACCTACTCCATCTTTGGAATTACTATGACAGAAAAACTCTTATTATGAGGAGGCAGGGAAACAGTAAGCATCACTTCAGTCTATAAAGTCACAGCTAATTAAATTGACACCTCTTAACTTTATAATATAATGTTCATCATGGGTATGTCCAGCAGATGCAACACAGTTGTCATGTGGATTTTCTGTTCCTCCAGAAAGTGGAAACATTGCCATACAGGGGATCAATTTCCTATTGGAACTTGCTGTATACAGCCACTGTACTAAGGGAAGTTTTGGCTTGTGGTGAGAAGAAAGACAGACAAATAATTACTTTCACTCTTGCCGTATTTCAGGCTGGTTGCAGTCTCCTTGTTTACAGCTTACTCTGTGTCTGTGGTGAGTTTGCATTGCCCACAGATCACCACTTGAGCATAACAGAGTGCTTCTCGTGTGCGTTCTGCTCGGAGCTGCCGGGTTGCAGCAGCAAGAAGAAGAGCTCCAGAGCTTCCCTGAAATTCTTGGGGAGAGAGGGGGTGCAAAAAATAAGCAATGCCAGGAGACAGGTAGCAAAAAATTAATGCTGAACCAAGCTATTTTAACCCATGATACCCAGCAAAGATCTGTATCACCTCTTGGATCAGAGGCAGTGTCTGTCCTGCTCTCCCCAGCACAGCTCTGGTTTCTTTAGGGTGAATCTGGACCGGGTGTGCCCCAGTGTCTGACTGTACAGGGCACTGGCAGGCAGGCAGGCTGGCACCCCTTGGTGCACCATAAAGGTTGAGAAATGTGACCCAGCCTCAGAGCCCCTGTTCACTGCTGTCCTCTCTGCCCTATGCTGCACTTCACAGCTTTAGTGCTTCTTGTTTAAATTTACAATAGGGCCATTACTGCCCATTTTTTCCCAATGGGAGGTACAAATGGCACGTGTAGCCTTGCCCAGTAGCCTCTTCTCTGCCTGCTGCTAAGGTGGACCTGAGCTGACAGCTCCCTGGCAATCCTAGTCAGAGTGCTTCTGCTCCCCCTCTTTGCAGAGGAATCTGACCACTGGCTCAAGTTTGCAATGTAATGATTAGAGACCCATCTGATCCGCCCCCTCCCCCCACTTTTTTTTTTTTTTTTTTTTGTACTTGGGGGCATAAATACAAAATGGGAGGCTGATTCAAAATTATCAAGGTTTAACTGGTAGTAGGCGGGAATATTCTTCAAGTGACTTAACTCCCTGCTGAGGGGTTGTGGACTGAAAACTCTTAAGGCTGAATTTGCTACCCACCCTCACAGAGGGGAGGGAGGGGAGGATGACAGTGCTTGTTCACTCCCAAATCCCATTTTGCATTGCTAATGCATTTCTGCCTTGACCTACAAAGATCACCTGTGGGAGAAGAGGAGTAATTTGTTCCAAGTGTGTACTCAGTCTTTTTTTTCTGGCTTGAGCACTCAGCCTTACTTTCTTTGTGTTTGTCCAAGTGTGCTGTCACGGGTTTGTTTTCATGGAGAGGCTAATTGCCCTCTAGGTGCTGGACTGAAAAGCATTAACGCTCTTTTTGAAGGAAGACATCTGTGGCTCCTTCAAACCAGTCCAGATGACTCTGGAATATACTGCCCAACACCAAAAAGGCCATTGCTGTATTGCCTTTTTCCTCTTTGTTTTTACCGTTTAGAATTTGACTGTAGTACCTAAGGATCTCACCAAGGGGCTGGGATTTACTCTGTCAGTGTCCAGAGGCTGCATGTGCTTGCAAGGGGCTGAACAGCTTCCACTTATCAACTGAAACTTGTGACAAAAGACAGGGTTTCATCTGAGTGCACCGAAATAACAACAAACCTCACAAATCACAAATCAGCGTGATGCAGTGTTGCAGTGAAGGGCCAGCTGTTACTCTGTGCCCAGCCCAGCTCCACCCAGGATGCACAGAGAGAGGAAAGCCTGTAAGTGATACTTCTGGTTCTAGGAACTCAAACTACCTCCTGCGTGGGTGACTGACAAACCTTGCCATGAAATTAACATACATAAATATGTCATCAGAAGGCCCGCAGTGATGTTACATGGAAAATTGGGAAAAGATCACCTCATTTAGAAGTATTTCTGCATCCCTTGGTTCAGTGATTGTCACTTTGCTTCAGAATATTTACATGATATTGTTTCCAATTTTTCTGTCTTCATGTCATTTTCTTTGTCTTACCCATGATATGGGTGTCTGATGACATTCTCATCTTTATGGAAAAACATTGGTGACAAATCCAGGATAGCAACTTCAGCATATAAAATGAGCAGCAGCAGTAAAAGTCAGAAAACATCTCTTCAGTTAAAAAATTGCTGATTTGAAAACATGGGAGAAAGGGAAAAGATGTGCTGTCAGGGTCTGGTCCCATGCAGAATCACTACTGACCTACATAGAAGGCAGATTTGAGTGGGAGTTTTCCAGTATAAACGTTTTTGTTTTTCGCAGGAAAAAATATTTTAAACAGACAGACACTTGATTAGGAAATAGTCGGTCTTACAATTTCCTGACTATAAAACTTTAGGGACAAAATTTCCAGTACACCTCATCTTACATTCCTTCTGGAAGATAAATTTTATTATTTCTTTCCAGTTCATGCATTTTCTATGAAAACTGAAAATAATTCATATGGAACTTGATTGTAAAATCCCCTTTTGCTAAATGACAAGCAAATCTGTGAGTTGCACTGGAATTAAACATTCCTGGCCCATTAAAAGGCTTGCATACCTTTGGTTTGGGACACGGAAACTGTACATTTCCATTTTGACTCAAGGGACCAGAAAACTTTTGTCTGCCAAGCCTTAACTGGGAAGTCAATTTATTTGACCAAATGGGATTATTCTAGGGGTATCTTGGCAACAAGTGCTGTGAGATATCAAGGCCTCTGAGAGCCTGCCCTTGAAATAATTTCTCCAGCTATGAAAAACTTACGTGCTGAGAGGATATGGCAGCTAAATAACAGCAGTTAGGAGGGGATGGTTGCAGCAATAGTACAAGCAGTACAATGGAGCATTTAGGAGGCTTCTGCTAATCACACTTTAGGAAGGAACAGGTCTCTAATCCTTCGGCAGATCTGCTGCCACTGTGGGGTAATGGAATGAGGTGAGATAAGGAGAAGGTGCTGGAATAGCAGTAAATCCAGGGTCCTGGACAATGGTTGGTCAGAAGGTAAGAGGTAGGGCTGGTTCATCTCAGTGCATAGCAAGGCAGGTTCTGAGCTGAACAGAAGCTGGATTAAGGATAATATCAGCAGAAAGTACATGATGGCTGAAGGCATCTTGTCTATTTTAATAGAGCTAATGTTGCACTGAAAATCCCTGGAAAACACGTGTGTGGCACTGGTGCAGAAAATCACCAGTGCGACTCTCTGCCTGGAGCCAGAAGACGTAGGTCAGGGTGGTACATAGGCCTTTATGTGCAGGACTGAAACAAATTGCTGCAGTTGTCCAGTTAGTACTGTAGAGTTTGAGCTGATCTAGTTGGGAGAATGAAAGACTATGGAAAACCTAAATGTAATCGAGTCACATGGATTGTGGTGATCAGGCACCTTTGATATTGGAGGAAATAAATGTAACGGTGAAGAAGTAAGGAATTCTTCATCTTCTGCCTTTAGAGGATCAATTTGCTTTAACAGGCTGAGGAGCAAGGGGGCTCAAAATGGCACCAGTTACCAAGAGCCCTTAGCCATTCTTTTGTCATGTCTAAGCTCCTCAGAAAAGCTTCAGTATACATGTCAGTCAGAATGAGTAATCCTCCTTTTGTTACAGCCTAAAGATAAAAACTAAGAACTGGAAAGGAAAAGAGGATATGTTAAGCATGCCACATCCTCTGCTCCAGTGGCAGGATGGATAGGCTGTGATATCAGTGAGAGAGAAGCACCTGTATGGGTGCTAGAAAGGAAGAACTGACTGTACCAGGATTTATATTAGATGTCTCTGTTAACAGCCGTTAAAAAAACGTATCTGCCCTTCCAGTAAAGAATGGAAACAATGAGCAGTCAAATGGCAAAAGGAAAAGTCAAGAGCAAAAAAGTGCCTGTCATGGCTTGTTCAGCATTCCCTGTCTGGTTTAAAAGTAGCCGACAACAAATGTCTGTCTCCTTCCCAATCATTTCAGTAGACATTTTATCTCCTTCCCTTTGTGAATATTCCTGTGAATAGGGAAACACATGTGATACTCAGAAAGCTCTGCATGTGAAACAAGTATACTAAACCAAGAAAGAATAAGGCCAAACTGTATTGATAGAAAATAAATTATCTGGACTGAGACCATTTTGTTGATTTCCGAAATGGAGAACTAGTTGGCATTTTGTATGAGTTATCTTCAGTGTAAGTGAATGTTATCATTGCTGCTGGCAGATATTTAGTGTATATTGGTTTTTAAATAAGGGTACAACATTGATTACTTGCTCTCCAAACTATTGACTGCACTTTCTCCCTGTTGTCAGGTCAGATAACTTATCTCCTCTGTAAATGTTCAGTAGAAAAATGGGAAAATGAGTTTGCTCCCAGAAACTCTCATGGAGAAGAGGATAAGGGTTTTTGTTTTTTTTTTCTGGCTTGGGTTTTTTTTTTTTTTTTTTTTTTTTGAAAGCTACCTATAATCAAAATAGCCTGTATTTATCCCTGACAATTGAAAAATTCCTCTGTTAGATATGCGAGTATTTTCTAGTCCCATTTCACATGGCCAAGTAGGCCACTGAGCTATGAATGCTTCAGTTGACACCCACTTTGGAAGGACAGTGTGACCTTTCCTTATTAGCACAGCTACATCTTCTGTTCACCGCTTCACAGACGCATTTTGACAGTGATACCTTCTTGAGATGAGGGGGAAGGTTGTTCATGGACTTCACGGTTATACTGTGTGGCCTGGAGTGTCACAGAGAATGAGCTTTCTCCTGTCCATGGTCTCCCATCACCCTACCCTGACTGGAGAAGTTTCAGGGGCATTAATTAATAATTGTTTCCTTCTGATCCAGGATTGGGTGACAGTAGTTTCATGGGAACTGAGGAGAACTGGTCCTACTGACAGAGTCAGAGCAGAGCAGCTGAAGACCAGCTTGATGGATGCATGAGGGCAAATACCCTGAGGGCGAAGAGACAAACATTTGGAGAAAAATTTGAGAAATTTGGGTAGGATGAGGGGGAAGAGAGAAAGAAAGATCAGCTGTGTTACAGCTAAGAAGGTATTTCTGTCTATTTAGTTATTTGTACAACTCTTTTTGCCACCGAGCCAGAGTACCAGGCTAGGCTAAAGACAGACTTATGGTGTGTGTCTTTGGTCACACTGTACATGGCTGATACCTCTCTCAGCCACTTCAGGTTGTTTTCTTTTTCACATCTAACCTGTTTTAGCCTTTTGGTGAACATTAGAAAATGTGCTCAAGCCCTTTGTGCATTTGTTTCTGTTGTTTCCATCTTTCTTTCACCTCCCTGGATCAGTGAGCTGAGTGAAGAAGCTATTTCTTTTATTTTTCTTCAGGACTGAACACAAAGAGTTTCTTATCATCAGCTAATACTTATAACTACTCCATTCTTAGTAGAACCTAGCAACAAGCTTTCAAGTCAATGTGCGAGAGTCTCTAAAATGTGCCAGGTCCATCTTCTTATGATCTCTTTTCCAGAGAGAGGGCAACTGATGGGCTGAGCTCTTTCCCTTCTGTGCTGGATGTCTAATGGCTGTATTTCATGCCCATCTTAGTGTTTTTTATTTAACTCTTTTACAACTTTTTACTTGCCTAATGCTATGAGCAGCAAAACAAAGGTCTGTGATGACCTTGTGGGTCTGTGTCTTGGGAAACCTCACTACTGTGCCAAGAAAAGGAAGAAATCCATCCTCCTGCAAGAAGGCTGAGATAGGACATGGTGAATTTCTGTGCACTGGTGACTTCTATCTGACGTCAATGTCCTACCGCATAATAGAAAAATCAAAGTTATGCCACATTTTATCTCAACTATAGGATTGACATTTAAAAATAAATAATGCCCTCAGGCCAAGTAACAGCTGCTGCAGTTCTTTCCAGCACAGCTCATTGATCTTGTCCTCTCATTTGACATATCCTGCTACTCCCATGGTGCTGTAGTTAGCATTAAATCCCAGAGAGATCATGTAGTGACCGAACTGAAACTGAGACCTAGTTGGGGTAGACTTTGCATGCACAGATATAGCAGTCCATACACCACCATCTTACCACACAGTGGAGAAAGACCTGAGAACAAGGTCTTTGTTAGGCTGTGCTCTCTCTATTTCTTACCGAGGTTTTTTGCTTATTTTATGTTAGTCTAATCATGTTCATCTTAAGGAATTGCTTTCAGTTTGTTTTTTTTTTTTAATAGCAGGTGTTGTTTTATCCTGAAATGCTGGTGAGCTCAATGCATATGTTAAAAGTACAGTATTCCACAAAAGCCCTGTTATAGAAATCAAGTATGTTTTAGGAAATCTGAAATAAAAAGCCTCCCAAGTTTAGTGCATGATGTAGTTGCACTCACATTTCTCACAATCATTCCTCTTTTCTTTACATTGACAAGTACGGGAAGAGCAAAAATGAACTCTGCAGCCAGCTGTTCATCCTAAATATGTCTCATCTTGCTAGCCCAGGTAAAAGGCAAATTGCACTTTGAGACTTCATTTCTGCAGCAAATCAGGTCTATTTTCAGAAAGCTGTTTCTTCAGCCACAGTATTTCAAGAAGGGAAGCCGGGGTGTGTTCCTGCCCCAAGTGGATTATGCTATGTTTGCAGAGACTTTAGTCATAGGGTGGGAAACACATTTAAGAACAAAAGAACACAGTTTTGGACCTTTGCTTCCATTCCTTCCACTCATTATATTTTCAAAACCTTTCCAACATTTAAACAAAACATTATCTGAGAGCTGTTTGGAAAGAATATGGGATCTTAGACTGTCATTCTCAGAATAATTTCCACTTTGTTTCAAAACAATCTTTCCTGTAGCTAGAAATTTATTTTGTAACGTATTTTGTGGTCCTTCTATTGTAGCATCCTTTTCTTAAAAAAATTTGGTTTCTGTTTTTGTTTCTGTAGTCTTACCAGGAACAAGAAAAAAACATTTACCTTGCCAACACAGGTCTTTTTGTTTGATCATGTCATAGAACAGATATTGTTGAATTTGGAACAGATATTGTTGCTTATATGGCACCAAGTAAAATCACATTTACCTCACACAAGAAAAGGATATTTGAGCTTACTGGTAGGCCTTTGTAAATTGATACTCAGGTGAAAGTTGATTCCTTATAATTTTGTTGATAAATGCTGAGCTTTGGGTGACATTAACTGACGTTGTTCACTGGGATTTCCATTAATTTTCTGACACTGTTTGACTAGTGTGATATTCCAATGTCCATGCTTTCAGGTGTATTAGTCATTCAGAGAGGCAGCAGTGCCCTGAGATAAGATAAAAAAATAAAGAATTAAATCATAAGAAACATTTTTTTTTAGAATTTATACTTCTAACCACCATTAAAAATTAATAAAAATAAAATATAAACTGTATCACAGTAAGTGCATTTTAATATTGATATCCACTAAATCCTGGCATCTCACAGGGGAAAGAAATGGCAGTACCAGCCCTTTTGACATATATGTGTATTAAAATATTTTCATTTATATTCGGGAAAAAAATGAGGAAGGAAGCATAACCTTGCAAATAAGGCTTTGGTCTTAAAGACAAAGTAAGCCTGCAAGAAACAGTCTGTGCAGGACTTACTGAGGTTTGAAAAAGCCCACAGTTGACTGCAAAGAAAAAAGGGAAAATAACTTTCAGTTTGCTTAATTTTGGAAAGGTTTTCCAGTTTTGTACATTATACATTAGGTCACTTCTAAAATGGAAATGGTGATTTGCAGTTAAATCCTCGGATAATTATATTTCTGCTTCAGATTCAATAAATGTTTTTGGAAAGGTGAAATGAGTCCAACTGAAACAAAGGACCTTCTTCCTGTTTAACTAAAAAATGGCAAGTCAGCTCAGAAAATGTATTTTTAATTCTTTTTGATCCCTTTTAATTCCATTTTTCAAGTAATTAAACATATATGTATAACGTGTACATGCACATTATACATATATGCATTCTTGGTCATAGGCATAAACTTTGCTTTTCACTTCTGCCTTTGTAACAGGAGATAATGGTAACAGATGTCAGAGACCTGACTTAAGCCTAACAGTACTGACAGTTACGAAGTGTTTATAGACTAGTGAAGATGAAGAAAACACTCAGGGGAGTACCTGTGTTGACAAAAGGAGACACAGAATTTAATGAGAGCTGGTGAAGAATTCGCAGTCAGCCTGGGATCTGGACAAGCTCGAGAAGTGGGCCCATGGGATCTCATGAGGTTTAACAGGATCAAATGCAAGGTGCTGCACGTGGATTGGATCAACCACCAGTATCAATCCAGGCTGGGGGATGAACAAATTAAAGGCAGCCCTGCTGAGAAGGACTTGGGGGTGCTGGTGGATGAGAGGCTGGATATGATCCAGCCATGTTCACTCATAGCCCAGAAAGTCAAATGTGTCCTGGGCTGCATCCTGCCCCTCTGCTCCCCTCTGCTGAGACCCCACCTACAGTGCTGCATCCAGCTCTAGGGTCTCCAGCACATGAAGGACGTGGACCTGTTGGAGAGCCTCCACAGGAAGGCCATCAAGTTGATTAGAGGATGGATCACATCTCCTATAGGGAAAGGTTGAGAGAACTGGGATTGTTCAGCCTGGAAAGAGAGTTTCATGATGACATGGCTGTGGTCTTTCAATACCTTAAGGGAGTCTACAAGAAAGATGGAGAGGGACTTTTTACTAGGCCATGTAGTGACAGGACAAGGGGGAATGGCTTCAAACTGACAGGGGACAGGTTTAGATTCGATATCAAGAAAAAATTCTTCCCTGTTAGCGTGGTAAGGCAGTGTAACAGGTTATCCAGAGAAGTAGTGGATGCCTCATCTCTGGAAGTGTTCAAGACCAGTTTGGATGGGGCTTTGAACAACCTGGTCTAGTGGAACGGTCTTGTCCATGGCAGGGGTCTTGGAACTAGGTGATCTCTAAGGTCCCTTCCAACCCAAACCATTCCACGATTTTACAAACTTCTTCTCATTAGGGAATAGGTTTTATACAAATTAGCTTCCCGAGTATGTTGTGGGAGGGGGTGTGTGTATTATTCAACGTCTTAATTTTTTCTGTCTTTTAAAATATTTTTGGCTGGAATGTTTATGAGTTTTGTTTCTAAATGAAATTGAACTTTATATCATGTTTAAAGCTTTAATGTGGCATTTTGTGCTATTTTTACAGAAAATATCTTCTTATATTTTCTGGAAAGCAGATATTCTTTAAATTATAATGAGACAGTGTAATCTAAATAAGTCAAAATTTTCACTCAATTTCTGATAAAATTATGCCTTCTTAACATTTTTAGGATTGCTGATAGCTATACAGCAATAACACCACTTCTCTTTGTAGAATTTTTTTTTCTCCTTTCTCATTTTTTTGTCTTCTTGCCCGGGTAGGTCTGTTATTTGTGGATGGTTATTCACAAAGGGAGCAGATAGTACAATGGCTTCTCCGAATAAAACAGGCTGTAAAAATGCTGAATTTACTTTAAGGTTCACAAGACAGTTAATATGAATGTAAAATGGCAAGGAACACATGGTATTTGAGTGGGAGGCTTGTACCAAGGCAAAACAGACCATCACAATTCCAAATTAACCTCTGAAATATTATCTGTACAGAAGCAATGGTGGGTGAGAGGGGACACAAGTGATCATCAATGAATTAAGAAGGAGTTCACTGTCAATGCTCTGTGATAGATGAAAAGTAAAAGAAGCAGCTGAGAAATGTAAGAAAGTTTCCTGTGATAGAGGGGTCATGTGCAGCAGCTCGATGTCCTTCATACTGAAAGTGGTGTGGGTGGTTCGTGGTTCATATTCTCTTATGTGTAAAAGTGAACCTGCAACTACTCCACTTTTAAATGTGTCAGGTACTATCATTAACACGTGATTCATCACTCTCAGCCACGGCAAAGGGGAATGAGGGGCTCCTGATAGTTTATATCAAAATCTTCCTAGAGTGCAGAGCTTTTGGAGACTGTATGTTGGCATGCTGACACTGCAGTAAACACTCCCTTTACTTTTAGCCCATCTTCCACTCAGGACTCTGAGCAAATAGTAATGAACTGATCCTTGGTGCTTTCCATGTAAATTGGGGTAGTGTTACTATTCCATAAGTGAGAAAATTGGCACGTGGATTTTGGTTTAACTGGTCTGAGATCACGCACAGTGTCTATAGCAGAGTTGTTGGTTGCGTTTCCTCATCCTGCTGAGGCTGAGGCAACGGTGAGGTAGTGCTACACCAGTGGAGTGGAAAACAGATCAAATCCCAGAGCTGTGCAGCAAGAGTGAGCTGTGCCTACACGAGTAAGCCCACTGGAGAACTTAATTTAGGCTTTTCATTTCAGCAAGACTATTATGAAAACAGTACTCAAATAGCAAGCCTTAGCTAAAGTAGGAGCCACTGAACCCTTTTGTGCAATTTTTACATGCTTTAACAGAGTTGAACAAAATTGTCATCACATGCATTATCTTCCCTCTTATTTTTGCTATGTTTATTTAATAGTCATTTGGGAGGGATATGGATATACCAGTGACTGGAATTGCAAAAAAAAAAAAAAAAAAAAAAAAGGCTATATTAAGCTTTCTATCTTGCTTGGGATGCTAGAAGCCATCCAAACATACATCCAGGCAAACCCACTCTTCCTCATGTTTATTTTACTTATTATCATGAATAAGCATACTGAATTACTGATGAAATCCACACTAGGAGAAATTCAAAAGATATAATTATTTTACTCCAGTGATGGATTGAAACCTTTTATTCATGTTACATATACAAAATTTCTGCTTTTATTATGCTACACCTAAGATTTATTTGGCCTCCTGATTTTTAGGACTTCTTATTTCAGCTGAAGTTCTGGAGGATGTAATTTACGTCAGCTCATGACTGACTTATTCCTTTAGTTTTCAGATGAAGAACCAGAGAACTTCTCACCTCTCTGCCCTCATTGTGCAGGTAAACATAACCTCAGCCTCTGGTAGTGAAAATGGTCAATTTAGCACAATCAGAAAGCTCAGCTGACCTAAGATCATTGATCTAGTTATTCACAGAGGAAAAATGCAAACTGCTCATAAATGGTTCATATGAAAAAAAACCCAAAAAGTAGAATTTATACTTTACAAGATTTATAGTTACTTACGTAAACTCAGAAAAAAAAATCTTAAGTCTTTTGATCAAAGTTTTTCTTATCGCTTTCACAGGACAACCTTTAAGCCTACACTGACAAACAAACAAAAAATCTGCCATCAAACCCAATAAAGTTCTGCACTGCAGCTGCTGATCACCCATTTCACATTTGGTGCAGTTTGCCTGAATTGCTACTAGTCCCTCCTACTATAGACTACAGTCCAGTCTCAGCTATCCAAACCTCAATTACCCAAAACAGGATGACGGTCTTCCGTGTCTGTTAGCTGTGCTGATAATTCCCATAATTATTTGGACATGCCTCATCTCCCATGACATTCAGTTGAATGAAGATGCACTGCCTGTGAAAAACTTCATTTTAATGTCCCACTCTAACTCCCCTCATAATACAGGCAGCAGCAGCATGTTTACTTGTTCTTCTTGATGTGGAAGCTTCTAATATATGACTACAGCAGAGACAAAAACAATAATAAATATTCAAGAACCCCCAGTGTGATTAGCACACATAATCCATAAGAGAAGTAAGAAGAGCAGTAGTTATTAAATATAGATGGTTTACTCACTATGTCATCAATAAACATGTGATTTGTGATTTCCTGAGACTTTTTAGGTGATGATTCATTCATGATTTTATTTATTTTACTGTATAATGAAGCAGAATAGCAGAAGGAAGAGATTTTAGCTGATGCCGCAAACATCTCCTTATTTGGTGAGATGTCTTCCTGTACATTTTAGCTCGAGAAATTAAAGTTTACGGGTCTAGTCCCTGTAAGACTACTGAGCATCCCTGGAAAGTGCTGTGTGAGATTTTCTGTTTGGTACAAAGTGGTACTGCTCTGTAGGTACAGCAGACAGTAAATTTGCCATTGCCTGTAGTGATAGATACTAACAGAGATCCACCAGCACAATTGGCTGCCTACAGCAGCACATTTGGGTGCAGCTTCAGCTGTTAAGAGACTTCAGTGCTCTCATCAGTGATGTTACACAGTTCTGGCCCTGGAAGAGGAATTGAAAAAAGTGCAGGGAAGGGCAGGATGAACGGATGGATGGATGGATGGATGGATAAGCTTTTAAACAAAGAATGATTGAGTACTGCAGCTTGGAAGGAATTTACTCTAGCTTGATATGATAAAGATATCTAAGGCCATGAAAAATATTTTTGTTCCTTATCTCTTCCAATACAAGTCTTAGAGGACAACAAATTAAATAGGCAAGTCACTGGTCCAGAACAAAAAATAATGAAGAATTTCTTATTTTGGGATTATGAAAAGCTGTGAAACCCTTTTCTGCAGGATTCAGGGTTTTCTAATAGCTTGCTTTGGTCTATAGACCATTTGGAGATCTAAACAAGTGAAAAACATGGTGGTTTTTTACATGCAAAGACATTATCTTCAACTAACAATGTTAGGTGGGCCACAAGCAGCTAAGAAGCTGAAAGAGAGTATTCTGGGAAATTATCACCAAAGGCTTGCATTGCTTCTAATTTTTTTGATTGTTTTCCCTATTAACTACTAGCAGAGACAAGATAGTGGGCTGGATATACCATAGATGTGACACAATTCAGACTTGTTCTGACTGATTTGATTCAGGATACTGATTCCTACAGTCCTCATGGCACAGAAGGATGGCTAAGTCCACAGTCCATATTTGGCTGAGTCCACAGCTGTATTTCAGCAGCATGCAAAGACGTGCAAATTACTCAGTGCTTGCACATGTGGGCAGAAGCAGTGATCTTCTACCAGGATGCAAAGTTTCACTGCTGAGATGACTAAGTTATTAGCACTCTGGATTCTGAAATGATGCTGATATAATCATGGTCTCTGGCTCAAATAATTCAGATAGCTTTTATAGTGTTTCACTCCTAGTTAGGTGAAAATTGTTCTCTCTACACTTGGGCTTCTTCAATAGTTGCAGTGGCTGGCTGTGCTGGTGTGAGCATGAGGAAGCTGCTGCTGAGCTCTAGCAGCTGGAAGAGGTAGGCATTAATCTACTTCTTGAAAAAAAAGGTTTAAATTGTGTTGTGGATCTCAAAATGGAAAGAGGAGAAGGAGTATTCTTTCTCTCTTGTGAAACTTCTTCTAGACGTTTAATAATGACAACATCTGAGTGTATAGACAAGAGGTCTCTTGGAAGGCTGTACTTTCTGACTGTGCAGGAGTCTGAGCTCTTGCATACAGTGCTCAATCCCTGTAACAAGTTAGAGGGTGTGGCAAATAGGGGGAAACTCTTTCAAGTAAACATCTGACCAATAAACAGGTATGTTTTCTATAACTTTTGTTGATTTAATTCAGGATTTTTGGTGTGCATTTAGCATCTGGCTGACCTGAGTTTCATATGGGCTGAATTATTCACTGGTACCTGCCTTGCATTACCAAGGAAGCTTTTGCTTATGCTGGTGGAAGATCCTTCAGAGGAGAGCTTTTGGACGGACAAGAATAGAGGGAAGGCTCTAAACCAAGAAAAAAAAAAAGGATAGGGGAGACTAAAGAACTAGCAAAAAGATAACTGTTGTCAGAAGAGTTTATTTCTTTCTCGGCTGGTGTGCCATTGTTTTGTTAAATTTCCTTTGTGATAAACCACAGACAGACTTCTCAAGATTCAGCACATAAGAACATCAGAAGGCTGGTACAGGCATACAGAAAAAATATATTAAATGTGCTATAAATTATATATTATGTCTTTATTCCCAGTAACTTCTTGGAGTAATTTTTCTCAGGCTAAATTTTTAAAACATTTATTCAGGTGTTGCCAAGGTACTCTGAAAACCTAAGGAAATCCTGAGTTATTTTATGAAATAGCTGAGTGCAGGAGGGAATTGTTTAGACAAATTCTCCAGTTTGTTCAGAGTGTTTCGAATAGTAAATAAATGAATTTAAGTTGTGAGACTCCATGCTTGGATAGACTCATAGACATTGACCATTGCATTTTGACCTGCAATATAAGAAATGCTGACTGCATTGCCTTTCTTCCTTGGATCACCCCATTCAATACTACCCTATACCCTATTTTTATCTTTTTTCTTTTATTTTTTTTATTTTAATGACCAGAATATCTAGATTTTTGTAATGTGGTAGAATTAAATGAAACTTGCCCCCAAGAGAAAACTACACTGATTCTTTTTCTAATACAACCATTTACAGAAGTGCCAATGTGTCCTAGGAAACATGAAGGCACAGTACTCTTTTTAGAAACTCTACGGAGTTATCAGATTTTTTTCTGTCTTTTTTTTTTATTTCCTGCTCAATATTTCAAGAACTATCTTTAGGCTGAATAGAAAGAAAAGATTTATTGACAGCAAGATTCATCAGACTATGAAACAGTCTCCTAAGGAAAGTTGATAGAAACTTTCAGCTTTTAAAAGTAACTTATTGGGCGCAGGGGAACTCAAACCTTTTAATGTGCTGCATGAGATAAGAAATGTGTTAGAAGAGAGAGGATGGTCTAACTGGCTTGATAAGGCTATCTTTTGATGTGTAGTTTCTATAGGTATTTGCACAGAAACACTAGCATTGCTAATTAACTGCTCATCTGCTTCATGTACTTATGGCTTACCAGCTATAGTCAAATCCCATCTGTCACTTGAGGACAATTAAGTGGGCTGAGAAGCATCATTTCATGACTGCACCTGGCCAGGAGGAGCTATTCCAGATGGACAGCATGGGAAGCAGGAGACACCTAGAAGAGGAAGGGGAGGAGGCTCTCTCTTCAATAGGCAGTTGCAAGTTGTTGTAAGCCCGTTCATATAAAGCAAAAAAACCCACCTGTTCTGGAGTGGCACTGATAGGAGCACACAAAACTCATGCATGTGCTTCCAGTATCGGTGCAAGAGCTGTGTGGTTTTCTTCAGACTACTAAGGTTCCTGTCCTCAATTTTGTATGATTGTAGACTGTGGAAAATTGCAAGAGCTGACCAAAACTCAACAAATGGCACGAGTAATACTGGAGATGAGGAAGAGATAATATAACTCGTGCTATCAAGTGAGACCCAAAGCCTGGAATAGGGCTAGGGTTAGTGGTGCTGCAGCATAGGTATATGATATTGTGTCTTGGTTCTGCTTGGTACATGGTCCTGGGGAGTCCTGGGCTTCTCCAGCAGGAATCATGTATTCAGGTTGCCAGCCCAGCTACCTGAGAGAGTGCCAGTAGTGACTGTGTCTACCACGGAATCTACAAGACTTCTTCCAAACTTTGGGTTGCTTGCCTGTCTCCTGGTGTACAATTCAAGGGCCCTCATTTCAGAATTTATCTTCCACCCTGGATATACATCCAGAAATAGTTTTTAAATTTGCCGTTAGAATGCTTGGGAAGGCTCCCTGCATTATTAAATAACCAGGACCAAATTTTCATAGTGTTTTCACAGCTCTCACTTTGTGCATTTTCGTTCAGGCTGCTCTTGCTGTCTGCTGCCTGTGGCTTGCAATGTGGCCCTTTCATTTGAGTAAGAAAACATGTGATGAATAATTATATTTGTCCCTAAATACAATGTTTTCTTGAAACTCTTCAAGCGGTGTCAGTGGCCCTTTAGAGGCCATTTTCAAAGCTTACAACAGTATGTTCGGGTAATGAGGTAACGATAGTGCCTCAATTATATGCTGCAAGTGAGGAAGAAGCCTTAAACTGCCATTCAGCTTTAGAATTACTGCTGTAATTTTAAAAGTATCTGCCCTCATTTCTCTTCAAGTAAAATCATCCACCCCATTTGTCAAGATAATGACATCCATGGCCAAGCAGGGCCTCTCCTTCAAATGATAGCTTCCTTCAGAGGGATGCCATTAACAGTCTCATTTTGTATCACCTGAATCTATATAGTTTAATTTATACCATTTCTATTTTTTTTTTTTTGGCTGTTATTCACCATATCTGTCCATTATGCATGACCAGGAGACTGAAAGAAGGGCAACTGTGCCATATCAGCCTTTGTGCTGATACTTCCTAGCAAAGATTTTACATATATATATGTATATCTATATACACACACAGATATAAATTATATATATATGTAGAGATTTGCTGTAATTTTTTCTGGTAGTAGATTTTGCAAATCCTGGCATGGTGGAGTTTTGTCCACCCAGTTGCAGTGGGCTCTGTGGTCCCACCTGGCAGGGCTGCATTCGGGCCAGAAAGACACATCAGAAAAGCTCTGTGGCGGATGGACCCTGCTTCCCCTCTGTGGGAGAACAAACAAATGTCTGAATTCTCTGCTCTTTCTTGCACATCTCATATGGGGAAAGGTTTCAAATAAAACCACCTCTCTTTTGTAGAGCTGAGGAGTCTGTTAGGTGGCTGTGAAGAAACAGTAGGTAATACTAAGTCTTGTTCACCATAAGCATTCAGAAATTATCACTCTGGACATCAGATGAGAGAGCTTAATGTGGCAGAAACTACCTTTTGTAGCACTACCTGTTTTTAGGGTCCCTTCTCCAGTTTCTGAAGTACTGTGGACCATTTAAAAAAAAAAAATAATAATAATTCTTTCCTAACCACATGATTCCAGAATCCTTGTGCTCCCGTGTGTTCATGTGTCCATGGTCCCTGGGCAGCTGGATAAAGGACTATTTGATACTATTTACTGTTTGTGCATGTCAAAATTAATTAAGACAGTTTCTCAAAACAAGATTGTGCAGGATTTTGTGGAGTTTGTTGTTGTTTTTTTTTAACCTCTTGGTTTTTGTGGGGTGTTTTGTTGTTTAGGTTTTTTTTCTCTAGGTATTTAAAATATACTTTTAAAAATTGTTATTTAAGTATTCTGAGAGCTAGAATTGAGCATCAGTTTACCTGTTTGTTCAGGAAACCCATAACACGAAATGGATTTCTGCAGAGAGAGGGACTCATTTGCCTAGCCCTGTTGATCAAGACAAGAAAGATGAAATAAAAGCCTGAAACATAACAGGTAGAAAAACAAATTAAAATACTTTAATTCTTCCCTAAGCAAAAGGAGTAGTGTAAGAAATATAGGAGAAAATTTTGAACAGGATTTTTTTTGCATTGGGCTCTTCTCAATTTAAAAGACATACCTGAACAGATTTTTCTCAACCACAAAAGTCATATCTTTCTAACCTGTACATCACTTTCCAAATCTAAAAATATTTTTTTCTTCTTCCATCCTCCCCTGCTAATTTGAGGCTCTAAGGTCTTTCATAGCCCTTCATGAGGAGTGTCATATGTATTTTAACAATTTATTTTTAATTCTGTTCTGTCTCTAATACAGATTCTATCAAAACAAAAATCACAGTTTTGATGCCTGTTTCTGGCACAAGCACAGCCTGAGACCAAGTAGGGAATAACACGGAAGAATAATCAGTGTATTTTGGCATACTAGATACCCAGTTTCAAATTACTGTGATTACACTTTTCTCCCCTGTTACTTTTCTCTCTAACATGACACCAAGCACATTTCCTTCAAAAAATACATATTGAGCCTACTAGAGGTAATAAGTTAAGGTCAGATTTTTTCAAATATGCTCAGCATATTGAGTGCAGATGCAGTGCTGAGTGCTCTGGTGTTTTGTAGGTTGTTTTTTGTTTGCTTTTTTTTTTTTTTTAATGATCCCACAGTAGGATTTATTGGTATAAAATTACTTTGAAAATTCATCTGCTATGTAAATGCCTCAGGTCTGCAATAGCTGGTTCTTAACAACCTTTTTTCATTTTGGAAAAAGTACTTTGGCTGTGGGATTTTCAGACATTCTCCCAAATGCCAAATTCTGCCCTCACTGAAATCGGTGAAAATAATTTTATCTTAAATCGATGTCATCTGATGTGGATTTTTTGGTCCTGCTTGTATTCTTTCCCCTTTGTCCACAGGTATAATTTTAGGAATAAACTTCATCTGAGCTCACAGAGCATCAGCATAGGTCTCAGCTCTTTGCTCCTGTGCTGTGGGTGCATCAGGCACATGCGATGCCCAGTGACTCACACCTGCCAACACATGTACTAATTGTGGCTTGTCCTTAAACCTAGACAAATATCTGGGGGTTAGAGGCCTGTATAGGCGTGTTCCATGCGCAATCCTTTAGGACTGGTGAGGAGAAATACACTTTCATGGTGCAGCTGTGCTCAGCTACAGTAGATGAACCACTTAGTAAGGTAGATATCAATGGTAAGCATGATGAATTACGTCTCAGAACTGTCTAAGTCTTTTCATTCATCCACACAGGTCGCCAGATGACAAGATAATATGTGAATGTCTAAATTACAGGCCTCAAAAATGAGATCAAAGGTACTGCTGGCCATGACTGTCACTGTGGATGGAAAACACGGGGGTCATTCAGTGTGCAAAAGCTCTTCATCTCTATTTTAACTTTGCATCCTTACCTTATTTTTGCCCCACTGGTTTCACTTGGGAAAAGCAATTCCATATGAATTTCTTCTGAAACCTTTACCTACAGCTCAGGCACCGTGTAGCTCTACACTATGGCCATTTCCCTTTAAATTACGTAGTTTTTTCACTGTGAAACAATTTGTCCCTGGGACTGTTTTAGTACCACAGACACAGAAATGGACCAGTGACTAACTGATTCCCTCTCTAAGACATCATGTATTTCCCATTGTATCTATCTGTGCTATGATGATACCCTTCTTTATTTGATTATGTTCCTTGAACTCTCTAGATGATAATTTAGGAAATTATTTGCTTGGCTTTTTTTAAGCTTTTGTGTTGTTATCACTATTATTTATAGAGACAATGAGTGTATAGAGATATTTGGATTTGGGATTTTTTTCTCAATTTATGAAAATATTTTTATTTTTAACAGATGAATTTAGGATAAAAGAAACCAGATCCTAGCACATCACTGCTTTCTGGTACTGTTATGGTAAATGAATACAAAATTCCTTGACTTACCACAAGCTAATACAAATCTGTGGTTTTTTCCACCTCTTTTAACCTCCTATTTTCTTAGACCATATGCTGAGGATGCCACCCGTAGCAAAGGATCAGTGTAAAGCATCAGTTGCAAATTATCCAACTGAGATTGATTGATTTTTCAATTTATGCATTTAACTCTCTTGGTTTAGATTTCAACCTAGACCTCAACTGAATTTCAATAATGACACATGCCAGACTTACATGCTACACAGCTCCTGAAATTCTATAAATCCAACGTTGGTAATTAATGGATATTTAGGCCCTGGCTGACCTTGTACCTTTTTAATAAACCTCTGGGAAACTAATAGGTTAAGACATAAAGAACACATCTGAAATGCCCCTTGTGGATTAAGCTTCCAGGGGTGGCAGACACTGAAGTTTCCAACCTTCCTGTGTTTGAAGGTATTTAGTTCTGAACTCCCTGTGCTTCTGAGGTTTGCAGCAATCCTTCTAGGGCTGTCTAAACAGGATTTATAGCCAAGCGGTAAACCAAACGAGCAGTAAAAATTCTTAAATTATTGTGCTAGGCAGTCTTCTAAGCTATACTGAAAAAGTAATCACTTTCACTTATGAGTCTTGATTTATTGTTTCTGAAAGAAACACTGTGCTCTGGTAGCATTTTAGTCAACTTCTTTTGTTGTGGCAATAACTGCATATTACCTAGATTTCTTCCTCTATTTCTATCAGTATTTTCTGCTGTTTGAAGGGAATCTCATTCAGTTCAACAAAGTTTCCAAGATAAAGAAGTAGGAAATCCAGCTGTGACCGTATCATTTGGAAGAAGGGATGAAGGCTTGTTGTAAGCCAACCAAGTGAATTGGACAGTTTTCCACATATCAGTTGGAACATTGGATACTTGACCAGCAAGATAATTTTCAAGTTTGAAATCTGCTTCTGTTCCTAATGGAAATGAGAAAAAGTAATTTCTCACCACTTCCGTGAAATGTTTGTAGAGGGACCAGAAAGGGAGATGTTAATGTGGGTAGCAAGAAGTCTAGCCATAGGAAGCAGCTGCAGAAACTTTAAAACATCAAAACCCTTGGTTTGTTTGGTTGGTTTTTTTTCTGTGCACAACAAAAATTTAGAAACGTGGAACTTTCTTTCACAGACTATAGACTCTGGGTATGATTTTCTCTACCCAAAAGAGACAAGGTGACCTGAGTGTAGAGCTTTCACTGCTGTGATATGAAACTGCAAAGCCTGATGAATAGGCAACTGCAATTTTTTTACAGAATTGTGGCACACAAAGTCACCATGGCTTTGAAACTGAGCCGAGATCCATACATTGGATAGCAGATCTGTGTAGCATTGTTACAAACTGTAGTGCAAGGAATCAAAAGTCATGTTTTCCCTGAAATTATAGGTAATTTTTATGTTTCTGACTTTCTCTTAAACAAGAAACCTGCAGTTACAAGTCAGTTCACAGTGAAAAGAAAAGCTTATTACCTATGGGACCATTGAATCTGGAGAAGATTCGAGCCATGTTGCAGGTGAATACCCCATGTCACTTACTGGCTGCAGAACCAGGGAAGCAGGGCTTTCCCAAAACACCAAGTCAGGAAAATAAGAGCTCTCACATTGCAGGAGGTCTATGTCTCCACAACCACAGGAGAGAAGGAAAGCAAGGTGAGCACACGGCCAGGATTTCTCCCTCACTTTGCTCCTCAGAAACACGAGCACAGATGACCATTGTAACCACTAACTCACAGGGCAGGAAAGCCCTAGGGAGATGCCATCACCAATGCAATGTGCTGCTGCCTCCCTTGCAATGGTTGCCTTGTTCTTTCAGTTGCCTGCAGTTTGTTGGGACCTGAGCCTTCCTTGAAGCATTGCATTCCAGCAGGTGCTTTTGTTTCCTGCAGCAGGTGTTTCCTTTACATTGTCTTATGCTACCCTGCCTATACCATGGTAAGCAAAGAGTAAATCCTTTTTAAGTGACTACATGACAAGCACAAGACAGACACAAGAGACACTATCTGCTCTATTCTTCTGGCTGAGAAGGGATTTAAGCTCTGTAAAATGTGCCGCAAAAGATTTCATACTGTGGTTGCATTATTTGTAGCCAGAAATAACTGTGACTAAGACAGTTAAATTCTCCATCTGTTTTTGTCACCTGGATTCATGTTTTGTGACAAAGACCAAGAAGAAAAAAAGAGTCAGTCTAAAGGCAATAGTCTTATATGTCATCCTTTTATAGTATTAATCTATAAACAGAGACCTTCATCTGAATTCGGGAATTGTGATAAAGCAACAGAGAATTGCAGTGAAATATCTTTATATTTTTCATTATGGTGGGAAGTTTTTTGGGGTTTTGGGTGGAATTTTTTTGGGTTTTTGTTGGTTTTTTTTCTGACAAATGGATTGCAGCGGAGGCAGTATAGGTTTAGAATTATCTCTATAAAAATACCTTAAGTCAGTAATTTTTTTTGAAAACTACTTAATGTGAAGAAACAAACATGTCCTAGAGAATGTTTATTATTTTAAATGGTCATGGCTGTGAATTATAAGTCCTTCTCGTGCATTGCACTTTCCCATTAGCAACAGTATTAAAAAGGTGCTATGACAAGTACTTAGTTTAACATGCATGTTAAACTAAACTTAGTTTAACATGCATGTTAAACATGCACTGTTTTGGGAAGCTTAGCACTGCAGATCTGGAATATAAATCGTTCCTCCAGTTTCTGCTTTGAGGAAGATAATTAATTCCCTCCTAATTTGGTAATGATGCATTTGTTTTTTTAGCTTGGTAAATCATGTAACAGATTGGTTTCATTTCACAAAGGAACAAGGAAAGGAGTACAGGCTTAAAGGATAGATAAAATGTCCTAAGCCTCCTGTTAAACCTCATTCGAGTAAACCTAAACCTTCGATTATGGCTCAACAATCGTTAAATAAGTCTTTCCTTTCCCCAAGTCCCAGCAGGTATCCTACTTGCTGACAGCAATTCCCAAATCTCACTAGAGCAGATAATTTGAGCTAAATCATACATTGTCCCCTCATCTTGCGTTCAAAAGGCGAGGAGGTGATAAGTGTTTTCTGAGGTTTTTCTGATATGTGTGTTTCCCTGAGGTTGTGAACACTGATTACAGAAGTGAGTCAGAGTCTACAGAAAAGGAGTTTTCTGCTAGATAAACCTCTACAGTGTGATTTCACTGCAGGTCAGAGTGACTTCTGTCAGAAAGGAGAAACTGTATTAACTTTAAAGGTGGCCTTCAGAGGTAAGGGCCAGGGCAAAAGGCAGCAGCACTATTACTGGGCTAGATACCTTCTTGCCCTGCAGAGAAATTTTGCAGTTTCAGAAATTTTCCTCTTGCTCCCATGAGGAGAAGTGAGACAACCAGACTTGAGTGTTCAGTTGGAGTAATATAGACAACCTTCAAAGCCTTGTTCCCTCTGACGTAGAGCAGGAACATGGACTCCTGTTTCCCATCTTCAGGCAATTCACTGTAATCTCCTGGCTGCTCTGATGTTTGCTTATGGTTGTTTTTACTGCATATGCACCATTAAAAATGGACAGATGTCCAGGCTGGAAAAGAGCAAGTGAGTGAGCATTACCAGCAAGAGCCCCTTTTCTAGTAAGGTGTCTGAGTCAGGAAGAGCAAGAGACCAGGTCTCCTGCCTTGGGTAAATGACAGTCTGAACTGGCAGGTAACTAAAGGGCTCTGGGTTGGGTTTTTTTCCCCCTCTCTGTGTCTTTCAACAGAATAAGTGGAGAGATTTGCTGCTCTGTTTTATGACTAGCCTCTCCCCAAAGGAACAAACAGCCTGTCCAGCTGTGGAGGAAAATTTACCTTATCTGGTGGATAGCATGGAATTGGCTGGAAGCTGTCACATTGAAATGTTAGAGAAGGTTTCAGTATGTTCTACTTGAAGTGACACCTGTCCCTTTAAAAACTGGCATGTTTGCAAAGACCTTGAAACCCATACTTTATGAGGAAAAAAAATCGTATTGCATTTAATGGAATATTCAAGGCTGTCTCCTTTCTTTTTTTTTTTTCGTTGAAATCCCTGCCCCCAAAAAAACCTATTTCAGCTTGAAAAATCTCATTCCAAATCAGAAACACTTTGGGGGAACGAAATTAACTAGCTAGAACCTATTATCTACACATCTGTAGCTGTGTAATCACACTTCAGATGATTGATTGTCACATCCATGTCTCTGTAGGAAGATTGAGTCTTTTCTTTCCATAACTAAAACTGAAACTAATGTTATCAAAAGTTCTGTATTTGACAAATCTGGAGTCTAATGTTCTCTAGCAGAATAGCAGTGCAGACAAGATCTGAAGTGATACGTCCTTAAAAAGGGGAAGTGTTTGTCTGGGAGTAATAACCATATCAGTGTGGCTTTCTGTTGCATTGCAGTACTACTTAGAACAAACAAAATTCTGTGGCATAAAGTTTTGTTCACCATGAATGGTATTAATTAATTTTGGAACCTTCTTCACGGGTTCTGTTTCTTTAACATTAGAAGCTTTTTTGGGCTTGTTTAGCCAACTTATAAGACAGCATGAAATTTCTACACACACATCTCCTGTCCAGTGAGCAGCGGGAGATGGATGAGGAATGTATTGGAATTTATTTTTTTTTTTCCAAGTCCAAAGCACACAACTTAGCCTCATTAGCCTGAATATGTATGTATGTTTGTGGAAATGAAGGTGTGGATTGGGGGTAATCAATTTTGACTATTTAGACCATCTCTAGGTGGAGAGGGAGAAAGAAGAAGAAAAAATCTAAACAAAAAAAACCTCACAAAAAACATTATCTTATTCTGCTCCTGTCTTGGAAAACCATTTTGCTACTAAGTAAAGCAAATGCTGCACAAACTTCTAGCTACTAGGGCTTTTATTGTTATTTGACAGATGCATGTGCTTGTCTTTAATGGTCCTCTTTTGCCTTGATTATCTGCATCACGTCACTTCTGGCTGAGCACAAGGAATTTGTTGGCACATTTCAATGCAGACTACCTGTCGGTAGGAATATGCTTACAAACACTAATGCTGCATCTGGAGTTAGCATAGTTTTTTGTGACTTGATTGAAGCACAGAATTGCTTTCTGAGCTCTGTGAACTTACTAGTTTCTACGGGAAGCATCTTAGCAAGACAGGAGCTCCTTGCTCCTAACATCCTCCTAGGGACACACAGTGTGAGGCTGTATGAAGGTTGAGTGCCAGCCTCGGTCACTAATGGGTCCTTCCTACTTGTCACTGCCACCTGCTTAGCCGTAAGTTAATTTGTTTGCTTTTTGCAGAGAACAGACTAATCCCAGGTTTCTGGACATTGTTTCTCTGCTTAGTAATGTGGCACCTGTTTATGCCCACATGCTATTATTTTGTGCTGCGGGTTTTGGTGGTGCTAGCCAGCAAAATTCTCAAGGCTGACGTTAGGATCAGGCAAAGTGGGCATTTGCCAGCAAAGCAACTGGGGGCAAGAGACCAGCTTGTGATTCTCTGTGCTGTTTTGACTGTGCTTAGGAGCCTGAAAAACTGAGCCTCAGAAAGGGCTTGTGCTACAGAAATACAGCCACCATTCTTCTCCCTTGCAAACAACAAATTCGACTCTCTTGATCTCTCCTCTTTTTCTGTCTGTTATCTTTATCTTATTTCTTTCCATAGCTGGAGTTATGTATCCCTGTTAGTGGCTTAGGTTTTCATCCTTGGAAAAGTGAAATTCTCACTGCATTTCTCAAAAGCTTTGAGGTGGCCTCATCTGTCACTGTATATCTGGATTCCTCTACCCTACTTACATAGCTCTGCAGTTTCTGAGAGTTATGGGTGCACTGTAGCAAACAATTTGCTTTCTCACATCCCTTCACAGAAGGAGTGTTTTTTTCCTCGTGTAGCACTGAGTCCCTGTGAAAGCAACCATATTTCTATGTTCCCATAACATCCAAGGACTGATTGTGTCTTTACCTTGCTCTACCTCACCTTTCTTCTCTGTGCCCTTTCTGAATGGACAGCACAGAAAGCTCTGCGTGTGGGGAAGACATGGGTTTTGCACATGCTTCATGAACACTGCCAATTGCACACACAGTGGAGTTTTTCAGCCAAAAATAATGAGGGAGGACCTACCACTGTGTTAAATGGAGTGCAGAAATAGATACAGGTGACTCCATACCACAACTCCCGCTCTTCAGGAGCACAGCATGCCTGAGCAGCATGAAGGGAATGATGACAGCAGGCAAGTCCCTGCACAGGGACTGTCTGGATTTTAGAGTGGTGTGGGAGCACCTCCATTCTGGACCAGAACAGGTGTTTCACAGTGTCCAAACAGCCGTAGACTAATCAGAGGATGTGCCAGTCTCATGGAAAACTTGGGAAAAGTTTGGCCAGCTTTCAGCAGGTAATGCTGTGGCTCTTAACAAAGAGCTGTAAGTGACACACGTGATTGTTTTGTTGGTTCTCTGTCTGCTGCCAAAGAAAGTGGCGTGGATCCTGCAGGTGATGTGCAGCTGCTGAGCCAGCCAGCTCTCAGGCCAGCCTGGCTGCCTGCCACCCACGGGCCATCTGGGCCCTGGCTGCTGGGGATGGATTTCAGTGGGTGGTTTTCCTTCTAGTTGAGGGGTATGTCAGTTTTGCATCCTGACATGCCTCTGACTGGTATTTCTTCTGTGATGTTATCGTGGGGGAATCTCTTCAAAACAGCTCCATGTGGATGTTGCTGGGCAAAAAGTCTCCTGCTTTTAAACGCTGTTAATGTACCCGAAATGAGCTGTACAGTGCATGACCATCAGCATTTGTTAAAGGAGTGGGATGTGCTAGGTCCCAAACAAGCAGATTTCTGCATGATGCAGGCTTTCCCCACACCTGCTAGACGGTCATTTCTCAGCATGAGGGCAGAGGTCAAATGGCTTTCCTTAGGTATTCTCTGAAGCTAACCCTGCGGTCTCCAACATTGGGTACTTTGGGGATTTCTTTTAGAGCAATTTCAATGCTCCACTTTTATTTACTTATTTGAAACTCCTGAGTTTGGTGTTGGTGGAATATTATTTCTTTTTTCATTGCTGGCAAAAACCCTAAGTAAATTGCTAAGAAGCAAGTCCCAGGAGTGTGATAGCATGCCTCACTCTCACAGTTACTGCTGCTGTGTGTACACACATAGACGTATGCACAGCTGCTTTATCCAAAATAGTGGTGATCATCAACATTACTGGAGGTAGTTTTCCTAAAAGTTTAAGTGGACTGAAACAATAAGTTTACTAGCTCAGATTTCTTTCCTGAGTTAAAGTTGGTAGCCCACAAACAATGCCACAGTTTTAGTTACAAGGGTTCTATTTAAAACAGGACAGTTTTACTTTGCATTAAATATCCAAGCTCATGAATACTCCCATCCTGCTAAGACTGTACCAAGCAGTAGAACCCTCCTGAATTTAAAAAAAACAAGTGAAACAAGAAAAGGGCAGAGAACATGGTCTCATACCTCTGTTTAGTATGATCCAACTTCAATCATGTTTATCAACTAAATGGAAAGACATTTATACCTGGTTCTGGCTTCCTTTAATGCAAGGCCAGGCTCTTTTCAGTGGTGCCAGGGACAAGATACGAGGTAACAGACACAAACAAAAACAGAGGAGGCTACTTCAGAACATCTGGAAACACTTTTTCACTCTGAGCGTAACCAAGCACAGAAACAAGCTACCCAGAGAGGCTGTGGTGTCTCCATCCTTGGAGATGTTGAAAACTCACCTGGAAATGATCCTGAGTAGCTGGCTTGGGTGGTCCTGCTTGAGCAGGGGGTTGGACAGGCTGACCACAAGAGCTCCCTTCCACTTTCAACTGCTCTGTGATTCTGTGATCATAGTTCTTGTCCCTCTTCACCTTTACATTATTTCTTCCAAGACAGAGTAGGTGATGAAAGGGAAAGAAAGGAGTGACACAGAATGATAAAGGAAACCTTTAGGAATGGGATAGGCAGACATGATCGACCCCCTGAAATGTTAGGAAACAAGAGGCTGTCACAAAAAAACCCCTGGAAATGCAGTGTGGCAGAATGCCAGGGACTGCCCCAGATGCAGGAAGATAAGTCCAGAAAAGTCAATAAGCCTTCATTGCTCTGGGTGTGAACACCATTATTTGCACATAGGTCCATAAGAAACTTCTTGGATGTTGAGTCCTCTTCCTTTTTATGCAATGCAGCTGTTGTACAGAGCAAAGCTGTAATGCTAAACATCAAGAACCCAGGCTCCCGGACAGTTCTTGGCATTGAAGTGACTTTTGCGTCGGGCCCAGGAATGGATCATTTGGCAATGTGGTCCCTTGTTGCTCCTGGGGGACTCCACTGTCATCATCCTGGGGGCTGCAGAGAATATCAGCCCAGCTTCTCCCCACGCTAATGTCATTATGTCTTTTCTGTGTGTGACCTGGGGGTAGTCACTGATGCTTTCATTATGGAAAAGACCCCTCCACACCACAGAACAGATTGAGGCTGTGCCTATTCAATATTTTTTTAGTTGAGTTCTGTTTGTTCAGTCATCCTGCCCAGTGGTAAGTGACAGGTGCCACTCCTCTGGAAAGAGATTACATTGAAGTGTGACAATAGTCCTTTTAGCAGGCTTTTATGTTAATGATAACTAGCTGTGTTAATGCTTAATTCTCCACTTTTACTTTTTTTTAAAATCTTCATTGAATAAAAATATGAAACAGTGATGTTGCTATGGCCACATGCAGTTTAATCAGAACTCTTACTGTGTTATTTATCTGTCCTTACTAGCAATAACCTTCTTGGTTTCGAGAGCATAGTTCCTGAAACTACTTTCTTTAAAAGAAGAGACGTCATCTCTTTATAATGAACAGGAATAATTTTCTGTTTACTCTGTGGGGTTTTGTTGATTGGTTTTTGGTTTGGGGTTTTTTTGTTTGTTTTTTTTTTGGGGGGGTGGGGTGGTTTAGCCATTTTCTTGTCCTATTTTTGTATTGTTGTTTGGGGTTTTTTTTTTTAACCTGCTCTGAAATAAGAGAATTTTTGGTGCAAATTAGATGCATCAGAGGAGCTCTTACCATTCAAGGTAAGAGAAGTTCCTTGAGAGTCTGCTGATATGTGTGTGTATGGGGAAGCTAATGTTAGGGGCTGGCATATCCTGGCTACTGGGAGGGAATGTTTCAGAAGTTCCCACATCAAAACTATTGTTGCTGTCAGCAGGGGAGGGTATCAGGCTCAATGCACAGATTGAAAAGGATTTTCTTTGATTTGGTTTCTCCTATTGAGGGACTTTTCAGAATATGAGTATCTGGTGGAAAAAACCACTGAGATGCCCAGCATGAATGCCTAAGTAGACTGGGAACGCAAAGAGATCTGACAGTAAATCCTGTCCTCTTTTGCTGTTGTCTTTCTAGTGCATGTTTTGATCTTTTGATGATAGTTGTGTCTAAATATAGGCCTAAAGTACCCCAGTCCTGATCCCCAATCCCAACCGCTCTCTTCTCCCCATCCTCCTAGAATCTGTACTGCACATCCTGCTGACACTGCAGTAACACTTTGAACTTCCCCCTTTTGGTAGCCTACTCTTGTTCATTCCATTACATCACAAGTTCTTGAAATGAAATGGTCTTCCCTAACTGATTCTCCATGTCTCCACTGTGTTTCTAATTTTAAATTTGTTAGTATGCCTTAGTGTAAACCTGAAATATTCCATAGGATCTGCCTTCTTTTTCCAGGGAAATTGTCCTCTGAAGTAACCTCGGAGTGTCCACTGATATTTCTAAGGTCACAGAAGGTTGTCAGGGCTCTGGAATATCCAGAGAAAGTTGATGTGTTCCGTAGAGATGCTCAAATGTTCTACACAGCATTTCTCAAATGTTGCATTGTGTTTTCACCGTGGTATTCACATAATCTTGTTTCAGTAATTGAAAGTTGCAGAAATTGGAGCTTTATCATTTTATAACCTTCCTACTTGCTGTTTGCACAGATGACTATGATCTGGTTAAAAATATTATGTAAATATATTTATAAACAAAAAGTAATCAACCTGTAGAGGAGAAGGAAAGCCAAAGCAGGGATACACTAAAAGTATGAGACAAAAATAATATACCTGAGACTTGAATTCAGAAAATACTGATCAGTCCCAATTTTATGTAAAAACAGTGGATGTGCTGACTATTTACCAACCATAAAATTCTTGCTTTCTTGTCAAGTGTTAACCCACGGTATTTTCACTGACATCAAGTGAGAGAAGCTTAATATCTGACTAATCTCTTATTAGGACACTTTATTTGCACTTGTCAAAAAGATGGTTTCTTCTGTCTTTTATGTCTGTGATCTAAGATCCAGCCCTCCACTACAGATCGTAGTTCCTTTTTTGAAGTTCTGAAATATAAACCAACAATAGAAATGGAACAAAAGTGAATTTCTGGCTACTTCAGTGAGGGGGAGGACAAGGGCACCTGTTTGATTCTCAGACTGAACATTCAGCTCTGAGCCGCTGCATATTCCATGTGATTATGAAGTTGTACATTACCAGCAGAACTCTCTTAGCATGAATGTGCAAGTACTTGATAATGACCTGGTGGTTTCATCAATCTGTAAGAGAGATCAATTTGTTTTTTCAAATTTTATTTTCAGGAACAAAAAACATACAGCATAATTTAATCTGTTTTGGGGTAATTGGCACTGTTATCAGTGGTAATAGGACGTGTTGGTGGCTGGGGGAATTCAGTACTTCGAAAAAAGCATTAAAGGTTTCAGTCCAATGTACCCTCCAGTTTTTTTTTAGAGGAGTGTGATAGTAGATAAACTAACCCTACATAAAGAAACACATTCTCATGCCCGCTGTTGACAGTAAAGGACACAGATTTTTTAGGAAAGGTGCCAAACATACCACTCTAATTATGCAATGCACAAACATCCTAACAAAATAGTTAGGGATGATTGTATTTCTCTCCATTCCTCAGGTGATTAATTGAATGCTGTTCAGTGAGCAACAAAGTCCATTATTTTCACAGGACTGTTCTCTCATGCCTGTTTTTCAAAGGATCCATAAATCCATGGACTTTTCCTTCCAACATTAAGATCTAGTTGACTGTTCTACCTCTATACATTCAACAAGCTTTGCCCAGTTTCTGCTCACAGAAGTTCCTAAATGAACGTGTAAGGCAGATGTAGAGAGAACAAGATTTCTGTCCCCAGCCCTCTCCTTCCCAGGGAAGTTGGTACAAATTTTATTGGAAATTGCTCCTGGCAGTATGTGCCACTTATTTTCCTTTGATCCTGTTTTCATCTCACCTCATAATGATTTCAGGAATGTTTTTAGTTTCCAAAGCCAAGGAAACAGTTTCTTCTTGGAGGAAATAGCATTTGCTGTTAAATAGAAAAAATGTGCTTTTCTGGCTAAGCTTTATGAGGACAACTGTACAATCTGTACCGTACGCTTGGAAACTGCTGCAGCAAGACGTGTACCATATGGTGTATGTGGCATTCCCTTACCTCAAGTGTTCCCTTACTCAGGCTGGCATGGTTGGTAATGAGCTCATTTTTGAATAAGGGAAATATGGGTGATTTTTGTCTTTTTTTTTTTTTTTTTTTTTTGGGGGGGGGAGGGGTGGAGAGAGGGGGGAAGCAGAAATCTCTACATGCAAGAACAGGGCGAAGAAATGTTGTTATTCCTCACCTCTGCTGGTTCTCTTATCAGCTTGAAGTATAAAGAAATCAGGAACTTCATTAGGAAAAAACAGAGACTATTGAGCTGAGGTTGTTTAACATGATGCCATGATAGGAAAATAGAATTTAAGCAAGAATGGTTTTAGCTTCTCTTTCCCCCTGGCAGAGTCATAGTCCATAAATATGTCGGAAATGAGCACAACAGGCAGGTGAATTGTGACAACAGTTCTCTTTTACTGTGTGAGAAAAGAATGGGAGACTCACAACCTTGGGAAACACTTCTGCATGTTGCATTCTTCTTCTTCCAAGTCACCTTAGAATAAAACTCTAGGAGTGTCATACAGAAAAGTTAAAATTAAAATTTTCTCTACCTATATGCTCCTGAAAACCACAGAGAAGGAAATCCACTTATACTATCACTGCTCCCAGGCAAAGGGGGCTTAGCATGTCACCATACTTGCCTGATCTGCCCTAAATAGAAACAACCAGTTCAGGGAAACTGGAAACCTGTATGACCAAGCTGACACAAAAGACTGTTTTGGACTCCCTCCTATGAGATGTACTTGTTCATGGTGTGTATCTTGATAAAGGATGTTCTCTCTGAAATAAGCAAGTAGTAGATCACTTGTGCCTATCAAAGCTTGATGGCTTTTTTCTCTCACCGAGATGTTGTATTCTACATTTATTAAAGATGAAGTCCATCCAAAGTGACATGCAGTGACATGTCAGGCACATTAAAGATAAATATCTATGATGTATTGTCTCTGGCAGAAGTCTACGACCTGGATAGAAGGTTCTTGAGCTTGCATATTCTAACTAATCTATTCTAGTGTCCTAACACAGAATAAGTCATGGGGTCAAAAGGAGTTGATCCTGAGTAAAAGGAACATCCTTTGTCAAAAGCCAAAATATGATTCTTTGCTACAGGCTATAAGTGTTACAAATCTTGTGTAGAATTTTCTGTCAAGAACCTTGACACTGACCTGAGACCATGGGTGGATTGTGGAAAACAGAGGTATACTGGGGGCTAAAACTGCAATTGTGGATAGGTCAAGCTGCATGAAAAGAAAGGTGTAAAAGCAGCACACACTTGTTAATGTAGGGAACAAAACTAGTCTGCAGTCCTATTGTAGTTACACCATGAACATTGTTTGGGCAGCCAAGAGCTGGAAACTGGGGACTCCTGTAGGACTGCTTCTGCCATGAGAGGTGTGATGAGTTGCTTTGAAAAACAAATTGAGCAAAGGATGATGATTCAAAGCCCCAAGCTCCTTTTCTGAATGTAGATGGTCCTATTACTCCCCAAGCTTTAGGGTAATCTTTGTTGAATTCTGGGTTCCCACTTTCTTGGGGATGAATATGAACAAAAAATGCAAAAAGAGACTGCATCTTTTTTGTGTTCCTGTCTTATTTTTTTAGCTAAAGACACCTCCATAAGGATTTATGACAAAATAAATGTGAATAGTATTAAAGGGCAAAGAACATAATTGCTAATTTGAAGAATTTGAAGAAAGGCATCGAGAACAGAGAGTTTGACTATTAGAAAAACAAAAGCTGAGTTTTCTAAGCTTAAATTAGATTTTTAAAAATGAAAAATAGATTTTTATTTTAATGAGTGTTAAGAAACGGACAACTATCTGTGGGGTGGGGTATCATCAAACTTACTGAAGACAAACATGTATTCTTTAATTTCTCATTATCTAAAGTCTCCAAAAGTTCATGAGGGTTTCTCACTGCATGTTTTTTGTGGTATGTTAGAGAAAGGAAAACATGCCTGAGCCAATTAAATATTTTTGCATAGAAACAAAAGTAATTGCATATATATATATATATATATATATATATGTATATGTATGCTCAGGTTAAAAGTCAGTAAAAATTTGCACATTTCTCTCTACGGAATCAGGCTTTATTTCTCTACTCTTCTACTTCTCATCATTTATCAATCTGCAAATCAGAATTTACAATGCTATAATGCTATCACACATTGATTTGGCAACAGCCTTTTCACACTAACTTGCACTGGCGGTGTTAAGGAAAGGAGAACCAGAACCTGAAACTTCAGTGTCAGTTGAGAAAGCTCTCAGACAGGAATATGTGTCCTGCTGCCACATGGGAGTGGACTTGAATTAAAATCCCAAGTTGTATTTGCACTGTGGATCACTATCTCACTTCCTGGGATGCATGAACCCATTCAAGATCAAGGATCATTCCACTCTCTGAGGTGCAAATAGAAGCAATTTCACCAAGAAATTGGTGAAATATAGAGAATAGAAATATCTAGTCAGAGGCCACCAGACACATGTTTCCTCAGGAATACTCAATAATACTTTGCAGGACAGACTAAGACAGTAATAAACCTTTGGGGACTATACCATGGTCTCCTTGTCCAAGGGCCTTATAATATACTATTTTATATATTTATTATATATATAGCATATATTACAACTCCTGGAAGAAACAGCTTTCAAGCCGAATATCAAATACTGGAATAGCTGGACTGATCCTTAAGACTTTTCACAATATACTGGTTTCCAGGGGAAGTCTCAATGTAGATAAAATGTTTATCAAATTTGAAAATCAAATACCAAGTTAGATCGGTGCTTTCCTTGCAAAATTCAAAACAGGGAAAATATTCATTTTCCACAGATATTTTCCTTTTAGGTTTTAAATGAGGGGTTTTTGTAATGAAAACCCCCCTCAATTCAGAGGATGTATAAAGTTCTTTTCCTGCTTGGGATTAAGAAAGTATTTGCTTTTGTATCTTTTTCCAAAATCAGTTTGACCAGAAGTCTTACCATGGTTTATGCCTATCTGCAGTTCCATGCAGAAAGCCCTACAGACACTTTATTACCTTGTACTTGGTCTTACACATGTGAGCCCAAATCTTCCTTGGGGCTCTGAGCTGTAGTGGCTCATGTCTGTTACATAGACACGGGTTTAGCTGAAAAATCACTGGATTACTAGGGAATCTGTTTAAGATGCTGTGTTTCCCTGGATAACCTCTTCACCTGAGCATACCCACTACTTCTCATGTCGTGTTACGTCAAGAAAGGATGAGCTTGAGAACGGTGTCTTAACTACTACTTCCAAAACTGTGATTATCAGCTTAGTATTGTCACCTTCTTGCTGTTTTTCCCTTTTAACACACACTGCTTTGCACATACATGTTGTAGTCAGATTGGAAAGCAGGTGTGCTGAACCCCACCATAATATGCATCTTTTAATTTTTACTGTTGTCTGTTCAGACTGTTTGCTGGAATGCTTCCATCTAAAACCTGGACTCTTTCTGGACTGTATTCCATTCTTACAAATATATATCAAACTACTTATTCTTCTCCCAGCCCCAGGAGAAAATAGACTATGTTACAAATCTCATTTGCCACTAAAAAAAAATACATTTCAGCCTTTATAGTTTTGAGTGAATGCTTAGGAATCTGTTCCCTTTCTCCACAGCTCAGAAAAAAACCCAAGAAACAACAAAACCAAACCAAAAAGCTAATAATAAAGCATCTTGGAATGATAACAATTTTCTGTTTTTCTGTTAGCTCAATTTATTATTCTCTGTTTGTGTGGTTTTGCCATTCAAGCCCCTGAAGCCCTTATTTTAGACTTCCTGAAATAAAACTCCACAACAACTTTCAGAGGTTTTTGGTTGAGTAAAAATTCAGGAGTCCTTTTGTTAAAATTATAGTCCCAGCATTGCACCACCTCTTTGAGCAGAGATTAATTTACTTTCTCCTAAACTAAGTAAGATGCCCATTCTCTGTCTGAGTGAGGACATGAGGATCTGAGTGTAGTAGGAAATACGGACCCTCAGTGTAATTAGCTTCTGGCCTCTAAAGATCAATGCTACTTTATTCTGCAACTACTCAAATCTTCTTTGAAGCCAGGAAATGCTGATATATTGATGATGATCAGGAGCATAACAAGCATAAGGATCCAAGCTGCGATAACCTAATATCAGGTGAACTTCACTTTTGGCTTCTCCAGCATTCCCAGGAACTCCTAATTCTTCTTTTTGTCTGATTCCTCTTTGACCAAAAAACCTTCACCACGGGTGGCTCACATTCATTCCTGCCATCACCAAGCAGGCCTTTGTGCCTGGCTGCAAGCCCCAGCTGCCAGCTTCATACACGTAATAACAGCCATAAAACACATGTTTCTCAAGCTTAGTGAAGTCTTAACACCATATGGTTGTCAGTGTTTACAAATGAGGTTGTCAGTTACTTACAGAAGTGAGGTAGAATGGACTGGTTGAAGAGGGAGGAGTGACCTTGAGTTAATGGAGACTTTTGCGACACACTAAGCAATGAATAACACCATGGGTAATAACTAGCTTGTTCTCATCCATATCCCTTTTCATGTGCATCTTCTTTTATTACATCAATGATCAAGTAGTCAGTGCATACGGCTGGAGGCAAGGAATTAAAAGGTATAAATAACACACACTTTAATTGAAATCCAACTGTGAATGCCTGGTCTCTGTGATTAAACCTTTTATCACATGGATTGTCCCACCACAGGTACATTCATACTACTTAGAGAACTACTTAGCTTAAAAAAAAAAAAAGGCCTTTCTTTCTTTCTTTCAGATGTCCAAATTGAATCATTTGAGAATTTCTTTGGCAGTGCCAGGGCAAGTGTTGTGGATATAACAAACGCATTATTGCACGTATGAAAAATACTGCTGCAGTCTCTTCTGCTCAAACGCTGGTGGCAAGCACTTTGAACATGGCAACACTGCAAAGGGAGACGGAGCATGAGAGCTGGCATTACAGATATTGAGGGTCCTCTGCCTTAGGGTTTTCCACTCCTATTACAGCTCACTAATGTGGTCCCTAGGATTTCTTAAAAATAATAAAAAAACCCCCATTGGATTGGGCTGGCCTTGGTAGGGTTACCTAAGTACAAAGGCTTGATGCTGGATTTCTCCAGGCTGTCTGTCTTTATCAAACTTCAGTGAACAGCCTTGATGAGCAGGCTGCTAAGCTAGCAGTGTGACTCCTAGTGGGATTTAGCTGTGTGAGTAGATCAACATTTACCTGAAAATAGGGGCACCACTGGTGTCATCCTTTGCACAATGTATAGCAGAGTGGGACCTTGATGACTGTGATGGAAACAGCAATGGATGATATTTATTATAGATCACTTCATGGGTAGACTGTCTGCAGGGATGATGAATTAATGTTTCTCAGGGGAGAGGGATGACTGGCTCTTGCCAAGCCTCAAATTTAGGAGTTTGGTTTGTTTATAACTCTGCCTGGAAAGAGTTCTCCAAACATTATCCAAGATTTACACTCATGTGATATGATAACCAGGCTGAAAAAAACCACTGTTCTTGACAGCAGTATCCAAGTATTTTTCCAGTTCAGGTGTGTCATATCTGCAATGTGATGGACTTCTTTTAACAAGTCAGGGCTGACACAAACTTGATGCTTGGTATTCCCCAAATGAAATTGTGCGGAGGAAAATCTTTGTGTCCAAGTTACACAAAAAGCTGATTGCTGCAGAGAATACAGAAAAATAACATTAAACACAGCTCACAGTCCTGTGTTAGTGCAGTGAATAACTCTGATAATATATTTTAAATTAGTCAGTTAAAGAAATTTGGTTTCTCTCAAGGAGATTTATCAGCCCAGACAAGCTTTTGTGGACTGTTTTTGAACCTAAACGACATAAAAGAGGCCAGTGAATATAGACCACCAGAAGGAGAGAAGGGCTCTGGGAGCCATTAGAGTTATAAATTATTTGGTTTTACTCCAGCATGCGGCTGGAAGGTTCTTCCTTGATTTAGACAGATGCTTTGCTTTCCTCTTGGTTGTCCACTGTTTGCACTTGACCTGCTAAGTATCCAAAGGCACTTAAGCCAGGTAAATCAGTATTCCTAGCACTGCAGTAAACAGGCCAATTGAATATGGCACTGTGTTGAACTCTGAATTAAAAATCTAGATGAGAAGTCTTACGTGAGGGCAACAAATGCTGGTGAAAGGAGAAGTTTGAAACTGGTAGGACTAGTTTTTCATCTGTAGGAGTCAACAAGCACCACAAAAGCTGTTTTGTCCTTCACACAACACCTAAGGTTTTGAACCTGAACTGTTTGAGCCTAAATTGTTACAGCTTTCTTAAGTTCTACATTTTTTTTTTACCATATTTAAGTAACTGTGCACGAGTATGTGTCTCAAGAAGAAAGTCCTTGGCATTTAAAAGAAGAGAATTTAATAACTAAATTATAGAAGGAAATAGATTAGGTTTTTACCCCACAATCTTCTTTCAGAAAGGATTCCCCAAAGCCCTTTTCAAATCAGCATGTTCCATCCCAGGGAAGGACAGGATGAAGGCTCACCTTTTTGCAGCGTATGCCAAGATTTTCTCTAGTGTGTCTCTATCATCTTCTCTGAGACTGCTTTTGCTTTGAAGCAGGGTAGGAGAAAGCAGAATCCTGCAGGGACTGTGCAGGCAAAAGTGCTCTGATGTACTCTACAGTGGTTCATGCATATATACAGAGGATGTATAAAAGCTGTTTTATCGGCAAGGGGGCTGTTGGCCAAGGCACCATGGTTATACAGTAGTACCTTGGGACTAGTACGTTCCACAAGAGCAGACACTGTGAATTTTGAATTACTGTTGCCTCTAAAACATTATGCTGCCAATAGTGCTGTACCTCCACACAGTAGTTGTCATTCAGCACTCAGACTTTGCCAGATATTTCGAAGTTCCACAACAAATCAGTGTGTCCTTAGTATTTCACAACACCAGATCCTACCAGTTCAGTGTCATCCTGATGCAAATGAGAGAAAGACTTTATCATGTGAAAACTTGGTAAACATGAAAATATATATATAGTGGGGAATGATTCTCTGTTGCTGAACCCTGGACTGCTCAGGAGCTTACATATGCCTGCTCTATTTTGGGCCTTTTGCAATAATGCTGAAATATTTCAGCTTGCCTTGACCTTTCTTCCCATCAGTTCATACTGGGTTAAAGAGGAAGAAAGGAAAAGGTATGGTGAACGTTATGCCAAAAAGGAAATGTGTTGTAAGCGCTGGACTCTGCCTAGCAGTCTGCAGCTCCCTGTGAGCACAGTGGGGGTTTCCTAGGGCCGTGTGCCCAGTCACATCCCGGAGTCCATTTGGGACAGCCCCACGATCTGGCTCCGGCAGCCAGCAGCGTTACAACGCAGTGGTGGTAAAGGAGGTAGAGAAGGATCTCCTGAGGGTTTGAGATGGCTTTAATCACATCTCATCCCCACAATGTTCGGAGGTAGAGAGAACTCGTGGTCTGGGTGTGGGGTGGTTTTGTCAGGAGCCCAAAGGCGGTCCCTGGGTGGGGTTGGGGTGCAGGAGCAAATAGGGAGAAACCAAGGGAGTGGCCAAGGCTAGGGAGGGAACAGGGGGAACATCACAGGATCAAGGGGTTAACAGGCTACCACAGAAGTGGTTCCATCTCACTAAACTTGTGGAAGCTTATCAAATTTACTGAAGGTAACAGCCAACCAAACAAATCCCCCTAAACCAACTCTGGGTGGTTTTATCAAGCATGACTTCCTACAGGTCAGAGGCTGTAGAATGTCTTCAGCCTAAGGCAGAGTGGAGATTTGCTAGAAGGTTTGAGATATGTTTACAGCAGGGTTATAATAAATCTGGAAAATGTATAAAAAGGGGTTATGACCCAACATAGTCCTTGTACTCTGCAGTCTTTACGAGTCTTGGTAACCTACAGAATTTGCAGTCTGCTCAGGCCCATCTGTTGTAAAAGTCCAAGCTGTCTTGTGACGTGTCATCCTGCCCTTGATGGAAGCATGGTATTCACAAGTCCTAGAAAACCCTCATTCTCAAATGCAGTATCAATCTGTGATGTAATAGATATCACGAAAAACGTTCACATGAATACCCTGGCACATGGAAAATTACACCTTGGTAAAGAAGTGTTGTCAACAGAGACAAATCCTTGCTTTGAAGATGATCCAATTTGTTATCTCTCCTAGTGTAGAGGTGACCAATACATTGGGGACTGTACAACTCCATTGTCATGATGCTACTTGCAAAATTAATCTGTCATATGTGTATAAATTTGCGCCAAACTATCTCAATTTTTGAGTGATAGCCAAAAAGAATGGGATTTCAAGCACATTTCAAGTGCATACCTTAAATAACAATTACTTCGTTTAAAACTGCACCCGCAGTCTAGGTAAATTTCGTAGTATTAGATTTAGCTTCAGCATTGGCAATAAAAGTTTGGTCTGATGTTACTTGAACTTGCAGTCCAGGAATTAAGTCATTGGGGAAATGGAGGAGAAAGACTGAGTGAACTACCTATATTAATTACTGAGTTTTTCACAAAAAAAAATTGCACATATTTTCTTTTTTTTCCCTCCCATTTTCTGTAGAAAATGTTGCCTTATATATGTGGACTTTGTCTTGTTGACAGGGGGAAGTGTTGCTTTTTAACTATGCTGAGATCATTAAATTGGCAAAACCCCTGCAGTGTGAATACAGTTATTGCTAGAACAAAAGTGGTCATATCAGTATGCATTATTCCATTTCATCAGGAGAAATAATTTACACACCCATAAATCACCTTATGTTTTTCCGACTATATCTGCACTAGGGCTTTTATTGTAGTACTTCACTGGCAGTCAGGGTCACCAGCTCCCTTTCTACCCTGAGAGCGAATCAGGGTAATGTGCCAGTAGGCACAGCATTGTACTTGCCTAAGTTTTCCCAGAGCAAGCAGAAGGTAATTGTGAGATCTTGTTGGAAAAAAAAAAGTCAGAGTTTTCTCTTTTTGGAAAGTATAAAATCCTTTTGAGCTTAAAAACCTTTATCTGAAACGCAGACATTTAGTTTTTGAATTCTTCCTCTTTGTCTCTTCAGAGATGCTTAGATTATGTTGCCAATCTGCTGTGTGCTCCGAACACCCTCTGTGAAACTCACCTTCCAGCTTCAAGTCCTTGTCTTGCAGGCATGTTATAGTTCATCACTGATGTCCTTGGCAAAGGGCAGAGGAGCCAGGTGGTGAATGCAGCTCATAAGGGAGGACTTCTATTACCTGAAAAGACATAGAAGTACTTACAGGTGAAAAATGAGAGAGGAAAGCTATTTGCTATTCATAACTTTAAAAAAACAAAAAAGGGTTCTTGTTCTCAATAAAAAAAAAAAATTCACATGGAAAGGATATTTTGGGAGAAGAAAAAAAAAATCCCCCAAACACATTCTCCTTGATTGAAGACCCTATTTCCCTTTCTTCTTCAGAAGAAATGGATTGTAGGAGAAAAGGCACCAATGAACCTGATACCCTCTGGTCAAGAATAATGGGATTACAATCATCATTGCAGTGTGTCATGTGCAGTGACTGAGACCATTCCCCTCTTACCGCTCACAGTCTATCTATTCCCCTTCTTTCCAATGTGTTCCACCATCCAGCATGAACATGTAAAGAGCGAACTGCAGAAAGCCTTTGCAAGAGGCTTCTGAAGCATCCGTTTTAAAAGCAAAACATGTTAACATTACTTGAAATTACAAAGGATAAATCCAAATGATTGTCTGATCCATTAATTTTCCACTTCCCTTCAGTCTGAGGTTTCACATGATTCAGTGACAAAAACAATTGTGCTGCAAGCGGGTGACAGAAGAAGTAGCAGAGGAAAGGCTTTATTTCTCTGGCCCCAAGTACAAGTTCAGATTTCATGCCCCACCAGAGCAGTTTTAGACTCTTTTACAATGTTTTTTTTTTTTTTTAGTTTTTGGGAACAAGTGTACTGTCTCCTCTCTTCTGCCTTGATATAAGTTTACAGTAGTATAAATGTTGAAAGGCAATGTTCAAAGCATCCAAAACATATTGGGCACTAGATTAATTCAAATTAGAGTTACTTGAGTTAGATCCCTGCCAAGCAATTCCTCTGAAAGTTAGAGTTGTATAAACAAGGGACCCAAACTGAAGCACTCATGAACTTCTAGGTAATTTAAATCTGGACTCAGGCATTTTATTGACATGTTTACTTGATATGGTTTGGGGTTTTTTTTTAAGTCGCCGTCCTTTTATTTGCATGTCTGATGCCATATTAGGAGAAACAAAAGACTTTGCAATTTTCACAACCTGGGTAAAAACACAAAAAGTTAAAAAATATTAAGAAGCCTTTTCTGGTCTTGCAGGATTCTGATTTGCATTTTGTATTTTGAAGATTTTGGGAGAAAAATACCTGAAGTTTGCTTGCTTTCATGAATAGAACACCCACGCCTTTTAGAGGCACTCCTACTCACAATCTCATCAAATTACAGATGGGCTGAACACTGATTATCCAAACCTTGGTTTTTTGTTTGCATGATGAAGTATCACCATGGTATTACCAGGCTTAATAATTTGGAAAGTCACGATTTGATTGCCTTCATTTTAACACAGCTCTACCTTGGCAATCAAGTGTTTGTGAATGCCTTGACTGCAGTCAGTCTCCCAGGAGGCTGTGCCTCTGATTAGTCCTGTGGCAGGGCTGGCCTCTGGGTCTGAGCAGAAGGGAAGGGAACCTCACATTATGTCTTTTGTTGTACAGCCTCTGACACAGATCTTATTTGCTACATTCTAGCCCCGACTCCCTCTCTGAGTGCTTTATCATTGCACAGTTTTTACAGTATAGACATATTATGCGTATTTATGGCTGCCCTGTGTCCACCCTGTCCTGCACAACTTTACTCCTGGTCCTTATCGCCAAATCCCTGCTTTTTGAATCCCTGTTTTTGAAATCATACACTGGCCTTGCTCCAGCTCTTCAAAATTTATTTTCCTCACTTTTACGGGGATTCCCATACTTCTTGCTTTTTCACCCTCTTTCCGTCTTAATTTTTGAACTGGATTTTCCATCCCTGCTTCCAGACCCTGCCTACTAACCATGCTTTATGCCAAATGTGGTGGTTTGCTGTGGATTTTGCCTTCTCTGTGTTCCTGGTTTGTACTTGGTCCAAATTCAATACATGGATCTGCCCTGTTTTTACCCGTAGTGATCCCATCTGAATATTAGACTTTTCCACATCCTTGTGAAGAAAAAGTTTACTGTTCCAAAATAAAAGCATTCACCTCCATTACCCATGATCAGAAGAATATTTGGGGTACAAGGAGCTAGCTTGCCATTTTTTCCCACTGATCCCTGTGGTCAGGCTAAAGAAATTGGTCTTCTTTCTTTGGCTCAGCTACTGGCCATTCTGTTGTCCATTCCTGTACTTCACTTTTATGTCCTTCTTTGACATGCAGAATGATTCTGCAGGCAGGCAATTTATGATAAAGGATCTCACAGTGCATTTCAAATTGTTACTGTCCCCAAGATACATTTTCCAGACAGCTGGTTCAGCATGTAAGAGCTCATAACTCAGTATTTTCCATCAATGTCTTATGCACATTAGGATTGTCAAGGGGATTTTGTCAGGATCATTTGCAGAAGGAGTGAGCTAACAGAGAAACATTCGACTCAGTTTGCAAAGAATTTGCCAGGCAATGCCTATTAATAATAATGATGATGATGATTGTTATTGTTTGTTTCACTGGGATGTATGTCATTCAGATGTAGATTTTGGTCTGTTGTGGTAGTTTTATTTGTGATCTGATTTTCCCAGGGGTGTGAATGGATTGCTGTTTATACAATGCAGCTGTGTTTTGGGTAGACTGGTACATAAGCTGTGGACACGATTTTTCTCTGAGAGAATCTGGTTTTATTTCCCTGTGACAACACTAATATGCAGCTTTTACAATTGGCATGAATGGTGGATATTCTGCAAATTCATCAGAAAATTAAGGAACACAGAATTTTAAAGCAATTATAACTAGTACCAATTATGAAGCAGTTATAATTATGAAGTAACACAAAAAGAAAACAAAAACTCAATGAAAACTCAGGCACAAATAAAGATTTGTGTCCAGAAGAGTGATTCTGGATTGGGCCTTGTCATTCAAAGCAGATAACTAAGTTAAATAATTTGGAACAAATGGCTGCATAGATGGCAGAAAATTATTAATATTTAAATACTAATATAATTTATATAATCATTTACATACTATACATCAGTATATTGTATTTCATTGTATCTAACTATATGGAATTTTTATACTTTAAATTATTTTGTATTTCATGTTATATAGTAAATATAAATTATATAATTATTTTTATTAATTATATTTATATTAAGACATTTAATATGATGAGGAATATAGATTTTTAAAAATTATATAATAGATTAGATCAGGTCAATCTCTCATTAAAGCTAGTATCATGCCCCTTGCAGGATCTAAGATCTCCAGCTGGAAATATGGATGAAATACACCCTGAAAGTATTTAGGCAGTGGTGGCCCTCTGTTATCAGGGAACAGGAACTGAAAGGTGACATTCCTCACTATGTTGACTGGGTCAACCAGGTTGGACAGAAGAATTGATACCATCCCAAAAGCTAAAGCTCTAAATTTTCACAGCTCTCTGCAATGATAAAAGGATCCATATAAGGAGTGCTGGTACTTAAATAATCTCTTCAAAGGGGATATAGTCTGAAATCATTGCCTAACACTAATATACCCCTTAATAGCAAGTGAGAGAGAAACATCTGGATGAGCAAGAAGGCAAGCCAGTCATGGATGTTTTCAGAAATAACACCCACTGAAAATATAGACACCTGTTCTTCCTGCTCTGTGGCAAAGGAAGGTCTGGAAATGAGAGACCACTGTATACAGAACCAGCCTCAGAGTGCTTGCAAGACATACCTAACTGGGGTGTTTTGGGGGGGACAGAGGGGAAGAAATAGCAAGAACACACAAATAAAACAAAACCAACCCCCAAATCAACAAAAAGCAAACAAAACAACATGACAAAATCCATAAGAAATTTCATCAATAAACAACTTTACTCCCCAAAGCTCCCCCCTCCCCAAACACCATACTATATGCCAATTTCTGAAACATGCCAAGTGTTGACCAAATGTATATTGGCCTGCGGACCAAGAATCTTGAACCTGATTAGAGGTCTGGATGCCTTTGTTTTGGGAATTCTCACCTTCTTCTGACAGACCAGGTTTTAATTTCTCCTCATGTATGCTGAGATACCAGTCACAAATATGCCCTAAGAAGCTCCCAGTTGCTATTAAAATCCCCTGGCCCTCTGTTACAATATTCACTTCAACCTCTGCATATGATGGAATGCATACATCAGTTTTCCATACACATGTGAGCAAATACAACAACTACTTCTGTTCTAATTGTGCACAGCAGATGGGATCCAAACATGAAAATATTAATACAATTCCCACAGATAGTTTTGTATTTTCTTTGTTTCTTTGTACCTCTGAAGGTGCATTGGAGGAACTGATTGAAAAAAAGGAGAGTGAAAGATTGGAAACAAGTCAAAGACACAAGCATGTTAATGTAGAAAATAGTTTATGACTGAAACCCTGATGTTATAGCACTGAGAGAAGGTGAATGCCATCAGGAGGTGCTACATGGTTGAAGAGCCCTAACTCTTACCAGACTAATAGGGTCCCATCTTAAGGTAGCTATTGTTGTGCCATCAGAACACAGATGTTTTGCCTATTCATTTCCTCTTCATCTTCTCTCTGGTTCCATTCTTTTTTCAGGGATATTTCACATCCTAGCACTATGCAGCATCACAGCAGATCTCTGTGTATGCTTTCACATGCTTGTGTCTTCACGCATGCATACACAGTGTGACCCATGGTTTCCTGAGCTGAAATAGATAAATTCAGACCTATAGAGTCAATTGATAAAGCAGATCAAACTAGATCACCATAATCTTATAAATCTATGCATTGACATTGTGGATCAGAGCCTTCTGTAAGCTACAGATAGGATAGTAAGGATTTGCCAGTGTGGGCTTGGAACGATTGCGTTACTCACAGGTAAATAAACTGAGTTGTCTCTAAGAACAAAAAGAATGGCAACAGGGACTCAGCAACAGCTGGCATTCAGTCTCTAGCCATTCAGGCTAAAAATCTGTATATGTACTTGTGTTCAGGAGTGGGGAAAGGATTCTGTCAGGCCAGCCAGTGTAGCAGTGGTACCTTTCCATATGTACCATGGATAAAGTTATGCCACCAGTGAAGTTCGGATGGGATCACCCACTAGATTTTTTTTTCCCTCAGTTACAGATTGTGATTTTTGAAAATGCCTTATTGTTGCTGGTTTTACTACTACACCCACACACAAAGCAACTGTTCATCCAGCCAGTTCCCTCACCCAGGCAGCATCTGCAGTGTCACCTATGCTTGCATTTGCCTGCGGGGGTGGCAGAGTGCTCTCCACGAAGCATGGGGATTTATGCTCACATTTTCTGATGCATGTCCCTTTCCTTTCCCTGGTTTGCACTATCCTACCAGACCTAATCCACAGTTGTAGGCGTAAGAGCTTTATCCCGCTGCTGCACTGTCCTCAGTGGTTCGTCTTGGACTAATCCAGTGTCAGTATAAAAACAGTTTTCTCACTTTGCAGAGGCACTTTCAGCAGCTTCTGACTGGATCCAGACAGCAGGAACTGCGTGGTGCCAGAAGCAGGGCTGTGGTGGACCCTTGGCTCTTGGAAAACAAGAAAAGCAGTGGAGAAGCCTTGCATGTCCTCTAGCTTCTTCCATCTGTGCACCAATTCTGGAATATTTGAGTCAGTTCACAACATATTTTGAGCAGAGAAAGGAGAATTTACTGATTTTTGCTCATCAGGCAAAAAAGATGTAATACCATAAAGGCATAGGTATATATATTTCTTAAATGGAAGGAATTTCAGTATTTTTATTTTTGTGAAGTTCAGGTGAGATAGAAAGGATCTGTGTTTTTGAGTTACAAATATCAGGATACTGGTCACTGATTTCAGTGAGTTGAAAAACCTCCGCATTTTTGAGAACTTAAACACTTCAGTACGGGTCAAGATCAGCATCTGAATCCAACCAAAATCTTAGTGAAAAATGATGCTTGTGTTTTGTTGTAGGTCATGTGGCCCTCATGAAAGAAGCCAGGAATCCTGACTCTAGCTCCTAAAAAGCTATTTAAACCAGTTTTCACTTCTATACGTAGCAGTGGAAAAAGCATCTCAGAGTCCAAACTAGAGAGGAGAATTTGTTCAAATCATAGGAGCACTGTGGTGTGTCTGTGTGCTCTCTCCTTCTGGCTCAGGGGCTGTTTCATGTGGCTTGGCAGAGGAAAAACTGATTAGGGTGAGCAGCTTGTGAATCTCAAAGCATTTTGATTTTCAATTTAGATAAATATCAGAAAGGTCAGATGCTTCTAAGGAATTCCTCCCATGCCTTAACTGGAGAAATCAAATTGACAGGTGTGTCATGTAGAGAACTACACTGCAAATGGTATCAGAAGTGTCAGGTGGTGCCATCTTTTTGAATAAACAAGGACCTACGCTGATTATTTGAATCTTTGAGACATTTTCCTGATTTGATAGGAGAGCTGGCAAAGTTCTGAGGGGGAAAAAAATCCTAACTTTTACACCTTTACTTATTTGGTGTCCTGGTTTTGGCTGAGATAGAGGTGGGATTTTGTTTGGTTTGGTTTGGGGTTTTTTTTTTTCTTTCTTTTTATGTTCTGGAGTGCTCTATTTTGGAAACTTAATAGTCCTAGACTTCTTCAGAAGTTTCCTAAATTCTAAAATTTATGCTGCATTACCCAAGTTTTGCACAGTCAATGCCCATGTGTTTCAAGTGGCAATTCTTACACCAAGAAGGTGCTCCACCATCTGGTCCATCATCCTGCGTCCCCCACATCCTTCTACCTAGACATGTCTGCAGTTGACATACTCTTACATTTTCTCTCACTAAGACATTGTTTTAGAAGTTACTATATAATTAATAACGCAGAGTAATAACTTTTGAATGAGAACTTAGTGTACATTAGTGGTTTTATGATTGCAGCTGTCCCTTGCTAAACTTTCCTATAAACTTACCCACTTTTAGGTCATGAAAGTTTCCAAAAAATAAATGATTAACTGCAAAGTCCTGGCAGGTCACAAAACTTTAGGAACAGGAATTTCCCTGACCAGCTAAATAGTGTTTTTAGTGGTATTGCCTTCTGAAAGGCTTGTGGAAGCTTTTTATCTATGTCAAAAAGTCTGGTGCTGTAACTGGGATGGTATCATGTTTTCTGATTGTCTCACAGTGTGAAAACTTTCTGGCTTGACCTTCCTAAAGCATCTAAAAAAATCAGACCCTGAAATTAATCTATAACTCCAGTGTTTTAATGAAAGAGTATTTGTTTATCTCTGCCCATCATCTTTCTCAGTTTTTAACATCAGTGGTAAATGTGGGTGTCAAAAAATTACTCTAGTGTTATGTAGACAGGAATTGTCCAATTTTTCTAATTCAAAGGGGCAAAGGGAGTTCAGATAAGTTTATTTCAGCTCTCAACTGCGTCAAAGGCATCTTGACATTGATACTCAGAGCAACTACACCAAGCACTAGATGGAGTACCAATGGAGGAGAAAATAGATAGAAATTCTGCAAAATTGTTGGTTTATTTTATTTCTTTTCAATAAGTGGTTTCAGTGTGTCTCTCACATTTGATTGTTGGACTTTTGGTAAAATCCAGAAGGAGAAGGAAATTGTTGAACTTGAGCATTTTGAGGAGAATTCATCAAGAAAGCCAGCAGAGGTGAAGATGTCCATCTGAGTAGCAGCTCTCTCCTGATCTCAGGCATTTCTCAGCATTGACCTGTAATGTTCTTACACTCAAGAAAGCAACAGGAAGTGCCCAGGAAATTTTCACACCCCTGGGAACTGAGAAGTAGAAACAGACTCTGATCCACCAGCAAGGTGACCCTTTCTCTCTTGGGGCACCTTCAAAGGGGATCTGGAGGTGAAAGGATTACTCTTTACCTTCAGTCTCGTCTGTGTGAATAAAGTCCCCCTGTCCTTTTTCATTTCTTGTAAATAAAGCTGTTGTCTAATAAGAATCTCTTCTGCTTGAACATCTATTTTGCCAGCAGTAAAATGGTACCCTTATGCAAACTTACTGGAAATATTTATTTGTTTCCAGAAGTGCTTAAGTGGGTTTAATTGGCACCACTGTAATGAAGTTAGTAGTGCTGCAGGCTTCTGCTGCGCTGTGAGTGTGCTTGTAGAAACAGAGGTGGATTGGGTGAATTTGTGCTGCCTTCTGTCCAAAAGCAGGCAGGAAGTAAAAGCAGTACAAAGACTTCCACTTATTCACCTTTTAGACTAAGTTACTGTATTTCATTTCTCCAGATATTCATGTCATTAGGTTGTTTTTTCAGTACTTGCTGATGATGGCTGGAAATTCCATGGGTTGATATTGACCAGTACCAAGAACTTGTGAATGATTTAAGGCAGAGATTATTCTTTTATTTTGAGCTGTATAGCATTATATCAGTAAGAACAGTAATAGGGCCCCATGACTATGTGCAGGGCTTTGTGCCAGGCTGTGGGCAAAGTGGACCCAGACCTGTGTTCTCATTTTACAGATATCCATTTTCTGGCTCTGACATTCAGTGTTTCTCAGTAAGCTGCCAAGAAAAAAAAAAGTGCAAAAAGGGAAAACTTAAAAGACTGTGAATCATGTCTCAGGAGCTGCTAATGATCGCCCTTCAGCTGCTAGCACAATGCCTGTAAATGTCTATTTAGGAAAAGAGCAACATGAATTCTAATGCCAGTGATCAGCACTCTTATGGTTAGTAGTTACACATGTGGTGTCATTTTGTGAGGTTAAATCACATCTTTTTTTTTTCTCAGCTAAGTGTTCAGAATGATTTTGTCTTTTATTTCATTGCTCATTAGAGAAATCAGAAGTGGGAAAAAGACACTGCAGTTGATGTGTGAGCACTCTGATAGTAGAAAAGTTAGAACAGACTAGGCTGTTTCATTTAAAAGGGATTTACAACGATCTTCTGGTCCAACTACCTGACCAATTCAGGGCTGACCAAAAACTAAAACACATTGTTAAGGGCATTGTTCAAATACCTCTTAACCACTGACAGGCTTGGGGCATCGACCACATTTTTAGGATGCCTGTTCCACGTGTTTGACCATCCTCTCAGTAAAGAAATGCATCCAAATGTCCAGCCAACCAGCTTTTCTCAGAAATGAGATATAACTTATAATCCTTTTTTGTACAGCTGTTTCCTTCCAGCCAAATCCATTCACGATTTTTATCAATATTAAAAAAAAAATAAAGAAAAAATCCTAGAAACCAATCAGGACTTACTTAATTTAAATTAACCTCTTTCTAATTCAGAATGCGAAGTATTAATCCTTGTTGTTTTTCAAAAACTGATGTTTTTTTCCCCTAGGCTTACACCTTTATGTGCCAAAGGTCAGTCTTGAGCACTGTTTCTCAAACCACATATTGTACTTTTGAGTTGAGTTGATCTGTTTCAGTATGTAAACAAGAATTAGAGCTTTGGGCTCATGTTCAACCTCATCAGTGTTGTTTGAAAGGCTTGGTATTTCCCCTGAAACTGTCTGGGATGGAAGACTTAAAATTGCCCAGGACACTTACATTTTTCTAATGACAAAACACTGAAGGAGGAAACCTCTGTTCCAATAATGTGTCACTAAGACATGAAGTGAGATCTGAGGTGGGCAGCTGAGGTTTTCTGTTACATGATTTTTGAATGCTTTCATAGCATGGCTAAAGATGCCAAGTGTGAGATATTTATCCACTCCTAGTTTGTAGGTTTGGGGTTTTTCCCTAATGTAAAAGACATATAAGGAGTTGCTCCAGGAAAAGTATTTTGCTGTCAGGAGTCTGCAGCCAGAAATAATTCAGGAAAGGTTATGCTCCATTTAACCTGTAACTAAAGCTGTATGTGCTCATTAGCTCTTCCCTTCATCGGTTCTGCTCCTCAGTAGTCACTGAATCTGATTGCAGTTAAACTCTCCAGGCAGAGAGATGTTTCCTGTTTTGTTCTCCTTCTCTACTAATGCTTCCCATGGGACACTCCAGTTTCACAGGGTAAAGTGGATCTAGTAAGGTGGATCACGGGTCTGTAGTCAGAGGGAGAACTTCCAATAGGGTGTGTTGCTTGGGGAAAGCATCTCTTGAGCAGTGCCATTGGCTCACAGAGTAGGTTCAATTGGCAGTTGTCCCAACATTGTAACGTGCTCTATTCCCTCCTTTTAGTCACACATTCTTCATCATTTCCTTAACCAGAAAAAGAACTAGAAGACAGTCATACTTGCAGGTCAAATACCATGCCAAAATATAAATATCCCAAATATTAAACCCAACCTAAAATGACTTTCATTTCAACTGAGGGGAAGACTTCTGGGTCTGCTGGCTCTCACTGTACCAGCAGCCAGGTAGCAAGCTCATCAGTGTCCCACCAAACCACCTGCCTTAGGAGATGGGATAGCAGGCAGGCAGGCAGGCAGGCAGTTGGGCAGCATTTCCTTGCCAATAACATTCCTGCAGATTTCAGATACATTAAGCTGGTGGTTTTTCAGTGTAAAATAATTCTGTGGACACTTCCGTGCAGCTGCTGTTCTGACAATGGTGATTGACAGAAACAGGCTGGGAAACGTGCTCAGAGCTCAAAAAGAAGGCTGAGGAAGGCAAACAGAGTGAAAAGATGGGATGAGAGGAGGAACTGTGTTGAGGAGGAATCTGTGAGGGAGTTCTTGTATTTCCAATGCTTTGCTCATGTAGAAGAAGCCCCTTTCCAAAGCCCTCTTGACCCTTGTTGCTCTTGTTCTTTGGTGGAAAAAAACAACAAACTCATAGACAACAACCACTGGACAGGACTGTATCTACTAGGTTTTTCTCTATATCAAATGCTACCTTTTTTATTAATTAATTAAATTAATTTCTTCCTTTCTCCTTCCTCACCTGCTCACATTTTGTTCTCATGATTGAATAAAGGCTTTCTATTCTGAGCTCTGAAAGATGATGACACCTTGCTGTTAAACAGACAGGTATGGACTTTAAAAGCAAATCACGTATCATTTCTTTCACTAGTGATTTTGCCATGCATAAAGAGACATCTCTGAACATGATTATGGACAGATAAGTATGTATATTTTGTTTATACCTAATGGTCTTTGTGGCACTAAGAAATCCATGAAGGTTTCTATCTGACTGTTAAGAGATGTGACACCAAACTAAGAGAGGGAAATCAGTGAGGATGTTATTTTCGCTCTGACCACTGATTTGTCTTTATAAGTTTTCTTATCAGAAAATGCCAATGTCCCAGCAGTATTTTGTTAAGGGATATTTTGATATTTTGATTGAGCCCAGAATATGAAATCAGCTTTATTGGCTCAATATAAATAACTTATATAGAGCATAGCATCCTTCTCTGCTGCACAGAATTGCAAAAGAGCAGTATAGATCTGCACTTTTAATGTTATAACACAGAACTGTGTAGAAGATAGAGGTGCAAAGCTAGATTATTTTAGGTCATTCACACTCTGTTAGTAAGATATGGAAGATTTCCCCCAAATAATATTATCATTGACCAGTTTGCTTATATACATATTCTGAGCCATATTTGCTGTAAATTTAGGCTTTTAAAAATTAATTTAGTTACATTTAGCCCTATGAAGTGGGTTGCATAAGGACAGCAGAATCTTGTGTTTTAACATGGCAGAGAGAGTGCCTCTTTCTGTGTCCTTATTCACAGCCAAACTTCATCATTGGCATGTTCATCATAAAATCCTGACAGTATTTGAGATGTCTGCTCCCCAGAAGTGTTCCTTGAAAAAATATCAAGTAACAACTTTCATCTTCTCTTTTGTCTGAGGTTCCTCTAGGTATTTGCAAAGGTTTATTTGTGCAAATGGTCACCTGATTTCCTCTTTTGATCACTGAATAGTGAGAGGAATAGTGAGAGGTTAGCCTTAACAAATACTTAGCTGCTGTTAACATTGGGGAAACTTTCATTAGGAGTGAAAAAACTATGTGAATGATTAACAAGTTGCTGCAAACAACAGACCTAATTTGCAGTATTTGTGAATGAATAATGCACCTAGGTTTTTTGATTTTTGTTTTCTGGTTTATCCCATTCCCAATGGGAATTATGGTATGTGGACGGTTAAGACTATGGGCAAGATTGTTACATAGCTACATAATGATTAGATTTTTTGTCCAGAAAAATATTTTGCTTTGCATATTCCATAGTGTAAAAATTTTGGAGACACATTCTATTTATTTTTATACAATTCTAAATGACAAAGAGCCCAAGAAAGCTATTATTTGAGACAACGTTTGACTTTTAGGAAAAAAACCACATCCTTGCAATCAGAAGAAAGGAAATCAATCCCCAAAAGCATGTAGTGCCTTTCTGAGGTTTTGAGGCTTATGTGTCTGTCTGCACTGTGGAAACATCCTGTTTTCCCCATTCCTGCTTCAAAGTTATCCAAGGTAGCCAGTCTCTCCTATTGAACTGGGATTCTCTTCCTGCACTTTTACTCAGATATCCTTTCAAAAGATGAGTAGCACACCTGGGAACCGGTGCCTTACAAATACACTTGACATCTGTTTTGATAAAACTTGCCTTTACCAGTAATCTCTGCCAAGACACTCTCTCCCTAGTAGCTGTCTGCCATAACAATTACTGGAGCTTGTGTTTAACTGAAGGATGGCAGAATGGTTCACTTAGCTCCAGTCTTTTTGGCTTTGTTACTGAAGACCTGGGGCTGCATCTGTGGTACAATTTACAGCACAAAATGGCTTTTCATTCATTTACTCCCGGGAGGCTGAAGCAGTTTACAGGGTTTATGCATTTGATAAGATCAAAGGGCTGGAGAATGAAAGAAGCTGTTCAGACTTATTAGCGTTATTATTAACTCAAATGAGAGTCTATGGTCAGCAGTGTTTTTTTCTTGATGAATGGCAGGGTGTTTCAACTGCACTCATAAATTCTTCTAAAAATATCTGTGGTACAGGTGATTGACAGATCTTTGAAGGTTTTAAAAAGAGAATGGGAGTCTGTTACACAAGATGACCATGCAGGTTCACCACCTGTTTTTTCTTTCCCAAGTTCCTTCCATTCTAAAATGTTCTCTTACCAGATGGTCTATCTCATCTTTTTCATCTACAGTCACAGCAGTAATGGAAAGTTGCCTTAATTTTTAACTCAAATGATAGCCCATCTTAGAACCTCAGTTGACATGTCACAAATCTCATATTGCTCCTCTGACTGCTGGGAGAATGGTCTGGCATCTTAATTATTGCTAACCTGTTTCTGAAATTCATGGATAATTTAAGCCTACAAAACCAACTCACATTTCACGTCAGAGTGAGTTAATTATGATGAAAATTTCAAGCATTTTCACTAGCATTTTAACATCAAAGCTTTGGACTCCAATTTAGGCAAGTACTACTATAACTCTTGGTATGTACCCTGATCCTGAAAAACTAGAAAAACTCTCAAAGTCTAGTATGCATATGGATAACTAAGGAGACAACATGGTTGAAAGGTTTAAGACCCTATGGGGGATTATAAGATAGAATTGGGTTGTGAGCTCTAAAACCTGCCTGCAGAGGCACATGGCAGGGGCTCATGCGAGCCGGCAGGGGCCATGCTCTTCCAGCCAAGGCTCCCGTTCCTTGCAGACTCTCGGGAGCTGATACTGTGCTAGAAAAAAGGACTAAGTGGACCCATGGCCCCTTCCTCAGGGATGTGGGGAGAGGGGGCTGCAGCATTCAGCATTTTGCACCAGCTTGTGCGAGAATGGCTGCAAGCTAAGTATGTCATTCCTGCAGCTAGTCCATAGAATCTCAAAGACTGCTTTTTTACCACACCACCTTGTGACCCCCCTGCATTGTTCTAATTGCTTTTTGTGATAGATAATAATTAAAATTTGTAAGCTATTTTTTTAAGCAAGAATTAAGCTTGTTACCTTTTAAAACCTCTTAGAGAGTTCACATAAATATAACTGTAATTTTCCAAGACCTAGATTTATATATATTCTGTGAAACAACAAAGTATTTAAGCAGTTAATAATATTACCTTGCTTGTCTTTACTTGGTGCACCTTTATTGTTGTATCAGATGTATTATTTTACTGTTCATAGTAAGAAAATGGCATGTTATGTTACACATTTTCCTGAATTTAGTAAGTTGAAAGATGTTTGTGTTACATATTGTTAGAACAGAAAAGGGGGAGTGCAGGAATGGAGTGTGCCCCCCGCAAAAGACTGGAAAGAAGTTTATATGTTTTTTAATTTTTCAATCGCATTCAGAATGATATTAATAAAGTTTTTAAGCAACTGTATAAGTATTTTAGGGAAACCCTCTCAGTCAAGGCTTAAGGCTCTGGCCAAGCCCTAGCCCTGGCTGACTGGAGGTTATACCATGAGACCCAGGTGTTTCTGCTCTAAAAATACAATCAAGTCATTTTGACTTGGTAATTTCATCTTAAAAAAGCTGGACCCTCTTTCAAAGTAAACTTGAAAGTCTTGCCTAGGAAACTTTCCAAATTCTCACTGTGAAACAGGACCTCCGAGCCACTGCAGACTCTTGAGTGATGGTAATTAGACAACTTCAGATTGTTCCTCAAAGTTCTATCTGTTCAATCACTGTCATAATTCTTATTTGTATAAAACAAAAAAGGGGGAATTATGGGGAATTATACGGTATAATTGGGTTGTGAGCTGTAAAACCTGCCTGCAGAGGCACATGGCAGCACAAAGGAGCACATGGTGGCACAGAGAGGCTTGCCTCCACTGGGCCCTGGGGGCAGGAGGTGTCACCGGGCAGCCGCCTATGGAGAGGAGCCTGCCGGGAGCTGTCGGACGGGTGAACAGCGAGTGACCACCCCATAGAAGGACATTGAGAAAGCGTGCTGCTGATGTGGCAACACGGGCTAGGTCACACCATATAAGGAAATGCTGTCCCTTAGAAAAGTGTAGAAAACCAACCCACTCCTTTGAATAAATGGTTCAGGTTCCCTGTCGGTCTGGGTCCATGCTTCAGTCGCTGACAAAACCCACTCAGAATTAGGACATTAGTGCTTTAATGTGCAGAAAAATGATCTTCTTTGTATTTACTACATACATGGTTTGCTTCTGCTAGAGAAAAAAAAATCAGGAAGTGGCATAATTTCAACAAGAAGATACTCGAGTAAATGGGCAAAGAAAATAGGTGCATTCCTGCTGTATTATTGAGTCTCATATCATCCTTTAGAAGTCAGATGGTTTTCTTTAAAAAAAAAAAAAAAAGAGCAGTGCAGTTACAAAATACAGTTGCTGTGATATTTGTGAATGAGAAAAGCTTTGTGCTTCACATAATCAAAAGAGCTGAAATGAGAGGCATGCAGTTTAGAGATGATTTCCTGTTTTCACAGCTTTGCTTCTGCTATTGTTTCAACAAAAGCCATATTTACTCTATTCTGTTCTTGGATGCAAAACAATAACATTAGGTCTTAAAAAAATTGTTTTATTTATTGCTGCTTGACTACCAAATCTTCACAGATGCTTTTGTTACTGGATTTATTATTAACCTTTTTCAGATAAAATCTAACTACAAATAAGTCAAAAAATTTTGGTCACCTGGACACAAAATTAAAATAACCTTGACTTAGAGTATATTGTTTTATGTTTACTGTGATTTACCTCCTGCAATCAACTTTCTCTATACAGTCACTATGCTAAATGTTCAGCAGTCTTCTACAGAAGTGACTTTTGACTCCATGTCAGGCTTTCTTGCACTTACTCATTTTTGTGTAGTTTCTCTAACCTTAGTGAAGCACTTTTACTTTCGTTTCCTTTATTTTCTCGGCAACTTGAGGGATTCCTATCCAATTTTACCAGGCAGCAAAGGTGAAGGCATCTCTATAATAAAAATATGTGTAAGGAGAGCAGAGCAATTTGTAGTGCCACAACATTGTGACACTGCTATCACATCACGAGATGCAAACACTGTGCTCCCAAGCAAAGGGCATGCCATGCAGCCACTCCTGGCAACGTGTCAGAACTGCTCCTGATTTGCCTTGTTCCCTGCTGCAAAAGTTACAGAAACCTCCAATCCTCATTGTGCAACACTATTAGAATACAGGGCAGTAAAAGGCAAGAGGGAATGGGTGAGATAGCTTTTCTGCAGGTTTTTGAGAAAAATTTCCTGTGTCGTAGAGGATTTTCTACTCTTAGTTACAACGCCCAAAGTAGTGTTCTTTCTAGGGCTTAATTTTCACGATGAACAATTTACTTTTTGGATAGTAGTTATTGGATATTTATGATATGGTCAAATCCACTTTCAGTGTCTGGGAATGACAGCTCTGCAACAGACAGAGGCAGGGAGGACAATCCAGTGAGCTGCTGAACAGCAAGAACCAAGATCCAGGGTTATGGTGACTGCCACGTTGTGATTTGTGGGTTAACCATGGACTTTCATTTCATAGCCACACATTGCTAAGGAAGCTGCTAGCTTTAGAACCCATTAAAGGCTCCAGGTCAAGAATGGATGTGAGCTCCTTTCCCATCCCCAGACTCCAGCTTTGCTTTTCATAACAACCACAACTGACCATACAGCCTGTCCTCCTGATAGGACAGCTCCATTCTTCTGCTAACATGAGGAAAGTGTTAGCTTACCAGGTTAGCACTGCAAAACAGGCTCACCTCAGTTAAGAACAACGGCCATGGGCCACAGACATGTCTGTGAATTATCTGCCAATCATCAAGAAAACCTTCACCCTAGACAGTCAGACACATGCTGAATAACTATGCTGTCAAAAGTGTTTGAAAATGGTGCTTTGCACTTCTTTTCCAATGGATTCAGAGAGAGAGGGATGGGGATGGTTTTGCAGTGGACCCAAGAAAGGGATGCATGCCTCAAAGGGCTTGATGGAGATATGCAGACCAGGTCTGTGCCTGACAAGCTAGACCTTGCACTAAGAGCTCTGGAGAGCAGTTGAAGTGATTTCTTAGTGGGTAGTTAGCATTTTGTAGCAGCAGAAGCTGTTTGATGGGGAAAACTCTTTTTGGTACTGACGATCTTGTTTAAGCAGTCAGGAGTTGCTGGCATTAGCTGCTTACCCTGGGGCTGCAGCAGTGCTGCTCAGCACACCTGGCCCTATGCTTGCACTCTCCGCATCCCCATGCTTCGAACTTGCTAACGGTGGAGGGCAGGGGAGGAGTGAAAACAGAGGAAATGGAGATGGCCTAAGTCTGGCAGTGTTATAAATCAGCCCCATTACACTGAATTCTGTGGGGCTGACTGGAGCAACTGGTCTATGTACAACACAGAGGAGTCCCTTCCACAAAGAGTAGTGCCAGCAAAGAAATGCTCAGGAGTAGCAATTTGCCAAGCCTTAGCATCCGCCTTGAGTTATTGTCACTGAAAATTTTCTAGTGCTTTATTAATAGTGGCTAGAGTGATACTGCTTATTTAGGTGCATGAGTAGAAAGAAACAACAAGACATTTACTTGTTTTGATCTGTGGGAAATTAAAAAAAAAGAAAAAAAATCTCTTCTACTATAAACATTTTTAATCCCTGCAGTGATAATATACAAGATACCTATAAAAACCTGATTCTTATTAATCCCAATTGCTTCCTAGTTGTTGATCAGCAAACTAACCTAGGGCTATGGAGATTCTTGCCATTAAATGACTTCACAGAAACCAAGGAGCATCCTACCTTCTTCAGCTAACAGAAGGACCAGCTTGAATGCCTGCAGTGCATCATTTTCTAATGCAAATGTGGGGCCATCAACTTCATGACTGTACAGAGGATGGTGTTAATGGTTAAGCTTAGCTGGCCAGTTGTGGGTGTTGGGTACAATGTGTTGTTCAGAACCAGCTCTCAGGAGTATTTGCTCCCCAGTGTACATTATGAGTACCTACAGACCTCCACAACCCCTTGATCTGTACAGCTGCTTACCCTCTCCCAAACAGGTAAGGGTGAAATGCTGTGATCAAACCCTCTGTCATTAAACCTTTCTTATTAGCAGGAGAAAGGAAAACACATTTCTAAGCAGTTTGAAGTACTGTGTGTTTGTGCAGGATATGAAAGAGCCTGTCTGCTGTTTTGAGAACTGAGGGGATCGTGCCTTTCACAGTCATTATGACTCAATAAGGATATTTAAAAATTAATCAATTGTTTTAGTCTGACTGAAATAAAAAGTCTGTATTACAAAAGCACCGTTGAGATTTCCCTTCTTCATTTAGATATTTTGGCTGAATTGATGTAACAGGACATCTTTAATGTCTTGCTATGAGAACAGAGAGAAGTTGAGTTTACACTGTCTGCCAGGATGCTGAGGCTCAGCAGAAATAAGATAACCTCACAAATAAACAACAGATGGCCGATGGCCTAATGCTTTGATTTGGCTGTACATGACAGGGGTTTATTCTTTCAACCTGGAGAAGGAGCCTCGGAAAGGCTGAAACTGCAGAAATGCATGACATGCGGACAGACACAGTTTGTTATGGGGATTTGGTCTGAGCAGATGGTATTACAATACAGATCTATTATTACGCATCTGCTTCCCATCTCAGTTATATGATGTGTAAGACTTAGATTAAATTCCCCAAGGAATGCCTGGATCACTTACTAATTTGTGCATATGCATCTTTATTTATGTGTCTTTGAGTACAGTGGGCTACATCCTGAGCTAAGTCACAGAGATACACATTTATAGAGTGACAGCAGCGTCACTGCCAGCGTCATCTCATCTGTGTTCTCATTGCACAGAGAACTCCCTAGTGATAAACTATTAGTTAAGGACTAGTGCTCAAAACAGACAGAGTTGCTGTGCTCTCTGAGTAAATGTGCATGGTTCCACACACCGAGAAAGCAGCAACATGTAAATGTTCTGTAAGACCTGCAGTTAGGTAGACACAACATGGATTAAGATTTATTTCTGCCTTATCTCCATTTCCCTTAAAGTTAAAGTACATAATGAGATCAGTACTATGGACATCTTCATGTCAGCCTCTGCTGGACTCAAGGCAGGAGCTATTCCAGGCTGTGAAAGGAGAGCGTCGAAGCATCTGCAGTAGTGAAAATACCATGTCTTGCAACAAGCCAAGTAATTTAGGGACTTTTGAACTCTGTTCTTCATGCTTCCCATGTGAACAATACGAAGGTGATCAGCAGAGCCCAATGGCTCCCTGCCTTGAGGGACCAACCTCCTACTGCCCCACCTGCAGCAGGTTTGAACCCAGTTCATGATTCAGCGGCAAACCCACACAGCCTCCCCCTGAGGGGCTGACCTGACAGGGTTACATGCACTAATGGGAAGGAGCAGCAGCTCTCAGCAGTACCTCAGACCAGTAACCTGCCTTGTACCAGAGAGCTGGACCTGCTGATAGCTGTCTTGCTAAGAACAGCCTGGGCTGGGTCAAGGATTTGTGTTTTACTAGCATCCCTGCACTTCCTTCCCTCATTGCTCCACTCCCCCCAAACTTCATGCAGGGGGAGGACTTTGAGTTCTGAATCTCACTTAACTAACACTCCAACTTGGAAGCCTTGGAGCATGAGAGAGGCACCAATGATACTGCACAGCTCTCCCCCTGGCAGCTATGTCCAAGCCCTCTCAAAGGCAAGACAACCACAATTTCATCTGCTTGGTCCTTCTAGGGGACAGATTGTGTGGAGGCTGAGGCAACCAACCCACTTAATGAGAGAAAACACACTCAACCCAGGATTTCTGTCCCTTATCTTTGAATATTTAGTAATAAGTATGTTTTAGTGCAGGAAAAATGCTGCTCTAGATGTGTCTCAGTTATAGTTGAGGTTGTGGTATCTACTGAGTTGCAGTGAAGGAAGAAAAAGATACTGAACTTCAGCTCCAGCAAAATGTCTCTGATAAATATGTAAAGCAAAATTCTGATTACATCAAAGAAAATAATGTATCTGTTAAGCTCTACTTCTCTGAAGCAATTTCAGGCTCATGTAAGTTTCTTTATTAATAAATAAATATACAGATTTAACAAGCAGTTCTCTCCTTACACAGAGAACCTAAGGAATGATATGTAACCACTGAAGTAATTCTTCTGCCTTCAAATTCTCACCATCTTCTGGAAAGTAAAAAAGTGCAATATTTGGCTGTCTTTGTCAAGTTTATGATGTCATTTATGATCCAAGCTGCTGTGTTTAGGAATGGGTGTATGTTCCCCAAGTAGTGTTCAAGTGTGAACAAGCTCTCACATCTGATCCCAATTCGAGTGGAAAAATAAGTCCTGAAATTGCAGAAGTTACCCCAAAGTTATGTTCTTACCTCCATGGTGAGTGAAACTACATTCTAGGGCTGCTAAGGCAGGTCAGAGGACCATTCTTTGTGGCCGAAGGCAATGTCCAACTCATCAGTTATTCAGTTCTTCAAAATGCATCAGGATGAGGGTAGTATCATTGAAATATGGTATATTTCAAGTATGAGATTTCTTGTAGAGTTTAGGAGCTGTGCATCTGTTATGATGACTTTGCTGATCAACCTGAGTATGCAGTCACTGTTAGTCCAGGATTTCTGGATGTTTATAGGTTTTGTCAGACCTACAACTACATAAAACCCCATGTCCTTTTTTCAGTCAGACAAGTATCCCAGCTACTCCAGACAGTGCTCATGAGGTGGAAGGGAAACTGGACACCTTTTTTCCCATTCTTTCTGTGACTATAAATCAGTCTGGCTCAATTAAACCCAGTTTATATAATTGCATGAGAATAGCCATATCTCTTTGAGCTATAGAGTGGTTACAGCCTTATTTAATTGCATGGTACTTCATTTTTGCTGACTACTGAGCTGGTCTCCTGAAAGATTAGAAGACAGATGAGGCATTGCAGTAACCTAGTTAAGTTCTCTGAGGAAAATTTGCTTTCTAAGAGCAGAGTAGAAGGAGATAGGTGGAATTCTGAGACCCCAGTAAAGCTCTGTGGGTGGGGGAGGGAAATTAATAGCTGGGGGACTAGTCAAGCTATTTCAGCCCTGGAAAAATTCAGTGGAAAAGGCCATTGCACTGATCCAGAAAATGCTGTGGATTATTAAGTTTTGCATTTTCACTTTCCACACTAAGAATCATTCTAAGTGGAGAGAAAAAATAAATAGAAAAATGGGAACAGAGAATAAAGCCCCTTTCATGAAAGACATGTAATGAGCAGAGAAAATTGCCTCTTTTCATTACAGCCTTAAGCCTGACCTCATGCTCTGTCTCACAAGCTGTATTTTTCATTATTATCTTCAGAAATATCTTATATTCCATGTACTTATTCTTCCTTTTGAAGAAATTCAGACAATGATGGTGATGATGGTGATGAGGAACTCTGTTTTATGGGAGCTAACCTGTGGCCATCCACTCAAGGCTTCTAAAGAATCCAAAAGGATTTCTCTCCCAGAATTTATAGTTAATTAACACTTTTCACCCTCAGCTGATAATATTTCAGACTGAGTAAATTGTATCTATCATTGCTCAAGTGGAACTGTCAGATACATGAACCCCAGATTTCTTTCATTGAAAAAAAAAAAAGAGAATATATTTTATGGCTAGATAAAGGAAGTAGGAGTCTACCCTAGCATAGGTTGCAGATGGCCTAAAGAGAAAGTGTCAATCTTGTATTAATCACCAGCTACAATTGTTTCACATTAAGCTTAAATCTTGACAAGAGCATTGTGTCTAATTCTCTCAGTATTTACTGAGATGGTAGAAGCTGATGGGGAAGAATGCCAAAAGTATTAATACTTCCTTCACAAAGTTAAATAGAATCAATCCTAAGTACAGCATTAGACTTCACTAAAAGCAGGGCCATTTTGAAAAATGAAACTCACTGATGTAGCTAAAAAATTAATGACATAATGCTATATCCCGGTAAGGAGATCTAGAATGCCTAATTGCCCAGAAATGCAGATTGAAATGAGTCTGAATGAGAAGAAACAAATTTAATTTTTTTAAATTTCTAAATTCCATCATTTTCCTTTAATAAACAGGGGTCAAACAGCACTACCCACAATTCTTCAACAACATGAACCATTTTAGGAGATCCAATCTGAGTTTCTTATCCAACATAGTCCAGAGGCTTATTTATGAGCTGATGTTTCCCAGGATGTGGGAGGTTTTTGTTTCTTTGTTTTCCTGTGGATGCATGGCCCACATTGCTGAGCATACTGCTGTGCATTTGGCTGGGCTGAAAGAGTTTCTAAAATAAACAAATTAAGATTATATATGGCATTATATTATTGGCTCATTCCATCATCATCCATAGGATTTCTTGAATATTATTTCTTCATTCTTTTCTTCTCAGTCTCCCCTTACAATAGACAGTTTCCAGGTTCTTGACATCTAGCTTGGTTTTTGTGAAACTTAGTCCTAGTGCTTTTGTTTTATTTTGGAGATATTTGTTCACAATATTCCCTTGTATGGATAGTATTCACTGACTTTTAAAACATTTCAGTTTTCCCACTTTCTTTTTTTTTTTTTTTTTGGTCAGAAAAAGGAGATTCAAAATGCAATCTTTTTAGCCAATGAAATAATTTCTTTTCTGTGTAATTTTTTTCTGAAAAAAATATTAATTCTTGACAATCAAAAATCAAGGAAGAAAAAAAATTAAGATTTTTTTCCCAAAAGCTGAAAGTTGCAGTCATTTCAAGTGTAACAAGCATAACTCCAGAGTAATTCTGCCAGTTTGTACCATTTGGGAATATGAAGAAATGTGACAGAGGCTAAACCATTTTTTTAATGTGCTGATCTTGTTCAGTTGGGCATTGCTTAAGTATGAACTCTCAAACCTCTTCTAAGATGGGCAGATCACTTATCCAAAGTTGAATAATTTAAGAACTTCAGGTGCTCCTAAGAAATGTGGTTTGAAGAGTTGACATGTTTTCAAACTTGGTTGACACCCTGCATCTTAGACAGAAGTTGACAAGACAGAGCTCCTGCTCTTCCAAGTCTCTTTTATGTGGTCTTGAAAAGGTAAAATCAATTTTCCTACTATTGTACCTCTCAGGATCAAATATTTATCATTACACAAGATACCTTACCCATAATTTTGGGGGTGGAAAGAAGGTAGCAATATATCTCATAGGAGATTAATGCATCCAGAGAGCCTATCAAGGTTAATTCTCTGTCTGTGCACCACTGCCTCTGAATGGAAGCTTTGTAATTGAAGAGGGAAGACCTTCCCTAGCAAGTGTTTTCCTTATTGACATGATCATTTATTGTTTATTCATGCTCACTATAGCAGGGAAGACCTATTTTCCTCCAAAGAGGCTGTTTATACTGCTTTCTAATTTTCCATTTCAATGGCTTTATGACTTGTCCTTCGGGTTTGCAGTGTTTTCTCTGCTATAGGAATTTTCCTCCTCTTTTAAGCAGAGAAGAACAACTTGAGAAAGAGTACAATGTAGATCTCTTTTTTTCCAATTATAACAGGCAAAAAAAAAAAACCCAAGAAGTGTGAGTGGGCCTTCTGTACTTCCTGCAGAAGTCCTGCTGGCCAGTCAGGTGATTTAAACCTCAGTATAAAAAGGCTTAATGAAACTGGAAGGAGTAGGAAGGCAGAGCCATCTCTAGAGAGTAATGGATTCAAAGCTTTTTGTAGCTGTTTTGCAGGTACAAGATAGGTCTGTGCTTGTTTGGGCTTGGCAAGAGTGAAAGACCCCATGGTCTCAGGCTCAGTGACACTGGGGTTGAGGAATCCAGCTCCCTATCAAATGCTGGCATAACTTGTTTCAGCCAAGTGATTCCTGTAATTTCCCATGACAGCAAAGTGATACACATAAGAATAATTAAAGATTATTTCCTTTCCTTCAGGGACCTTTGTGAACTAGAGGAAAAGTCACCAAAGAAAACCTTGTGTGACTTTTGGAGCCCACAATATCTGGGTAGGTCCAAAATAATTAAAATTCTGGATGTTCAGGGAATTCATTACTATTTTGTTTTGGTGGACTTTTAGTATTTACTGCAAGATAGGGCATTGTTTCGTAGGGGGAAAATAAAGTGCTTTTATTGAAAGCACTTTGTAAAGGTGACTAAGCTGTTTCACAGTAAACTGCTAGCTTTCTGTGTGGAAAGTTAGGGGCAGATGCCTCTGCTATAAACTGTGCTGTCTGCAGCTTGAGGCGCTAGGGACAAAAACTCACAGCCATTACCCTCATCATCACAGCAGCCACCTCTTTGGTCTCTCATGTGCTGCAGAGATTTCTCAAGCTAGTCTTCATTACTCTGGTTGAAAAACTTTGGACGGCTTAAGGATCTAGAAACTGCAAAACATAACGTGAATTTCTACTCTCCATTGTCCTTTCATAGAGAACTGAGAAGGCCACTCTGGTAGATCTCTATTCCACGTGAAGTTTCAATAAGAACTACATTTATTTACTCTTTACGTGCTTCGTTAGCAGATGGGAAGCAATCCATAAACAATATTTTTATCACAGAATAATATGGTTTGGAAGGGAACTTGGAACTCAGGAGGTCTTTAGACCAACCTCCTGCTTAAAATGGAGTCATCTGTGAGTTTGCATCAGCTTAATCAGAGCTTTATCTAGTCAGGTCTTGAAAAATTCCAAAGATGGACCTTGCTTCAGTGCTTGACTGTACTCATTGTGAAAAAGTCTTCTGTTGTATCTGACTTGAACATCTCCTGATTTATTTATGAAAATCTTCTTTTTTTTTTGTTGTCCCATCCTGCTCCTCAATAAAGAGCCTGGCGGTGTCTTCCCAGTTACCTTCTTGTGCGTATTAGAAGGTTTGTTCCCCCTAAGTTTTCCTTCTCCATGCTTGTCATGGGTATTCCAAAATGTTGCCAAGTATTCTCCTTTAAACTGTCTCAAACAAGGACAATACTGAAGATGTGTGTAGGCAGTTTTCCTTCTTTAGTCATTGGTGCCACAGTCAAATAATGCCAAGGTTTTGGTTACTGTTATGTTATTGTGTCTGTTTATTTCATAATTAGATATGTATTGCAGATAAAATAATTCCCTCTGCCATATGAGGGCACTACTAGAGTGACACAAAAGTCTGTAGGCACTCATCAATCTAGCTCAATTCCCATGTTTAGTCAGATGGAAGCTCTCTGTGATTCAGTCTTATCTTTTTAATATGCAAACTTTGTTGACTGAAGCTTCAGAGGCGATGTTCCTCTGCCTCAGAGGCACACTGTAAGTCCCACTGTTTCTTTGAAAATGTGGTGGGAAATGACACAGAATTACCCATTCACTCCTGGGACACAACATCTGTAAAGGTCTGAAGCCAATTTTACTAGCAGGACTATATTTTTGAAGATTTTGTTATAATTATTTCAGGAATAAGGTCTTGGCTCTCCACTCAAGAAATCTATATGTGAGTTAGGATATATGCTTTCAGTTCCCTATTCTACCATGGATTTCTTTTTAGACTGCATAGGTATAAAAAACAGGGCTTTTATCTAATCTTTCCTTATAGACAAAGAAAGCAAGCAGGCATTTCCAGGGAATGATCAATTCCATCCTAAACCAGGCACTGAGAACAGTTCAGCCCTGTAAGTCCTTCTTTTTGTCTAATATCTCTTACAGAAGAACCTTGTTTCCTAGCTTAGGTGCACACACCTACATTTCTGACTTCTCAAGTTAGGTGAGATGAATTCTACTCTGAGTTTTTCTGAGCCTCAGTTCTTGGCTTTAAACTTGTCACTGTGCCTCAGGAGGGATTAACTGAAAGGATAAGAGCCTTAGGGATTTTGAGGTATCCAGTGCCATGTAGAGCTAGGAACTGTGGTTTAGTTACATGTATGCATCCATTAAGGTATAGATAAAATTGCTGTGTGGAGTGAAAGCAGTACAAAGACTATGGTGGAAGATCTGTAGCTGAGGTCCTTTCAGACAAAGGCACAACACAACTCCCAAATTCTTCCTCCAGATAAGAGAACAGAGAAAGTGGCACTGTCTCTCCATGGAGGTGAATCTGCCTCTCATCAGCAGCACTGTGCTAAAAAGGAGGAACCAAATTAATGAAACTCAGAAATTCACCTCAGCTTCCTCAGTTGCAAATCATGCTTTAAATTTTTATGTGGAATGGTGTGATGGGTATAATGTACGATTCCATTTCAGGTAATTACATTCTCCCTGCTTAAAATTCTCACTGTAGTTTCCACTGGGAAAATGATTCTTCATTTCTCCCTCTTGCACCCTGCTGGGTAGGTACTATTGCTGCCAGAGTGGCTGCTGTGTGCCACCCCTGTGCCCTCCATGAACATACATATACAAATTGTGGTGATGTTAGAATGAGCCCTGCATATGCAGACTTTTGTCCTGCCTGCGCCTGAAATTGGTTGGAATTGCCTGGGTGTAGCTGAGAGCAATATCTGACCTGCAGTTTTCCAACCATAGGGGAAGAAGGAGGCTGGGAAAAATCAGTGCTATAGTCAGTCTTTGCATCTGGAGAATAATGTTTCATCAAGTATCCAGAATCATATAATTCTTCATTCCCCAGTAAAGCAGATTAATATCATTTGATGCATTGTGAGACCAGATAATCTGGGGCCAGGTGAGGTGAAGCAACTTGATGGCTACCAGGCAACGTGAACAGTCATGTGAATGCTTGCAATGTAGTCTGGGCTTCTCAGGAAGCTAACAGCCTCCCACATGGATTACATGGCTCTACCAAAGGTGATTTAATTGGTCTGTTTTACTGGGCAAACAACCTAGGAGGTTGCAACCTAGCTCATGCAGTCACTGCCTCTTGAAGGAGGTAGCAGCCAGAAACAGACAGGGGATAGCTTGTCTTAAAGCTCCAAACCAAGCTGGCAACACTTTTTAGCTAGGCACTGAGACAATAGGAAGACATGGCTAAAAGCCAAGTGGATGCCAGCTTTTCCCTCTTCTGCCAAATCACACACAGAGCAAGCCTTATTCTGTGGCCTTTAATGCAAGTTCCACAATTTATTTGGGTTTAAAACTCCCTAGTCCCTTTTTTGTTGGTTTGGGGTTTGTTGTTTTGGTTTTTGCATTTTTTTTAAGGGCGGGGTGGACACTATTTTGTTTGAAGGTTTTTTGATTGGTTGGTTTTTTTTGTTTGTTTGTTTGCTTTGCTTTTTGAGCTGCTATGTTTATATTCCCAGGCAACTGCTACACCGTGATGTGCTAGCAGTCCTGGAGCCTGCTTCCTCTTGGCATGAACCGAGGCAAGACCCAGGTGTTCACCCTGCAGACTGTATTGCTTCATTCTTCTACATTCCTACAATTGATCCGTTTCCCCCTTTTCTCCTCTTTTTTTTTTTTTGTCTTTTTTTCTTTTTGCTGTTTCTCTTTCTTTCTTTCTTTCTTTCTTTCTTTCTTTCTTTCTTTCTTTCTTTCTTTCTTTCTTTCTTTCTTTCTTTCTTGTCTTCTCTCTCTCCTTCTTGCTCTTTTTTTAAAATTCTCTAGCAAATGTTTCCTTCTCAAGATATATTTACATTTTATTCATGACTCTGTCAGGATTAATTTCAGCGCTTCACGCTGCCTGTGACTCCTCATGTATAATGAATGAAGCAGCAGCTGGTGCAGCTGACAGCCTGGGCACTCCAAGGGCATATACACACCAGCATCATTGGCAACTTCCTACCAGGAAGGATTTTAATACCCCTGCTGTCTGAAATGCACTTCTGGCCAGGGCATGCTTTAGGAAAGAATTGTGGCAGCTCTAAGCAGAAGGTACTTTCCAAATTACTTTCTTGCTGTTTATCTATGTGCATTGATAACAGGAAAGGCTTTGGCTCCATCACTGTCTTAAGGATGTAAGATGCTGAGTGTCTGGACTTGATTACCTTGGTGAAATCCTGTGGAATTACTCAGCCATCTCATTACTGTAAGAAACTAATCCTGGATCTGGAGTAGCATACAGACACAGCCTCTGTTTTCCCTTTTCCATCACACAGAATAAGTTCTTTATATCATAACTCTACAGAGGCCAAGGATGCTTCTGCACTGAATAGGCTCTCAGAAAGTCAAAATCTGATCCCTGAGTCTGCCACTGGGTTCTTGAGTAGCCTTGGCATGTTGTTTCCTCTTGATGTTTCATGCTCTTCACATTCAAAATGTGAGCTAAATATTTCTGTTTTCCTCACAGTATTTTGATTATTTAGATTAGAAGCATCTAATGTAGAGGAATGTATTAGATGTTTGGGATGTTTGGATGGACCCTAATGCTGACATCACAATCTTCCTGGAAGTTTTTAAGTTGAGCCATAATAAGAGCAACTATAGTAAAAAACCATTGTTTTCTGGATTCCTAATTGAATTGCTACCTCAGCCATGTACAGCACTCATAGTCAAGCAGAAAAAGAACTGCAGACGTTATCCCAATAGTTAGTGTTTTGTCTCTTTTTTTAAATGATGGAAAAATCAAGTTTCAGGTAATATGGAAATAGGCATTTCAGATTAATCTTTAAAGATATCAAAAGACCAAAATTTCTAGATGATCAAGTTTGCTTGTATTTCAATATTTCTAGTTATTATGACTGCTTTTATTTTAACTCTGTAAATACTTTTAATATTTCAGCTTCTTTGCAACGTTTGGGTTGTAAAGAAACATACAGAATACCAGATTGTCATCTCAAAATTGAACTCTATTTTCAAACCATGTCAGGCAAAACCTCAGATGGCAGAACTCTCTTCCATCTTCATATTCTCTTGTGAATACTGCTCACAAGGTAGGGATGCAGAATCCCTTCTAGCACCATGATTAACTTTTATCTGTCTTCTGGTTTATAAAAGTCATGCTTCTTAGGAAAAAAAAAGACCAGTGTTGAGTCTTATAAGATGGTGTCATTAAGATGTCTTCCAAAATAATGTGTAAATATTACAATCTTAGTTAATAATTAAATATCTAATTCCAGATAAATTGGACAGATTAGCTAGGTGAAAAACTATTCATCCAAGGACTAAGGTTTTATGCTCTGACTCTTGCTGACTGATTTTAACACTGACAATTTGACAACTGAAAGAGTTTGCTAATTTTCACAGGTGGGGAAAATGAGGCCTATGATGTGCAGATGGTTTGTCACAGATTCAGTCACCAGAAAAACCAGGATCATCACTCAGAGGGATTTCTAGCCTGCAGCACTGCATACAGCCCAACACACTTGGTTGGCATTGGCCACCTGAAACAGTGAGGTGCCACATAGCACACATCTTCAGGATGGGTTTTGCAGAGAAAATGGTTCTGGCCCTTCACTCTGCCCACTCCTGCAGGAGAATGCAGGACACTATTCCTTACAGTGTTTGAACATGGGATGTTTTCCAGCTCATTTGTCCAGTACTTTGTTAAATTACTGTTACTTCCACTATTTCTCCCTTCTCACAGTTCTTCTATTCTTGCATCTGCTTCTTTTTCCTTCTGCTAGCTGAAGACAATGCAAGATAAAGTTTCCCTTTCACAAACCAGACATCTCTTCAGTCAAAAGGTTTAGATTCATTCAGCTAAGCTGTCACTTATGCAATTCTTCTTTATTTTTCTGTTGTACCCTCGCAGTTTTGTAACCAAAACAGGTCTAAGAGCATTTATTAAATAGGAGAATTCAGGTTCTGGCAGCTCAGAAGGCTCTATTTTCTTCTTTACAAATGTTAATTTTTTTGATCCAGAATGCTTATGATCAGGACACTAACCAGATCTGATTCCCCATGCACCAAGTTGTTCATCCTCGTGATTATCAGCTGCAGAGTAATTCCCCTTTTATGACCCTTAACATGCTGGCTGTGGTCCAGGCTGTACTGTTAATACATTTAACATACAAATTCTAAAATACCCCCATTCATCTGGGTACTATATTCTTTATTGGCTGTCATAATGGTATGTGTTGTTGCTATGCATGATTAAACGTCGAGGGACTGCTCTGCATTTCTGTGGATGTTGCTATTTTCTGTGCTGCGTTTCCTGCTATAGAAACATCTATATTCATAATTCCCAAACTTGTGAAAGCCAAACCTTTCTTTCCTCTTAGGGAAATAAAGCCAGTCACACACATCCTGACTCCCCCAAGACTTTGAAAAAGACTTATTTGTACATAATCCACTTCTTGGACCTCCACATCCCTCATTGCAAGATATCTTTGTTTTTCTTATTTCTGGTATCTGTCAATAACATGCTGTTACAGAAAGCCATGAGACCCCAGCACAGGGGTAAAAATAGCCCTAGAAGCTGAGAGGGCATGAGTGTAATGCAATTCTGACTATCAAATTCTAATGTGGCAAGGTCATGGTGCTGAGTGCCTCTGAGGACCTTCTTTGTATTGAATGTCTTCCTTATCCTACAGTAATTTATTTAGGTGTATTTGTATCATAAAACCACAGGTTATTTGGCTGTTTGATCCCAGCAGCAAGGAAATAAAATTGTTCATTTTCCTGTCATAAAAAATAGTCTAAAATCTTGGGAATATTCATTATAATATGTAGAAAAAACAACTTGTCAAGAGCACAGTGGATGTCTGGACTGTCCTTACAGTACCTACCTGAGCTTAGGGAGAAGTATGGCTCAGCCCCTGGGGTTGTCTATGTCATTAAACATTTCTTTGAGCAAGGAGAAGACAAGAAGGTATACCTGCTGTTCTCAGTTCTGATCCTGCTCCCATTTGCTCAGTTTTCTGTAGTGTTCAATGCAGGGCAGCTTATTCTTTTCTACCTTTGAAACAGCAGCTGCAGAAACTTGCTCACCAATGGCAAGACAGTGATTGTCCCAAAGCTTAGCTAGAGGAGCTGAGCAAGCCTCTCATGTTGCTGGCAGGGAACCAACCAGACTTGCCTTGTGTAGTCTCAGAGGTTAAAAAGTTCTTTATTGTGCTCAAGGTAGCAGTAGGGACATGCACAGTGGTTTTTTCAATCTAAAATCTTGGTTGCAAATCACTTGAAGTGCCCCCTGACACATGGATGTGTGGTATTTTCTCAGTCCAAGTCACCAAAGAATTCACAGAAAAATACCTTGTTTTTCAATTAAGTGGCTTCATGCAGAGAAGAGTCAGAACCAAGAATAGAGAAAAACAAAACTCTTCTACTCCAAAGCCTGATTAGGAGAACCAGGCAATAGGAACACTTCTATAAACTTTACCTGAACTGTGCCCCATTTTCTACCAAAAAGCCAAGGTGATATTTCCTTTTGTCAGGAATGAATGATATTTTCATTTCAAGGCTTTTCTGGCAAAAATTTGTAAACGTGAAAAATGCTGTAGTAAGGACTGTTAAGCCCCCCAGATAGTTCCAAGTTAGAAATGACTTTCCAGGGACACTTTAGGAACTACTTGTTTTCCCATCTGTGGGAGTTTGTTGTTCTCCTGCTTCACATTAAGGAAAAAGGAAATGACACGTTCACTGATGAAAGAGTGTATCTTTTAGTGCTACTTCTAGGTCTGCAGAAGAATGGTTTCTCAGGAAGCAATCTAATTCCAGCTGGAAACTGGATGCACATGTATGGCTATATACTAATATCTATCTTTAAAGTAACCTTTATTTTCAGTTTGCTAGCAATCCCTAATCCAAAACATTATAGATGAAGCAAATTTGGTTCAGCAACGCTGAGGTTACTATAGTTCAGGATTTTAAAGAGTGCCAGGAAAGGTTCCTGGGCACCCAGATCTAATTGTTCATACTGTTGAATTGCTAGAAAGGGCCCTGGAGGGGCTTTGGCTTGTACAGTCTCCCAGATGATCACTCAGGTGTTAGCAGGGGCCACAAGATTCTCTCAGTAGGTAGCCAAGATGAATCTACCCTTTTGAAAGGATGAGGGAATTCAGCAGTACAGCTGTACACCACTCTGTAGCTGTTCTCTTCAGTGCTAATGAGAGTACTGGCATAATTAATTTACGAACATGAGAAGCAAAATCTTTGTATCTACAGACATAGCTGCTGGTTTTTTCCTCTCTGTTTTTCTCCAGAGTAATGAGATTATTGCTGCATACAGGCTTTATTTGCTCTTACATACGAGATTCTAAATTCAGAATAATAAGACAGTAATAAGTGCAAGTAATCCTGATGGCCCAGTGGCAAAAGAGATCAGAGACATAGGAGGAATTTTGTTTCACTTTTCTTAAACTAGAGTCTAAATCCATAGTTACTGAGGATCACTTTACCCATGAAACATGTAAACATCAGACCAGTACCCTCAAATCACCCATTTTCTGCAGAGTGCTTTTTATCCAGATCTTTAGATTCAGTAACAGTTTATTGAGTGAAAGGAGACTGCAGGCAGTATTTCTGCAGTCAGTATTTAGAGTGCACTTGATTGCATTAGTACTTGTATATGGTGTGTTACATAAGCAGAAAATGATTAAGACACATTTGTTGAACTGTAACAACTGTTGTTCTTGCCAATAATAACAGCCACCATTATGCATGTGAAATGCAATCAGCTGCTGTGCTTCAGCTGATGTCTTCTGCTGCTGAAGGTGTGCAGGGGAGGGTCAGAAAGTAATTCCCTGTCGTTATTTATTGCCATAACTTAAGAGTTGAAGAAAGGTGGACATGATGAATAGCTGGTCTTACAGAGATTGGCACACTTTGCTCAGATCCAGGCTAAGTTTTCCTTGGTGCTTTGTCTGTGTGACTAGCACCTGCAAAGGACTTCCTTCTCTGTGCTTGCTGTGTCCTAATGTATCTTTCAGAAAACTGGGGTTGCCTCCGACAGGCAGCCAGACCTTGTCTGTAGTATACTGCAAAAGTCAGTGAATAAATAACAAAGGGTAACTGTTCATGGGGCAGAATTATGGAAGAAACTGGAGCAAGATGAATGTCAATATAGCCTTCAGTAAGCAGTTTCTCTTCCCTGAGCTGTCAGAAAAGTAATTGTGTCTCTGATTAACCATTTTTTCCCAGAGCACCTACTGGGAATATCCTAAGTGTGCACTCTCTCTTCCTGTAAGGATAACACCTATAATAACATGCAGGTCCGCATGCCCACCCTGCCACCCGCTTTCTTCTCCAGGACTTGTCCAAGCCTGGCAGGTCATTCAGCATTTTTATTTCTCTGTGGATCATGAAGAATAGTTACAGTCCTACTTTAACATACACCAGCACCAAGAGTGCTTCTGCAGCCTATTTCCAACTTTGCACCAGAAAAAGAGTGAGCAGACTCAGGCCAAGCAACTGTCTGTAAGTGATTAGAAGCAAATAGGATTTGGCAAATACCGAGTTGGCAGGAGGCATTAGAGAGCAGCTCTTCATCAGTAGGTTCCCCATGGTGCTCTGAAGGGTCATTGTGTGTACTGGCGGGATTCTCATGTTTTCTTGCTTCCTCCTTCCCAGAGGTATACTGGGGAGGAAGATTATTCTCTGCCACATAATCACTTCTCCCCTCCCTCTCCCCACAGTGCACCCTTCCTTCACAGGTTTGGTTATCATGCCGAGCCATGATGCAGGGTTTTGCTGTGCTGTTTCTCCTCTGCCCCCCTTTCTCTCCTTACATTAATTTTTGTTGCAGAAGCAGAGCCTCGAGAGATTTTTGATCAGTGAAAGACTCAGGGTTTCATGACTTGCATCTGCATTTAATGGGATGCTAGCAAGGAACTGAGTGAATGCTAATGGAGTGCTGGAGGATGAGGTCCTGCTTCAGGTTTATCCTCACAGATATCTCAGGCGCTGACAGGAAAAGTCTGTAATTCATTACTGTGATAGAGGTATGTTCCTTTACTGAAAGAAAGAGGTAGATGCTCAGGAAGCGATCGAATCTGGGGTGGTTCAGCCTTTTTTAGCCATTTTCTTCAAACTGTAACTGATCTAAGCAAATTTCGCTGGCTGTCTAGGCAAGGACATTTGTCATATTGGGGGTGTATGGTGCATCTGGAGACTATCAGATCAGACACATAACCAAGGATTTGAACTATGCCTAAATTGCTATATTCCATACATCTTAGGAGTTAGAAATATTTAGAGGTATAAATTCAGTCAGAAAAAATACTGGCATGGGGGCTTTAGTGAAATTTGATTCATTTGTCTCTTAGCTTTGTTAAATTATCGATGGTCATGGCTGTTTTTTAACATTAGCACTCAACAGAAAGATTTCCATGGGTGGGATGCAGCTCTCCATATTCCTTCTCAACTCCCTGAAGCCTGGCTTTGCTGGCTGAGGCTGTCCTGGGTCAGGATCTTGCAGATGGAGTTGTGCATATCAGACCTGACTGCCAAACACATTTGTAAGTGGATAAGTTATCCATGGGTGGTAGGTGTGAATGTGCTTATCTCTGCTAACAAAATTCCAGGGGTTGTCAATCAATCTTTGGGGAGTTTATCTTGTTCATACATTAAACTGCCTGGTGAATTATCATGGTTTTGCATTCTTCAGCTGCACATGACAAACACACTGAGCAAATTCCTAATGAACTGATTACTTAGCTTAGCATTTAAACTGCCACATTTAACATCCTTCAGCCCTCATAAACATATTGAAATACTAAAGGGATTATGGCTGCCAGGTTTTCTGTGTCATTACTATAAATTAATCTAAGAATTTAATCAAAGATACCACCAGAAGCAAAATAAGAGAATGAGGTGTTGAGATGATAAGTATTTAACTCAGAGCAAAAAAAAATTTTTGCACTGAGAGTTCATTTTCAAGAAGGTTTATTGTAAGCAAATGTAAAGCACACAGGTGCATATTTCCCCTACATACATATGCAATGTTATATACTTTGTTTGGAAATTTTTAGCACATTTTCAGATTGCTTTTTTTTTTTAAATTGTCAAACATCTTGTTTCAAAGTCAGAAATGAGGGGAAAACTAGTGGGCTCTTTGAAATAAACAGTAAAAATTTCACAGACCCTGGGTATTTCAAACCTTAGTGTTGATTTTACAGCTACAGGAAAAAAAAAATCATCAATTTCCATCCATTAAGATCTCCTCCACAAACCAAATTTTATCTAGAGTTATAGAGGCAACACCCTACGTGAGTGGCTGTGTTTTCACAGGAAGTGAGGTCACATGGTTGTCCCTCTTCACATTCTGGACATTAGGCCTGTGATCAGAGCTGAAAAGCTGTTGCAAGTGTGCTTCCTGATCTCTCAAACATCAGGACTACATCTTCACCATCTATCCACATAGCCCAGTAAAGGTGTATTTAGGGCACACTTTTCTCTCCCTTCTGGAGCTCTGTTGTCTTCTACCTTACACGATGCATCACTAGATTTTACCAAAGAGAGGGGTAGGAGGTGAAAAGTATAGAAAAGGACCTAACCTTCAGCTCCCACTAGGTGCCATGACTATTTGCCCCACATCCAATCCACATTGCCATCCTCCATTATTCTCCTTTTACCCTTCAAGGCATGAGTTATGGCAGTGACAATTAGTTGTTACAGGCATTTCTTAACTTCTGGGACAATTTGCTTTCAGTTTTCCCCCTTTTATTTTATAGAAATTTGTTGTTTCAGGACACAGATTCATTGTTCTTAGCTGCAGACAGAAGATGTTGGAATGTCTAGAAACTTAATCACCAAATATCATGCTGAATGACCAGAAAATGTTAAAACAACTGTGAGTACTCACACAAATCTTTGTTAGGAAAGTTGCTGAGCAGCACCTAAGAACTCATTGGCACAGACATGTAATTCACCATCTTGGACTCAGGTGTCCAGAACATTATTTAACTAACTAAGCAACCACATATAGTCTTTCTGAAGCTTATGCTTTTTCACAGAAGGTTACTTGGGAAGATAAGTAACGCTTAATGCAGTTGTCTACTGAATTAGAAGCTCTCCTGTAAGTTTCATCATCTTTCATCAAATCCCATTGATAAAGTTGTTCTCCTGTTAGCACCTGGTACAATGAAGTGACAGTATTTTCATTTATCATAGCTCCTTTATTGCCTTCGGCATCTGACCTCCCTTCCTAATGTCCTTGTCTCCATGTTATGTGTATCTCTGTGAGCAAAGGGTAGGATGCTATGTAGACAATAAAATTCTACAAAGCATCTACACAGTCCACAAGAACTAGTGAACTGAATCTTACCCTAGGCAACAAAGTTTCTTTGTGAAAGGTTTTATTTGTGAAAGAGTTAATGTGAATTAAATATTAATTTCTCTGTGTCCAGGACTCATCTGAATCTTAATGAACATTGGAGAGTTAACAGATGCTTTATTGATGTATATTGTACCTGTTCCTTTCAATTGCTAATGTATAAATTGTAGAAAATAAATGGAAATGAATCAAAGTAGAAATATGGGTCTGCAAAAGAAGTTGTGTTGCTTGGTAACATGGACCCTGTGCCTGCCAGACGTTGATCATGAACCCCATGCTCTGTGTGGCATTTGAGTCAGAAGATAACTATTATCAGGGGTTTGCATGAAGTTTATCAGGCAGTTGCATGGGCTGGCTAAATGACTGGTTACAGATGTTACTGGCTCCTACATCCTCCTGTCTTGAGCCATTCCCTCTGGAAAGCTCCTTTCTGCAGAGTATGATTATTTCTTATTTCTACTGTGCTATACGCACCATTAATCTTCCTTCCTTTCCTAGTTATTGCTGTCACCTCCTCTTGTAGCCGGAAGGGACTTGGAACTGACAAACAAAAAAACTCCCGTCCTGTAATCTGCTGACAGTACAGCATATCTGTTTCTAGCACAGCAGCTTCAGAGGCTGTGCTTCCTCATGGACATCAGCTGAGGAAGATTAAGAGTAAGAAATTCCCTCCTAACTCATCAGATAGGAAGCAGTGGTAGAAACAAAAGTTTATACACATAGAAGTAGATACTGTGTGTATCTTGTAGCTTCTTGCATGTTGAGTTGCTGAGTGTGTTTTCAGCCTTGCCTCATGGACTCAGAAATTTATTTGAAGTTTCCAAAGGCATGTAAAGTAGAGGTCTGTCTATTCATCTAACCCGCATTTCCTGAGCTTATCTACGAGGATGTTGTAGGACAGTGTTGTCAAAAGCCTTGCTGAAGTCAAGGTAGACAACAGCCACTGGTCTCCCCTCATCAACCCGTCCTGCCACGCCATCACAGGAGGCTATCAGAATGGTCAAGCATGATTTCCCCTTGATGTATTCATGCTGACAACTCCTGATGACCTTCTTTTCTTCTGCATGCTTGGTGATGACCTCCAGAATTATCTGTTCTATCACCTTTCCAGGGATGGCGGTGAGGCTGGCCAGTAGTTTTCTGGGTCCTCCTTCTTGCCCTTTTTGAAGACTGGACTAACATTAGCCTTCCTCCAGTCATGCATCTCTCCCATTCTCCATGATTTTTCAAAGATGATGGAGACTGGCATAGCACCAAGATCTATCAGCTCCCTCAGCACCCATGCGTGTATCGCATGAAGGACCATGAATTTTGGCCTCGTGACCGCCCTTAGATTTCTAGTTCTTGTTTATTCTTCATGCTGCATGTATCAGTGTACAAGCACGTTAAAGTGGTAATCAAGCATCCAGGTTCCCCAAAAGGGGTGTGAGACGATTCACCGTAGCCATAAATACCGTTGATGTGGTTAGCCCTTTGGTCCTCATCTTGAGAGAAAGCCAGGGAGTATCTGTCACTGCCCTTGTTGGCCTAGCTTACTCCCCAGCAGGAAGAAGTGGCATGAGCATTGCCTCTTCAGACCCCATCCCTCAAGTTAAAACCAAACCAACCAGCCAAAAGGAGAAAGCTGATCTTCACCTTGATATCTCCCTGGCAGGCCAACTCCCTCTGCCCATACAGGAAACACTGCTGCTCCAAGTCCCCAGAGCTTTCTTTCCTCTCAGTCACTTCAAGGACTGAGTTCTCTCTTGTATTTTCTGTAACTTCCAGGCATCTCTGCTTCATTCTTTTCATAGCAATTGTTTCTATTTGTAGTGCGATGTTCTTTTTGGGCCAATGAGGCTGTTTAATAAGAAGATAATCTTGTTCCTTCATAAGGAAAAATTACTCAGCATTACAGTTTATCCACAGAGCAAACAGATTGTCAAATAAAATAGCATATTATGCCCTAAATAATTAAATAACCACAGAGATATTTGTCATTCTGCTATTCAACAGACTGGTGTTGGCTGAGAAGGCAGATGTCTTATTCAAAATGATGTTGGCTTCTCTTTCAAAGTGAAGTTACAGAAGAAAAGCAATTGTCAAAATGGCAGAGCAGCATTATATATTTTTCTCTCTGTGACTTCCTGAGCAAATTTGTTCCATTTGTAAGTTTGTCCTAGGTTGCAATGTCAGATGTAACCAAAAGTATGTATTCTATTATCATCTTCACAAGCTGTTGAAGTAGGTGGGGCAGTGTTTGTTATCTCCTACCACAACTCATCCCTGATAACTCCCTCTGGAAACTACCTCTGTTTAATGGGCAATCAAGGACCCACCACATGACTCATAGAATTACATCAGCCCACTGTGAGATGCTCCGCCCAGGGAGAGGAGCCAAGCATTCCCACCTGGATATAATCCAGCACAAGCAGCTCTTACCTACTGGATTTCCAGAGGATAAGCGCTACACTGCTGGGCGTTCAGGTGAAGACCAGATGCTTCAGCAGGACCACTGGTTCAACAGAACCATTTCATCTGGACTTCTACCTCTACCCTGACTAACAGAGTGTCAGGTTGTATCCTGACTCAGTGTTCTTTTACTATTGCATTTTTTAAAATTTTCTTATTAATCTATAATTCTGACTTGTGATCTCCCACTAGTTTGTTTTCAAACTAGTACAAAGTTACACAATGATTTTTCTAAATGCTAACAGTGCAACCTCAGACTTAGAAAATTGCACCAAGATTCCTCTGTTTCTCTTGTGCTACTACCAGAGAAGGTATTGCGATCTCTATTAAACTGACAGGTTTGTTGATGAACAAAACAGAATAGTATTTTGCTCACTTCTTATAAAAATAGTGGCTCAGATAGCTGAGCATTGTGGTGGTAGGGTTTTTTTTGTTGGTGGTTTCTTTGATTTTGGTTGGTTTTGGTTTTGTTGTTTTGGTTTTGGGGGGAGGGGGTTGGTTTCTTTAGTCATCTGTGTGCCAGCAGCAGTGGAAGATAGGAGCAGTAGAAGGAATATAGTGCTTCTTCCATAATAGCATATGTTATTGCTTCAATGAATAAAAAGCTGGGATGGCAGAGATATTTATCTGGCTCATTGCACAGTAAATAGATAAACTGGACAAGAGTGCATGTTTAGAATTTAATGCAAGAAGATGCTGTTCCAAATATTCTATTAGATATTTATATATTAATAATGTTTAGAAAATATCTGTGTTTCTCATGTAGATTTGAAAAGATCCCAAACCTGAATATGTGCGTGTGTTTATATTCTTCCCTGCTCCTGGTAGATTTTCCTTCTCAGTCTTTCATTTACAGTGACAGGTTTCAATTCAATCCCTGTTTAGATTTGTTGCCTTGCAAGCCATCATAACCAGAAGCACTTGCTGTGTCCCACTGGAAGGAGGGACTGTGAGGCCATGATATACCCAGCATGTGTTTTTTCATTCATGTCAAGTTGTGAATCATGTGACCTTAAAACTGTGCGCACACACATCCCACAGTTGTGGACGCTCCAGCTAAAGTAATATTTAGAAGTGTACAAAATGTATAAGCACTGACTTTCTATCACTCCCAGAACTGTGGACATAACTAAATCAACTGGCTTCACAGGCATAAGAGATACAAAAAAATTGTAGCAATAAAGATTTTATTGCTCTAAAGTATTTCTAGAATAACCTTTTCCCCTCTCTCTTAAAAGGGAAGTAAATGGAATACGTGATAGTGTGGCAAGAGTGTTTTATAGACATGCTTGAGTAAGGCAGCCATTTCAAAGTCATGCCAATAAAAGGCCAGCTCCTGCTGCCATTACTCATTTGTACAGTCCTAATGACTTCGATACAATGATATGCTTGAGCAATTTGAGCAGGATTTAGTACAAAATATTAATTTCAGAATGGTTTATTGGTAATTAGAAGGTTTTATCTATGCTATAAATAATATTTTGGGATATGAAAAATGAATTGACATTTTAACATCTAATTCACATTTCTAAAATAATGGACACCTTTCAGACTACTTGTTTACTTTTTTCCTTCTGTCTGCTGGGTCTGAAAGTGAACCACTCTGCTTTACTTTGGATTTTCAATCAATATCACTTTCCTGTTTCCAGTTCAATTATGGGTGCTTGAAAGTCAGCAGCTACTTTCATCAGCTTCTTTTCACAACTTTGTTTGCTCTTCATCTTGATATTGAAACATTTTCCAATAAACCCCAGCCACAGGACATCTGTTTTGAACAAACCTTTCCCTTGGGACCTTATCTGTCCTTGTAAAAAGCCTTGTGTTGTTCCCTGTTTCATCTTTCTGATGCCATCACTGGTAGTGCAAGTAATAGAACAGCACATTGTCCATCTCCAGCTCCAAGACTGCTGAGAGCTGATTTACTCCCCACAGGGACTAAACGGTCCCTGGGATCCCAGAAACACCAACCCATGGCATGATCCAGCCATGGGTTGGTGTTCTCATCACTGGGCTGCCTTGAAGCTTTTCCTGCTTAGTGCCTAGTTGTGGAGGCTCAAATAGAGACAACAGAGCTGACTTAGAGTTTTCCAAAGAACATCTCTGCTGTGCTCTTGGCTCCCTGAGAATAATGGCCCAGCTGCAATACCACGGTGAAAAAGAGATTTCAGGGAGCTGAGAGAAAGTTTCATTAAACTGCTTTGTGTTTCATTCTCCCAGTGAGAAACTGATTTGTGACTAGGTCTCAGAACAACCACAGTAATGAAAATGCTGATAGTAATGACAATAACACTTGGCGCTTACCAGTTCCTGTATCCAAGCACTTCCAACAAATCTAAGGCTGATATTCCTCAACCAATATGCACAAATGTTTAAATGAAGAATCCCATAATTGGTTTTCCTGTCTCATCCTTCTTAACCCATCGAACTGCTGTGCCACCATTTCCTGTTATTAGACACTTGCCAGTCATAAGCAATCAGCCAGGTACTTCACAATTAGCAGGGAAAAAATATACAATTTCTTTCTGTTGGTACCAGATGTTTAAAGCCAAGAACAGGATAAGCCAGAAAAATGTTCCACACTCAGAGTGCTGCAAGTCAGTCTCCTGTAGCATAGCTTGTTGTCTTGCCTATGCCTTGTAATTTTCTGCAATAATACAAGAAGAGCGAGAGTTAGCTACTACTGTCTTTGTCTGCCTTTGCATAGAAGTTGGATTATTCTTTGCGTTCAGTTTGCTTACAAGGAATTGGTGCTGAGATCCTTCAGAACAAGCTTCTGAGAAAAGCAAGAAAATAATGTCAGAGGGATTTTCTTTCACAAGGAAAAAATTATTAGTGTAAGGAAGGAAACAGTTAGTCCCAGAAGCATCAGCATGGGCAACTAACCCTCTCCAAAGTAATTGTTGGACAGAGTATTTGTTGTACTTTATCAGGCTGGCACTAGGGGTTTTCTTTTGAGCAATTTTCCATCTGCACAGGTGGGTAGCTGAGATTAGAGTAAGTGTCTGGTCTGTGTAATTGAATCTGTACTACTTATCAGCATTACTGAGAGCTCTCAATTGCAACTGAAGGTCTGTTGCCTGTGCTCTGGTTCACATGCAGAGAGACAGCCAATGCTTCAGAGCTTTCAGTCTACTTACCCAAGGCGAAAGAGTGATGGGAGGAGAGAGCATAGTCCAGAGCAGCAGTGAGCACAATGAGCAGATGAATAGCAAAGAAGAGAAGAGGCCCAGATCTCATGACAGTTGTGATGACCTCACATTAGAGCATGATACATTTTGTGGCTTGATGGTATACATCACTGTGTCATATTTTCCACAATGAAACTCCAAACCATAAAGAGCTTGGGAGTCTGTGTCAGTTTGCCCAGATGAGGTAACTGGGAGAGCTGCTGTGAAAGAGCAGCATATCAATTTACCCTCTTTGGTCTTTCTAGGATAAAATACAGCTCATTTCCAGACACCTGGAACTGCTACACCTTAAGTTAAAGAAACTGAAAGCTTATTAACTCTCAACCAAATGCTATCCAGGCCTGTTTTGGATAATCTCTGTTGTCCTAAACATTTTTTTTTTACACTATGGGAATGTGGAAAGGGTTAATGAGATTAAAATATTCACAGTTTGTTGCAGAAACTATATACTGGACAGAAGTATTTAACATCTAGTGGTCTCTGTGATAAATTAAACATTATTGGTTTACTGTTTTTCTTGGGGTTGAGATGCATTATTTCTGTCCCTCCCTTCTATCCCTTTGCCTTGATATTTTTTATTTTTCCCTGACTCCTTCTGTAAACTTAAAAAAAAAAAAAAAACTAGCATACTTAAAGAGAAAAGAGAAGAAAACTTGCCATGTGGGTGTTGACAGGTTGCTTGTTGCTCATTTAAATAAATGTAATCAATACTGCAAAACTGTCTCAGAGCCTGAGTGAGGGAGCATCACTGTTTGAGAGGAAACCTGAAGTTAAAGCAGTTCCCCTCCTGCAGTGTGTCCCAAAGCATACACCAAACTCTAAACATATTAAGAGATGCTACATTAATAAAGATTAAATAAGGATGGAGAAACTCTTTGTGTTCTCTTCCCACTTGCACAATGTTGCAAAACTTTTAGCACCTCCACATCCCAAACCTGGCTCTTACGTAAATTCTTTGGGAAGAACGACAGGGATTGTTGCTAAGTGGCCTGGGTGAGATGTTATTTAGTATCCTCTGGAGCCAAAGTTGTACTTTTAGAGGGGACCAGTGGGCTTCAGGGAAATCTTTGAGAAATTATTTTAATATGTCACCATCAACTGTTGAGTGCCCACTGTTAGACAGCTACATCACAGCAGTATTGAGGAAACAAATGGGCAGAGAACAGATAGATGGGTCCTCTGCATCTCTGTAGAATACAGAATTTAAAACCCATGCCCAGGGATGCTTGAAAACAGGGAGATATCCTGGTTACTTCTCTGGAACAGCCAGCCTATAGCACGGTGCTGTACGGCACATCTGCTGGCAGCAAAGTGAAACAGCGCGAGCCCCGTTTGCCGAAGCACTTTCACAGGTGATACCGGCACAGAGAACTCTGTTTGGATTAGTAGCCTGGGGAGTCAAGTGGTGTTGTGGGAATGCCATATCTGAAGCACGAGACAGGAGGAAGAGGTCAGAGGAAGAGGAAAACTGGGGAATATTAATAGCTTTAGAAAGGGCTCCCACCTGAAGTCCCACCCTTTCTGGAATGGGATCTTGTTAATCCAACTCATTGGAGTGTAACACTATTCATAGTACTAAAGAATCATGCTGCCAAGGACTGTTGAGCATTTCTTTAGTAAAAATAGTCATTTTCACATAAGGTAATAAAGCATAATCATTGTACTCAAAAATTATTACATTGACAATGAAGGTGATCATATTCACTTTCTCTGAAACAGAGGACTTCCAATTTTGTGTGTGCATGGTTTTGGTAAATGCTGCTGATTTGGTGTTTCAGCAAGAGACCTGTCTGTAAATATTTTGGAAAAGCATAGTTTTCCATCTTTTCTGGGAATAATATGCAGTAAACAAGATACAACTCAATGAGAGAAACTGGAGAGAAATATATATGGCTGTCTTAATCACTGTGAATAGTATTGCCGAGGGGATGGACTATGCAGACATCAGGCGTGAACCAGTGTAGATGTTCTTATGTTCCTGTTGGCCAAAGTAGGAAGAAGCAGCTCCTCCCCCCAGAGCACCTCTTAGTTGTAACAGTCAAATTAATTTTTAAAAACTCTTTTTGCCATTCAGCACAAAATAAGTTTATTACCTCCCTATTTCTCAATTATCTTCCATTACCTCTGCACACTGCAGTAGGGTGTTTCTGAATCCGGTGTACCAGACTATGCTCTCGGGCATTTTGAAATCCCATGAAAATACTTTTCACAGGAGATGCTGAGTTTATTTTTAAAGAGCTTACTGTGAAAATGCAATGCAAATGATTCATATAGTTGGTGGTAAATGCTGACAGGAAAATATTTGTTTGTGTAAAGCCAGGAACTTTCCACTAAGGGAAAGCTACTATGACTTCGACATTTTTCTTCTGTCTCCCTCGGCACACTAGCAGGGCTTGGCATTTTTCTCGACAGGTTTCAATGCTTTTGGCAAACACTGATCAGCTAAAAATTATGTTGTCACTTAGAGGTTGGTACGACAGAAAATCATTGCTCTTTTACTTTTAGGGAAAACCAATGCAAGGGGAATTAAATTATTTCCCTAAGGTCAAGGGAAAAGGCAGGAGTGAATGAAAGAATCCCAATTAGAATATAATTCTGAAATAGCTCCTATTGTTTTGAAATGTGTTTTCTGAATACCCAGAAGGTCAGGAGATCTGTGGAGTGGGGTCTGCTTTCAGAAATCCGGTCTGGGTTTATCCTTTCTTTTCTTATATGTGACTGGTAACTCCTGGAACCTCAGAAATCTGACTGCCACCATTTTCCCAGTGTTTCCACCAGGGATTTCAGCTGTGATGAACCAGCTGAAGCATTCTGTTGATGAGAAATTTTGTCAAAACACCTCTCAGAGGCTTTGGGCCAGTCTGTTTGCATGGTGCTGTAGTCATATGAGGCTCAGTCCCCACGCTCAAGAGTGAATGAAAGAGCTCTCTTGAAGAGTTTGAAAAAGCATCTTCTCTACCTCCTATCAGAATCATGTTAATGAGGATTGACAATATCCATACAGATCAAATTCAAGGTCAGTAACTGCAAGTGGGTGGTTCCTGTGGGCTGCCTTGAAGAACAGTAAAGAAGCTTTTTCCCAGATGGCACACTGAGCAAACTGCCTCTCAGAGCTTTTAGGCTGGTGAGTTTGGAATTTTGTTTCGTATTGAAGTTTATGGCTGTGGACAGGAAACAGCATCATGAATGGGCAGACAAGTGATGCCGGTGTGCCTTCAGGGAGGAGTAACAGCGCTGCAGGTCATATTTTCAGCATTTATGATATGACATTAAAGAAATACAATTGAGCTATGAAGCTGGAAATCATCAGCTCCTTTGCTTCTTGAAGAAAATTTTAGTGCTGCTGAAAGTAGCAGACTGGTAGTCCTTAAGTATGGAGTAAAGGGCAGGTACTTCATCAACAGCAGCAATATGTTCTTGATCTTTCTGAAAACTTCCGGAGAAATAAGACTGCTTACTTACAGTCTTTTCCAGTTTGTTTGTTTGTTATTGACACTGCCTTCAGGGTAGTCCATTTTAGTGTTGATTTTTGTGTGTGCATGGAGTGCATTAGTTGAATCCAGGCCTGCTCTAAAACTCACCGACATGGATGGACAGCTCTTCATTGGTATAAAGGAAATTTGTCTGGAGGTCTATGAATGATGATAAGAATCCTTCGACTTACAGCCTCTAAAAACATCCATGTGAGAGCACCATCACCAGCTGTAATTGCTGTCTCCTGGAGGACCCACAGCCCAAGAATCCCCCTGGCCTCCTATCAGCTCCACCAGAATGATTCCCACTTTCAATTGTAAATCATCTCACAACATGCCTCCTAATCTCATTCAAATGATTGCAACTCCTAAGATGTCTACACAATACTAAATACCATGAACAGACTACAAACCAATAATGCTAATTCCTGAAATTCTTGACCTTTCTGGAAATGCCAGTAATAGATGGAAGATTCCAAGTGCCTTGAGTGTATTTTCTGCCTTCAGCTATTTCCCTAAATATATGTGGGATACACAGGGCATAGGAGAGCAACCATCAAGCCCAGAGATGTCACCTTTTTCAAGACAAATAACAAAGTAATAAAAGATTTAGGCATGTATGACTTTATTAGACACTGATTTTCAAAATTTTGTGAGTATGAGAACAACACATCCTTTGTGGGATCTCTTGTGTTCCAAATCTAATTCAGCAGCTGGGCAGTGCAGGCTGAAAAATGTGTTACCGCTAAGTAGTTTTCTCCACACTTTTTTACAGCAGGACTATTTCTGACTAGTCTGTGGAAAAACCTATTTTTCCTTTGTATGTATAACAGACATCTTTCCTTTTTCTGAGAATATTTCTGGAATTCATAATTTCATTTTAGAGTTTTCATGACATTTCTTGCTTATCTTATTCTCTTCCCTTCTCTGTTGGATCTCTTATTGCAAGTTGACTTACGCTTACTCTTCAGGTCCATGTAGATAGCTGTCATATTCCTTTTTCATTGATGGATTTACAACAGACATCATCACTTTAGGGTTTTTGTTTTGCTTGGAGGTAAGGACCACTTGTAAGGTGCTTATGGGCTAACTCTAGGAAATACAAATTGGAACGGGTTTCCCAGACAGGTGGTAGATGCCCCATCCCTCCAAATATTCAAGGTCGGGCTGAATGAGGCTTTGAGTGATGTGGTCTAGTGAAAGATGTCCCTGTTTATTGAGGGGGGGTTGGAATAGATGAATTTTAGGTCCCTTCCAACCCAAACCATTCCATGATTCTATAATTCTAAGTCTTACCTTGGCTTATAGACCATAAAATTATATATGGATGTGTATGGAGGGTAGCAGGACTTTACTTCCTGATATTTATAATACATTTCCTCAGCCCCCAAATTATATTACATTTCGATGTTGCACAATGAAGAGTAGGTGGAGGGAACCCATCCCAAACACAATGCACAGAGATCTCTTTAATTGTGGGCACCAAATACTGCAGGACACAGTGGCTTGCAGCAGTAACACAGCTTTGTCTGGGGTGACAGGAGGGGAGGGTGAAAGAGAGGAGCCAGCATTACAGTACCAGCAGTGCCACACATCAGGTGTGGTGTGTTTATAGAAACACAGAGGGGATTTCAGTCTCTAGCTCTGCAACTTTAAGCAGTGACATATTTGCTGAGACAACTGGCAAAAGCTGTAACACAACAGGCTTGTTTTAACCGGATTTTTTGTTGGTTGTTTTGGTTTTCTACCAGGCAACTGTCACGTCACACGCCAATGCACCAAATTCATTGGGGAAATTTTACCCTGTAAACATTTCACCACTTGCTCTTTTCCTTTACACTTAGAAAAAACAGCTGAACTTAGCTTAGTTTCAGAGAAAAGTAACTTATCAATTTCCACCTTGATGAATAGCCCTCTTTTTCCACCTGATTGCCGCAGGTGCAGCTCCAGTAGGAAGGCAGGAAACAAAGAGTGGAAAAGTGAACACATATATTTTCCTCTTTGTTTTTTCCTTAAGTACTTAAAAAGCAGGATCTAATGCCAAGTTCTAAAATAAAGGTCTCGTAGAAAGAGTGGCTGTCAGCCACTCTGAAATAAATCCACCTGTTCAGTCATCACTTCAAGAAAGTGTTGACAGCACTACAGGGAATTTAAATATCAAATGATGGTTGTGTTCACCTGACAAACTTAATTTTTAGGGCTGTCCCTAAGGAGCTCCTAGAGATCTTAAACTTGCTGAGGAGCAACATACTGAGCTCTACCTAAGGGCTGTTCATGCTCAAACTGAAGTCTGGGTGGCAATGCTTGTGCAGGAGACAATCTGTCGTTTGTTATCAGGCAGAGTGACAGATGTGAATGCAAAATAAGAATAGGGAGATCTGGTTTTTGAGGGCTTTTCAGCTAACAGAAAGCACTGATTTTGGTTCCCTCTGAAATTCTGCTTGGGTCTTAAAAAGCTTTTGCTTAAGGTTGTGGTGGAAATCAACCTTGCACTTGTCAATATTTGAGGGTGCTGTATAAGGCTGTGTTTCTACAATGCTATTGGGAGAGGAGCACAGTCTTCCTGTGAAATGTGGTGTCAGGAGGGAGAAAGATGAAAATTAAATCTCTTTCACTCTTGGTTGAGTGTTGTCATTACAGCTCTCCTTGCCTATTTTGTCATGTGAGTAGCTATTAATGAATATATTTAATCCCTTGTATGTCTAGATTTCAGCCACAGAAGTCACAGAATTTACCTGCAGTCTCTGCTCCTGTATGTACAAACCTCTAAACTGTGCAGTGTGACTAAAATACCCAAAATGGTCACGTAATGTATTTAGTCAAAAATTCACAAAGTTTTTATGAAGTATTAGATTGTCAAGCTTTCACAGCAAAATAGTCACTACAGAAAACCTAAGGTGCTTCTTGCCAGTAATGTCCCTGCAACTAAATCCCTTCACAGGCATATTACTTCCTGCAGATCAGCGGAATAGGTAATTTGAGACCTCCAGAGCTACTCGAATGAATCTGGCTGAAAGATTAAAACCTTGCTACTGGAGCAAATTCTGTGCCTCATGCCATACTGACCTAAGTGATAATGTACTATTTTAATGGGTAAAGATTTTACTTCAGGGCAGCTGGCTGACATTTACTCATCCTCTTGGGAAGAGTAGAGTCATTTAGGAAGGATTTGGCCTTTTTTCTACTTGTTTTTTCTCCCAGTATGGGATAGAGGATTACTCTGCACCAGAAGTGGACAGTACTGTTGACTAGCATTATAGAGAAGCCACAGTTCTTTTCCCTAGTAACTGCAAGAGGCTTAAATGTAAAGGTCAGAATTTTCCTTTTATGTAGAATCTCTTGCTTTTTAGTGGACTATTGAAGGATTCACTGTCCAGCCTATCTGTTAATACTTAAGTCAAACACACACACCTCCTGCTTCTTTTCTCAAGGTCAGGCAGCAGGGAGCTACACAAGGAAGTTCTACAAAGCCCATTTTTGTATTAGAAGACTGTCCTGTAGCTGCTCTCTCAGTTCACAAAATACCCTGAAACAGAAAGCCACTTCTAGTAAAGCTGTGGGGGATAGTATAAACCCACCGAAATAGAATTAATTTCAACCTCCCCAATTAAAACTGGCACATGGACATGCAACTTTTTAAGATGGAAGATGAGGCAGTTAGAAGGCAAATATTAGTGTTGCTGCTGTAAGAATAAAATGAAAACTGTGCATTGGAGATATGCCTGTTTACCTCTTACTTTACTAGGACAAAACAGTCAGATCTGGCTGGATTCTTGTCCAACTTCTGGCATCTGAGAGTATGTCTGTTGTCTCAGGATGGAGATAAATCCCTTCAGATGATAATCCAGTTTTGAGGTATGGTGAAAAGTCCATTTCCTTCCACTGACCACCAAGAGTGACCTTAGAGTTACTGTACACTGAGCCTGACTTCCTAAGGGTAGCCCCAAGAGTTAGATGGAGTTGTACAGATTAAATCCAACTGGAGTTTCCCCTAGTGATAAGATTAAAATAAATTGTTTTGTTTCTAGAGGGGCAATTTCTTTCACAGGGGGAAGAATGTTTTAGTTCTGAACATGACTTCTGGTCTTCTGTCTGCATTAGAGATGCTCCCTGTTATCTGCACTTGAAAAATAGGATGGGGGAAAAAAAATAGGAACAGAACATGTAAGCAAAGATACCACAGTAAGTTGGATTTGTAATAAAATGTAATGAAACACCTTTGTGAACTTTCAAGAAACTACTGAAAACTGATTAACAAATTTATTTTTATTAAATGTATCATGTTTTTTCACCTCAGACAGTTATTTGCTATTTAAAACTGCAGGAACAGGGCTGACCAATCTTTTAAAAAGGTGAGAACTCATGAAATAAAGAATTAATTATAATAATAAGGGCCCGGTGTTCACTAATCTGAAACCAAAACATAAATATTAATTTTTGAGAAGTCACAATACATCAGTCAGTCAGAAAAAATACTGGTGGCATATAGAATTGTAGAATTGTTAAGGTTGGAAAAGATCTCTTAGACCATTGAGTCCAACTGTTAACCCAGCACTTCTGAGTCCAGCACTAAACCAGGTCCCTAAGTGGCACAGGTACATGTCTTTTAAATACCTCCAGGTGATGCCTTAGGTTTTAACCTTTATACTTTTCAAATCCTGTACTGCCTAGTGTGTAACTCTGAAGTTTCATGCGGCCTGTTAGCTGCTGTTCTCTCACGCTGGTGAGACATAACAACTCTCTCTAGGTTTCCACCTCAAGGACACCAGGCCCCAAAATGTGTAAACTAAAAGCCTCTGAGAGGGGGGCAAACTTGGGGTAATTACATCATTAACTGAAATTATAATTGGACAATTAACCCTGATATGCAAATGAACCAAACTTATAAAAGTGTGAAGAACTCGTGACCTGGGGTCCATCTCGGGTGTAGCTTTTGGCCTGCCGAGGGTGTACCTTTGAAGGCCCTTCAAATAAATACCTCCTTTTATTCTCTTATTCTTGTCTAGTGTCTGCTTTTAGGTGGCCATCTCAGGCATCACAGGGATGGTGACTTAACCATCCTTGGCAGCCCTTTCTAATGCTTGAACAACTTTTCAGTAAAGAAATTTTCCCTAATATAAATCTAAACTGCCCTGGCACAACCTGGGGCCATTTCCTCTTATCCTGTGACTTGTTACCTGGGAGAAGAGACCAACCCCTAACTGGCCACAGCTTCCTTTCAGGCAGGAGCAGTAAGATCCCCTTCTAAGCCTCCTTTTCCCCAGGCTAAGCAACCTCAACTCCCTCAGCCTCTTGTCACAGGACTTGTTCTCCAGACCCTTCACCAGCTCTGTTGCCCTTCTCTGGACACACTCCAGCACCTCAATGTCCTTCTTGTAGGGATCCAAAACTGAACACAGCACTCACGGTATGGCCTCACCAGTGCTGAGTACACAGGGATGAACACAGCCTGGTTTTCTGATACAGGCCAGGGTGCCATTGGCTTTTTGGCCACCTGGGCACACATTGGCTCATGTTCAGTTGCTGTTGAGCAGCTCCTCCAAGTCCTTTTCCACTGGGCAGCTTTCCCAAGCCTGTAGAATTACATGGGGTTGCTGTGACCTAGAGGAAGGACCCAGCACTTGCCCTTGTTGAACCTCACACAATTGGCCTTGGCCTATTGATCCAGCCTGCCTGGTTTCCTCTGCAAAGCTTCCCACACTCCATCAACAGTCCCACCCAACCCGGTGTTGTCTACAAACTGACTGAGGGGGGCACTTGATCTCCTCATGCAGATCATTGATAAAGATATTGAAAAGGACTGACCCAAATGCTGAAGCCAGGGGACAAAAAGAAACATAGCTGCAGGTCCGTAATAGGAGGAAAGAAGAGATGATAAGATGGGAAGCAGAGGAGGCAATGTGTTTTAGACAGGTATCTGATATGCTGGAGTTTATAGCTATGGAGAGATGGCAGATACGCTGAGACACTGCTGTGGGACTGGTATCTGCCCTCCCATGAGACTCGGCAATAGCGTGGAGCAATGCTGGTCCTGGCATACTGATAAGCACTGACAGCATCCAGTTTGTCCAGGGTGAGGACAGTGTATGTCTCCTTGTCCCCACCGTTACTACTAGAAATGTGTCCCTGTCCATGTCAGAGGCAGCTTCCAGGCCCTGAAATAATCCAGCAAAGCTCTTGTAGTGACTGCAAGCTCAAGAGGACTCAGTTACATCTCACACCTCTGTATTTACCTTGTCCTCCTTTCTTTCAAAAGCTATCAAGTCATATCCGAGATTATGTGCTTTTATGCTTGGTGGCTTAGGGATGTGAAAGCCCATATCAAATAGAATTGATCAAAGTAACTGTGGAAGCCACACCTGGCAGCAGTTTGTCTCTTGGGTGCATTTTGTCATCAAGTGCTTACAGAGAGTTAGACTTAGCTGGCCCCACCTAAGAGAGAGAGGCTTTGCAGGGTGTTCTGCTGTGCAGCGATAGAGACGGTGGTAAATAGCATTAATGGTGAGTGACAGCCATGCCCTATTTTCTCCACATTAGTCAGCTGTAAGTCGGCTGCCTTCATTAGGTGAAAGTTTCCTTGTACTTTGCATAAGGCTCAATTCCAGACTGAATTATGAGGTACAGAGTCAGTGGGTAGGGATTTATACCTGTTGAGGAAATGAACTGGTAATTTCAGGTTATGCACACACACAGAAAAGAACAGAAGAAATGGAATAAACCTCTGTGAAATCTGGCACACACACAGGATTCATAAAATTAGACATAATCCATAGAACAACTGAAAGGGGAAGAGTATAGTTCAGCAAATAAGCTACTTCATTAGAAATGTAAATGCCACTAGAATGCCAACATTCCAGCTTGCTCGGAAGATGACAGAAAGGAATGATTGACAATTTTTTTCTGCAGTTTAAATTCTGCTTTTTTTTTTCAATATCCAAAATATGAAGCTATGGGCTGTATAAAGTGTTTACTAAATCTAAAAATGAGCAAATTAAACATATGCATAATCCACAGCAGAGTGTTAAATGAGGAACAATTTAATTAAAACAGTACCAGTGATAGCAATATTATTTTCAGAAAGTCTGAAAAAGAACATGCTTCTATAATCTTAAATACACGGATTGTTATGATGGATGAACACTTGAAAAGACATAACATGACTGTGTAGGGAGTAGAGCTGACAGGATTAAATCAGTATTTGATTTTGGACCTATGAGATATAAAAAAGACAATTTAATTAACTGATGTGATTCTTCTATGTGTATACATAACTGTGGGTGCAACTCCCTGTGCAAATAGCTTACAAATGCTTTGAGATATTCTATGATTAATGCCACTAAATAATGTGATCTGGGATCGTTATTAATCATTATTTTATTACCATTGTAGTAAAGATCTAGAAATAGACACATTAGACGTAGATCAGCGCTGCTCTGTGGACTTTTAATTTGGTCATGAGGATGTGCATCACTGAGGAGTAATTCAGTATTTGGACATAGGTATAAGGGCAGATTCCTATGCATAGAGAAAATGTGTTTTTCTTTTACCTGAGGTAAATTAGTATATCACCTTTCCAGTCACCAGTACAGTGAAACAGTCACCTGTAAAATGCCAGGCATTAAGTTCATATAATTTCAAAACTTAGCAAGTGATAAACCTGAATTCAGAGGTGGTTAATTAATAGATTTCATCATATCAAATTTTCCTACCTGATGAGCTGGTGCTCTGCAAAGCTATGATAATGGAAACATGAGATTAGTTACAAGAAAAATGAAGTTTTGATTTTCCTTATGAATTGTGTGGGTTATGCTGTGGTTTTGAGACCATTGATCAGATCTAGTCAGAGAGTTGCTTCTCCTCATATGGGAAGCCTTGAAGGGAGAGGGGTACTGCACCAGGAATGTGCTGTCAGGATGGCAGCAGGGAACCCCTGTACATTCCTGGTCTTAGCCAGAGCCCCCAAAAGGCTCCAGGGCACCTCCTGCAGCAGTGTGGCTGTTTCTTTAATGAGCCCAGATACCTTCTGCAAGGGCAGGTCTCACAGCTTCTGTTTTCTAGAGGGTTCCAGCTCATCTCCTTGCTTTTTGCTCTACTGAAATTCTCTGTAGTTTCCATAACACAGGGTGTCCCCCCAGCTCCAAAGCATGGGCACTGAGGGGCTGGGTGTTGAACCCCATGGAGAGAGCCATATGTCAGTAAGGGGGCTCAAAATTATTATTCCTGCATACACAGTATCTGCACAGCCTGGGGATCCAGTTCTGGATGAAAAGAACTATAAATGTAAGGTATTATTAACACATGGCTTTGTAGTAAGCCACCCTCAGGCCACATTAAAGTTTTTGATGTTTCTTGGTTGCACTCTAAAGGGATCTTAACATGGTTTCAGAAAAGGAAAGAAGAAAAATAAAGAACTTCCAATCTCTTTTTAAATTTTAAATAAAAAGGAAAGAAACCATTTGTATTTTGATTTTCATTTCTGTTTGGAACTGAAGATTTGTTTAGATGCAGGCTGAGCATCTTGATTATTCTCTTTTAAAAGTGACTTTGATCTTTAAAAAACATAAATAAAAATAAAAATCTGGTGACCTTTTTATTGAGGTCTTCAGAGAGTTGAGACAAGCCATCCCTGTCTTCCTGTGTTGCAGGAATACCTCCTACCAGGGAACACAGTATCAGACTGAGTTAAAAATGCCCCGAGGGCCATATTGATGAGGGGAAGCTCACTCTCCATGGCCTTTTTAACATTCAGCCACGGTGTAAATTGTTTGTTTCCTCCGTGTTGGAAATGTCAACAAATGTCACCCAAGTTCTTTGCTTTCTTATCTTTTGACGTATTATTTGATATGTGTGCGAGAGTGTAGAGTATATTAATAAAGGAGCTTTACTCTCCAGTGTATTAACAGAGTGAGTGGAAGGCTGTACTGAAGAAAGGTTTCTTCTATTAGTTTTGCCATTAGGAAAAAAATAATGCTCTTCAAAAGACTTACTGAACAGAGAGATCAAAAGAAGACCTGTTAGCCTAAAGTGGTCTATCCTTCTTCTAGCTTGGGGTCTGTGTTCATTACTGTAAGATTTTCCTTGATACAAGTTTTGAGTGCTTTGTCCAGATCATTTAAATGTGCTTTTTAGCAATGAGACTCCCATTGATTTCCTGGGAGACTTTTCACAGATAGGACTTCTGGGTTCAAAATTTCAGAAGTCTTTAACAGTCCTCCATAACTTTATAACAATTTCATAGATTACTTAGTTACCCAAAAATGAGATTCCCAAAGGGTGTCAGTGATACCCAAAGCCTGTCGGTGCCATTTTCTTTTGGTTCCTAAACCACTAAGATTCTTTGAAATCGTAGCCTTTGCCTGTAATGGGACCGCTGATTTTGGGTTGAATTAGCCTTTGAAAACAGTAATTTATTATACATTATAGCACTAGGTACATAATGTAATTAGACTAGATAGAATATGACATTTAACATTTATAAGGCATTTTTTGTACAAGTATAATTATTTAATTAGGGCAGTGCTAGAGGCCCCCAAAGCAATTTGGTATATAATTTGCTTATACTATGTGAATGCATAGAAAGAAACAATTTTGGCCCAAATTACTTTCAAATGTGTTGACAGGACAGAAAAGCAGTGAGGAGTGGAAGTCTTTCACTTCATTGTAAGGACAGAGAACTCACATGAAAAAATATTAAGAGAGTTTCCAAAGGACAAATACCAGTTGTCTGTGACAAAGCAGTGAATTTAATTGCGTGTGCACGACAAGATCATCTTTCCTTTTCATCTTCAGCTGTTTAATACACACTAAATTCTGATGATTTATACACTTCTGAAATGTGTTAAACAATTCTTTTTCATCTTTAACAGTCAGATGTTTCAACTATTTGTAGATAGTTAGTCATTGCTATATATATTTCTTTTTTGTTTTTTTATTCCAATCTGTCCTCCTAAAAAAAAGATAAAATAGTTCTATTAAAGCACCCATGGATCCATCTGTGAAATTAATACCCTGTAAAGCATTTAAAGACTATCTTTCGATGATATGCTCTCTCCTTAGGGAAATGTGCTCTGACTGCAGTTTTCAGCAGCCAGGGTGGGACAAGATGGCAAGGTTGAAGCTCTGGGCATGCAGTCGTGCCACTGTCAGTAATCTCCAGTCTCCTGCCTTTCTTTCCATTTCCAGCCATGGAAATTTCCATGAAAACTTTACAAAAACAAGGTTATGAAAGGCCAAATACATACCTCATTGCTCCAGGATTCCTAATATTAGGTATCAGGAATATCCTGAAATAGGATTCTTAAAGTAGTATAATTTTAAACAATTGCTATTATAGAAAGGTGAAAACCTCACAGGAAAAATAAGAAGTCTTGTATAATTCCTCTATGTTCTATTAATTTGTGACCAATTTAACAATCCCCTTCAAGCCCCATAGTTAAATTTCATCTTCCTTTTGCACTACAGGAAAGCAAAGCTCTTTAAAATTATGTATGACTGGAAGACTTAGATTGAGAAGCTGATCTGACCTTAATTCTGATGACCAAATTTGGCTAAACTGGTGGAACCAATTATTTTTTTACTAATTATTTTAAATGTGGAATGATAAGGGTTAAATGCTGAAGGCTTTAACTGACTCCAGCACATCCACAATTGAGGCATAACTAGGGTCAAGAAGTCCCCAGGCCTTGGCAGGTTTTTCTCCCATGTTTATGCCATCAAACCTCTTACTTAGATCATTTCTGTACAAAGAGGTTGGACAGTAGCCTGTAAAATCAGCCCTGTCATTAAAGAATATTCCCCTCACGCCAACAATTTTTTGCAGAAATGATAACTTCCTACAAGGAACCAATGCAAGCATAGTGGTTTGGAAATGTTGGGAAATAGTGGATTAGACACCTAAAAGGATAAGGAACTTGTTGCATTTTCTCCCAGCTCTTTGTGCTTTGATTAATCATTTGCTTGCATTTTGATAAGCAGCTGCACTGTGTGAGTGTATTCCCAACCTTGAGATGTTCATATTATTTCAGGACATTGCATCATATGCAAAGCAGTTTCCCAGCTGCTTCCTGACTCATGCTGGTAAAGGAGTAACTCATTCTTTTACTGGATTTTAAGGGTGGTAAAATCTTAGAAACTGAAGGCTTCTCATCAATAGACACTTTATCAAGAGAAATTAGGTTTCTTTCACGTTTCAACAAAAAAAAAAAGCATTGGTTGTCAGGTTATGAACAGTTTGACAGAGGGATTATTTTGGCTTAATGTGACACAGAGATGCAAACTTTCTGTATTTGAGATGAAACATGCTGTAAATATTTTGGGCTTGTATGTCACTATAGCGATGATGTACCCAGTTCCACAGGTAGCAATAAAAAGTGCTTTGTTATCAGGCCCTCATGTACTGGGGATCAGTAAAGCAATTCACAGGTATTCCTACAAGCTCCATCACTGATTTAGGGTGTGCTTTCCTGTTTGCAGGTTCTCCCTGTGGCTATACTCTATCATCTTTCATTGCAGTGTCTCACCATATTCCTCAGCATGAGCTGTGGTCAAAATGGAAGATATGGAGGGAAATATTGAGTGAAATATTTCCTTATTATTTTAGGTCCAGTCTGTCTTCTGGCCTTGTTTGTGTCATTTCTGTATTCTGAGACTCTTCACCTGGTGACAAACATGCATCTGTACCTCTGGGGATGGAGCTTTTCTTTAAAGGTTTAAATCCCTTAGATTGTATTCTTGGCCTATTATAGAAAACACTTTTTCTGGAAATATATTAAAATGCATAAATCCAGACGATCTCTAGTCTTCACCTTCCACCAGAGAAAATTTGCATGTTCAGGTTCATTGCTGAAATGAACCATATGCACTGAATCATCAAGCCAAGAAATACTGAAAGTTAGGACAAGCCAGAGAGACTGAACTGGCTACCCTTCCTTTGTTTACACGTCATAACAAACCCTATTTTATCTGTGTTCTAAGTTTCTTTCCTTAGAGTGATGAACACAAGTCTGCTTTCCTTCACCCACCCCCTCCACCCCCTCTTTGCACCCCACTCCTATGATAGTCATAGGAAAAAGTGATGACTTCTGCTGCATCCACTATCTTCCTAAAGTGGGGGAAAAAAAATCAAAAGTAAAAAAAAAAGTGATTTCAGTTGATTTAAGTGGGCAATAATGAAAGGGGGAGTCTAGGACCTTTGCTTCCCTAAGCAACATTCGGCTGCAATCATTCTCAGTCATTTTAACAAAGAATTGATTTCTAGCAATAAGTTTACCATAATTTATCAACCAGTGCAATCTCACCCTGCTTGTGTATGGAATATTGATCCATGAATGTTGGTGGTTCTCAGCAATGCCAGGTACCTGAGCCAGGACTACAAAGTGTGATGGATGAGGGAAATCATTAGCTTGTGTTCTGGAGTGAGACATTTTCTATAACAAGGGTTGGTTTGACAGAACCATCTTCACTAGAAATTAATTTCCTTATGAATAGAGTTCATTAGTGTAGAATTCACTGGTTACTTGTCTCCATTATGTTCAAAGTTGCAAGAGAGGTGAGGTTGGGCAGTACAAGGGCAGAAGCTGTTCTGTCTCTGCACTGAGATCAAGGATGCCCTTTAGATAAGTAACATAAAAATATACAACCTGTTAACACCACAGAATAGTTGAGTTTGAAAGATTCCTTGGGAGATCATTCCGTGCCTGATCAATGCAGGGTCAGCTGGGACAGGTTGGCCAGGACTGTGTTCAGGCAGGGTTTGAACGTATCCTAGGATGGGGACTCCTTGGCTTCTCTGGGAAACTGATTCTGGTATTCAACTGCCTTCATGGTAAAAAAAGTATTTTCTTGTGTTTAAGTGAAATTGAATGTATTTCAATTTTGCCTATTTCATCTTGTCCTATCACTGAATACAACTGAGGAGACTCTGGCTCCATTTTCTTTATTCCCCCTCATCTAGTATTTGTACAAATTGATAAGATTCCCCCTGAGCCTTCTCAAGGCGGAACAGTCCCAGCTCTCAGTCTTTCTTCACAATAGAAGGGCTCCACCCCTTTAGTTATCTTTGCGGCCCTTCTCTGAGTTCACTCCGGTATGGGCTTGTGCTTTTTGCCCTGGGAAGACCGTGACTGGACACATCAGTCCAGAATTGTCTCACCAGTGCTGAGTACAGGAGAAGGAAAGCCTCCCTCAACTCAACTTTCTGGCAACAGTTTGCCTGAAGGCTGCCGTTGCTCTTTGCCACAAAGGGTGGGGGTTCAATGGGGGTTCAATGAGGTGTCCACCAGGGCTCCCAGGTCCCTTTCACGAAGATGTTTTCCAGGTGGCTGGCCCTTCATCCGCCCCATCAGAAGCTGGGGATTTTGGTTGTACCTGCAGTGTCTTGGAGAAGATGCAGTAATCTGTCAGAGCTTCCGCTGCCGTGCAGTGTGCTGACCTTGTCACACAGCCCCACCACGTGGTGACACAGACCCTTCGGCAGCCTGTGGGCAAAGCCCCAGTCCAACCATGAGGTCCCAAATGAGCAGGGCTGCATTCTCCCTCAGGGGCTTGGTCCCAAGGCAGGTCTCTGATGTACTAGGGGTAGTAGCTCCAGCGGGTTCTGGAGATTGTCCCCTGCTATGTGTCAGCACCATTGCAGAGCCCCCAGCAGAGTTCCTGGTCTCACTCCGGGCACCAATTGCTGTGTCTGCTGCCTGCTGCTGCTCTGTGCTTGTGGTGCACACCACCACAAACGTGGCTTGCAGCTGAATTAACTACGTGGACGCTGACAGGTATTTAACACTTCCTATTTTGCTGTCTTTTTTTCTAGGTCCCAATATGTTATTAAATCCTTAAATATAACATTATGTTTTGAGTCTCAGTACTGTGTACTGGGCAACATAATTTGCCTCTTCAGTTATTGGGGAAGATAAAGCATAGAGGGGGATAGCATCTGAACAGAGATTATAGACTAAATTACCAGGAAAGGAGATGCAGCATCCTAACCCCTAGCTCAGTGTCTGCATTACATTCTACTTTTATTTGCTGTGAATTAGTAACTCTTTGCTGTTACCAAGGAAATGAGAGACTCTTGGGCATCTGGCACACCCACAGTGCACCCCTTACTATTGATGAATAAGAAAGGAAGCATGAGTATACTCCAGTGCATGTCAGAGATCTAAGGAAAAACAAGCTATTGAAAAGAGATAAAGCAAACAAGATTATCTGAATTAAATCAAGAAATACTTTCAGAGGAGGTTAGACTGTTGTGTTTGTTTAGAGCTCTCCAGCAAAATTGAAGATTTGATGCTTTTTTGGGCAAAGAAGTGTCAAACACTCACTGCTATCCTGGAAATGACACCCTGCAGATGTTGTAGTCGTCATCCTTACTTCTTTGTCAGGAGGTACCACTGAGTACCTCTGTATAAGAAGAACTGAGGCATCCTTGTAATACAGCTCCCAGTACATTGGACAGGGGTATGTTGCCATTTCTTTGGTGTTTTTTTAAAGGAGTTTGTGACTCAGAGGTCCATGTCTTGAAATCCTTACTCACATTTCACTTGGGCAAACCTCCCACAGGTTATAAAAATGGAGACTTTGGAATCTAGTGCAGAAAAAGGAGGGAACAGATCAGTCTCCAGAATTCAGACCTGCAGAATGTCTTCCATGAATCAACAGGCATAAAGCAACATGAGTGGGAAAATGCCAGACAGAAAGTAATACCTGCAGGATGGATGCTTGCTTCCCGTTTTGAGTAGTTGTTACAGGGATGTGCATGTGTTTGCAGACCTTGCTGTGAGCAAACTCAGAAGTGGGAAAATGAGTTGAGTGTGTGTTGGGCAGACAAATTTCATCCAGGAAACCAGTTTGGATGTTCCAATTATTTCTGAGACTGAAAGGTGCTACTCTGTGCGTTGCTTGGTTGAGGTAAGAGATATACTTCTTAGGTCATTTAAACATATGTTGGAAAATCACTGTGAACTGTGATAATCCGAGACTTAATTATCATTTGTTCCTGAATTACTATTATTATATGATTATTTTAATCTCTTCTTTTATATGAATATCCTTCCCCTGAGAAGAATTTCTGTGTTTTCTCACACCTCATGATTATACGTATACAAGAAGCACAAGGGAGAAGATGGAGTTTTTCTCTTATATTTAAACTGAAAAACTCATTCAAAACAAAAAAAATTTCCATTTACATGAAAGGCAACATCACGTGATGATTATGGTGAGGAACAAGGAACTGTCGAGATCCCTCTGGATTTCAGCACCTCTCACTTTAAAGGCCAGCACCTCACTCCAGAAGGCCGACACCTTTTCTCTCACAGTAGCAGATATGTCATCACAGTCTGAGCCTCCTGCCTTGGGGAAGGAGTGCTGTGGGCCTGAAGCAGCTCTGGTTTTATCCAGAGGCTCAGTTCCCTTGACACTTCTCAGTTCTCAAGCACAACATTTGTGCTGATCTTATTGAGGCTGGTAACTTTTGGCAACCAGCGAGGATAACGTGTTTGTGCCGGTCTACTTAGATGTGACATCATCCTTGGGTACAACTGGACAAAGTGGAGTGAGGCATCTGTAGATCCTGTTAAGCACAGAGCTGTATTTAATTAGCTCAATCTAATGCAGAGAGACCTTTGCCACTCCTCGTGCCTGCTGGACGCACGCAGCTCAGCGGCTCAGTGCTGTTACTGTGTCTGCATCCTTCACTAGGGTCTCCACTGACTGCAGACGCTGTGGAAGCAATGAACAGCAGCAATCACCATTTTCCCACTTCTCCCGGCTGAAATATTGCAGTTTTCCCTCCCTGGAAGGGAAATTGTATTTCAGTTTTCCGCAACATTTTTTGCTACAGATAGGAAGATCTTACTGCTCTGCTGAAGAAAGCAGATGTTTGTTTGCTAATGTAGGGGAGATTTTCATGTGTATCAGACTGGGATTTTATAGACAGAGCTAGCTTCCAACCACTCTGGGTGCCATCAAGACAGTGTGTTTTCCTTTGTAATTGTTCTACAGGACTCTTATTCTTTCTGGGAAATATTGATTTGACCTTCCACCCCAAAGCTTGAACCATCTTTATGATTATTTCCTGAACAGTGGATGATAGGTGGACAATTTACGAAGGGAAAGTCCAATAATGTTGGATGTTGCTTCCATAACAACCCAACAGAAAATAAATATGCAGACCTGGAGGGGTTTTCAGCCACTGGGAGCTGGCAGAAGGGGGTTTTACCCCTCGCATGCTGACACAAAGAAGCCCGGAGGTCAACGCAGAAACCCCTCTGGAAGGCGGCACCCAGTGCCCAACACACAATGAAAACGGGGCAGAGCTCCTCACCCAAAAGGGGCTGTATCTTTCTGTTGCTGTTTGGTAGGCACACAGGTGAAGGCAAAGAAGTAAAGAGAGGGGACTCTCCGTATGTGTTCCACGCAGGTTTATTCCAACGAAACCACAGGGACGAAGAGGCCAATTGGTGGGAGGATCCAGGGATCTTATACTGGGTACAGAATAGATGGGGAAAGGGATCTCAGCCAATGGGATAGAGACAAGCAGGTCGGATTGACAGGAAGGGAACCAATGGGAACAACACATAGGAGGGACTCAGGAAAGGATCCAATGGGGTGTCGAGGAACAAGGAACTTTCGAGAACTAATACAAATTAAAGAAGAAAAATGAATATACAAAACTTCATACATAAAACAGGACGACAAAATATTAACCAATCAGGGGAAAACATGCAAAAGACAAAACAAGGGAATCATGGGTTCTCACCATGAAAGTTACACGCTAAACTTGGGTTGCTAACCACCACAGCTGGTTGTCTGAGTTCTCCTCAGGACAAGGAGTAGTTGCACCCACTTGCACCACTACACAGACCTTTGGGATATGTGGCAATTTACTGAAAAATACAATCTATTCTTTGAGTATTCTTACAAATACTGAAGAAAGTGAATCTGCTGTAGTATGAGAATACCTCTAATTATTTCCCCTTGATTTCATGTTAATACATCCAGACCTAAGGGCAGGGAAGAGTGTGTTGTATCTACTACAAATAAATCAGTGCAATTAACTGCTGATATATGCTAACTGACCTTAAGTGCTAATACATGGCTGCTTCTAATATCAGGAATCTAGCTTAGAAGAGGCAGTAAAGAGATCTGGCCTTGGATCAATGAAGGAAATGTCTTGAACAAATTGGGAACACAGAGGTCAGTCTTCTGAAAAGCATAATTAAATTGGGACTGAACTGGAAGCCTCACACATCAAAGAACTGCAGTGATCAAATGATTAGGGAATGAAGGGGGGGTGAGATGCAGCAGAAAGCGAGCAAGAAACAGCAAAGAGTGTGTAAGACAGCAGCTTCAGAGATGGTATTTGAGAAGCGGGAACAGTTTAGAGGCATAAAAAAGGAAAACTAGTCAAAGACAGATTAAGTAAAAAAACCCAAAATGTGTGAAACAGATACCAGGATATGTTGGTACACACTAGAAAGCAAAGAGTACGTAAGGAAATGAGGGACAATAAAGCATGCAGAAAGGCAGTATTAGGAATGCAACAAGAAAATCCTTGGGTAATGGAGCCTGTTGTTGGCAATATAAATTTAAATGCAGCATATAGCAGCTGGCTGCTCTTATCTGATAAGACTGTCATTCTGAGCATAGCTGGTAGGCAGAAACTGCAAAGTGAAGCAGAATATGTATTTGAAATATTGGGGTCTTATATATTTTATTTTATCGCATGTTTTCCCTTCATTTTAATTTTAAGAGACTTATTCTTTTTTTGCTGACTTAGTGCCAGTGCAAGGTGCTGTATGGAGAGCCCTGGGGATTGAAGACTTTTGTTTCCTCATAAATAAACATAGCAAGTATAGTAGAAAATCAGCTTTCCTCATCTCGCTTTCCACTCACCTTCCTCCAGACTAACCCGAAAGACTTTCCATCTTTCCTGGAACAAGGTCTCTGCAGACCAGACAGAGTTTGACGAGCTGGCAACATGAGTTGGCACTGTGCACTTGCAGCACAGAAGGCCAACCATATCCTGGGCTTCATCCAAAGCAGTGTGGTCAGCAGGGCCAGGAAGGTGGTGTTCCCCCTTTACTCTGTTCTTGTGAGACAACACCTGCTACAGTTCTGGTGCCCCCAACACAGGAAAGATGTAGAAGAGTCCAGAGGAGGGCCATGAAGCTTTTAAGAGGGCTAGAGCACCTCCCCTATGAAGATAGGCTGAGAGAGTTGGGTCTTTTTAACCTGGAAAGGAGAGAGTTGCACTGAGATCTCTCTGAGGTCTTCCAGTGCCTGAAGGGGGACTACAGGGAAGCCAGAGAGGGACTCTTCCCCAGGAACTGTAGTGACAGGACAAGGGGGAATGGCTTCAAGTTGAAATACAGTGGGTTTAGATTAGATGTTAGGAAAGAGTTCTTTACTGTGAGGGTGATGAGATACTGGAACAGGTTGCCCAGAGAAGCTGTGGATGCCCCATCCCTGGAGGTGTTCAGCATCAGGTTGGTTGGTGGTTTGAACAACAGGGTCTAGAGAAAGATGTCCCTGCAGTGGGGTTAGAACTAGATGACGTTTAAGGTCCCTTCTGGCCGAAACCATTCTATGATTCAGTCAAACTGCACATGCATGTAATCATTAAATTGTTTAGACTGGAAAAGGCCTTTGAGATCCCTGAGTCCAACCACTAAACCATGTCTCTAAGTGACACATCTCCATGTCTTTTAAATACCTTCAGGGATGGGACTTAACCAGTTCCTTGGGCAACTTGTCCAGTGCTTGATAAGTGTTTTGATGTAGAGATTTTTCTTATATTCAAACTAAACCTATTCTAGTACAACTTGAGGCCATTTCCTCTTGTTCTACTGCTTGATACTTGAGAGATGAGACCAACTCCCACCCGCCTACAACCTCCTTTTAGGTAGTTGTTGAGAACAGTAAGTTCCCCCTGAGCCTCCTTTTTTTCCAGGCAAAACAACCCCATCTCCTTCAGCCACTCCTCATAAGACTTGTGCTCCAGCCCTTTCACCAGCTCTGTTGCTCTTTGGAAACAGCAAAAGCCCTCAGTCTCATTAGCATGATTAAAATATCATTATATACTTGTACTGTTATTTATAAAGTAATAGGTATGGGATGCTTTTTATTTACTTTCCATTTGCTTTCCTGGTGCTCTTTCCCGGTGTACTCATTTGTACTAGTAAAGGTTTCTTCACAGTCAGGAAATTTTGCAACGTACTCCAATATATATGAACTTCCTACTGGTGAAAGGTGAGCCTCTGAGCTGTGGTTAAGCCATTGGAGAAGAAGAATGTGAGATGTCAGGAAAGGAGGCAAAGTGCCTTTCAGGGGCTTCTGTTCTGCAGGCACTCAGGGCAGCAAATGGGGCACTGGGGACTAAAGTCACTTCAGCCATGCACAGACACCCACTGCCTCTGACCTCTGCTGACTGCCAGTCTTGGGATGGTGAAGAACCAATGACTGAGCTAGGGAAAAGGCTGTACAAGATGACTCTTATCTGCAATCTCCCTTTCTGTGTCATGACAACAGACTTCCCCATAAACTGTTCTTACATGCACACACAGTCTTCAGATACCTCACAAACAACTGATTAGCAGAAGTCAATCCTTATAATTATCTTACAGAGGAGAAAGAGAACTTAATTGAAACTCATCCAAGGTTACATACATAGCAAGACATGTTGAAGTAATCCCGGAGTTAAAGCCAGATTTCTTCCCCAGAGACACAAGCACCACTTCTCTCCTTTCAATGTAGTTATGCAAACACTGTCCATGACACTAGATTTGTGTGTTAAAAAATTGTACAGTGATATGCCTTACATGTGGAAACATCACTGTGCAAAGAGAAGGTATGAGACTTGGGTTTTCCGTGAGGAACTTGGTGAATTATCTTGGGCAAAACATTAGAGGCAGATTCTGCCTCTTCTTACTCACCTCTTAAAATTAGGTAGAAGTTGTCTTTTTTTTTAAAGTGCATTAAGATACTGGTGTGAAAGAACAGGTATTGCTACCAAATACCAGTCCTCCTTTCTCTTTCCCATCCATTGACAGTGGTTTGGAAATAGGTAGCTGGGTAACCAGATGCAACAAAGTCTACAACTTTGAAAAGCTGCTCTTCTCATGATAGAAGTAATGGGAGTGTTAAGCCATCCAGAGAAACAGTGAATTATCCTCCTGCATGAGAATCAAAAAGGGAGAAGTGATAGAAAGAGAAAGTTAATGGACAGATCTGGTCCCATCCAAAATAAATAGAAAGCAAGAAAGTACAGTAGAAAGTTTACCAGGCTGATGAAAGAGCCCAGAGACCGTGGAGGCCATGTGTTGTGTCATGCAATGGTGTAGCAGGGTTCTCATGTTTCCTTCTCAGAACTCTGCTAATTTCTCACTGAACCATGAGCCAACCACAGTGACAAGTCAATGGGGTTGTATTCTCTGTAACAGGGGACCTCTGCCACCAAACGCCCATGCTAACATCCTTAGGAATCCTGGGACGTTCAGCAAAAGTGATTGTTTGCTTTGGTTTTTTTAAATATGGACTTCAAATTTGCCTTGATTGTGTTTCAAAGGCTCTCCAAGTCTTTGCTGCATATCACTTTGTGTTCCCAATTACATTTATGAGAAAAATCAGAAAAATATTTTTAGTTTTGTATGCCTTGGATTTCCTACCAGTGCTTCTTTGCCTGTGAGTTATACATGAAAGAAAACTGCAGCCTTCATTCCAAATAAAGATTATTTCCTATGGAATATTGGACAGACTTTGTCTCTAGGACTGAATGACGGGTCAATTAAAAAAAAAAAAAAAGTAACAAGCCCACTTAAAGAAGAGAATCCCAATTCTAATTATCCTGCTCTTCCTGTGATGTGGAAGGAAATAAGAATGTATGAAGACTTTTTATGGCGAGTAAAGTAAGCTAAAGAGTTACCTGAGGATTTTCTGTTATGGCTCAGAGTCAAGGGGAATTTGTATTCAGATCATGAGAAGAGGCCTTCAGTTGTATTTGCAGAAAGCAGTAGGGTCTGTTGATGGACATTTATGTTTCATGCCACAGGCAATATCTCTGAGAGAGTTGCTCCTTAGCACCTTTTTGGCTCCTGTCTGTGTTCAAAATGAGTAAGAAACAGGATAACTGGTAACTTCTCCATTGCGCTGATAAAGCAAAATGTAGGATTGCTGTTAAGAACAAGATAAATAAATGAACTGAATGGCTAAAAATAGCAGAGGGGGCCAGCTTAGCTGACTCATGAGCTTGTAGATGAAATCTGATGGAGACAGCATTAAAATAGAAAGCAAAGATAAATGTTGACAGGCATTAAGTGAACAATTGAAAATGAATGGACCTTCAAATTGTCTGTGGGAGAGAAAAAACCATCCAAGCCATTTATAATTAGTGCCCAAGCCACTTATAATTAGTGATGTCGAAAATGCTGTTCCTTGTCTCCTGTGTACCTGTCATTGGGAAATCACCATCCTGCACAGATGTAGCTGCTCTGGAAAGTTCTAGGAAACTGTCCAGATACACCTGTTGCTGATGCAACACACCTAAGTGTGTCTGTTTACCAAGTATTTACACTTGGATTTTCTCACTGGCCTCTCTCTCTTCAGTTTGTTTTTGTATGCTTACAAGTAACTGCCTTCACATTTAAATTTTCTGCATTATCAAAAACCATGCAGGTAGCTAAGCACTGTTTTGTGCCAACAAATCAGGCAACTAAAGCCTGTGCTTTCCAGTCAGTGAAGGTAGAATAATGCAAGTACAACTGTTTTCACAGGTAAAATCACACTAGTCAACAAAATCTGGCTATGATTATTAAGGTTATAATGTGCCATTCACAAGTTCTGGATAGACATATATATTTTTTTCTATTTTGCCAGAAGTTTTGCCCACTGATAAGTATCAGCCCATGTGACAAAACCTGTTTGTAAGACCGTTCAGGTTTCATGAGACCACTTTAAGAAAGGCATTAAATGAAGCATTCAAAATATTTGTTTCTAGTGTTTCTGAGATGTAATGTTCTCATTTGGAAATTATGCGTTTCGTGCAGGTATTTTTCTGAAGTGCTACAATATTAAATGAATGAGTAAATCAAGCATGCTTATTGGATTCATGCTACAGGACTGAATTAATTTAGTTACTACAATCAGCACTCAGCAATTAAAAATTGAACAGTAAGCTTCAAGACGGATACAAATGAAACTGACTTTGGCATTGCAGGTAGACGTAATTCTAGAGTAAAAATTTCCATCTTCTGCAGCACAAGAAATTTACGCTAATTGCTAACAGGAATTTTAGGCCCATGTTTCTTTTTCTCTGTTCTCTGTGTGGGCATGAAGGCTTTTCAGTCCAAGCTTCGAGCGTCGTGATGCCAGAGCAGACAAGGTCTAGAGATTAGTCATAACGAAGTAGTGGCACCTGTACCCTTTGGATGGAAACCAGAAGAAAGTCTGGGTTCCAAAGGATGTATGTCCCTAACTGACCCAGTCCTGATATTATATTATGACTGTGGAACAAGTTCACTGCTTATTAGGCAGTGGAGAACCTGCACAGCTCACAGCATCTTAACAGCAGAGTGGACTGACTCTTGTCTAAAAAGGCTAAACTTGGGTTAAAGCCTTTCAGTAGCTGAGATGTTGTCTGTCTTCCATGTGGATACTCAGATTCCAAACAAGAGGCGGACTCAACAATGTATAATTTCCTTTGCAGAAGTATAACAGAGCTAACCAAGTGTCTCTCCTCTGCTTTCATGAAACTTACTATATTCTGTATTCTTGAAAAGTGAGAGTAGTAAATAATTCTGAGGCTTCTGCACTTCAGATTTTATCTGAAGTGATGAAATGTCCCAAATGTATTGTGGGGAAGTGCCAGACAGGCAGATGCTCGGCAGTACACAGAATGTGTTCACTAAGTTTTTTTTCCTCACAAAATGAATCTCAAAATCTTGAGTAATTTTGCACATTTCTTAAGACCAAATGGCTTATAATGGTGACTTCATTTCAGCAAAGTGCTAGTAATAGTGAAGAGTGATCTGACGGACCTACACCTGGTTTCCTCTTTACTTAAGAGCTCCTGCTGCATTTCCTAGGAACTAGGATGTAAGTGCATTCTAGATCTAAGTGCTCTAGGGTCACTAAGGCTACTAGACATACATACTGTCCAGCCATCAGGGACATCTTTGGCACAGAAGCTAGAGATATGTAATGTTTCTTCTGGATCAAAACCACTGTGAATAATGAAAACCCTCATGCACATATGTATTTCTCAGAATTTCTTCTTCTGAGAAGAAAGTAACTCTGTTCCAGCTGAAACCTGGACAGTGAGCACATACGCATTAGTGCTCAAAACACCTTTTCCATATATACTGCAGGAAAGTGACTCCAGGAAGGAATTTGTACCATGGTTTTCAAGAGCTCACCTAAGAGGCACTTGCTAGTAGTTTAACCATATCAAACAGATACAAAATTTTTGACTGATTCTGAAATTTGTCTGATAAGATTTGGGGTTACTATTGTCTTTTAAGTATTAGATGTTAAACCTTCATAAAAGTCTCCAAAGAGGTTTTTGGACTAAGTAAGATGAAATGTGAAGAGGTGACTAATTGCAGGGGTTAAGTGTGCTGGAACATTAGCATAGGGATTTGTTCTTTTAGGATGTATGGAAAATACTGCTTTTAATGAAAGAAATGAGATGCTTTAGTAAAATAGGAGAGATGAAAGCTATATTGATAATTTGGGCTTTTGATAGATGCATCACTTCCATTTTGGGAATGGTAAAGGAATCGGGTAATGTTAGTACTTAAAGAAATAACATGACTGGTGTCAGGAAAATATCAGGAAAGTATTATGAAAAATAAAGAAAAGCTTTCCAAGAATGCACACATAGAGACACAGGTTTTGCCTGGGAAAGACTGAATGAGACCAGTATCTTCCTATGTGAGAAAGCCCTGCCTAAGAAAATTTGGTTATTTCCCTGGGATCTGTTGAATGGATTAAATCAACTTTCACAGAATGAGCCCTCTTGAAAATTACCTTTTATAGATTATACTTACCTCTGTTCTGGATCCAGTTACAACCAGTTTTTTAAAGACTGCAACCTTGACAGAAAGTGTTCTTACATTTAAGACCACCCTATGAGGCAATTTTATTTGGACACATCCACCTCTGTAGCCTAGCTCTTCCTAAATACTGGCAAGCTAAAACTGCTTCCAGGGCTAGGGCACAGAGAACAGGTAGAAGGGACTCCAAGCTGCTTGGATAGGTGAAAACAAGAGAACTGCACTCCAAAGAAACAAACCATATAAATAAACCTCATGATGGTACAGGGGTGATAAAATATTTTTAGTTGCAACCTTGCCATGGCTGCAATATTCAAGAAAAAAAAGTTGTACAAAGGGCAAAATATTTGCTACACTTTACCCAGAGTTCCCTTTTTTCTGTTATGGTGGAAACAATATCAGTCAAATTAGTATGGGTGGAGCTTTGTGTAGACAGCCACAAGTACGTGGAGAAATGTGTACTTGTAAACATTCCCACTTTATGATGTGTGAAATGTAAGGTGGCTGGAGAAAGCAAGCATTTCACATGTTAGAGCTATTAATTTTTTTCAATAAACCCAGCTCCTTAAAAGGCCTAGCCAAAATCTCATTTGCATTGTCTGTATGCACCTGATGAAGATCAGCTTTACCCCCAAAGAGTGCAGGAGCCTAGGCAAGCAAAAAGGACAAAAGCTCAACAAAAGCACTGTTGGTTATCCTGAATCTGAGCCTGTAAATTCCTAGGTGTAAACTGACTTTAAACATCTGAAGAATCTCACAGGTGCTCACAAAGCCAGCTGTGGCCTAACACCCAGCCTGTGTTTCCATGGATGTACTACTAAGGACAGATCCAGATGCAGAGATTTACTTTCCTTATGGGCATTGCAATTGCTTGCTGAGTGAAGTATGGATCATGGAGAACACAAAACCTACCTTTCCACACAGTTTTTTCCAATGCAAGGGATTAAGGAGTAATTTTTGTCCTGACATAGTCCCATCCTGTTTTATGCCTTTTTGATTAAATTGCTTACAAAAATATGTATGAAACTTCACCCGCCACTGCAATCCTTCAAGCTCTGCATCTGTGGATGCAGATTTCCTAGTGAACATAAGTTCACTTAAAACGGAGATAAGAGAAGATCTAGAACAAGAAAAAAGGGCAGCTCTCAGGAAGGAAAACTCAATTCCTCCACAGCACCTGTGAAACTGAAAGAAGGCATCTTAGCTCACCCATACACTCCCTGGAGCCTGGGTCCCAGGGTGCTTGGAGACTGTAGAATCAGAGCTACTACCCACCCACCTCTCCTTTTTTTTTATTTTTTTGTTCCCTCTCTTCTTCCCAGCCTGTATGCTGCATATTTTTCTGACAGTTACCTTGCACTTGGCGCTGTGGTAGGCAAAGGTTATTAGAATTTAAATGCAAAGTTCAGTGAATATAGAATTAAAAAATGCCTTGGAGACACTGCTGAAATGAGATGCCAAATCCCAGAATTTGTATCTTTATGAGGAAAATTTGAATACAAAACACCAAGGTTTATGGCTCTTGCACATATTAATTTATACCAATGCATGTTCTAAGAGGACTAAAGGGGCTATTTTTCATCTTGGGCTGAGACAGGAATTCTTCCAGATTTACTGACTTGCTGTGAGAAATATGCTTTATCAGGCTGATAGATATCTTTAAAATGTAAATCAGAATGGTGAACTTATCACAAGACTGCCATTAGCAGCTCATAAAATTCTTGGTGTTGCAGGTAACAAGAGATTTTAAGAACAAGGTGAGCATGCTGGTCAGCAAAAACAGACTCTAAACTTGACACTTTATTTTCTGTCTTACAAGAAAATTACAAGAAATGAAATCAAAACAACTTTTATTATACATCCATCTCCTTGGCAACTAGCAATTACCATGACTTTGTGGGAGGGTCTAGATTTTAAAGGATATTATTATAATTTTGCAGACTCAAGAACTGCAGTATTACCTGGAATCATCCCTGGAAGTGCTCAAGGCCAGGCTGGATGGGGCTCTGAGCAGCCTGGTCTAGTGAAAGGTGTCCCTTGGCAGGTGGGTTGGAGCTAGATGATCTTTAAGGTCCCTTCCAACCAAAACCGTTCTATGATTCTATTAGTCTGTGAATTCTTACCCTATCTTTGACCCAAGTGTTTTTTCTGTCCAGAGAGAGAAAGGAAAACCATTTACCCTATTGAAGACCCAGATTTTCTCCTTAAGGAGTCCCGTTCACTTCTGTTGTCTCCAACGCCCTATAGGAAGTCCTTTGGGTTTGTACTCTCTTTGTTGCATTGTGAATTGGTCACTTCAGGATTACATTGTAGAGAAACCCAGGGCTCAGATGCGTGAAATAACAATGTTAGCAAATGATCACAAAGCCTAGAAATTTCCTCTGTAAACAAACAATATTTACATTAGTACCTTCAAGTGCATGCAATAACTGGAATGACAGTGGCTGTCACCGATTTGCCCTCTTGCTGGCAAAAGCACATGCTGCACTCTCTGTGACTTTCATGCACACGTGCAAGCACACACAGGCAGATGATGCGCTTTCAAGCCATCCACAGATGGTTTCCCCATCAGGGTTTGCTTTGCCATTTAGGCCTCCTGCTTCACATCCTCTTCTCGGTGCTTCAGTCCCTATTTTATGTAATTAACTTCTGTTCCTCCCCCCATTTTTATTCTTTTTTCCCATGAATGCTCTTTACTCTGACGCTTAGAGTCAACCATCTCCCCAAAGCACTGTGATATTTACCAGCATCCGGAAAAAATGTGGTTAGAGAATTGAGACACTTAAAGGAGACACTGCTGTCGTAAGTGTGCATTCACGTTTTTGAATAGATATTCAGAGGGTGGGAATGTAGATGAGGGAGAAGCTATGAAAGGGCTTATTACTAATTAACTGTATCTATTTCTCCCCCTTTTAAACTGCTTTTTGTTTATCATTTCAGCTGGTAGGGTAATACACTAAATTAAAGCTGCAGAATACATTTATAATTAAGATTGAAAAAGCCAATTGCCTGTTACTAAAATACCAATTGATAATATTGTAAGGGATATTTATAGCTCTTTGGTATGTATGCCACAGATTTGCATCAATAACACACTTGCTTATCTCCCAACATTTTTTTCAGTAGCCGTTTATTTACTATTGAAGGTAAGATTACTCTTCTCAAGCCATCCTTTCTAAAAGTGTCTCGCTTTCATCTTGTTTGTAAAGCTCAGCAAACACAGATGCTTCAGTCATTTCCTCTCCTATGAAATAGTAATAACAGTATATAATTACTATCATCACACCATGCAGAAAACCTTGCCGTGAAGAACACACTCTACATAGTTCAGCACTCATAGCATCTTGTATTTCTACAGCTCCTTCTTTCTGACTCATCTCACATATCCTAGAGAGGAGATACAAGCCACTTTATCCAGGGGAGGAATCAGGAACCTTTGGGCAGAGTCCCAAACACAGGCCCTTAGTTTTCATTCCTTTCACAAGAAGGTAAAGCAAGACCTGCTTAAAGAGCTTTTTAAAAATTGCTGAAGTGATAGTTTTTGTTTTGTGTTTGATGTGTGTTACTGGGGGGTTAATACCTCGAAACACAAGTGCCAAAAAACTGCTAAGTGTATGAGCACCTGCATGATTGAGAAGGGCTATGGCATGTACCAAACAGTGATACAAGTTTGTATGGTGGATGTACATTGAAGAGAGGCAAAATGGCCACGATGAAAATTGGAACCTGAATTGTGCCTGTAGCTAGTGCTGCAGGGGAGGGTCTTGGAGACTAGAGCACACCAATCTATCAAAAACCCTGCGAGATCCCTTAAAAAATACAGCTCTTTGTCTACCTGCCCCTTTCCTCAGAAAGAGAACGAGGGCTAGAAACGAATGATCTACCCATTCTTCAGCCCTGCTGGATAGCAGGATCTGGGAAAGGGAGAAACAGAAAGAAAGCAAGTTTACTTATGCCCTGCATGTGTGGTAGGAATGTCAGCAAACCTGAAGTAAGTAAATATTCCCAAACCTGAAGCAGGGCTTCAACTTCTCCCAGCCACAATTGCCTCTCCAAGCCAGCCTGTTAATGAGTTTTGTTTACTCTTCAGAGACACATTCTTGCAGTTGAAGCTGGAAAAGCGTGTGAGAGATTGGAAAAAAGGGAGATAATGGTGCAAAGAGGAATTGGCAGGGTGCAAGGGAGGGCCATGGAGACAGGCAAGAGCTTCACTGTCACTACAACATTAGGGGTTGCAGTGTGAGAGCACGTTGTTATCAAAAAGCTTGCCAGGGGCTTAAGGCAGCACAGTCCTCCCCTGGATCCCTTCTCTTTGGAGCTAGACGCTGTCACCCTTTCCATAGTTTGGCTGAGCACAGGGTGAAACCAGGTGGCAATTACACAAGTGATTTCTGCTCCCAATGCTGTCTATCATTAATTTTGTTATGAGTGAGCAAGTGTCTTGCCCCAGAACTGGCCAGATAATTACACGGTCATTATTAACTGTGTTACTGAAGGGTAAAAATGCAGTTATTTTTATCCATAAAGTCAGCTGCTTCAACCCTAATAATTCCACATTATTATGCAGCAGAAAGTAATTATAGATACTGATTCTACCCCCAAAGAAGCAGACACTATTTGAAATGAAATCTTTCAGGATTTTTAGTAAGCCATGCAATCTGATGGTAGGAATTGTGCAGAAAGAAAGGAAGAAAGAAAGAAAAAGAAAAAAGAAAGAAAGATTTTATAGTGTTTTTATAACACTTAAACTTCCCATCATGGAGGGCTGATGCCTTTAGGTGTTACTCCTGAGAGAAGACATCACAAAGTCTCTCTGGAGGTAGATGTTAGGCAAAGCATAAGAGGAAAGGTATTCATATCATAATTGCTGATGTTTCTTTTAACTCTTTTCATTTCTTTCAGGTACTTTTGCGTGATTTACAATGGAAAAATTGCTCTGCGGCATCCTGGTGTTTGGAATGGCTGTCACAGTCAACGCTTGTCCCAAATATTGTGTCTGTCAGAACCTGTCTGAGTCACTGGGGACTTTGTGTCCCTCCAAGGGTCTCCTTTTTGTACCTCTGGACATAGATCGAAGGACAGTTGAACTCCGTCTTGGGGGCAACTTTATTATTAATATCAGCAGACAAGATTTTGCCAATATGTCTGGACTTGTTGACCTTACTTTGTCCAGAAACACCATTAGTTACATACAGCCCTACTCTTTCACCGACTTGGAGAGCCTTCGGTCTTTACATCTGGACAGCAACAGGTTGCCTGAGATTGAAGAGGATACTTTAAGAGGTTTAATTAACCTTCAGCATTTGATTTTAAACAACAACCAGCTAAGCAGCATTTCTGATGAAGCCTTTGAGGATTTTTTGCTGACACTGGAAGACTTAGACCTTTCCTACAATAACCTCCGAAGCATTCCCTGGGAATCTATAAGAAAGATGATAAACTTGCACCAGCTCAGTTTAGATCACAACCTAATAGATTATATAACAGAGGGGACATTTGCAGATCTTCAGAAATTGGCCAGATTGGATCTAACGTCAAACAGGCTTCAGAAACTCCCTCCTGACCCTATATTTGCCAGATCACAAGTAATTCCATTGATTGTTACCCCGTTTTCTCCACCTCTGTCCCTCAGTTTTGGGGGCAATCCACTGCATTGCAACTGTGAGCTACTGTGGTTAAGGCGACTTGACAGAGACGATGATATGGAAACTTGTGCTTCTCCTCCAAGTCTAAAGGGAAGGTACTTCTGGTACGTACGGGAAGAGGAATTTGTTTGCGAGCCTCCTCTTATTACACAACATACTCACAAGCTGCTGGTTTTAGAAGGGCAAACTGCCACACTGAAGTGCAAAGCCATTGGGGATCCCACTCCCATCATTCACTGGGTGGCCCCTGATGACCGTCTCATCGGAAACTCCTCGAGGACAGCTGTCTATGACAATGGCACTTTAGATATACACATCACCACCTCCAAGGACTATGGAACTTTCACATGCATAGCAGCCAATGCTGCAGGAGAGTCTACTGCAACAATTGAACTCTCAATTGTTCAGCTTCCCCATCTCAGCAATGGCACAGGCAGAGCAGCTCCACCGAAATCCAGGCTCTCGGATATCACCAGCTCCACCAAGTCCAATCGCGGAGAAACAAAAGGCCCACCAGAAAGGGCTGTCCTGGTGTCAGATGTGACCACTACCTCAGCTTTGGTCAAGTGGACAGTCAGCAAGTCGGCCCCTCGGGTAAAAATGTATCAGCTGCAGTATAACTGCTCAGATGATGAAGTTCTGATCTACAGGTAAATGCAGAGTTGTTTGTTTCTCTGATGATGGCAGGGGGCGGAAATCAGCATAAAAAAAAAAAAATCTTTTTGACTTTTTATTGATTTGACTCTGAACTGAGATGGCACTGCCACTGGTAGCATTAGTGGTGTCTGATAAATTTGTATTCTCTCTGTCAGTTTTCCTGTTGGTCTGTTCATGACTTTTCTGTCCAAGTCACACATTGCAAATCTCTGCAGTACTTATTTTCCAACAGCTGTTTTCAGTGACATTTTCAATTTGGGAAAAAATAGTACTGGAGTTGATAGCCTCCTTAGTAGGCTTAACAAAGAAAGGAAAACTTGAAGGCTAGAAGTCAGAAATTTCCCTTTCCACCTCCTGTAGGTGGGATTGAAACAGACTACTTAGAGAGGAAGCGATGTGGGAGGAAGTTTATGCTGTCTACCCATAACACAGGCTCTAATTATTCTGTGATTCAAGATTTGGGGTTGCTAACAAGACATTTTTCACGTATATGAAAGAGCTCGTTTCTTATTTCACTAACATCTGTCTTACACAACCATAACGACTGACAACTTTGGTGCATTTAATTTTTCATACCATATTAAATGCAAGAAGAGGTAGATATAATTTCAAAAGCAAATCCTGAATGATCCTTATGTTCCTCCAGTTCTATACCACCTCTGACTTTTAATGACGTAAAGCAGGAGTCGCTCTTGCAGGGAAGCAGCAATAAATTTTAGGGGCTAAAAATATGTAGGAACAGTACAGGAAAACAGTAGTACTGTTTTCTTCTTCTATATTGGAAGAATGATTGACATATTATCTTCATGCTAGTGATGAATCCCTAGAAACCACCCTTCCCTTCCTTTTTATTGCAAAGATTGTATTGAATTGAATTGTCTCTTTGGCTCTATATGATCTACCAGCATAAGTCAGAATCTCATGGAAAAGTAGGACCCAACATATAGACTCTTATAGCTTTTTAAGCATCCTGAAGCACTGGAGAAAAATTGGACCTGGTATAATGGGATTCGGGGTTTGACTCTAATTTGAGAATAAACTGTGGCCAAAATATAGTCAAAGCCATTGCTTTTCATGGTAGGTTTGGTGTTATTACCTGCTGGCTACTCTGTTCTTCTCTTGCTGCCTGCAGGGAGAGCTGAGGCACTCATCAAGTCATGGTACTCAGCCTCCAGGTCCCACAACAGGCATTATTATTTTCTTCTTTACCACAGGGTGGTTTTCTTTAGCATGAGGAAGTCAAAAGGAGAGGTAGTAAACGTTCATGTGACATTTTTCACTCACCCTTCTCCTGCAATTAAATCTAAATAAAAGTTCTCCAGAATGCTTAGCTGACATGGACAAAATTTTGTGCCAGCAATACCTTTATCTGAATCAGTTGTAGAACAGAAAGAATAAAGTGATCTCTCTAGCTACTCCAAATTCACTCATTCATTGCCAAAAGCTGGAATATTGACCAGCAAGTTCAAAAAACCTTTTTTAAAGGTTATTTATTCAAATACTAAATTAATCTGAGGAAATTCAGTTCTGTCCACGTCCATTCCTCAATTATAAAAATATCTTGAAATAATCACATCAATTTGAAAGTGAAAATTATTTGTTTTGCTCTGGCTAATGTACAGTGGAACCAGTGTGTTAGCTTTGGGACTTGCAACTGTGCAGAGTTAAGTAGAATGAAAGGATAAGATAAAGTTAAGTAATGATAGAGTATTAGGAATAAAATGAAAGAAAACATGCTAAGGCCATTTTTTTCCCCAAGGCAATGCTTTTGGCAAAAACTCAGCAGTAATTAAGATCTTAAGCACAATGTAAGGCTGAAAAACACTCTGAAGGATGTGTAAGTCATATATTCGTTGTACAGTGAATTTGCCCTAGTGAAAAGGAATATCCCTCCAGTCAAAAAGGGAAGTTTGCAGGGGTTGTCAGATGTTGGAAGTGGTTGGATGTGTCAATTTTCTAGGGAGGAGAATGGCCAGTAACACAGTTCTTGTGCTCAAGGCACGAGCTCTGGCGTGCCCCTGGTCAGAGGGAGTCCAGCTGCGTTCTTCTGTGCGTCGCTGGAGCGACTTTGGCATCAGGATGGGTGCTGCTGGCCGGGCTAGCTAGCTGGCTTCTCTGCAGAGGGAACACGGCAGGAGCCGATGGGACCGGCTCACGTTAGCTCGGAGACAGAGGAAGAGAGAGGCTCTTCTGGTCTGGCTCCTAACAGGTTTATTGTTGGAAGTTTCACAACCCAAACAAGCTCGGAAGGGACGGAATGCGATGGGATCCTTCCCCGAGGCTTGTCCTCAGTTCTATAGGGAATTTGAAAACGGCGGGGAATGGGGAAAACAACCAATGAGTTACAAGCTGGGGGAGGATACAATTTAACAAGAACCACTGGGGTAAACCGAGAGGCGGGAGTTGTAACAAAGAACCAATGAACAACCGAGTAACCGGGAATTTTCCCGAACCAAGGGAGGTGGCTTGGACCCGGGCACCGCCCAGGGGGTGCAGCTTAGGCTCCTGAGCCGCCCATCGACCCGCCCTCTGAGTCTGCCTCTTCGGGAAACTCGATCCAGGGGATGGGCTGGGACTGATTGGCATCACGCTGCCCCAGCCCCGCAGTGGGGTGGGTAAAAAACCAAACAATCCAAAAGCACTCGCATGCGTCCTAGGAGTTGGTTGGATACGAATTGTGTGCCACGGGCAGAAATGAAGAAAGATGCCATCTTGCCAGCCTGGTATGGAAGAACAAGTTGCTGTCAAGATGTTAGGCAGCCCCTAAATTTTTTATCATGTTCCCACTTTCACCTCTCAGTGAGGTTTTGGCCCTTTGCTGCTTTACTTGGTTATGGCTCAGTTTTTCAGAAGCTCAGTGAGGACAGTGCTATTTTGACAAATCTCCCATCAGGCCTTTTTTGAGGAGTCACTGATGATGCATAGCTCTTTTCATTCACAGCTCTCAAAAGCACTTCACCAAAGAAAGCAAATTTTATTTCTCTACATTTTGCACAAGGGAAAAATGAAGCACAGAAAGATGAAGTGATTGTCCAGGGTCTGAGAGTTAATCAATGGTACTCATAATATCAAAACCAGTTCTTACAACTTCCAGTCAGGGAACCACTCAGTCCCTTAGAGTTAATTAACTAAAGCTGTTTTGCTTTAATTGGTCAGATGCATATCACTGCAATGAGTGTGTAGAAAAACCTAAGGGAAAAGGATTTCTACAGTGCTCTGCTCTATAAAATGCTGTGTATGTGCTAAATGGGATGTGATACTGCTTAGCTGCTAAAATGATGGGCACTTAATATACGCTAAGACAGTCGGTATTCCAGGATTGAGACACATCAGCTGTGCTCAGCTTTTAGGAATCCTGCTTCACTAGGAAGAAATGTATACAAAAAAGACTGAAATCTGCTGTGTTCTCTGCTAAGAAATTTTCACAAACATTGTACTCATTGTGAGAGAGTGAAAGCAGAAGTTCTCATCTCCCCACTGATGTCAACATCTCTCTTGATCATCACCCAGGACACCAGTTCCATTCCCCCTTCCATTCCAGCTGCGGTCTTCCACTGGCAGGATGGTGCAAAAAGGAACTACAGTGGAGTTCAATGGCTCCATGAAAATTCATGGTTTGGGAGGTAGTGGCAAGTGTTGTCTGCTGGGCCTCCTGGTTGCTCTGAGCTGAAACGGTACCAGAATCTGGAGTTTGGCTTTGGATATAACAGTGCCATTATAATGAGGATTAGCGGGAGGAGCACTGTTTGTCTGCTTTTCCATCTGACCTTCCCTTGTATTTGCTATCTCAGGGCCTTTGCTCAAGCTCATAGCAGGTTTTTATCTCTTTCAATGCATTCAGGGTGTATATTCTGTTCTGATCTAATGAGTAGGTCCTGGATCTGCACTCTGCGGGTTTTAATGCAACAGTCTTTCCATTTTTTCTACTTTTCTGTAATACCAGCACCGGTGCCAGTAAATGTGTATTGTACCCATCTCTTTTAGCTGAGACCAGAAGTTTGTTACAAATTGCAGAACTGAAAATCATGCCTTGTTTGAAGGAAAAACATGCAGAAAGAGTAACCACTGTCCAATAGAGAAAGGGATGGAAGAAGCCCAAGGTCTACAAAGCAATATCTGTCCTTGGATTTAGGGTTAAAGGAGTGAACACTAGGAAACCTCCTCTGGCATAGAAATCTTACCTACTCCTCTCAGTCTAGACTCCAAAGTGTTTTAGATGTGTAAAAGCATCAGACATGATCAGTGCAACTTAGGCACTGGTAAGCTTAATTCATTTTGAATAAGGAATTGAAATGAAATATGAAAATTTAGAAAATAATATCTTTGAGCCTCATTTTCCCATCTGTAACCTGGGTGATAGCACCACCTTGCTTCACAAGGATAAATGCATTAGAAAATATTATGGAACCAGGAGCCTACATAAATAAATAAGGAGACTTGCTTTGAAGTCATTATGTGGTCTGCAGCAACAGGGATAGTCATGAATGATTAAGATGGAGCATTACATAACTGCAACACTTGAATTCAAGTAAGGCATCTGGGGAGAGAGGTCGTGGTTTTTTCACGTGTAGAGCACCCTACACTATGGAAGACCAAATCTCAGTTTTGGCCAGCAGGCATTGGTGTAATATATACATTCATTACTTTTTCAAAAGTGAATAAATCTGCAAGTGTTTTGTAGAACTTCCCAGGTCATACTGAGCCTTCTGGCTGCATTTTGAATTAAAGTAAAGATGCAGCCATTTAAAAATGTGCATCTGAAGTATGACACTGCCATTAGATTTATGAGAGATTTAGGTCTGTTTTATTTTGTGGTATTTCATACCAAAAATTGATGAAAACAGCTGTACAAATTAAGAATTACTGTAGCACTATAGTCTCCTTAACTTATAAATTCAGCACTGGGAAAAAAAAAAAGTATTTTATATGTTTCTGAAAGCTTATTTTTTAAATGTATATTTTATGTAGCAGGCAGTCTAAGCATTAAAATATGAATAAATGGCTCCACATCTCCAGTTTATTTAAACAACGGTGCCATGGATTTGATTACTTAAACAATATAATAATGATTTATATTTACACAGCTCCTTTTACTGCAAGTGCTTTACAGGGTGGCTGAACAGAGATCCCCACTATCCTGTCACCTCTCAGTTATATACTGGCTGCAGTTTAGCAATCAGGTGATTGTGCAGTTCCTTTTCATGAGCAAAAAATAGCTTCAGCATTTGCACTTATGGATACTTTAACCTAGGGAGGAAGTAATTAACTGAGCTTGAATTTCCCACAGCATGGTGGTATAAATATACCCATGCACTCTTCTAGTCAAGTGCGTGTCAATAAGAAAGTGCTTCATGACTAAGTGCTGCAAACTTCAGGAATATCTAATTTGTGTGAGGATGTTCTCTCAAACAGCAGTGCTACACTGAACATCAGAGAGGGTGCCATTGTCTAATGCTTCTTGCTAGGAAACACTATTGTGTAGAGATCTTCCAGCTAAAGACTGAAAACAGAGGAAGCCCTGTCCTGTTGCTGGTAGAGCACATTTTCTCAACAGCCTGATGCTGTAGCAAAGTGTGTTTATGTCATTTTCTCTCTGAGGAAAGTTAGAAATACAGAGTACCAGTTAACTCTGGAAAAGACAGAGGATTAATTTATTCTGAAAGACCTGAATATCAGTCTTTACTGTGAATCGGTCACTGGGTTCAGACAAATGAAGACTTGCAGATAAATTCCTGCCACACTTCTACCCAATTTTCAGTTCCCCCTGTCTCCAACCTCACTAAGCACTGACTTTCCTCCATGGCTCACAACTGGGGCAAAATTCCCTACTCAGCCTCAACACATGAGCTGAGCTATTCCAGTTGCATTGTATGCAGGATACAAACCTTGATTTGGCCAAAGCATTTGCATATTTAAACATTAAATAAAACAACAACTGGGAGGAAGGACATCACATGAAGACATTAATCACCAGGTATTAAACTTGTGTATTTGATAGGTAGAGAGAGCCACTTTGTAAAAATAGAAACATGAAGTCACAGTCCTAAAGGGAAGCAAAATTTATATAATCAGTGCAGAGAGAAGTTTGACATGGACATTTGGTACTTCAGATCATTTGAGAGTGGTTTGCAGCAGTAGTGTATATTGGCTTCTAGAGTACCCTCAGCAAGAGCAAGCTTGCTGAAAGGCATCAGTCATAATGAAGAAGCTGCTTCATAGAAGCCTGTATTCTGGGACTGTGGGGTTTTATTTGTGTCTGATGAAAACATTTTTATCTAGTCTTTTATTTTTGTTTTATTTCTTTTGCTGGGGGAAGTACAGGCACAGGGTTTTTTTGGGTTGGTTTTTGGTTTTTGTTTGGCTTTTGTTTGTGCTTGTTTTTTTCTCCACCACCCCACTTGCAACATGAGAAATCTTTAAAGAATATAAAAGAAAATGTAGTGAAAATGAGAAAAATTACATGTATTACCAGAAAATGAAGTGGAAAATAGAAATATAAAATAGGAAATAAATATATAAAAAATTAATATATGCAAGAAAAGTAGATGTACATCTCAGTAATGTTCCTAAAGTCATCCTAGATTGTTGTGACAAACTATCATCCACTTGGTGCTTGTAGAGCAACTGATGAGGAATCCAATGGTCAGAGCAATCCAGTTCATGATGAGCAGAGGCAGACCATGTGGATGCTGCCCATACCATTTTCTTGGTTTATCGCTGACACAGAAATAGTAAATGGCCCCTTATCCCTAAAGGAGCTTTGTCCCCTGACACGAGCATGTGAGATGTATGTGAGTTCTCGTGAGAGGGTGCATGCAGTGCTGCCCACCATGCTGCAGTGCCCCAGCAGAGCAGGGCAGGGCAGGACAGCACCTGCTGCCGCCTTGGAGGCATTCCCATCTCCTTCAAAGTTAAGCTCCTGCCAAATAACATTTACTGAGGTCTGTGGAGAAGTTGGATGCTACAGTTCTACCCCCAAGCTCAGCCTCAGGAGTTGACTATGAAGGCAAACAGCCTGTTTCTCATCCCACTCCATATCTAGGAGTGTTGCACAAGGTGGAGAGGAAATCAGAATCACTTTCGACAATGCTCTCAGGCACATGATGTGATTCTCAGGGCAGTCCAGTGCATGGCCAGGAATTGGACTTTGATGATCCCTGTGGGTCGCTTCCAACTCAGAATATTCTGTAATTCTGTGATTCAGCATAAGACAGCACTACTCCTGTTTTATCTCTGCTACCAATTATTAATTCAGCTCATTAAAGGCTGAGCATTTTCACTTGAGGGGAATTCAGGATGAGCTGGTTCTCGTCCATAACATCTGACACATCCCCTCTCTCAGATGCTCTGAACCTAAATGCCAATATCTGTCCCCACCCTTTATTTCAATAAAAAATTTTGCATCTGATGCCAAAATTAACTGTTGAAATAAGATTTTATTTAGCTTCAGGTGAATCAAAAATTTTATCCCTAAATGAAAAGCTTTAAAATATCCATAATTTGTATATGTAATGCACATTTAACCACCCAAGATGCCCCACGATCTCCAAGTTTTCATTTCAGTGCCTACAGCAAGTTCCCAATACTCCTTTTCTCTCTACTGTTCATCCATTGAATTCTAGTTGGTGTCAGAGATCCACTCTAATCTTTTCCTCATTTTGCGTCACATCTACTGATATCTGTGTCCTTTTAGGAGGAATGGAGAAGGTATCAGTAACCACAGAGTGTGACAACTACTCCTAGTCTTTCTAAATCTGTAGCTGAGAACTTCCTCCCTCCCCTCACTTCAACCTTCATATCAACTGGGTCACTGCAAATTCAGACTACTAAGAAATCCCCTTCAAGTGTGTTGAACCAATAGTAAAAGTAATGGATGAAAAATACCTGCTTGAGGGAGAGGATAATTTATTTTTATCCACAAGTGTTTTACAATAGAGTGATAAATTAAAAAAGGCTTAAAAGCTTATTGTGCTCTAAAACACTATATTACTAAAATTTGCCTTGCCAGTTTGAGATCATTCTGCTTAACTGAGCTCCCACTTGCTCACGTGCAGGTTCCAGGCTGTAGGCAGGTGAAAGCGGGTGCCTTGACAGCTCCTACCTCCCCAGCTTTCTGACACCTCACCCCATACAGCTCCCATCTGAAGTCATGGGAAGGCCTTTTTTACCCATTTCCAAGCTGATGTTGTTTTAGATTCTTGGTAGAAGGGTCTTGGAGGAGGGGACCCACTCCTCCTGCAGCAGGTTCCTATTACTCCTTGTCTTTCCAGTGCTGAACAGTTGAGCTTTTACTGTGAGTCTATTGTTTTGAGGGTTGTGCATGTAATTATATTTATTTAGTTATGTAGGACTATTTTATCTATCAAGTACATGAGACAGGACAAGGAAGATGACAGGGCAAGAATAAGTCAAAATTAAAGATGGAGCCAGAACATAGTGCCTTATTTCACTGGTGTAGCTGCAGACCTACCTGCCTACCTAATTGCTTGCTCTGAATTTCCTATTATACCCTTTCTCTTTCACACCAGGCTTTCTGCTTGTATGCTCAGGCTGTTTTCTGAAGAAAATGTACTTTTTATGTACAATGATGGAACTGGTTAACCGTAACACATAATAGCAATTATACAGCTTGTTTTCCTAGAGAAATGACTTAAAAATATAGAACTGGAAGAGACACAGCACTGGGGAAAAAAAAAAAAAAAAAAAGAGAAGAATTCACTGGACTAAATAAATTATATTATAAAGTATTATCTTTAGCTCTTACAAGTCTGGTTATTTTTGGATTTTCCTATAAAAGGCAGATTTTCTGAGAAAAACATTTGCACTCAGAGTGAGCAAAAGTCTCTTTTCAGGTGATACAGTACAAGCTGAATGCAACATTTCAACCTATTTTGGAGCCTCAGTTGGGATGTTGACGGTGAATAGTCTTTGTGTTAATGCTTTTGTTAGGGAAGGATGAAAGAAGAGGATTCAGACAAGCTGAGGAACTTAAAATTTGAGGCAGAAATCAGATTCATGCTCTGTGTAATTTTTTAAGTGCTGTACTTTTAGGTTTTCAATGAAGGCTTGTACTACAAGGAAGTCATTTATCTTTTCTTTGTTCTTAAAAGGGCGCAGGAGAAATGTAGCTCAAATTTTCAGTAGTAAAGAAAGAAAATATGAGGTAATGGATGTCTTTGAAAACAAGATATGGGTTATTTCATTGTCATACTACCCTTTTCCCCCAAATGTGTCTTGTTCTGCAGTCCAATATGAACACAGTACAGACACATACCCAGAAATCCATAATAATCCATTATAGAGCCAAGCAAAATGGCAATCCAGCCCTAGCTGAGGATAGCAGGCTACTGCTTTTATCCAAAGAAACCTTGAAACTATAATGCCATTGAGAATTGTATATGTTTAACATGAAATATTCTGATTTTCATAGCAGAGAAAAGCAGCCTGGCCAGCAGGCTGATCTGCCCTATTGTCACAGCCCTAGTGGTCTCCCAGAGTCACAGCATGATCATATCCTAATATGATATCCTAGAACATTTGACAAGAATCCAATAAAGTGGCTCTGTCCAGAAAGGAAACAGGCTTTGGCTTTTGGCAGAGGGCACTGCAGAGTGGAAGCAAAATCACCCGTGTGCCACAACAGCAGAGATGGAGGCACTTGTGCTGGGCAAGAGAGGTGTTAGTCTGGTATCCTTGGGTGGGAAAAAAGTCCATCCACTACATGGCTACAGACGTGCTTTAGGGTGGCTGAAAAATCCCTGGAAGACAGCAAGGTAAGGCCATACCCCAAGCCTCTTTTGTTCAGCTGCTCCTGGTTTACAGATTAGTTTATTTGCAGAGATGAACAGTTTGAGACAGCCAGAATTAGGTGTGAATTCATGCTGTATTTGCCCATCTGTCCTCCCTCCCCTTCCTGTTGCATCACTTTGAATTTGTCTGAGCTTTGTAATATATTTATTATCTCATAATTTACTTCATTTTGACTAGAAAACAAATAAAAGTGCTATTTACTCAACCCAATACTTTTTTTTTTTTTAAATTATGCATTTATTTAATTGGTTTAGATTGTGGAATTGGCTCTTAAGTAGATATCCCAAACCGTGCTCTGAATTTTTCTCAGAGTGGGGATTGCACAGGCAGTAGCTGCCCAATAGACATATGGGCAGCTGACAGCATCAAGACACACCACCAGCAGCTCTGTCGTCTGGCAGATTGCCTCAGAGAGTCAGGCTTGATGAATCAGTCCTTCTGCTGGGGCTGGGAGCGTGGGGGACGCCTCTGCTCCAGAAGGCTGGTGCAGAATGAGAAAGATGCACAGCCTCCACGCTCGTTGAACTGCAGGCTTGGGATGGCTGCCAGTGTCCAAAAGAACTAGAATCTTGCTAATTTGGGTGTGTAGAGGCAGAGTTTCAGCTTGGTCACTCTGGGGCAAGGATGTGTCATTAGCTTGATGCCTGCTCTTCTCTCTGCTGCGGTGTGGAGTTTCGCAGCTTGGAAGTGCCATGGGGAGGAGGAATTTAAGAGCACTGCCAAGCTTGGGCAGTGGGAGAGGAGAGGAGAAAACAAATTGGCTTGGAACTGTCCTGTCTCTCTGTGCCTCTTCTCTTCTAGACCTGAAAGGGGGCCAAATGTTCTTGTAAGCTGAGCAGGCAATAGAGCCAACAGGACCCCTGCTTCTCTCCTCCATCCCTTGGTCCCTGCAGCCTCCTCTGGTTGCTGTTTCAGTCAATGATGTGGCAGCCCCTGAGCAAGAAGAAGGAATAGCCACCAGGAGTTACCTTCAGAACCTGGCTCCTCCAGCCCAGGACCTCATAGAGCCCAGGCTGGCTGTTGTCGCAGGCTGCTGCTGGCAGAAGAGAGGACAGGGACAGCTCTATCTTCTCTGGGTGGTGTCAGACAAACCTCCTGCATTCTCAGTGGCACTAGAAATGCTGCAATCTCTTTGCTAGAAAAGAAAAACAATGCAGAAATACGTCTGTCTTTCATATGATTTTCTTAGGGGGATGACCCCCATTGAGGGCACAAGGCTATCCATATGGCTAGTAGTTTAAATTGTAGTTTTGTTTCTCTGGGGACACTAGCAAATTCTGTGAGGTGAAGAACTCTTCAAGGGGAAAGATGATATAAACACTGGGAGCAGGATTCCCACTTGTGAAGAGTATTAACTAAAGCCTGAGGGACTGCAGCAGTCCCATTTCAGGGCACGGTACTGCACCTTTGTACAACACCAGGTTGGTGTGGGGTGAAGACTTTGTGCTACATAAACTCTGCCTAGTGAAAGCACATGAGGTTTTAGCTGTTTGTTTTTTAGGGATGTGGGTTTTTTCCTCACTAAAACGCAATGGTTTTTGGTTCACCTTTCCTCTTTTTTCCCTATTTGGGCTCTTTCATGATAGATGATTGTGTTGGCTGTGGTTTAATTTGTCAATTATGCTACAGCAGGAGTATTTTTCAGAGTAAATCCTTTTATTTCATTGTTCTTAAACAGCTTCCATTCTGACCTGGATCTTGACAGTTTGCTGGTCCCTGTACCTCCCCAGTTAAGGCTGGGTTAACATGCTTGCTGGGCTTCATGCCCCTCAGTTAGTGAAACCACGTATGTCTGCACTAGGTTAAAACCTGTTTTCTACCCTCCTTATGTGATTTCAGTCCAGAAATTTTCAATGGTTTTAAGGTAGCAAAGGGAGTCCAAGAAAAGCCACAGAAGCTTACAGGAGTCCTTCTTCCTACTTAAAAGTTCCTGAGGGCATGATCTACAAGTGTTTTCCTGGCTCCTGCCATTTTCCCCCCCTCTGCTTAACCTCATTTAAGCTTGCTGATGACAGGGAGGCATATACTCAAAAGTGCTGCAAGCTGTTTTTCAAATCAGATCACATTTACTCTTTCCCAAACAAAAGATGTTATCTTGAGGAAATTTTGAAGCTAGTACCTCAGTTTAGCCAAAGCAAACCTTAATCTGGCATATAATGGGACAGAACCACAATGTAATTGACTGTTCTTGACTTCGAACAAGGAGCAGATTTGAAAACTGATTAAAAATACCCAGATCAACAGTAATTGATCTTACAGTCAGTGCAGCAGTGTGCAACATCTGTCTAACACATCCTCCAAACACCTGCCTCTGCAATAGCTATGAAGAAACAAACACTGTACCAACTCAGTTTTATTTTCTAGCCCTGTTTAAAATGGAACAAACATAGGAATATCTCTCCCATGGGAAATTCCAATATTGCAACATCTGTTTCTGTCAAGAATCAGACTGAAAATTCTCCATAACAGTTGTTCTGTTTGCTTATGGGGAAAAAAAAAAAAAAAAAAAGAAGTATTTCTTTTTGAAAGTGGAAGTGTTGCTATAAATCTCTTTGTGGATGCTACAGCTTTCAGAATGACAGTCCCATCTCCACCATGCATCATGCCCCTTGAGGAATTACTCTCCTCCTGGATGTGAGGCTCCCTAAATTCATCACATTTGCTTTGCTCTCTCCCACCTCACCACAGAGTTCCTCCTTCCAGCCCATTTTGTCCCTGATTTCAGCTCCTTCAGTGGCAAAGGGATGATTGAAGTGTGCAGGGAGAAGAGGCAGCTGCTCATGGATGAGTGGGAAAGGAGCAGATAACATGGTGGAGGGGCAGGGCAAGGGCTGGGAGCAGAGCACCACTCACAGGTGCCAGGGAGAGGAAGAACATTGTGGATCGCCTCAGCTATAGTTTTCATTTTCATTTTTCTTACAAGAGGCAAGAAAAAAATGGATCTAGCAGAAACCCCTATTTTAACACCAAAATTATGTTCAATTTGAAATATCCAGTCAACTTTAGAGTTAAAATGTACCATGGGTTTACTAGTATCCAATGTTAGTGCCTGTAGGATCTTTGAACACGTGGTCCAGGAGACATTCAACTAATGCAAAATATTTTACTCAAGCTCCTTCAGGGACGGGATTGTTTGGCACAGGTAATGAGTCCATCTGCCAGACAAAACCAAGCAGCTCTGCCTCACACTGTCACAGCTGCAGGAGCTAAAAATCTCCAGCTGAAGTTCCTCTCCTGGGAGTCATCACATTTGTCAGCTCTTCTCTGACAGGAGCAATAGATACCACACTTGTCCCATCCCAACTGCATCCTCTCTGCTACAGGTGAAACAAAAAGCCACTTAGGTGAAACAAAAAGGCCTCCTTATACATTCTCAGATATTTTGCCCAATTTTGAGTGTGTGATGTTTTGCGTTTTTGCTGGCAGTGGCAGCACAGCTCAGCAGGTGACACACAATGCTGTTTATCTGCAGTGCTGTCTCTTATACCTTGTTTTAATGACAGTTCAAAAAGGCAGAGTTCTTCACAACATTTAGCTAAAGGCAGAGGAATGAAGGTGGAAGATAACATCTGTGACGTGAACACAGAAAGGTACATGAAGGTAGAGGGATCAATTTGGGGGAAAAAATATTTCTTAGCTTTACTCCCCCTATCCATTTCCAGATAAGAATTGCATGTAACTTTGCTTAATGTGTTCCTTCTTTTCATTTTGTTCCCCTTCAGATTTTTCTACAAATCAAGAGCTTGGTAGAGTTAAGTCACAACAGACCTCTTGTCAGGACTGGATCCTCTTTTCCCACTTGTGATTTAGTTCATGGCCACACTGAAATTTCTTCGCTTTTATTTTCTATTCAGAATTATTAAGCTTGAGGGTTTGTGAGACTTTTTGCTAAGTAGCAAACTATGGGACCTATGACTGTTGACTTTTCTGTCATAAGATTTTTTCTTTAAAAGTTTCTGCTAGATAAATCATTTGAGCCTCTGTTTTATGATTGGACTGCCTGTTAATCCTTCTCCTGTTTCTTTTTGCCCCACTATTTTTAGATAGCTCTTTTGATAACCATTATTTTGCTGAGCACAGATAGATGAATGTATACTCAGGACACAGTTTCGTGAGCCAATAATAGGATGCTCCTTATACATGTGTCTGTCACAAACGTAATGGTAACTACCGTCTAGATAAATCTCAACTGGAACAACCTTCTGTGAGGACTCAGAGATTAGAAATTCAATGCTACTTCCAAGGATGGGTTAACACATACAGTTCCCTAAAAATCCACTATATTCTCTACTCCACCACAGAGGTAAAATGAGGTGCTTTCTTTTGCTGTAGACCAGGCCAGGAATGGAAGCAGAACAGACTTTTCTGTGGGTTTCAGTCCTATTTTTCATCCTCAGAAGCTATGGAAATTTAACTGCTGCTCAATCAGATCTGGATAGGCACCAAAACTTTGCAGAGACTGACTATTCAATGAAATATTCAAGCTTTTCTTAATTGGGCCATTGTTAATTCTAAATATCTATAGGTAGAACAACTCAGAAATTTGTAGATCTAGTTCCCCCAAAATGAAAAGTGAAATTATAGAAGGCATATGAAAAATACGTAGGAAATAATATTCTATGCCATTAATATTTATAGGTTTTCACTGAAAAACAAGCTTCCTAAGTTCTGTTTTTGAAAATGGGTATCTAACAGGCTTTTTTTGTTGTACTCTTATTAAAAACCTATACTCTTATTAAAAACAAAAGATGCAAACAAAACTACTTCATTTTAACTTTTAATTTAATAAACTGCAGCTTCTGAGAACTATAAGAGACTTTTCTGTTATGGATCCAGAAAAGCTCTGTTCAACTTCACAGATGAAAATTACAGTGTGTAGCAGAGTGTTAGCATTTTGCAATTTCACATGCCTTCTGTTTTGTTTACAAAAAAGTTGAGTATAGTTGTCAGCCTACACAAACAGACTGGCTCCCCTGGAGAGGTTTCTGTACCCCCAGGTTCCAGTATTTAGCTCAGAATGGCTGTAGAGGCAGCTCAAGGAGGGTTGAAAGAGGGTTTCCTTTCCTCCTCCTGCCAGCTCCCACACCCAGCTGGAGTGGGGTGAGAGGCGCTCTCACATTTCTAGGGGCCACATCTCACGTTGACCCAAGAGATGGACTCACCACAGGGATAGCCCCTCATCTTGCCAGGATGGAGGAAAGACTGTCTCTTCATAGTGATTTGGAGCTCTGAACAGCCAGGAAGGTGGAGCTTTAGTGGCTGAGCCATTTCTAGATGATCCACTAGCCTAAACATAGTCCAGCTCTCTTTGATGCATGAAATTTTTTCTACAGAGCTACCAGAAATAAAAGCTTTTGGTGGCTAAAATCGGCAGCTATATCTCTGAATGACATGACTGATACACTACTCCCACAGGCAGCCCTTTTGGAAGCTGGTTCGTGATGTTATTATGCTGCTGTTTTTGGGATGTCGTTTGCTTCAGAATGCACTTCCCAGCACACCTGCAAATGAAATGTCTGCCACAGATGCAGATAGAGTGGACAATAAATGATTGTCTTTCTGACGTTTTCTTTCTGTGAAGTGAACAGCACTGACCAGAGTTTAAAAAGTGACAATAATCAGTCTTAAACTACTTCTCTGGTACCTCCTATCAGTGATCTGCTTTGCCCACTCTTGTTACATGCACATGTTAATCTGAAAATGATACCCTGACTTGTGAAGAAACTCCTAGAGAGCTGGTGATTTTTGTTGGCTTGGAAGGATTTATGAGTTTATCTGTACCCGGGATGTTCCATCATTTTCAAATTCTCAGGCTTTAAGTACCTGTGACCCTGAGGGAGATGCAATGCTACTATTAATCATTGGTAGCAATGGGATCTCCTCCATGGGCATCATGTGCCATTGTCAATAGATCAGAGAGCTGCTGCTGACCTTAAAAGGAGAAAAGCAAAGGATAAAGGTCATCTTTGTTTCAACTACACAACAAAAGTTTTGAAAATGCCTTGTCATGAAAGCATTAAAGATCTGCTGCGCAAAACCCTGGGGCTGAATGATGCTGGCTCCCCGACATGTGTGATAGTAGAATCACTTTAGAACTGAGTAGTACTGCAGAAATCAACATGGCTAAGCTGAAAATGTTCTGGTTTTACATTCTTCGGTGTTCATGTGGTCCTGTGACCTTCAGAAAAAGCTGCTAAATGTTTGGGGACTTTTTCTATGTCACTTTTAATAGTGATGATAACACAGAGAAGTACCTCACAGTCACAGGCAGGCTTCAAGTAGAAGTGACTGGAAACAAAAAAGCAACTTGTCTTTGGATACTCTAGAGCTGGATTTAAATATCCTTTATGCATGAAATAACATGGTCTTCATTTTACATGCTGTCTTTGTATCCCCTTCAATTTCAACCAGTTATCCTAGGTGTTTTCCCATAATTAAACTGTTGATACTTCACGTTTATCATGGCCTTGGACAGGTTGTCTGTGACCACCTGGGCTCTGTCAAGTCTGTCCTTCAATCATTTTATAAAAATGATTTTATAAAAAAATTGACTATTTAGCTAGTCAGACAGACCATCCATCTATCACCCATGAGATTATTTTTTATATTCCAAATCTCCACAACACCTTGCCTCCTCTCCACAAGTATAGAAGTTCATACCATCCTCTGACTCCTCCAAAAGCAAAATTTAGAACTTTAATAATTCACAACAGCTTTAAATAGACTATGTCTCCATCCTGCCTCAAAGTCTGTTCTTTGCTTGTTTTTTTTTTCTTCCTGTGCAGATGTGTAAACCACTCTTTATCTTTCTCAGGCTGAAGTGAGGACCTGTACATTCAAAGTGGAAATGAGCTGTGACATTTTTACCTTGTGGTATGAACCAGTAGACAGAGGTGGAGTTAGCAACTTTTCATCCCCTGAGAAATCCTTAAGTCCCCATGCCCAGTAAACCAGGGTGCTGTGCGTCAGTGGAAGGATCACTGGATAAAGTCCTCAGCCTGTGCTGGACTCTGCTGAACAGAAGGTCAGACTAGATCGTCGTGACTACCCATAATGCTTTTTACATTTGGGAACCACCCCCTACAAAGGCAAGAACGTAAAAGCAGTCAAACTGTCAATCAAAGTCTTGTGGTGAAGTCAGCAGGTTCAATAAAACCGAACATCCCTCTGTAAGCTAATGCTACAATTGTATGCATTAAGGTTCCAATTGCCTTAACTTTTGTGAGTGAATACTCATTACTTTAACTGGCAGTCATGTCACAGCAGTCATATGGATCTTAGGCTGTAACAAAAAATGGTATTACATGGCTTCCTCTTCCTTGAGAGCTAAGCAGAGCCTTTATAACTGACATGGCAGGGGCTGTCAAGCTTTCAGTCAGTACTTGTCTCCAAGCACCAACCCTCCCTGAACATTACTGAAAGTAAGGCTGATGGAAACAACAGGTAGTGACCATTTCAGAGACTTCTGGTTGTCTAGAAGTCTGGTAGGAAAGACCCTATCAAACCTTAATCAGTGTCCACAGGTGCAGAAAGTATATGGCAGGATCAAAGCCTCTACCCTTGTTTATTCCCTGGATACAATATTAAGCTTTGATCCATGAAGTGCCTCCTATCCTATTCCACTGGAATCTCGTGAATTGATTTTATCTCAGCAAGATACAGCTTGCAAAAAACACTTGTACTTGAGTAAACTAAGATGATGTCATGACACGTTGCATTGGGCTGCAGCTGAGATGGAAAAATATAAAAATGTATACTTCTTTCTTGCTTCACTGCAGGGATGTTCTTCACTAACCAGTCCCTTGGATTTTTGCATCCAAGGATATTTTGAGCACTGTAGACACATCTCTCTCTGACTTTCAGGCTGCCTTCTGTGCTGTGAGTCATTGGGGAAGAGGTTTGGTCCAGATGTGTCTTTTGGGGTGTATTACTCTCTGGGATGGTCGGTGGTCCCTGCACCCATTCATCAGTGTCACCCTCTTTGCTGCTTCTCCTGCTGGTTTTGGTATGTCTGTGAGAAGGCCTCAAGCACTGCAAAGTCAGCAGAGCTGCAGGTGAGAGATTGCAAGAGCAGATTTCTTTTAAGAAATAATCACAAGCTCAGAGCAGTGGTGCAGATTAGGCCAGGTTTAGTGAGCACAAGCTCAGCCTGAAAACGCTTGCTTGTCCTTATGAAGGAATTGTTAAGACACTGTGCTTGTGACTGGGGGAGAAGTCTGAGTACCAGATAGCTCACTAGGGCCCCTGTGCACACACCCATGACTCTACTCTGATTTAAATCAAGACGAAAATGCTGATGCCTTTGCATTTTTTCTGTATTTGTTTTTATGGTCATATTGACCCATATACTTAAAATTCACCTTTATCCCGCATCCATGACAAAATTTTCTTCTTGCCATCCTTAGAAGTGTACATATCAGGCATCAAATTATAATTTCTGCTTAGTTAAGGGGGTTGTGTTTCATTCAGTTTTCTTAGGTAGGTCTGCTTTTTTCATGCCTTAGTAAACTTTTGTGTGGGCAACTACAGCAGCCATTTCTCTAACAAGCTTTAAATCTATTCTAGACAATGCACAGAACCATTGGAGAGCCATCTCCACCTGTATAGGATTGTCTTATAGACAAAAATAGAGCCAGGGTGTTCCTTCAATTCAGGGTAACTGTCTCTTGAGTTACAGAAAGCATTTCCATTAGAGACTATTCTAGTTAAATACTTTTGAATAGTGGTTAAAGCATTCTGAAGTCCTCAAAGTATTTGCCTGACACTAGAGGATGTTCACAGAAAAATTACCCTTTGCTGTCATCTCATGGGTCACTCTGAAGATGTCCACAGCTTCATGACGAAGACAGACTTTGGAATATGAGAAGATTGCTTTGTGGTATTATGCTAACACCTTCTCTCTCAAACTGAGACCAGCGTAGAAATTTGGAACTTTGAAAATCTATCTCTTCATATGATTACAGGTTACTCTCTTCCAAGACAAAAAAGTGTTCTATAATGTGACACAGAAATTACGAACACAGAAAGGAGGAAAACTTCTGTACGCTTGCTTTTGAACCTTATAAAACTTGTCCCTGAAAGTAGAGCAAATCCAAGTTTGCTGAGCAATATGTAAAAGGCCAGTTGTATTGGGAGTGGGCTTTTCTCTCTCGAGGAATCATGAGCATGTTGGAAACCAGTAGACAGAAAAAAGCTCAACATGAGCAGTTTGAGAAAGAAAAAGAGAAGCTATCATATCTTAAATTCTCCATTGGGGACGGTGTGATAAGTGATGCATACAGATACACTCCTACAAGATAACCCTTTTTTTAGGCTCTACCATATGTTCAGGAGCAGCAATCACATTTGTCTTCGTGCTGGAGGGAGGGTGGAGTGATTCATTCCATAGCAAGGTAAAAAAAAATCCACATAGCAGTGGCGTCAGAAATATGACTATGAAAGTTCGGGGACACTTTAGAGAATAAAGAGGCCAGTGTCTGCCAACAGACCCAGAGTGCACAGGAGGAAAAAAGACCTGAGTGAAATCTGTTGCAGGCTACCATATATTTACATACGGAGTGAGAAATTACACAAGTGTTTATAGAAACTTTTCTGTTCATTCACCTTTTCTATGGCACTGCAAAAGGTTGCCAGCATGGTCATTAAAGACCTACTCATCTTCTGAAACGTGGTTATGAATTCTAGTCATGACAGAATAAATTCTTTTCTACTGCTGAAGTATTGAAACCAATTAAGCATTCTTTAATATTTCATTGAAATTTAATCACTATGAGTCAGAGTTTTATCTTCATTAGGTGCATAGGCACATGAATTTAGGACCAGACTAATTTTTGACTTGTGGCTTATAGTCAGGCTATTGTGGAAGAGAGAAATGCACACATTGTGGCAAATCATTTGGCTCTGTTTGGAGTTTCTGTTGTCTGAGGTAAGTTAATTTTAGTCTACCTATGAGGCACGTTAGATAGTAAATTCTAAGAGTTATGTAAAAGCCAGTAGCTCATAGAAGTTTTCTGCAGTGCCACATTTATCTCCACTTCATCCCTGAATGCAGCCGTTTCCAACCACGAAGAAATGATTTTTGGCACTGTCACAGTAGGGCAAATATTTCTCAATAAAGGATGCACGCTGAACATGGGGGATGGTACAAATACACACCTGCAAAGACAGAGTGCACGTGGCTGGGAAATGACTGCACCCTAAGTGTCGGGTTTGAAAGCTATCTTAAAGTGAATAAAAAGCCCTTGAGGTGCTTGGACACAGGACTTTTCACATCTCTACTCTCTCCTGAGAGAGGCACAGGGGATGAAGCAGGAGTGTGTTCTGCTTGAGATGTCTCCAGCAGCTGTGGAAACAAACGCAGCTCTCAAGCAGATTTTCAGAACCAAGGACAGTTCTTATTAGACCACTCCCACTTTTTTTCTCTTACTACATTCATGAGGGAAATGTGGGAGCTCCTTTAACAGATAGTTGGGTACAGGCTACATCCTCCTATCTTGTAAAATCAGAGTTGCTATTCAGTAGGTTTGCAGCTTCATTTCTTCTGCTGGTGACTGTCCTTCTCTTGCTTTGGTGAGACAGAAAAAAGGAAGGAAATTAAACTAAAAAAAATGAAAACCTCTTCTCTGTAAAGCTGGCTGACTTCCCCAGCAAGAAAGTAGGAAAAGCCATCTCATCAGTTAAGGTGCTCATCTGGCCCTTATTCTCTCTTCATGCCGAAGAAAGACACTGTGCCTTGCTGGAGTCCTGCCACAGACTGATGGTTCTGCTTATCCTAATTCCACATGTCATGGGATTGGCACTGTCTTGGTGTCACCTAGGAAGGGGATTGAAACAACATTCAGAGAGGTGAACTCAGAGCCCAGCATCTGTGTATCAAGTGGTACAGAGGCAAGTTTAGGGCTCCCTCTAACCCAACCCACTGCAAACAAGCCAAAATAGTAGTTCTGCTAATGAAGCACAACTTGATAGTACTCAATAAGGGAGTAAAAGTTCCTTATTCCCATGCTCATACACTCTGAGCTGCACTCTGGTACTTCTAAGGCAACCATTTATGGAGAAAAGAAGGGAAAATGCTTTCCCAGGTGCAACGTATTTTGTTCTTTCATCATTGCAGATCTAAGAAATCTCCCAATCCATATAGTGGTTATGGAGGGTCATGCTTAAATTTCCTCTTTAAGTTTACATTAGGTATTACGAAAGTTGAGTCAAATGCTGATTAGTATACTGATTATACTCATGACAAATATATGTATGGGAAAACAGAGTCATATAACTAATGCACCCTAGCACCCTAGAATGCAGTGCTGGTTGTGCTCTCCAAAGAAGCCTGAAATCTTGTATTTCTATGTAGTGATTTTTTAAATGTTTATTGCACTCCTTTTCTAGGAATGAGTCTGACTTTTGACTTCTTAGTCTTTTTGAAGGGATCACACTAAGGTTTTGATGCTGCTTGGTGTAATGAATCAATGTTCAGCTCAATCTTTTTGTTGCTAAATATCAAGGAACACTTGGCAAATTTCTACTACTGCTCATTTTGACAGGATGAGGACAGCATTCCCTTGTCTGATAGTAGAGGTGACTAATGTTTCTGTATTCTTCAAGCAAGCAAAAGTTGTACAGTTAGTACCGTTGTGCATTTGATTTGCATTTTATTCCTTGCTCTTTTTTAGCTCTTGGGGTAATTTTTGCATGTTCTACTTATTTAAGCTATCTGGAGTTACAGCAGGAAAGCTCAGAGAAGATTTTACAGAGTGAAGAATTTTGAGTTTTTCAGGCTTTACCCTTGAAGCTCTCCAAAGCAGAGCAATCTGTCAGTCTCTTCCTTCATTACTCTTTGAAAGCTTTTTGAGCAAAGATAAAGAAAAATCCATTATTTCATTTCCCTTTCAACAGTACAAAGCACTCTTACACATGTTATTCCACAGAATTTACAGAGTTTTTCAGTAAAATTATTCATAAGCTGCTTTTCATTGTTTGTAATGACCTCATATGGATGCCTATAACAAGTAAAAGCTTTTGTTCTCCTGGTGAAAAATGAAATATCCATGCCTGCAAAAGCCTCCAGGAATGATGACTAGCAATTAATCATGGTAAAGGAATAATAAACCTAGAAGATCTGGATGTAGCTGTATCAACAGACTTGATGCCATGCCTACCATTTGTTGTACTTGGGGTTTTCTGTGCAAGCTAATTAACTTGTTGGTCACCTGCTCGCTGTCTGAGTCCATTTCGTCTTAAAACCCTATTCAGCAAAACTGTGTAATTTAAGCCATAAGTGGGTAAATCTCAGGAGTCAGGTAAAACTTTAATCAATTGGTGAAGTTCAAACATAAGAAGAAATTCTGCTCTCTTCTTAATGTTACACCATCAAACCTAAAGAGAAGAATTGGGGTTCTCTGAAATGAAAGGGAGATACCAAATTTGAGCAGTCCTATATCTGTAAACTCATTTAATATGCAACTTTGCTAAAGAGTAGGGTTTCGGTTCTTTTCTGGTACTTACAAATCTTCTGCATATTTTCTGTGAGAGAGAACTAATTTGAGGATGGCCAAATATATATTTGCAAAGTATATAGCTGGTAGCTAGAAGAGACCAAAATCCGATAAACACTGCTCAAACTTTTCTCTTTCCAATGAGTTCACTAATGGGATGCATAGCCTGGATTCTGGACTGCGTATATTCAGTAGGCTGCCAGTAGTCTGCTTTTAGACTCCTAATTGTGGAGAGTTTGTAACATGTAAATAAATAGTAGACTACTTGTTACTAAATTTTGTTCATGTACCAGAAATCTGTGGCACATGTCTAAGATCCTTCATCAGAGAAATATATTGCTAAATGACAAAACATACTTCTAGACAATAAAATCATGCTACTATTGGAAACTATAACTGACTTCTCATTTTCTTTCTCCTGGGGTCATTATAAACTAAAGCTTGTTTTCTTGCTGGATGGGTTTTACTTTCCTTTTCAGTAATGGATTTGTCACTCTTCACACAGTATGCTTTCGGTCCAGGCTCAGCTTTGAAAGAAGCAGGGTATCTCTGGTTGGTGAGCAATGCTTTTGTCTAATTTTGGTATCACAAACTGAAAGGATATAACTGTGTTTTATCCTTTCATAGAGCATTCCAAAATTCAACATCTCCACATCTTTCTAGCCTATCCAGTCCTTCTAGCCTGCCTTTTCCTTTGCTTTAGGTGCAATAACCAGAAAGTGGCAAAATGTCAAACTTCTGCTTTAGGAAATGCCTTCATTACACATCTATGTTCCTTTTTTCTTTTTTGTTTTCTGTTGTTTTTCTCCCCTTAGGAGACCATATTTTTGACTATTAGTGATTTTTGCACCCTTTGTTCTCATTCTGCATATGAAAAAACAATTTTTCCCTAATGTTATTGCAAAAGTCACCTTGAATAATTCTGGTTTTCTTTATCATCTGCATGTTTCATGGAAATTTTGTTCCAAAAGGTTTTCTTGCTCTTCTAGCTCAGAATCGAGAAGCTTGATGATTACTTTGCTTATATGTTTTTGAAAAAGTTTCCTCAGTTTACAAGAAGCAAGCAATTCTTCTGTATCCCTTTTACATAGTAAAAGGTATTTCCAGTTTGCTAATTGGGTAGAGGGTTTGCCAGAGAGGTTCTCTAAACATGCATAAACTATGTCTGTGTCTTTGGTGAGTTGATAGATATTTATTTGCCTCATTTTTCAAGAATTGGTAAATGCAGTTCTTCCATTCTCTCCCCTGGGAATTGAACTATTTTTTTAATCTTCATGATAAGAGAGATGCTTGAGATTCTGGTAGGTAACCATTCCTTATCTCTTGAGACTATCCACAGGTTCAGTCACTGGGATGGAGAAACACTTGAATGATATGTGTTTAAACTTTTTAATAATGCATAAATTGTGTCTTAAACTGATGCTGAGGCATTCTTCTGTACAAACTGATATATTGGAGTATACAGAGTTTCTATGGGTAGTGATGCCCATTTCATTTCATTTCGAGATTCTTGTTTTTGGTTGGAATAATTAGAATAGTCTTGTCAGCTGTTAGCTGACTCCACACTTCTCTTTCCAGTGCACAAAGATTTTTTTGACAGAAGAACTTGAAACAGCATGTTGGAGTTTGCTTTGGCCAGCCAATTACAAAATACGGGCAAAAAACCCTAACTTCAAGCAGTGCCTGGAGTTTCTGTCATTCCAGCATGACCTTCTGGATGTAAAATTATCCTGTGTGGTAGGACACCAAGTTTCTGCAGGACATGTGGGTTTCAACCTAGTGTAAGTGCTCTGAGCTGCAAGCATGAAGAAAATTGCTAGTATAACTGAGGATCCCCTTCATTTCAGCTCCCATGAGCTCTTACAGAAAAAGGTGGACATCTGTTACCCACTATAGATCCCATCATTATAATTTGCACAGATTTCACTGCCTGGAAATAAGCGGAAAACCCCACTAGTAAATCTCAAGAAAGGACAGCATATAGATGAATCTGACAGCTGTGTTCTGCCAGGAAAATAGCAAATTCCCTTCTTCAAATTAGTTTCATTTGAGTTCTGAAATGTGCTCATTACTTCTAATGTTGCTCCCTTCTGGTGACCTCTGCTGGTATGGTAGGATGACCTTTTCTGATGTAACTGTCCAACACGGCAAAAAGAATTTGGAATTACTTGAGTTAGAGAAAATAATCATGACCCTTCAGCCAAGTGTATGAGCCATTTGTCTATAAAAAACTGAGAACAGTGTGTCCCAGGTCCCAAACTCTGCTTAATGACTCGAACACCCCTTTCATGGAAAAGTTTTACCTCTTCCCATCTTTAGAAACAGGGTGGTTATAATGTGTTGCTGCATTATCAGTTGCTGACTTTACACGCTGTTGAGTAATCTGAAATATACTGGCTGGCTCTTTGAAATGTTGCTGTGAGTTATGATAGCTTTCTAACTCTACATTTACATGTAGATACAGAGTGAATTCATTAGTGTGGCTCTGCATTGTTTCCATAAATACTTCAGCTTCACATTTACTAACAGAAATATTGTGTGGGCTTTCAATTACTCTGCTAATGAGCTTAAATATGTTTTAGTTGGATTTGAATTAGTGTGAGGAATTTTTTTTCTGAGGCAGTTAGTATAATGAGGTGAAAGGTGTTCTCTGTGTCGCTGAATAGCTTGGGTGTGACTGGATTAATCTTTTGTGCTGACAAGGCTTCCTAGAGTATACCTGCTTTCCCTCTAAAGATAAAATTGAAAGCTCAGGGCACTAAATGTCTGCTGCTGTCATGTCCACATGAAATAAATTATAGCACAGATCAGGGAGCCTGCAAGTCTAATTTTGTGTTGTCAAACCAACATGGACGAAAATGAGATTGTCCCAGAGCAGTAGCTTGCACCTGGACAGATGAAGTGAGAACCTTGACTGATTCAAAGCATCAGAAGATGGTTCTGGTGATCTTCATTCATCCAAGCACCTCACCCATTGTGCCCAACTGCAGCTCCCTGTGGTTTGCAAGAATCTTGTTGAGAATTATAAGGAGAAGCGGGTTTTCCCTTAGAGCAATGGCAATGGAGGGGAGCAGAATACCTTGTACCATGGCTCCCCTTTCTCAGCCTTGTGAAGTAATGTCCCCTAGAAGCCTACACTTTCCTCTGTCACCTGCTAAATTACTTCAAAGCACCCCCAGGGGACATTATTCAGCAGCCTATCAAAAAATTTTATATTCTCTGAGCCAATAGTTTAAAGTTTGGGATGTTTTGTTTTGTTTTTTTTTTTTTTACTTTCCTTTGTAACACAAGGCATATATTCATTATCAGTATCTCTCTGGCTCACCATCTTCTGACAGGCATATCAATTGCTTTTGTCTCTGCCTTCTCTTCCCCACCTCCAACCCCACTTTTACAAAAAAGCAGAAAAGAACATAAGCAAATTAGGAAATAATAATGAAATGATATGTACTATATGTTTTATTTGACAAGACAGATTCTCTGAAGGGCAGCTGGATGTATGAGCAATGAGAACACAAGTTTTAGAAAAGCAAGAAGGGATTTGTGTTTAATAATAAATATTCCATCTGAAGGCAAAATTATGATTGCATATCATAAAACCCCCCAAAATTAATAAAATAAAAATGCAGGAAATTATTCATGCTGGGTTGATTTAGTGTTTACTGAACAAGTCTGGCTACCTCCTGGTATTATCTGACATTTCCTTATGTTGACATGACTGACAGAGGAATTATGCCCTGTTGCTAATACTAACAAATATCTCTTTTCCCAGAACACCAGAAATACAACTGTCATTTTTTAAAGTTGCAGGTCACAATAGGTCTCTGTCTTTCCCAGATCCTAAATTAAAAAATTGTGAATCAGATGCCAAAAGAGAGATCACACACAAAATATACTTGGTACTTTTTACCTGGTTTTTTTTGGTTTTTTTTTTTTTTTTTTTTTAATTCCTGAGTCCTTAGCATGATCTGAAGACACATATTCAAAGAATTCTTTTGAAATCTGAAGGGTCAGAAATTAATCTCCATTGTTAGCTTACTTAATTTGTAATAATGTTTTAGATTTTATTTTCATTCCATCACTACAGAAACTGGGGCTTTCCGGGATAAAAATACAGAAAAAAATTACATGAGTATATACCATAAAACTTTCAAGCAAATCACAAAGGTTGGAAGCCAAGAATGCTAAGTGTGCAGCCCAAATTTGTCAATTGCATGCTCTTGCTCCCAGGCAGTACATCATGTGTGACATTTTCACTTCAATTTAGATCCTTCTAGTCTTCCTCTGATCTTTTTCTGCCCTTTTCTCCAGAGTTCTTAATCTCTGTCCACCATCTGGGCTTTTCCCACTGCCTAGATTCACTTCACTTTCTTTACAATTGTCTTGGCTTTGCTGAAAGATCTTCACCTTTTTTTACAAGATTTTTAGTCAGTCTTTCTCCGGTATGCTGATACTTTCTATCTCCCATTGATACTTTTCCTCTCCTCTACCGTCCTACTTTAATCCTACTGTGGTTGAAGGTGGACACTCCACCTGAAATGTAGGACTCTATTAGACCCTTCTACAATACTCAATGGCAGATTACCTGGAATTTTTTTTTTTTTTTCCAGAAAAACATATGAAACTGGGCTGAAGGAAAAAAAAACCCTAAAAACAACAAGTATCTTAAAACAGGGAACTAACTTATAAATGAAATAAAGGATCACTGAAAAATGAGAATTGTTCAGATTCCAGTGTTTAACTTTTCTGGATTGATTTCTAGTTCTGAGAGTAATGTTTTGCACTTAAGTGAAAGCAATTTAATATAAGAGGAAGTTTAGGAGTGTACAGTGAGACCGATATTTTCACAGTAAGGCATTACTATACAGAGAATTTAGTGTGCTAACTAAATGGAATATAATTTTACAAAGCAATCGCTATTTCACCCTGGCACCTCTCTTTCTTTTTCCCTCCTCATTGTAAGTTACAGTGCATAATGACACCACCAGCTAGCAGTTGCTCCGTAATTAATGTATAGTCTACAACAGCTACAAAATTCACACCCTAGGAATTAAGGTTTTTTTACCTTTTTTTTTTTTTTTACTTCTCCTTTTTCTGATACAGCATTTAATAAATTAGCATGACTCTATTTTGAACTCCTGGCATTTATTTCAGATGGAGAAATTGTATACAGGTAGTATATAGACCCAGATAATAAATCAAAAATTGTGCATAGATAGTATATAGTGCTGGGTAATATAAAAAAAAAAAGAAAAAAGACTATGAGAAAAGCAACATAGTCTAGCATGTTAGTATAAAACTGATTCTTGGAAGTTGCAAGTACCTTCCCAAAGGAATTGCCTTGACAGGTCCCTACAAATTCTGTGATTAAAGCAGTTTTGGGCTAAAGCTAGATGGTATCATATCCTTCCTTTGATGGAGAAAAGCAACAGAATTGCCTAGCCAATTAACCTAATCTGGGTTTTGTCTAATTTGTCTGTTTTGCATAACCACAGTATTAACGAGCAGTTCAGTCCTGCTAATCCCCAGTGCTACATAGAAGAAAAGAATCGTTTGTATATTACAGTGTAATCACAATATCTGCTAATTTCCTCTGATACAATACAGGCCTCCTTTGAAAGAAGATTGCTGGCATTATCCCCATTTTATAAATGAGGAGACTTACAGTGCAGCAAAATGATTTCTTGGGAACTGAGAGTTACTGATAAAGTGGAGCCTGATATCAATGTAGCTGATAAAGGAAGAATAAAACTCAGTTATCCTAAATTCTCAGCACAGTTCACTTTCTGCAAGCTTCAGTGCTCACTTACATCTGGGATTACTACTGAAGTCTGCAGCAAACCTTTTTCCCTTGTATTTCTAACTAATTTATTTTCTAATTTCCTTAATATCACCACACTCTGAAGTGAATAATTACAAAATTGCTTGCTTTCTGTATGTTGTGTCCACAAGGACATAACAAGGACATTTGGTGGTGGTACAAAATAAGGTTGACTTCAAATAAGAGTTCTAGCACTCTCCTTCCCTGTTTTTAGAAAGTGTCTCATGGACTCATTTTGGTGCTTTCACAAAATGAGACAGGAATCTCCATGGATTGAAGACCATGCATTTCTTGAAAAAGCCCTGCAAACTTTCATCTTGGCTTCATAGCTCTTCATCACGCATTAACTCTCCTAGGAGCATCTGCCTACTGCTGTTCTAGTTCAGATGCTTATGCCATGCCCCAATCCTGGCCATAGGGCTCCTCCTCTTCCAGCAATTGTACCAAAGCGTGAGAGAAGGGGGCTTTTTCTTGTAAATTAAGAAGGTCATTTGTAAGACCCCTAATCCTCATTTTTTTCCTTATAGAGGCAGGATTTTCAGAGAGGTCAGAAACTTGTTAATATAGGAATAGTTTTCTTTGGGGTATTTTGACCTTCAGATAGGATTCAGAAGCTAGATTAAGAATCAGAAAACAAAACACTGGCAGGAATGTGGAGATTTGCCTGCTCCTCCTACTCCAAAGAGAATAAACCAAATGAGGAAGGCAGACATTACTGTGTCTTATGTGTTTGGACAGTGACATTTCTGTGAGATTTTCAAATTTTGTCTTGACCTAGCTGGGACTAAATTTACACTTTCCCCATTGATGTATTTGTGTATTTTCTTGATTTCCCAGTCCTCACTTCTCCTGGATTCCTTAAATACATTAAAACCTTTCATAAGCTATAATCTATAAGCAAATATTTTCTTAGTTGATCTCCTCCTGCAGTTAGTCAACCGTCGCTTTATTTTTCCTGAAGAAAAGCTAGTATCAGGTTTAGATCCCTATTTCTCTTCTGTGATAAGAAGCATCTCTGCAAGATCACCCTGCCCTGAAGAGCAGGCAGACAATATCAAGCTTGTTTCTTCAAGATACCTCAACAGTTAAGTGTGTTTGCTATCCGAGGGCTAGCGAGTGAACACCAGGATCTTCTGAGTTCTAAAAGCTAACGACTTTCATAAGCTCATTTTGACCTCTAATGCAGCAGATCCTTGCTATCTGAAACCAGCTTTCTGTGTTTAGCTGATGAGTGGACTGAACAAAGCCCTGCAAGATCTCTGCCTAGATCCAGTTTTACTGGCCCCTCTTATTTTTTCTGCAGCTCTGAGCCATTGAGTCCCAGAACCAGGGCATGGTGGTCCATGATTAATGGCACAGCACGTATGGAGGAGCCATGAAGAGACACCCCCTCTTAGGCAGCAAAGCAAAGATTGAAGTGGCATTTCGCAGCTACCAGTGTTGGGGAAAATCAAAGAAAGAGTCATCAATATCCCAGAATGAAAATGTGTCTGCATTGATTTTAGATGTGGGGAGCGTTAAGAGATGTCATCCATCATATCTGACTGGCAGTATGTTTGGGGAGGGTAGACCGAAGCGTGGAGGAGTGCCAAAATGCTCTTAAAATTTGGCAAGTTCAAGAAAAGATGATCACCTTCCCTGTAAGATAGAAAACTAAGTCTGAAATTAATTACTTAACTCCTAGTACTCCTGAAATTGTTACTTATTCCTATGCTCAGCTGTTCTTTGGCAGAATAATTAGAATATTTTACAAGAACATTTAAAGTTTATTTACAGAAACATCCAAAATTCTTCATTTTAGATGTATATGGAGAGTTGTTTGCTTTTTCCTTAATTGAGATTACAACTGTGATCTTTTATAAACCTATTATAAGTCCCAATATTATCGCAGCTGTAGCTTCTAGGATTGATTGAATTTAGGAATGACTCAGTTTCTTTTAAAGGTTAAGATGAGGTTTTTATTATAGTACATTTCAACACAGTTAACCTGTCCATGCTTTAGGACTAGTTATGGCCTCACTTCTGTACATTTAAAAATAGATTGGCTTTACATTTCTTCCACTGTTCACTATCTGCCAGTCCTTGAAATATTCTAGGCAGTTACATTTCCTTGGAAGCTTGTGTGTAATTGTGTTTGAAGAAAGCAAATTGTAAATGATTTGGGCTATCAGTGTCCACTGAAATTGGGCATTAGTGTGTGAGCCTGAACAACTGTATTTCTATTTTTGTATGTTTGTTTGCTTTTGTATGTTTGAAAAGAGCCACATCCTCACCTGAGGCCAGACTGAAGGGCTGTGTCAGTAGAGAGAAAGCATAAACGCAGAGAAGACCAGACATGTGCAAAGCTATGAAGCGTGTAAACCCGGGTGTTTGCTGCTTGCTTGGACACAGTGGTCTCTCTTGCCTCTGTGTTTCATCAGTGCAAAGCCAAAGGAACCACTCTAACAGATGGTATTACAGTCCTGTTTTTCCAAGAGTTATGACCCAAGTCCAAGACCCAGTTTGTAGGGCTGACTACTCTTTCTGCTAACAGTGCAACTTGTTTGTAATGAGGTTTTACAGTGAAATAACTTCTGAATGACTTTACACATGGCAGAATTTTTTTAAGCTTTGGGCTGGTAGTGATGGTGAAAAGTGGAGTATAGCACTACAGAAGGAGATTGGAAGCAATTGGTGAAACTATTCAAGAGTTTAAAATCAAATGTTTGACGATCAATAGTATTCTGTTATTCCATATATCATCCTTAGTTTGTACATATATACTTCCTTGAACAATTCAACAGAGTGCAGTCTGCTGTGGGCGGTGGGGTTTTGTTCACAGAGCCACAGGGAGAGTAGAATGATTAGAAATAGCTTGAGACCAAATATTTCAACTTTTGGAAACAATTTTAGCAACATTATCTGGAGTGTTTCATGAGGGCTGCTTTATGACCTCTCGGCTCATTCTGAATAGCTCATCTATATCTGTGTTGAACAGCTCCATTAGGATGACAAATGTGCCTAGAATCCCAAATACACATTGAGTAAACCTGCCAGATGATGTTTATATTCCAAGCGTCTCTCACTGATCTTTCTTTTCCTTACAGAATTTTTTTTCTGTGTTTGTTTGCTTTTTAAAAAGGAGCCACAACCTCGCCTGTGGCCAGACTGAAGGGTTGAGTAAGTGGCGTGAATGCATAAATGCAAAGATGATCAGAAAATCATCTTTGCAGTGCCTTGACGTTGCTGCTTCTCTGTGCAGGTCTGTTCCCTCCCACTGCACAGAAGGTGCTCGGCAGAGCTGCAGTTTGTGCTAGCTGTGGCAATGATTTGAGGCTGAGAAAGCCTGGCACTCCCACAAGGAGTCTGCCTTGCTCCTGTGCCCAGGCCTTACCATCTCAAAGAGTCACACCAGCTCACTGTGTGTTCTAAGTGCCTGTAGGACTCCCTTTTTGCTGGTGCAAAAGACCTGCAGATCTAAGTCATAATGGGCTGTTTTAATTTCAGCTTTTTTTCTCTCACTCAAGCCTGTAATGAGGCAGTAATGAGAAACGTGCATGGGGTATCTCTTTAGTGTTATTCTTGGCTACCCACCAGGCACCAAATCTGGGATTCTCCACTGTGTCCCACTAATGTGCTGCAATTTTCACCAGTCTGAAATGGGGGTAGACCATGTTCATTCCCATCTGCTAATTTTGAATGCTAGTCATGCTCTAATATTGCATGAGTTCAAATGACTGCTTAAGTTCTGTGGCAGCAAAGAATAATGTCCATAAATGTCCCAACTTGGAGCACAGCTTGGGCCTAGCTATTTGGTTTTTGGACATGGAATTATACATGAGCAGAATTTTTTGTTGTAAATAATCCTTCTTATTTCCATCCCTGTATCTTCCTACCTCTCCTCACGCTTCCACAGCCCATACTGCCAATGCCAGTGTTTCTTTTTCACTCACACAGGGGAAGGTGGTTGTAGGGATAACTTTCTGGCAAAGATGATGATGGTAGCTGCATTTTTAGGAGATATTTTCCAGAGTGGGGAGTAGGAGGATGGGGAAAGTAAGTGGGAGAGTGGAGAAAAAGAGAGAAATGGTTGCCTGCCTTGCATTCTCAGTCAATGAGAAAACTAAGCGTAGAGCCTTGTCTTCACAAGGTAAGTAATCTGCTGATGTTAGACAGTAAATGTTCAGGCACCTGTGAAGTGATGTGACAACTGCCATGTTGAGACTCAGCAAGCACAAGGGTCATTTGCATACTAGAAAGAACTGCTCTTTGTATGTTTTTATTCTGAGTTATTTGTTCAGGTTTGAATATATTTCAGATGAGGACAGATGCAGGTGAGGAGAAAAAAAATCCCCAGTCTAGTCTGGTCTGCTTTTTCTTATTTCCTTATTACACAGTTGAGAGCTGGCCCTCAAAACTTGGGTGTTACTGAATGCTGGGATGTTGAACCCGCAGGAGCTGGGAAGCTTGAATGCTTGTTGCAATTTTATGGCTCTGAATTTTATGGCTCTTCTCTGCCAGTGCTCGGAACAGTTAACACTATGTTGTTCTTATGTCTGTTCTCTCTTACCTTTGTGTCAAGAGTAATCAATTCTTTTTTCTTTTTCTTTTTCTTTTTTTTTTTAAGGATGATACCAGCTACAAACAAGGCCTTTGTTGTAACCAACCTTGTTTCTGGAACAGGCTATGACCTCTGTGTCCTGGCAATGTGGGATGACACGGCCACAACCCTTACTGCCACCAATATTGTGGGATGTGCCCAGTTCTTCACCAAAGAAGACTACCCTCAGTGCCAGTCAATGCACAGCCAGTTCCTGGGTGGGACCATGATTCTGATCATTGGAGGCATCATTGTGGCAACTCTGTTGGTATTCATTGTAATTCTCATGGTCCGCTATAAGGTCTGCAACAATTCCCAGGGGAAGATGTCTAATGTCAGCAACGTCTACTCACAGACAAATGGAGCACAACCAGTTCAGAACGGAGTCTTGCCCCAAGTCAATCCCAAAGTGGTGGTGAGAAATGAACTTATGGAGTTTAACTGTCAGTCTGCACGGAGCAGCATCTCCTCTTCCTCCAGCTCTGCAAATAGCCGTGACTGTGACAACTACAGCCTCCAAAGTGAACAGGGCACATTGTCCAGTAAATGGAGGCCTCCTTCCCGATCAAAACACAATATTGACCGGCTAATGGGAGCTTTTGCCTCCCTGGAACTGAAATGTCAGAAAAAGGAGGAAATGACAGACTCCAGAACTTCCACAGTGGCCCGCCACTCGGACAAAGAGCCACTGCTGGGCCAGTCGGAGTCCAAATTCCGCAGCTTCCTCATGTTGCCTCTGGAGGGCAAAACTAAACGTAGCCATTCTTTTGACATGGGAGACTTTGCCACATCTCAGTGTTGCACCTACCCAAAAAAGATAACAAACATTTGGACAAAGAGGAGCCTCTCAGTCAATGGCATGCTTTTGCAGTATGATGACAATGACCTAACAGGAGCAAAAGGGACATTTGGGAGCTCAGAGTGGGTAATGGAAAGCACAGTGTAAATATCAGTGTCTCCTCCCTTCTCTTCTCCCCTCATGTGTTATAAAGCGTGGTTTGCTTCAGGGCCATGCAATTGGAAAGAGAGGGGAGGAAACGTTTTCAGTTGTACTGGCCAAAAAGATAGGTAAGCAAGTAAGTAACAGGGATAGTAAAAGAGAAAGAGGGTCATGAAATGTGAATAGGCACGTATGGTACCATTCCTGTCTGGCCCCAACTAAACCATGTGGGAATGTTTCAAAGAATTTGCTAGTTGTATTTAGCATTGCTTTCCAAAAATTACTCAGACTCTTGGTGAACCTTCACACAAGATTAAACAAGGAGGATGAAAAGGGGTTTAACAGCAGAAATTTAATTTTACCGGGTTTCTTTTTATTTTCTTTCTTTTTTTTAATGGCACCACTATTTTTTTTTTTTTTTAACCACAGAAATACACTTCTGTGGATATGACTGGTGCTAGGCTATATCTGGTTGTCATTGCAAGTGATTTTCTCAAAAGTGCAGGCAGGGCACCCACAGGGACAGATAAGAGTAAATTGTTCAGCATAATCTCATGGTGTTAACTGTGATATCTGGGCAAACAATATTTGTTGTTGAATGGACTTTTGGTTGGGATTTAATTATTTCTGTTCTGCTTTGATTTGTTACTGCTTTTGAGTTGCTTTTTTCCCACAACAGAAGGTACGTTTCTATGCATATTTTGGTTTTGTTGTCAGCCTCATCAGATACCCCAGATGGAAAGGAGGATATGTACAAAGGTCAAATATCTGATGTACTGTATAACCCACCTCTAATACCATCCCTTTTTGTCCTAGGAAAAATTGAATCTAGGGGCAAATTAAAAAAAATATCATCCTCTTTCTTCCATCTCCTTCATAGCCTCTGCTTGTCAATGCTCAAGGCATATTGGAGCAGATATTGAGATCTGTAGGGATGCTGCTATCAAAGATGGGAAAAATAGTTATCAGGATACCCTAACAAAGGATAAAGAAAGGAAAAACAGAAGTAGCTCCTGGGAACTCTCCACATTATGAATACGTGGCTTCTGGTAGAGGTCACATTCTCACTCTGCTAAAATGACACACTTGCACCCTACTGTGACAAAAGCTCCTTGTCTGTACAGTCCCATGACATGTCTTGACTGTACCAGTAACATCAGGAAAATTAAGTTTTTGTATATTTCAGGGGATTGGTTATGTTTCAAATTAGCCACAGAAGTTGAGTTAAATTTGGGTGTCTCAGAGCAGGGGGTGTCCCATGTATCCCCTGCATTACATGCGTCCCTTCCCCAGTCTGGTGCACTCCTACTCCCCTGTCTCTCATCCTCAGGAAGATACTTATAACAGGAGCTCATCAGGGTTTGTAAACAGATTCTCACATTGGTTTTCGGTGAGCATTGCTGTGGTTGTAAAAAATACACATGGCCCATCCAGCAGAATTTATTGTCCTTACCAATTTTACTGCGATTTCTAACATTCTGCTGGCTACTGCGACTGTCCTGTCATTTGTTTATTTATTTGTTTGATCAGCTGTTGGGAACCATTCTGAAATCGCGCATTGTTACTATGATTTTGTAAAAGATGTGGAGAAAGTGTGCAATGCACAGAGAAAATTACACATGAAAAAACTCTATGTATATTTTTTTTAAAAGGTTCAGAGATATATTGTGACATGGCTGTGTACTTGATCTTGTATCTGTCATGTTTCCTACTTGGAGTTTTAGATAATGACATCCCTGTGATCAGAATATTTTTTCCTTTATTTTCTTTCTCTTTTTTTTTTGCTACAAAATGTACAGTAAAAAAACATCCTTGGGGAAAAAAAAAGGACCTGCTTTTCATTTATTCGTTATTCTGTGGTCTGCTTTGAAACCTAAGAAATAATTATTTCTTAAATTATGTTGAAAATTTAGACATTTGCTTTTTCTTTCCCACAAACTGTCTTTGACTTCAGGATTTTAGGTATAAAGTAGGAATCAAGAAATATATACTTTTTTGGAATGCATAAGAAAAGATCCCATAAAAGGCATTTCACCTCTTTTTCTGTTGTTACATTTATGCAGATCTGTATTACTAGAGTACTCTAAACCCTGATCCAAAATCTGCAGACAGGTTTAAACAATTTTAAACTTAGGACCTGACTTTCTGTAGGATTTTGCTCAGATTGTTGCTCACCAACAACATTAATAGATTCAAGAGAGATCCAGTCAAACTTTGTTTGGAACATTTTTCAAACTCTCTGGTTTTCTAATGCTTTCTGAGACGAATGACAGCTCCAGTGCCAGAATCTACATAATCCAACTGTCCAGATGGCAGTTCATATTAACCATTAATGACATTTTCATTTACGTTGCACTGAAAACTCTTAAAGATTTTTATGTAGTGAGTTAGTATTTTTCTTTTCCTTGTTCCACTGTGGTGCAGTTGCAGTTTTTTATTATGCTGCTCCTTTGCTCTGAACATGACATCTGGGTTGTTTTTAATTTAGACATTGAGTTCATCTTCAATGTTAATAGCATATTCAGCCATGAATTTTCAAAGTATATCACATACTCTTTTCCCTCTTAAAGAGGAATACTTCTCTTTCACATTCTCATATAAAATTAAAGGAAGTGAGCCAACAGATGCAATTTTAAAATAATGGATAGCTGCCAAAGAACCAAGGTAATAAATTCCACATTCTAGGAGCTGCATTTATTACTGTTAATCATAATATTAATTCATTTAGCTTTAATGAATGAGGCTACATCCACATCAGCTGATTTGAAAATACTGAGCAAAATTAAACAGGTGCCAAGCAACTACCTTTGGTGCTCACAGTACTTGATAGGAAGAGGATTCAGGGACTCACAGGTGAGTCAGGGAGCCTCATGTCGAATCAGCAAGCGGCCAACCCTCAGAGAGGGTTGGAGCCACTTCTTGGTTGTGATCATCCTTCAGGTGCCACCAGCCACTGCCCTACTTCCCCAGACAAAAAAGCAGGCCTTTGGAATTATCCCATGGCTTCCCCTTCACCCTTTTGAGAACTGCTGAAGACAGCTCTGTGGTTTGAGTTACATTCTGAATCCATGCCCTAATTGCTAAGGTGCAACTAAGGCCCCAGGGTCCTCCACACTCAATCTGACCGATCTCTACCTTGCCTCTGTTCTCCTGTGTGTACCTCACTCAGCACCTCTGGATTTGATTATTCTTCTGTAGTGCTGCTGTGTGGTAGGGATTCTTTCTTTCCTCACTTCTGTGCACAAGTGCACATCAGTGGTTCCTGAAATGGTACATAGATGCCCACTTACTTGGTGCAATAAGTATTTTCACACACCATTGAGGAGCTGAGCTAGCTCCAAAGGCTAGTCCTCTCATCTCAGAAGCCTACACTGAGAAGTTTACATAGTGTCTCACAAGTTAGTGTGGGGTAGCCTGCTGTGCAGCTGCACCAGCTGTGCTTTAGAGGCAAAGGTCAGGTAGTGCAGATAGTAAGGAAAACAAGAGATGAACAGGAGCCTTCTGAAAAGAGAAGCCTGAGAAATTAAGGGTGCTAGAGAATTTAAAGTGAAGCCTGTGGGAATAATTAAAGACATCTGCATATGCATATGTAACTCCTGTATGTTAATTTTTTGACATGTTTTATAATAGTGGAACTAGCTTTTTCCCCAAAAATATATGCCATTGACTTGAAAGAAGAAGATATGATTCCACTATGAAATTCCACCCACAGTTAGTTCTGCTGAAAACCCAACCCAGATCCCCAAAATATCATCCTATCATCCTGGAGAATATTAAAAAAGATGACAAAATGGAAATTTCTGAAAGTAGTGATTATGTGGATTTCATTTGATGTCTGCTAGGAACCATTGGTTGTATGAAATGAAAATAAACGTGTGTGTGTACCTGTGTATGTACACATGCACAGCAAAGCAGACCAGACTATTTCCTTACATTTTTGTCCATGAATTGGAATATATTTCTGGTTTCAAATGTTCTTTCTGAGTTTGCCAACTCTAGAGAGCAGTAAACTTTCCCGCTTTCCTTACAGGAGGACAACCCATTTTATATATCTCCAAACTACATGCTGTACTTGACTATAATTTGGATTAATTCACTTGTAAAGCAATTTGTAATAAGCAATGAGAGGTGCCTCTGCCCAACATGATGTGAGATTGAAAAGGTGGTAGATTTTCCTTTGCTAAACTTGTTTATATCCCAAACCATGGGATTGATCTGCTCTGGAAACAGAAGAAAATAATATTCCAAAAGCCTGCTTGTTTCATTTGTCACTCTTCACCCAGAAAAGGGTTGCAAAGACAGATGACCAAAGGCAGTCCTTGGAGGTTTCTGAATGAGTGCAATAAATGCAGCAATTTTAATACAGCAAATTTAAGCACTTTCTAACCAGGAGGGCAATGAATAATTCCACCTGATAGCTAAGAAAACATTTTAGTCTTTGAACAGCTTGAACGTCACATCTGCTTGCAATCTTTTGCACCCATTAACCCGCGGGTAACCCACAGTACACCATATGGTGCTCACAGCATGCCCTTCTACCCCTTGCAGCCTATTTCTCTGGAACCTGTTCTCAGTGAGTCTCTGTGTTCCGTGTTTGTAATTGGACAATTCTGGATGTGTAATAGTATTCTGGATGTGGAATTACCAAGAGACGTTATTAATATCTTGCATATTTCACCTTTAAATTTCCCTAAACATGATGATGGGATCCCTCTGAAAACATTAAATTAGGATTGGTTTTAGGCTGTGGGCCAGATGAAAACCAAATCAAAGAGTGCCTTGAAGCCTTTGCTTTCAATATAGGAATTTTATGTTCTGCGGGATGTTTTCCTTGTCCTAATTAATTTCTCCTTAATCCCCAAAGGTACAGCACTCCTTAGCATCAGCTGACAAAAGGCCCTACTATACGAAACAGTGCCAGATGCTTATTCCCGATATTGCACTTTCAGCAGATGGCAAATGTCAGAGGTATAAATATACATCCAGACACAGATATATCAGCAGCTGCAGGCATTTGTATTCATGCATATACATTCCCTTGCACACGTGCACATGTTGCGCTCTTTATCTGTATGGTTTATGATGTACAGGTTTCTTAGCTTGGTAATAAAGGAACATTTACATTTTTCGAGAAATACTAATGGAAGAAAGGGGGAGAGAGAACAGAAACCTCCTCTTTATAAGAAGATTAGTTGATAATCTGCATCTCATCCCAGCTGGGAGAGATCAGTGCTTCAAATGGACTTAATTGGTGGAGAAAGTGTTCATGTATTTCCTGTGACCACAGTGAAGGCTTAACTCCTGCATTAGGGCATTCACTCAGCTGCTCCCACCACATGCTGCAGATATGTCTCCTGTTGATGAGGACTTGTGTTCTGCAGGGAGGCAAGCAGTCATGGGGAGCTACTGTTCTGCATTCACTGTCCCTGTTTGGGCTCTTAAATGTGCTCAGATGACGCTGTGCTTGTTGTGCTTTAGTTAGTTAGTTTGTTTCTTGGGAGAGGGCAGCATCAGCTGTTGTACTCAGTCACGTGAGGAGCCCAGACACAAAGCTAGAGAAACTGGTGGGAAACAGAAACATTGAAAATCAGTGGCCTGTACAAGAAGAAAGTAAATCCTAACTTTTAAATCCATAAATCTTAGTTTGTAAATAGGAGAGGAAAATGCTCCATTAGTTACCTGTAGAGTTACAGAGGTGGGCATCAACATATGGCTGAAGTTTGCCCATAATATTTTTCATGCAATGAGAAATTGAATGGATGTCTTTGATGACACTTTCCAGGTTCCTTCTGTGGGACTAATCTATTTTAAAAGTATTAATACTCCTATTGTCTTCTCTGCAATGAACAATGCAGGACTAGTTTAATACTGGGCTGTTAAACACCACCTGTAACATTTATGAGTAAAATCACAAGATTCACTGAACACAACAGAAAAAGAGACTGTTGTTCCAGGGAAGCTCTCCTCTTTGACAGTGTTGTTGGTTCACAGGCATGAAAAGCAGGATGTGAGAAGGCACAGGCATGATGAAATGCCTACTCGATACCCTGATTCCTGATGGACTTAAAGAAAAATCCAAGCAGTGGATGTGCTAGTCTTCCTTCCTTTGAACATGACTCAGAGATGGGAAACTTCAAATAATGAGGCTCATAAATGTGATGTGCTGTAGACAAAATAATGGTGCTCATCAGACAGACGTGATGCAAGTGTTGCTGCAGCAGAGTTGCGTGCTGGTCATTGGTGGGACTGTCATGCACAAAGGCTGGTGAAGCAGGATCCCCAGGAGAGGATCACTGCACAGCTCACAGCAGAGGCAGGAGGCATGGAGATGTAGGAACATGCTAGACCCAGCTACTCCAGGTCTAATAAAACATTCTATCCTAGTATCCTGTGACACGAGACTAGTTCTTTCAGAGAAAGTATCTTTAGGAAAACTTCAGAGCGTTCTGTCCCAAAGCCTGATGGGCTGCACATCCTTATCCCATTCTCCATAAAGAAGCAAAGAATTTCTTCCAAAATCCACACCCTGAAAATTAAAGCACAGCAGAATTAACACTAGGACAAAAACAACAAAAAAAGAGCTCTGAAAGATTCCTCTTCTTTTAGAGTTCCTGTCTTGACTCTGTCAAGCCTGACTTTAAAACGAGATAGTTCTTGTCATCTGAAACTCGGTTGCCTGAGGCACTTGGAAATGGACAGGTGAGTATTTGCAGAGAAGGTGAGAATATTGTTCATTTGTAAGAAGGATAGAGTACACCTTCTGTATGACTCACTGTCACTAAATGCTGACCAAAATGTAAGGCAAAGGCAACAGCAACATTAAAACATATAGCAACTTTATAAAATATGAAAACTTTGGGCCATAATGCAAAAAACCCCAAACAAACAAACAAAACCACCATCACCTCAAATAGTGACTTTCTTACATAATTTTGAGAAGAAAAAGACCAGATATTTTTGCTTTCAAATACACCTCTGGACGTGCATATAATACAAAACCTATATAGAAAAAAAGATTCATCTTCTAAGAGATCATTGCATACTACCAGGTTGTGTAACAATATTTGGAGATGAGATAAGAAACACTCAATACAGCACCAATTTGATCCTAAGAAACTGGTGTTCCTGAATTCAAGGCCAGTAGAAGATATCTGCCTTTTTTTTTTTTTTTTTTTTTCCTTGCTTAATACAAGGCCATAAATGATGGCTTTCTACTGAAGAAACCCTAGTGCCATTGTGGACCTTTAAAATCAAGTTGGGAGGCCAATTCCAAGCTCAGCAGGTGCATGAAAATGCAAACAGGCCTGAGGCCATTAGCACAAGTGCTTTTAACAGCTGCCAGAGAGCCTCAGCTTGCTATATGGCTGGGCTGCTACACAAACACATCCAAAATGACTGCACAGACCCAAATGATTGAAATGTAACTGCCCATGATATGCTGAGTGTTGACTAATGGGTAGCACTTGCTAGAAGTCATGAATGCAGATGAGAGCAATACAGTTTTGGCAGCAGCTTCTGGGCTACAGTTTTCTGTACCTGCTGGGTGCCCAAATCACTGCGTTACTGTTGGCCTGGGCCACCAGAATTTGAGGGGCGAAGCCACCTGGGTTGTATTTCCTTTACAAAGACCACCAAGCACAGTCTTAAATAAGGTTAAGGAACATTTCCTTCCGTGGGGAATTTAGGTTTCAGAGCCGTGCGGGACCTCAGTCCAGAAGGGGAACCCCACTTCTGCCATTTAGATCAGCCTGTAACATCTTGAGTTCATTTGAGACAGAAGGAACATACATCTCTAGCCTGGCCTCCTGAGACTCATCCCCTTCCCCCCCCCTCTCCTACCCCTCCACCCAACTTGCCATCCCCCCCATGAGATTTCATTCCTTCTCTGTTTCCTTTCTTTACTGATTTATCATTCGATTTCAGGCAAGAGGTTATTTTTCATCTACCATACACACCATCCCAGTTAGCGTTATGAAGTAACTGCACACAATAGGAGAATGAACATGGATGGTGTGCTCTCTGGCCATGCTCCTTTCTCAGATACTCTGCTGGAACTTTGCTGCTGACTGCACTGACTGATGATTACAATTACAGTTGTTTGAATTATTCAGTGTAACAAGACAACCAGGTGAAATGAGATCCTTCATCACTCACAAACTGAGGATCCATATTTCTGGAGAGGTAGCCTCCTTTAGTGCTCTCTCAATGCATGTATGAACTCAGTTCAATACTGGGGGCCTTGATATATTTTCGCTCCTACTTAGTAATTTGGGGGTGGCCATTTCAGGATGATTTCTCCAGAAAAATCATAGACCAAACAATTGACCATAAATACACAGTCTAAAGAGACCCTCTAGGTTTACTATTGTTCCAGCAGGATACAAAGCATAGACATTAGGAATATCAAACTGGTGACACAGTTTTTAAAGAGCTGAAAGGTATTACTATGTCAGATATGTTAGATTTGCTATTAATGTCACAATGTTTAAGTTGCATCTGGCATTAATATGGATGATACCAGATGAAGAGCTTCAGAATTAATCTCTAGGACAGGTGACCTGGATCTCATTTTAGTGAGGAAAGGACGTCCTACCCTTCAGGTGTCTTATCTTCTCCTGAATATTTTTGAGTATCTGCTGTATATGTTTAATAATTACTGTAAATATTTATTTTATATAGTTATATAACTTTATTCCCATAAATGTAGAATGCAGTGTGGCATATTCCCATTATCCTTACTATTTGTGGTATATAAAGATAGGCCACACTGTTGTTCAGAATGAAATCCTGTACAGATACCATATATATTTCAAAATCCACCGGAATATATATCCAGTCTTTAAGAATTTATTCCCTTAGTACAAACCAGAGTGGGAAAATAAGAGCTAAATATGAAATAACTATTGACAGAAATCTCCATGTATGCCTTCTGCCCAAAACTTCAACCCCAGTATTCTGAACAGAGGTAGATCAGAATTCTTCTGGTCTTAAACTCCCTCACAGCCCCCACTACAACCTAATCTGTGCTAGAAACCTGTATGAATTACAGCAGTTCTACAGGTCTAAATTTTTGTCTCCTTTTCTGTCGTCTCTGTCTCTCACAGCAGGATTTATTTAGCAGTCCTTCCCAAAAGAGCTGGGGGATATTTTCCCACAATGATAATAGTTTCCCTTGGATGGTTTGTCCGGTTATTTTTTACCTGATATAAAGCAGCTGATGAAGGAATGGTACTCTCTTTACCAGCTCTGTTGGTGAAAACTCAGACAAACTCCAAAACTGGTATTGGTGTGGTTTGCTCACCTCATGTTATCTTCAACTCATAAATATTTATGTCAGTTATTTTTCATTCATATGACTGCATGAGGAATGATATTTCTACCACCGTCTTAGAGTACGGTACAAGTTCTACCACTTGTATTAGAGTACGGTGCTCCCACGTACTCCACTCACTATTTGCTGCTCATCATGTCCTCTTCATCTCTTGGCCATAGAAAAAGTTTTTCTGGTCCAGTAAGGGACTAGAAGGAATAACATTTGTTTTACCACAATTAGCTATATAGGGAACGTAACAGCTGAAATTAGCAATATAATCACAAAGCCTAGAATAAAACCTCCTTCTGCAAAAATATGTGCAAATGAGGCTAAGATTTGCTAACATTAGAGTGGATCAGAAACTATTCACAAATGAAAACACAACAGAAACAAACCAAAATTCATTAGATGGTTTATTTGGAAAATGTAACTCTAAGAGCTTTAATGGTGAGTTAAAATGAAAACGATAATGTTTCCTGAACTGTGCTGCATGTACTCCATATACACTCAGAGCACGAAAATGAGCTGAGAGGCTGACATGGAGTTATAGCATGCAGTTTGCAACCCAAGAATGTACAATTACTAAAAGGGCTGTGAAATTCCTGAAGGAGGAATGCAATTACCAGAACTGGAATTAACTAATATTAGTTAATCAAATTTGAATCCTAATTTGAAAGGCATTTCCTTAATGTCCTTTATGGAATGGAAAAGGAAGGTAATGTATTCAAATGAGTTTTGAAATAAATAAATTCTTTTTAAAAAGGCTGAGAGTGGATTTGTGGTCCCAACCTAGTACTCCTAGTATGCAGATTATAGGAGATTATCACAGATCAAAGCCCTTTAACTGAAAAGAGCCTTTTAAATCCACCTCAGCAACGCCCTTATTAGAAATGAAGGAGAGAGGCTTCTTCCACTGGGAGGAAAGAAGCCCTTAATTCATGGCTTGTCAGAAGAAAGGCGCTTGCTTCAGCACTGAACGTGGTTAGTTATGGTCCTAATTTACACAGCAGTGTGTCTTCCTGGAGGAAGGGACAACACCTTTAAGTAATTATGAACAAGTGTGCGTTGACAGAATAATAATCTCAGATTGAAAAGGTTACAGCAGAGAAGGTGGTAAAGCTAAGTGCCTGCTTTAATTCCACTGGGTGCCATAATATCAGGACTCAGGAGCTGCACTTACAATATAAAATAACATTAGTGTGGCAATTAGGACTTAATGGTTTGTGGAGAGAAGTCTGCAAGACTTTATAAAAACATCTAAATTAGTTTGTATTCAAGTTTTACTTCACACACACTTTTTCTCTGGCTGTATTGACCCCTCCTTCAAAGGCAGAGTTCTTTTAAAACATTGAGGAGAAATGCTAGAGGAATCTGGGACACTTCTCAGTTTGTATGTAAGGGTAGAATCTGAAGAACACTTATCTCAATTTATTTGAAATGAAGAATCTGGCCTAGGGTGCCTCTGAATAAAATTGCTAACCTAGAAACACTCATTTGCTCCAGTAAGCAAACAAAAAATCAAATCACTTGATATAATGACCTCGTCTCTTATTCACTAAATTTTGACTTAAGTTGAAGACATCCTACAACACTTAGAGAAATATGACTCAAATGGGAGCTTTTTGAGTGAATTAATACTCCAAAAATTTTGTGAGGACCTTCTTCTTGTCTCAGAAGGAAGAGGTCACCCAGATTTATAGGAGATAATCTGCAATTTTTACAATTCTCCTGAATTCTTAGAGCTCCCTGTAACCATGATAGCAGGGTGCCAATGACCTGGCAGTGATGGGCTTGAAGGAAACCTTGGAGAGCATGTGGAAATCTGTCCATGTGTGGGGGATAAGAAGCAGGCAAAAGCATAACTTGGTTTTTTGCAGTCCACTACTGCATGGCACAAGATTTTTAACTTCTATGCAAATATGTTTTTTCAATAGTTTTCATATATGACTTCCATTTAGCACATCAGTTGGTGGCTGACTGACTATATAAATCTCAGGCACTAAAAGCACAAAGCACTACTGTCTCCATTTCTGCACAGCTCTGAAGCTGTCTGAAAACTGGATTTACACCCAGTTCTCTGATCACTGGTGGCAACAGGTGATTTCCTCAAATTTACAGTAAGAACTGACAGAAATGAAGCATGTCCTTGCCTCTTCATTGATTTCTCTTCCCTTTTCTTTCACACACATACAAATTTTCTGTTTCAATTTATTGTGCTTCTTATCTCTGGTAGATATGTTTATATGACTATATATTCTCTGTCTGAAACTGAAAGCTCAGACACCACATAGGTCATCATTGATCCAGGTGTCGGCAGTGCAGCTATTCTATTTCTTCCAAGGGAGATTTCAAACCGCTCCTTTCCTTTTAGTATATATTTTTTGTAGGTTTGGTGTGAAATAAAATGTTCATGCAGGGTTTTGATTGCTGTCTTGCACTAAGCCTATAGTGCTTACATAGGCAATACACAGGCAATTTGGAAATTTCTGGGGAAAAAAAAGTCCTGAAAAATATTTTACTGTGAAGTTGGTGAGACACAGAAGCAGGTTGCCCAAAGAAGCTTGTACATATATCCATACATGCACACACATAATAATTCTGTCAGAATTCAGTGACAGACTGTTAAAGTATTTCCATGGAATTTCCATTTTTCTCACCAAAGAAAAGAGAAATGGCCAAGGTCACAGAAAGGAATGGTGTCCAAGAGGAGAGGCTGGATGCAAAGACACTGTACTAACAGCTGTCTGTCTCTAGTGCTGATCTCTCTAAGCACTCCTCACTAAATAGCAGGGGCTCTATTCACCACACTTCATTCTGCCCTGATGCATACCTCTTTTCAAAAGAGAAGAACTTCAGACACTGCCCCTTTAGGTATGTTTTTCTTCTTCATTTCTGTGATGACTGGATGCATAAAAAGCATCAGAAATTAGGGTTCAAGTTTTGCTGCAAGACCAGTGTGAATCAGGTCAATATGAGACAGGAAAATGAGAATACAGCAAGATGGGGCAGGACAAGCAAGCTTTCCCATGATTTTCTTCCCTTCCACGCTGTGGAGTAGAAAAGTGAAATCAAACTCAGTAGCAAGAAATATATTGCATTGGTGCTGGGTCTCTAAGCTCATCCCCACCTGGTGCATTGGAATTCAAATATTTAATTCCTGAGTTTTTCCTTTTGTCAGATACACCTTTTAGTGTGATATTCTGATCTTCATTCTGCCTGATGTGTGGGAAATGTGTATATACTCATACCCATATACTGCCAATGTGTTCTTTTAAGCAGATACTTCTGAAGCAGGAGGGAATTATGTATTAAATACCAAAGAATTGTACTCCTAACTTTGATCTCTGAATCAAGGGAAACAAAGCAGATTTGCACAACACAATCACTTGCAAATTGCCTCTCAGGTTATCAGTGGGGATTGAATCCTAGAATGGAGAAAGATGGATTTGCCAAATCTCCGGGAATTCGAATGTGTTTTCTTGTTAACATGTTAAGGCACAAAATCCCTGTGCCATTTCTGGGTCAGCAGTTGAAGACAGTGAGATTTGGGTTACCCACAGGGAGTAGAATCTGGTAGAGGGGACAGAAGATGCAGTTAGCTTCCCTGATTCAGTCTACAGCATCATCAGAGTGATTATCTCATGGAAGAAAGAGGAGAAAGACAGTGTGACAGCCTATGTCCAGCACTGCAGCATGCTGGTGGCAGACAGTATACATTTATAGCTTGTATTTAATGCAGAAGTGGCCTTTCATGCACAAAAATGAAGATTTATTTCTCCAGAATATCACAAAACACTTATTACCTGGAAAACGGTCCCCAGTCCTTTGGATTAATGACTATGTTATCATGTCATATTTGTTTTCCCATAGTACTGAATCCAGCCTATTTAGACCTATCTGAAAAGCTGGACCTGGTGTATGAACCAAGAATAGTGCCTCCAAATAGGGGGGGACTCTCTAATCAAACCTTGTCATGTTTTTTTCAAATTTGCATTGTGTTCATGTCCTTCTTAGGAGAGAGAAGGCCTACAAAGGTATCTAGGCCACCTAATTACAAATAATAAGATTTACAAAAGCATCTAGATTATTGAGTCTGATTGGTTTTCAATCTCCAAATCTCCATGAAGTATTTATTTAACACTTAAGACCTCTCATTGCTCGTGTGTGTCTGTCTCCTGGTCTCATCTGTAGTGTCTTCAACACTGGAGGAATAGGAGACTTAAAACCTTGTCTTGCATCCCTAGTCTTTGGCCACTGTTAGCATTCTTGTTCTGTTGGAGAAAGAGACTTTTTTTTCCCTCCAAGACAGAGATTATAAACACACTTAAATGTTTTGGAATAGCTGACCTTACACTGAACAATTGATGACCAAAATCACAAACTACCCTGATTTCAGGTTCAAATCTTATCTCTCTTAAACACCATCACCCCAATAATCTCCTTGCACTGACAGATCACATGCAAAACCAAGTGGAGAATCATATGTAAAAAAAAAAATAAATAAAAGAGCAATCGGTTCTTCATAGAAAAGAGAGACTACTTTAATTACTGCCAACAGACAGTGACCTTGAAATTTCTAGTATATTTTAATTTTATCAGCCATTCAGATACTGGATTGATGGGGACAGTATAAGTACCTGGGCTGAACCCACTAAATTATTAGACTGATTTCTAGCTGAAAACATTTCAGTAAAAGGGTTATATGTTTCATTTAGATAAATAATGATAGGATCTGCAACTATTCTTGCTGGCATGAAAATTCTGGGGTCTGTCATTCTGTGTCCTTCAAGGCAAAAGAATGGATCCAAAGTCAGGATTTTTATCATGACACTTCTATATTTGGTGTCTTTCATAAAGGTCCTATACTTAAATTATTTTGACAGATTGTCAGTTTCCATTAAAAAAAAAGAAGTTTTTAGCCCTCCAGACTATGGCAAAAAACCTCTTGACTAAATTTGAAAATCAGAAGGTAATTCAAATGCCAAATTTATTTTTTTAACACCATGATATCTTGTGATTGGGTTGCAGTGAGCCTTGCTCATTATTTTTGAAAACTTAAGGCCATCCATCCTGTGTGTCAGACTGGGTCAGAAGGAAACCACATCCTTTCTCCCTTCAGAATAAAGCCACTTTACATGCAGCCTGTTGACTTTGTCTTCCACAGCACCTGGCAGAGTTGACAGCCAGCTATAGGACACTTAAACTGGAGATTTTGCAAGACCCACTGGAGCACTCAGTCCTTCTCAAGGTCTGCTAGGGAAACCCATTGTCAGCTATTCCAAGCGTGTGTTTAACCCATTTCTTCAAGAGGAAAGTAGCAATTTAATTTTTCACTGTCAATTCCATGTCTCTCAGCTGAGCATCACACACTGCACCTGCAGCTCCCAGTGTCCCTGAGGGCTCCAGCCCCTGTGCACACTAAGCCTCTAACTGGATAGCAGCCCTCCTCCAGGTCACAGGATTTTAAGGGACAGAACAAGGTTTAAGGTTAACTTACTTCTTTTGGGAGATTATAAGTAATTAAGTAAGGCAGGCATGTGAAAAGATGCTGTGGATGGCTGCAGGGGGACACAGCATGGGGGCCTCCTGCCCCTCTGGTTGCAAGAGTGGGTGGGGATTGCCAGGCTGACAGGGAGCAGGCACTGGCATGGGGACAGTCAGGCCAGTATTGCAGGTGGCCACATGTACAGCTCCCTGAGCCATCTGCTCTGAATTAGACTGGATTAGAGACACAGCATAGACAAATCCCTTGCTGCTTGTGTGAGATAGATTTAACCCATGTGAAATGGCTTAGAGGAAAGGGCTGCCTCTCTCACTTGTTAGGGAAAGGCAATGAACAAGGAGAGCTTCTACAGCCAGGTAAAATAAGCAGCAGCCCTAAATGAGAGACAACACTTTGGCAAGCAGTCTTTGTTTTGATAGCTCCAGCACAAAGTAAAATAATATCAGGACAGGTACCAAGAGCTCCATGCAGGATTTTCTGAAGGCAAGAAAAAACACAGATAAGCAAAGAAGTCAGTACGAATAGCCCTGGATTCATAATCGTTTTACAGAGAGGAAGGGTACATAATAGGAATGGACAAATCTGAGGCACAACGTCCTTAAGCAGCATTTACATCACCGCTTCAAAGAAGAAAAAATCTATTTCACTTTTGACTTTCCTAGGTGGTTGTCTTGCCATGGAAGCAACAAAACAAACAAAAAAGAGCTGCAGAACAAGTCTGCTGTTTGTATTTCAGGAGTCTTTGCTTTTTATCAAGTTCATAATTATTTTGCTTACTTTCTGCATACATTCTGCTCCCTGAGAGGCTTTCCTGAACCCAATTGTCATGACCCACCACGGCTGTGTAGCCCTCAGGTTTGTGAGGTACTCATTGTGCTTACTTACGCTTTCTCCACCTATGTAATGGCCCTTTGGCAGAGTTAATCTTTGCTTCTTTCTTTTCTAAAGAGCTGCTGGTTCTGCCTTACAAATGCCCACTTTTCCTTGTGAATGAAGCACACTGGAAAACATAAGGGAACAATGAAGCAAAGGTGCTGGTCTCTATGTTTAGCTCAGAGAAAGTAAAAAAAAAAATACAGTTCCAAATGAAGTCAAGCCCTGTACCTGCCTCCCTAAATAAAATACAGAGTAGCGTTCACTTTTCCATGTTACTTGCACCCACAGTTCGACTTCTTTAAAATGAAAGTTCTCCTTGTCTTTACAATGTTTGGAAGCAAAGAAGGGGGAAGCAGTGAACCCAGTGCCATTGAGGCTTTAGGTTTTAACTTTTATATTTTTCAAATCCTGTACTGCCTAGTGTGTAACTCTGAAGTTTCATGCGGGGGTGAGGGGGGGGCGAACTTGGGGTAATTACATCATTAAGTGAAATTATAATTGGACAATTAACCCTGATATGCAAATGAACCAAACTTACAAAGGTATGAAGAACCCATGACCCAGGATCCATCTTGGGTGTACCCTATTGACTAGGCAGCCCAGGGTGTACCTTGGAAGGCCATTCAAATAAATACCTACATTTGGTCCCTTATTCTTGTCTAGTCTCTCTTTTCAGGTGGCCACCTCAAGGCATCACCATGCAAGAGACTGAAGCAAGGTTGGAAAAAAAGCAAATAAAAAGGGAGAAGAGAAACACTATAGTAAAGGCAGAGACTAAAGGTTCAGAAAATGTCATAAGAAGAAGGAAAAATGCCTTTTCTTTCCAGATCCTGTGCAAAAATAGACCTTCATCAGACAGTTTACATCACTGTTATATCAGGAAACTGGAAAGATTAACACAGTTTCAAGCAAATTTTGAGACATGTTACTGAGCTCTTTTACAATAATAAAAATTAGAATCAATTAAAACCAATGGAATTCTCCCAGACCTATATACATTATATTGTCTAGGAATGAAAGAGGGGTTTTTTTTGTCATCTCTAGTCAGAAATGACTGATTAATAAAGAAAAAAAAAAAAAATACGTGAGTAGGCCATTTCTCATGAGGTGTATTTTTTTGCACAATATTTCAGGAAAATATAGCAGAACTGTCAAGAAAGGAAATTTCAGCTCCTTTTCACAAATAAAAAACATAGTTTTCCATTGGAAATGTTTTTTCTTCTATTATGAAATGAAAAAAATACAACTGAACAATGAAAAATAAATTAAAGAATGGTTCTCTTTGTATCCTGGTTGGAAATGATTGCTTTTTTTCAGTATTAAATTTTCACAGAATGAGAAATCTATTTCCTATGAAGTGTTAAAAAAGACATCCATATGACTAACTTTGACATAAAGAAATGCTATACTTCCAAAAGCTCTAATTTTATATGTCCCTTAAGACTATATTAGCCACATGACAGTTCTGGAAGTGTGCTGTGCTATGTCATTTGATTATGCTGCAAAACTTAACAGAAACATCATATTCAGCATATGTTTTGGTTGGTCCACACATTGGTTAAACAGCTCTGTATACAATAGAATTAAACTAGTAACAAATTTTGCAGGCAAATACTTTAAGCATGATATTCAGATTTTATGGTCCTTGTGACAGGCATAGTCTTGTGTCTTACTTCTGAATGGGATCCAGTAGTTGTACAACACAGGTTTTCCTGCATATTACTGGAATATATCTTAGTTAGCTGTATTACTCGACGAAATTTGGAGAAAATGCTGTTGTCAATTCCAGAAAAATTCTTAGAATAATTCTGGTAAATATGATCAAAATATTCCTGGATGCTGTTCACACTTGACCACTTTACTTATAAACCAAACTATACAGTTTTTCAAAAAATTTTCTGTATTTTAGGGAAGAAGTGAACTATTTGCCTGTTGTGATACTTTAATTGCCAAATGGCCCCAAGATCATATGTTAAGTGGCACAAGTAAGGTCAAATGAGATTGCTTACAGGATACAGCAGACATCCCACTGAATTACAGAAATGTCAGCTTGGCTTGCTGTATTATCTCTGACAATTTTAGCAGCAGGTTCACAGGTGCTCTGTGATTGTAAGCTAAATATAACCCCTTCTTTAGTTTGACAATAAATTCTATCCAACAAGCCTGACTGAAGTCTCCATGTACTGGGTTTTTGTGACACGGTTTTGGCAAGGGGGGCTTCATGGGCAGCTTCTGTGAGATGCTCCCAGAAGATTCTCCCATCTCTGACAGAGCCAATGCCAGCCTACTCCAAGATGGAATCACCTCTGGCCAAGGCCAAGCCCATCAGCATCAGTAGTGGTGCCTCTGGGACAACAGATTTAAGAAGGGGTGAAAAAAACTGTGCAAATGCAGCGAGACCCTGTGGGAAGCCCACACTGGAGCAGGCTACTGGCAGGACCTGTGGGAAAGGAGCCCACACTAGAACAGGTCTGCTGATAGAACTTGTGACTCTGTGAGGGACCCACGCTGGAGCAGCCTGTTCCCAAAGGACCGAACCATGCAGAAAGGACCCGCTCTGGGGCAGTTCATGAAGAACTGTAGCCTGTAAAAAGGTCTGATGTTTGGAGAAGTTTATGGAGGATTGTCTCCAATGGGTGCAACCACAAGGTGGGGCAGGGGAAGAGTGTGAGGAGTCCTCCCCCTGAGGAGGAAGCAGCATCGGAGACAATGTATGATGAACTGACCACAGCCCCCATTCCCTGTCACCCTGTGCAGCTGTAGGGGGAGGAGGTAGAGAAAATCGGGAGTAAAATTAAGACCTGGAAGAAGAGAGGGGTGGGAGGAAGGTGTTATAAGATTTGGTTTTATTTACTGTCACCTTTCTCTGATTTGGTTGGTAATAAATTTTCCCCCAGTCATGTCTCTTCTGCCTGTGACAGTAACTGGTGAATGATCTCTCCCTGCCCTTATTTCAACCCACAAGCCTAAAATTTGTATTTTCTCTCCTCTGTCCAGCTGAGGAGGGAAGTGATAGAGCAGCTTTAGTGGACAGCTGGTGTTCAGCCAGGGTGACCCCTTCACACACCAGTGAACAGCTCACTGAAGTTTATTTAAAATGTTAAAAAAGAAGTCCACACATGCAAGTCTTTCTGACGGATATACAGAACATAATTGAAGGGAAGATCAGTTTGTCTCTTCCATTTAGCTCTGTTTACTACCGATGTTGGAAGTTTCTGTGGTTTGCTGCTAATTCTTTTAGCTGGCACTTCATAATTACATGCTCAGACATCTGTTATTTAAGATAGATGATTGTCCTCAACAGCTCTTAATAAAATTAAGACACACCCTTATGGAGGTCTTACTTAATTACTAATCTCATGGCATCTCTGTAATCTTTCTGATGCACTCCTCCTGTGTGTCCCTCTGATCTGGCTGTTCCTGCCAATGCTGACTGCTATGTGGCAAAACAATACCATTGTCACTTCCAATTACCCTGGCAGGACCTGAGCCAAAGGCTGTGGACCTAATGAGCTGTACCCAATCAGGAGCAAAATGGGGCTCCGTTTCTATGCCCTGGGTGATAACTACTTTGTAAGAGTGATCCATTCTTGGTTACCTTGGCAAGTGGAAATAAACATAAGTGCATAATTACCCAGCGTGATCTCCTGCACAGCCAGGGTGGGGAGAGAATTGGGTAGCCATGAGAAGCACGGGGAGATCCACAGTCCGAGTCATTGAACACATTCTGCTGCTGTAATAGCAGCATCTGTCTTTGCTATTTAATACTCTCATTTGTAGCAAACAAGAAAGGGCATTAGGCCTGTTTCTGCAGGTCTGAAAAACAATCAGAACCTCCCACTGACTTCAGGGGGAGCAGAAGCAGGTGCTTTGCAAGGACATAGTACTGCTGCATGCTCTTTAGATAAGGCTAGAGCAAGAGCACTGTTAAGAAAAACAGACAATAAAGAGGAGCAGAGCACTTAGGCTGGGATTAATTTTACCTACTTTTAGCCATCTAAAACTTTAGTACCTAACATATATTAGTCATTTAAACTCCCTCTGCGGAGGGAGGGATGCACTTCAAGAGGCTGATCAGTCCTTTCTGCTCCACCAGCAGTATACAGTGGTGTCTTTTACAGAATTAGGATGATGTAGTCTCCCATAAGCAGGTCACATAAAGTCTCTGAATGGCCACTAGCAGCAAAGATAGTTAAATCCTTTGGGGATGACCCAAAATCTGACTCTAGTTAATAAGCACAATCCTCTTTCCACTACCTTTACCTGGATATATATTAGTCCATAGTAGCCAAGGAATAAATTAATACTCTCAGAGGACCTGGGTGCACTACTTTATGCAAAAAAATGTTTAAACCTAAGGTACTGTGGAAATGTACGGAGCCAACCAAGCGATGATGAGACTAAGAAATATCTTGCTTTTTTGGCTGTCCATTTCAGCTTTGATCTTTCCTGGCAATCTACCTATTGGCACTTGATGCTGTGACAGTACAGGCTTGCCCAATCCTCCTCTCAAGCTGAAATTCTGTATGTGTAGGGAGAAAACAACAGGGATGAATGACACAGAATCCACATAAGACGCAGATAAATTCTTGGGTGCCTATTATATCTTATGAGACAAAACCCCTGGTTTTGATCAATCCTGGAAGAGTTTGACAAGGGTATATTTGACATGTTCCAAGTAAGCCAACCTTGCAATAAATCACATTTACCATGCTAACCTTTACTGAGTAGCACTGAGTTTGAATAAGTGTTGCATGAAGGATATTAAGACAGGCTTAATGCACAAAGTTTTATTAGTGGGGTCTGGAGGTGAAGATATATATATGCCAGCTTCAAAGTTACTGAAGGTATTAAAAGCAATGGGAACAGAAAGACAGAGTTGGAGGGAAAAGCCAAAGGAAAGCTTCTCCCTGTGACTAGCTGGGAGTCATCACCAGGCAAGCATTCCCCTCTTCACTCTCCCTCAAAACAGTGGCTTATGATAGTGATAGCAGCCATCCTCATCCCTGCCCCCCAGCATTTCATGCCTACATCAGGACCTGTGCCAGATCCTAGTGGGCTGTTCCCACTCGTGATGCTTTTCATGCTGACTCTGGCACACTTAGCTGGACACAGGCACTGCACAGAGATTGGCACAAAGCTTTGGTGCATGTGTTTCACTGGATAATCCTGACCAGGCATGTAGGTGGCCACTGCCTATTACTGCAACCCTAGGGTATATTACTGTGTCCCGCAGCTGTAGCAAGGAGGAGAGAAGATCCAGCAGGCAGGAATTGTGCAGCAAGATTGATTTATTTAATTATTTTGCAAACTCTTTTATAGACTTTTTTCTTCATAGTCTAATTGGACAAAAGATCAGCCACCCCTTGGGGTGATTGGCTAAAATCCTAAAACATCCATTGCCAAAATATTTTTCTACTATACCATAAACAATACTTTACCAGGCTGCAGGTGTTTGGTTGTTTACATAACTCTGCTACCTCTTCTGTGAGAGAGAAAAGTCTGTCACAGGCTTAGAAAATAGCAAGAAAATCCTTGCTAGCAGCATTTTTTTTATCTACAACTGCCTATTTTGCTATGCTCTAAGCTTAGTGTTTCTGTCATATTAACTAAAAGTCGTAAGACGAGCTGTAGGAAAGGTGTAGGAAGGGCAATTCTCCACGCCAATGGCAATTGCATCCTGTAAGAACTGTCTGTATTATCAGTATATAAGCTTGAAGGTATAAGAAAATGAGGCAAACCATATGAGAGCAACAGAACAAAACAAGGGAAAATACTGCCCTGACAGCTCAGACAAAGCCCTTCCACAGGAGCCCAGGTGAGCAGTTACACTTTGTTTTGAGCAAAGACAGCAAATGGAAAGTGTTCAGTTTCACAGTGATTGCAGCACCTAAGGCACTGTGCAAGAAGAGAATGTCTTTTGGTTGTAGATTTCTATATTCTAGAATTACTTTTCCTTAAGGCAAAAAACCCCACCCCACTGTACTAAAAACACATTTTGTTGCACAATTCTGAAAAATGCTGCAGCCTGGCTTACAAAGTTTCCAAACAACAAGTGTTTGTATTTCTAATTAAATTAAATTGAAAAAAGTGTCATATTTTCTTTCCCTCAATATCAAATTTTAAGTCTATTTTTATAACACATTCTATTTGTTTAAAGTAAAATGAAATGTGGAAAAATATTTGCCACTTTCACTTCTGCACTTAAAAATCAAATCATTGAACTGGAATCAGCTTTAATGAAACAACTTTTTCTGTAGAGAGGGTTGGTATAATGTGAAAATATTAAAGCATTTCTTTGAACCATGTTCTACATAGCCTTTTGTCTTTCCCACGTGTATGTTTTTCAGCTCACAGTTCCCCTTAACCACCTGCATTACAGAAACTTGCATATACACATCCCAGTTTTTACTGTGATATTCTTTTTTCTTCCGACAATGTCCTCTTTCTTTGATTCTCTACCTTCTTGTCAAGTTCTCTTCCCCTTCTTTGTTGTGCTCTCACTCTCCTCTTTTGCAACACATCCAAGGGAAAACCTGGAATAAAAATTTCAAAAAAGGCTACCTACATGTGTTGTGGAGATAGGCATCTTTCAAGACTTTGTAATTGCCATGAGAAATCCAAGCAGGTTGTCTACTCCCTTTGAGGCCTATGCTCCCCAGTGCAACCTTTTGGAAGAATAAAATTCTTCCTTCTCATTCAGCACAGAACCAAGGACACCAGATCCACTGTCTTCCTTTAGAAACTAAGTGGCAAAGGTGTGCTCTTCTTCCCCTGAACATTTCAGATTTTCTCCCTTGAATGTCCTAGATAGAGGAGAGAGAGATGGCCATTGGTTAGTAAGTCAGACAATCATAACTGAATAAAATTATTCTGACCTTGAATAGATCATTAAGTTCTTGGATGCTTCACAGAAAGAGAAATTCCACTTTGTTCGGTGAGGGAGCCTAAAGTCAATGGCACAGGTTAGTAACCTGATGTTTGCACAGATTACATGACATGTACACTTTGTCAGTCAAATCCTGTTCACAGAGAGTCAAAAACTGACCCCTGTCTCAGACCCAAGATCACACATTTCTGGAACAGCCCTCCTTTCATGTTTCTTCTCAAATATTCTGGCCTTTCAACCATGTATTTCCAATTTCTTTTGCTGGGCTCTGAGTATGAGGAGAAGAACTTAACTGTGTTTCTACTCCTACAAAAAACACTCAGTCATCATCAGTCATAACCCACTGTGAAGACACAATGCAAATAAAACCTGCCTCTGCCTTTATACAAGAAAGAATGCTTCCTTTTCAATAATAGGTTAAAAAAAAAGAGATGGCAATTTCCAATTAACATCCTCTGTATTCCTCTGTGCTCAGTGTTTAAAATAAGTTGATTGAGGTTATAAACTGTGCACACAGTGATAATGTTGCCAATGCTGACCTTGTAAAGCACAACTCTGTTTTATGAATCAATCATCCCTGCCTGGAGAAAGAGGCGGAGAAACCATCAAGAGAGCAGGTGAATGACAAGTGCCTGCAAGAATACGAGTACCAAACTAAGCAAATTTATCTCTCCACCCACAGTATGGCAACAGGGAAGCCCTATTCATGTGTAAGGTTACTGTTTTATGCTGATGGTACATAGGTGTGCTACATCCCAGAAAATGCAGTGCAAAACGGTGCCTCTTAGTGGATGCTTGGCATGCTACAGGGTGTGGCATCACAATTTGGGTCACGGCCATGCTGAGGGCTCAGGATCAGTTTCTGTGGTGAGTCTCTGCACCATGGCAGCAGCTTGCTTGGTCTTTCTCCTCACTCACAGGTATATCAGATTAATAGATTTCATCCCAGTGATCATCGTCTGCTATGCTGGCTCACCTACTTCTGTAAGGCAAAACCATGAAGATCAGCAAAGGCCAGCCACAGAAATAGTCACTCTGGCTAGAAGAGGCTAGAAATTAGCAGCCAGTAACTCATGCGATGTAAGAGATGAAGGGAAGAAGGAAAGGTTCTAATATGGAGAAAGGATGTCTCTAGGTGATCTGGTCCATCCAAAAGGGGAGATGTAATCTTGCCTTTGAGTTCACCCCTGAGCAGCCAAAGGATCCCCTGAGCCCTTTGCTCAGCCACTGTCAAAGTGCTACACATGCTTGTAATCCTTCTGCTGGAGATGCCGCTATATCATTCCAAATGGCTAGCGCAGGAAACATTTCTACATGTTTATGCTTGCAAATTTTCCTATTCTACTGGGTGTTCAGACAGGCTCACAAAAGCAGCTGTAAATGAATTAGAAGGCAAATTGCTCTGCACACTAGAAGATCAGAAAGAAAATGCAAAGAGAAAGATAGACATTAATGCTGTATTTGCTGTAAACAAAGAATTATGTTTTTCTTTTCATATCCTCAATGACTCTAATGGGGCAAGGCAAAAAAAAAAGAAAAATAAAAAGAGGAGGCAAGAAAACAATTCTGTTAGGAAAAGGGATAGCACATGCCTCTCCTCTGGACCATCCTATGTCTCAAAATCAACATAAAATGTCACCTCCTCCAATTGATAGCAAGCTCCTTGAAATGCAAAAGTGCAGACCACAGAAAAGTGGTCGCATGTATGACATCACAATAACATGAGATTTATTTGCACCAAAACAGTTGAGGAACTATTGGTATTCATAAAACATTCACATACCAGCCCCTTTGTATTCAGGAAATTTAGAGACAACCAAAACTAGAAAAGACTCACAGGAACAAGAACATCCGAAACTGAAGAATTCCTTCACCATAAATAATGACTATGATAGTATAAAGCTGTTCAATTTTAAGTGTTCTAATTGAGAAATTTCATAAAGCTTTTGAAATATTAAAAAAATGTTTAATTTTCCAATATACGTATGAAATAGTCAAATACTGGTTACTTTTCAGGCAGACGAAACAGGTGTAATTGATTCACTGAGTCCTGCTAAGACTGAAAGCTTCTCAGACCATAATTTATTTACACGGTAACATTTTGGTTCTTTCCTTTTGTCCCTTAAACTATGAAGATAAGAAGAAATACTAGAAAACAGTAGAACACATGTTTATTCCTTCATTCTTTCCTGAAATAAAAAAAATACCTGAAAACAACATAAATTCCATCAGATTTCATTAAAAATCAATTATTTAATGGTCCAGTGTTCATTTCTGCAGAAGAGTGATAAACTAAATATCCTTGGTACCTGCCCAAAGGGAGAATTTAGATTACCTAAGCTGTTACATTAGCAAGGGTTCTATCAGGCAGCCAAACAAGTGGTTTATATTCATAGTGCTCCATACATATTACCTTGCAGGGTGGTGGTGGGGCTCTAAACTTTTATGTAGTCATCGTTCCACGAACATAAATGTTGCTCTACAGTCACAACATTTCACAGCACTGCACTTTTCACCTGCGGAGCATCAAATACATCAGAAGCTGTGCAAGTACTACTTTCATTTCACAGATGGGAAAACAGAGCAGCCAGAGACACACAGCAGCTGAGAAGAGAACACTGCCTTGATAACTTCCCATAATGACACAAGTCTGGACTTGCCCCATTTAATTTTCAGAAATAACTAAGAAAGCTAAGTGGAAGCTGTCAGTAAGGGAAGGGGAAGGAGATGGGGAGAGAAAGATACATCCAGAATGCAACTGAGACTGGCTCCTCTAAGTTCAGCTTTATCTCACTCATGGTATGTGTAAAATGGGATGTGTTGAATGCCACCCAATTTCTCACTTTGGGCCATACTGTTGCCTAGACGAGTGATTCATATCTTCAGCACACTGAGAAAACACATGGTCACATCAGTGTATATTAATCCAGCAACACTGGACAGCTTTCCCCCAGACAGCTAAAATCTATCTCCTTAGTTTTAGCTAATCCTCATCACAGGTCCTGGGCTAGGGAGCCAACCTTTCCCTAAGTAGTCCTCTCCAATGCACACCTCCATACCTCTTGAAGCCAGGCTGGCGTTTGCTCTGGACAACACACCATATCAAGTGCGTTGACATCAGCTCTGTGACATTTGCAAGCCACAAAACCCTTCAATCTTTTTTAATTCAAATATTAATTTATGGTTAATGTTAACATCCATTTACTGAGTTTTACATTCTGAGAAAGCACCGACATTTCAACCACAGGTCCTCACAAACTGTGTAGTAAAGACATTCAACATCCAAGAGGTATCTCTAAGTTGAAGCATCCAATCACACACCCTTGCTACTCTGACAGGAATTCTCATTGACTTGTTACTAATGAACATCATTATAGTGCTGAAGGAGCTGGCAGTGCAAGGACACTCTCCAACATCTTTAAAGAGTTGTGGCAGTTGAGGGAAGAAAGGCAAATATTACAAATTACTTCCAAACAGAGAGGAAGGAAAACACTTTTAAGGAGAAAAGGAAACATCAGAGTGTATCTAATCTGATCTGCTAAAAAATCCCACAATCCCACAAAAGAAACAAAGCCAAAAAAAAAACCCAAACAAAAAACCAAACAAACCAAAAGACACACAAACACTCAAACCTGTCAGAGGTTTCATTTTAATGGATTCTACATCCAGTCTGAAACCAATTGGTTAGAGAAACCAATCTGGTTAACCAGATGGAATCCCAGCCTCACCACCTGAGTTAGCACACTAACACCTTTAGGACTAAGATGGTGAAAGTGTTGTATTCCATGCCATGACAAAAATATTTCCTCCAAACAAGTTTGATAGAAGCTTTGTAGATTTCTCTGCACATTTCTTGGTCCACATCACAGGCCCCTTACTCACAACCAGAGGTTACTGTCCACAGATGCTTCCAAAAAATGAAACCAATGGTTGTCCATGACTGTGTCACTGTAGATTTCAAGTGTATTGATACTCTTAATGTTGGGGTTCCTCCCCCCTGGCGTGGGGTCCTGGGAGAGGGGTCCCAGGGTGGAGGCATGGGGTTTCCCTACTCCCTGGTCAGCCTCGTTCCCCATTGGTTGTTTTGTGTTCCCCTGCCTGGAAAGGACCCTCGGGTCCCGTGATTGTTCAGTTCTTGGCCAAGTCGCCGACCAGGTGGCTGGAAAAATAAACATCTCTGAAAATATCTACCAAGAATCGGTCCTTATATTCTTTTCCACGGGCCTCGTTGTTTGATACATGTGTTGCAGGAATCCCCACTGCAACACCTTAAGGCTGTTGCAAAGTAAATATCTGAAAGACTGAAAATAAGAGGTCTTTGTATGACCAAATCATCTTAGTTTTTAAACACAGGACTATGTTTTTTAAAGTTATGCAAGCAAAATCAGATTTTGCTAGAGACAGTAATAGTAATTATCATAAATTTCACAAACACAAATCTCCTGTTGGACATTTTCATTGTTTTGCTTACTAGTTTCAATTCAAGGATAATCCTACAGATTGAGCACTGCAATAAGATGCTGACTAATGTTTTACATGCAGGAACAGAGTAACTCGAGTCTTGTGTGGGCCAGTATTGTTTGGTTTACACAGTCAATATCAGATGTCCTCATTAAAAGCAATATTGAAGTTGTACTCTGGCAATTTATTGCCCTAGCCATTAGCTATTGGTGGCTAAAACCTCACATATTGCAGTGATAACTGCAATATAATTTCACAGACAGACCAAAATATATGAACTTATATATTGCTTTCCTTTTGGGAAAGCAATCCAGCCACCTCAGAGAGCCTAATATGAAGCTCTGAGATCAGAAGAAGACCCAGAAGATTATCTGAGGAGAGCCTGTATCATCAAAGTTCTTGAACTTTTGACATCGTTCCCATTCAGGACTGTCTAGAAATGGGAAGTGAGAAGAACAATTGTGATCATGTGAAAATCGTGAAGAAATAATGAGCTCGGTGCTAAAAAGAATTCCTTCTCTCAGGATAGGTACATGGCAGTATATGGAAATCTGGTCTGAGCTTTAGAGACAGCTGCACTTAAGATGATGTTTTGACTTCCAAATCCTTGCTCTGTGACTTGGGGATGTTGCTTGTGGAGTCTAAGGAAGTTAAAATTGATTTATAAGAAATACGTCAACAAATACAAAATAAAGTGAGCAATAACCCAATCATGAGTACATATGCAATCAATTCTACATAGCTTTCTCTTTTTTCTCTTTATACATACAGTTATATGCAACTTATTTTTAGATACACACTGAAAATATAAAACCATAAAATATACACTCTCAGTATGTAACATACATGTATATTCACTACTCAATAATATTTCAACAAACGTGAAACTGGGAATCAAATAGTTAAAAACCTAGAAGTCAAATGTTTTAGAGCTCATGCTGAAGCAGATGTCTGGCTCTCCTCCACATATGGCAATGATTCTGTCTATGGGGTAGATGGAGGACATCAGGTGTCTTGAGGATTAAAAATCTCTCTGTAGCTAACAATTGAGAAGCTCTGAGAAAAGATTTACATTCTAGTCTTCCCCTGAGTTTCAGCATCTGACACAAAGTTTTTGGAAAGTAACTCTCCACTTTTAGACAATTAGTTATTCTGAAATGGCAAGCATCATTCACATCACCTCTGCTTCCCTGCTCTTCCCCCATTAAATATTTAACATTTATTCCCTGTTCATGGGACCAGAAAGAAAATGGAGGATTCAGGGAACATTGTTAGGGTTGGTATTAAAATTGTTTTTTCTTTCCTTCCTTGTGCAGCAATAGCATTTTCCAAAATTTGGAGTTAGATAACAGGGATGTTTAACTCTGTTCTGGATGCCCAGCTGCATATCAAGTGTTTGAATGGGACTGGCAGAATGTGAGACCTGTGAGATGACATGCCTTCATGAATTGGCAACTGGAAGGCAAAGTAAGCCTGTTTTAACTCCCATTCCCTTCAGCTGTGCAGTTAATTTGAATACAGATGGGTATCTAAAACAATAATAGGCATCCCTTTTTAGGGAGCAAAATCCCACCGGTGGTGATGGGAATTAGGTATTGGTCTTTAATGATCCTCTCAGCTGACAGAGCTTTGAATGAGCCCATTTGGCTTTGTGGCGCAGCTTAGCATGCACAGATTTGTGTGTCAGTTTACTTGAATATTCTCAGTTTTTAAAGGCACTTTATTCTCCTGCTCATCAGTGCATTTGCTGCACCAAACAAGGCTCATGCATTTATTAGCTTATGGGTCAGTACAAATGGGGTAAGTGATAACTGATGAGTAAGAGAGACTGGCTTAACAGGAGACATCTCTCAATCTAGGATGGAGTTATGCTCAGAAACCTGCACATCCCTCATTTGCCACAGGGTGGAAACAATCTCAGGAACGCATCTCCATAAAATTGCTGCAACTGTTCAAATGCAGTGGTTAGATGCCATATGCTGTATATGCAGATGCAGATGAAGATGATAGCTTGGAACAGCTCTGAACCGAGCACATGATAGGGCTTTAAGTAACTGCCTGAGTACTTCTTTACACCCAAGGAAACAACATGGCTCCTCAGGTGCTTTTCTAATCTGGTATTTAAACAGTACACTAGTTTTATAAAATTCCTTGTAAAACATGTTGTTTCTTAATAAACTAGATAACTATAAAGACTTAGTGTACTAATAAAAGGAAGAAGAGCTCAGATCTGCAAATGCATTTAAGTACTTAATGCCCCTAGGCAATTGGCTCCCATTAGATTTTGAATGGGCGAATTAGGACATAAACTGCTCTTCTGAGCTCAGGCCAGAGGATTTCTCTCCTACATCACTAATTTGGGGAGATTTTCTAATGATCAAAGACAGATATATCTCTAAAGAGAGACTTTTGATGGTGGAGAGAGGAGATGGCATAACACACATCCCTTTTTTCCTCTACTGACTTAAATAACTGATTTGAAGAGAAGCACAGAATGCTCCTGTTCCTCCCAAATGAGGGACTAGTTAAGCTCGTTTGACTCGAGGCAGTGGTGTGTCTTGCAGTGCAGCAGCCTACTCCTGGTGAGCCAAGGAAGTGATCTTTACACTCTCCTTTTTCCCCACTTGCTAAAAAAATAGACTTCTGTCCCCTTGAGATGCAAATCCAACAATCTTGCAATCTCTTAATATTCAAATTGGGCTGAGAAAATGTTCAGATTTCTGTCTGTCACACCTGGTCCACTCCTACTCCAGTCTTTTTACCCACAGCTGCCTGTGGGTTCTTCCTGCTTTTCCTTTCACATGACATAGGTGTAAGGGACTTTTATTTTGAGAATTATGTTCAGTTTGTGTTTTAAAGCAGATGGCATTTCCAGTGCAACACCAGGGGGTTTAGCATAGTCAGGAGGTTTCTCTGGGAAAACAGCAGCTTAGTACCAAATGAGCTGATCTGAAGCCTGTATGAGAAAACCTGTGGCTTCAGAACTGCCCGGTTTTTGGGGCTGTCTGCTTCAGGGGCACTTTGAAGCATTTATCCCCAGGGCTAGCACCAGCCCAAGCTTTGCAGTGGCTGCAGTACAGGGAGCCCTTCGAGCCAGTGTGCTGAGACTGGCATTTTGAGGGCTGCACAGACAGGGCTTGCTCCGAGCAGGATTAGCCGGGTAAATAACTGGCAAGAGAGACGTTTGCTGGCAAACTTTCCTGCCACTTTGCCATTCCCCTCCAGATATGTCACATCTCTTACTCAGTAGATCTCCACGTGCCCCCGCAGTGCAAGCGCGCTCTGCACAGTTTCAGTTTCAGGCACTGTGGTTAATCACTGTCATTTCAGCATCTGGATGCTGGGAAGGGCTCCCGGGCTCTTCTGCACAGACCTGTGAAGCTGTTTGCTTTCCCCTGACCCATAAAGCAAAGAAGAAAAATGGTGACAAGTCATTAACAAGATATTCCGTGTTTCATTTTATGAGTGCCAGCTGTTCCCCAGCAATCACTCATATAAAACCAGCACTAAAACCTGACTGTTGTGGCATGTGAGAGCAGACCACACGAGCACTGAGCAGCTTTCCAGTTACAGATAGAGTGGATGGTGCCATGGCACCATGTGGGCCAGCAGCTCCCCAGGACCGGGAATGCTGGGAGCTGCTGGGGATCCCAGGGGTAGCAGGGAGGGACCCTGACAGCCTGAGGGGCACCGGGGCAGCCCCAGCCCGGGACATTTTGGGCATGTCTCCTGAGGATGGGGGAGGCCAAGGCAAGGCTGAGACAAGGGCTGGTGGGTCTAAGCAGGGCAGGGCTGTGGAGAGCTGCAGCCCAGCCCTGTTGGGTGCTGCTGGGGCTGGCGCTGGTGTCCCTAGGAGACTGCCACAGGGTCCTGGGCCATGGGAAGTGTGGGAGCAGCCCTGGAGGACTGGACAAGGGTAGGCAGGGCTTGGCAGATAGACAGAAACGGAGTGGAGGACTTTTATAATGAGGAAGACCCTGACTTAAGCAACTCAGATGGGTGAGTATCTCAGTGCTGCCACAAAGCTGTGACAAGTCCATGACATATGGTAGAGGCTTGGCCAAAGTCTGTGTTTCCTTGGTAATGAAAATTATTGAAACCATCCTGAATCCAGCCAAAAGGGGCAACCAAATAACGGCTACAATTATAGCAATTTTGGAGTCAAAGCTGGCTCCATTCTTTTATTTAAGGACTCTCCCCTGAAATCTAGCTAATATCAAAATTAACCCCTACAAACCCTTTCTGCTAATGCTTGGAAAAAATGCCTGTCCTGGAAGACTGAGTATCAAACAAAGAATACTCACTGCGTTGCTTGAATAGATTCCTAAAATAACTGGTAAGACATCAAGGGCTGGGAAGCAATTCAGATCATCATTTTCTAAGTTTGTACCTCCAAACTGGGAAGGAGCTATAGTGTTTGCTACTGATTCCTATGAATCTAGCTTGTTTCAAGCCAGAAACACAGCTTGGGAATCTCCAAAGACATTCTCATTACATGCCCAAAGATCAGTTCCTGCTTCATTCCATCAAAAATTTAATTTGTATGAAGGAAAAGACAAACAAAAAGGAAGAAAAAAAGTCCCAGTGGTGGAGAGCAGAGGACCTTCTGCAACATATGCTGTCTAAAATGAACACAAAATGCTAGTAGCCTCCAGCAAACACTTGGAAATTTAAAGATGCAACACACAGAAAATTAAGCCATAATTGCTTCCAACAATAGCAGCATAAGCCATAGCTAGTTATCACCTGAACCATCTGCTCCCCCAAGAAGCAGCTCTTAACACAGGCATGAGATAGAAAGATCCTCTCATTTCAGGCACATACTCAGTTCACACCAGAAAAATGGCAACAAAGATCAAGTGTTTTCCTCTGCATTTCAACATGCAGGAGATGCAACAGCAGGATTAGCCACAGAAAATACAAAGATAGAAATTGTATCAGTCATGAAAGTCTCTGCAGCACAAGCCCAGTCCTGTTTCACACAAATGCTGACAAAACTGATAAGCACATTTTCTCCTTACAGTCAGAATTTATAACCTGAAGTGGCTGTTATAATGGAAAAGTAAATGATCCCCTGATACTCAAATCAATCTTGTGAGAAATAACCTGAATAATGAGTTAACAATTGCAAGAGATGAAATTAAGACAAGAACAGTTAAATAAGGATCCAAAGGAACAGATAACATTTAGTATGGTATTGGAAACCTAAATTAGACTTTAAAATGTATGCAGAGACAGAGGAAGAAGGGGAGAAAATAAGGAACTGGAGCAGAGGCCTCAGATAAAGATGAGCCTTTGATGAGAAGTAATCAGAAGCAATGTCAGATTCACATTATTTGAGGAAAAATCCCCGCTTCAAATAGAATTTTTTATGCAACTAGCTTTTAGAGCTTGGCACTATAGGAGGATTTCCATTTACAATATGAAATACTCCAAAATGCTTACAGTTCAAATCAATTTGTTGTAGATGTGATTAGAAATTGTCTCTAAGATCATGCTGCAGCACAAGACGTGGAACAGAGCTAATAACATCTCCTTCACAGTTTGGTGCCTCACACTGATGGATGGTCTTCACCCAACAGCAGTACAAAAGAAGGAAAGTATTATCCCTGTTTTAAAGGAAGAGACTGGAATAGCTGACACTCCAAAATTACCTAGGACACTAATGACTAACTGAAAGCATCTATTGTAGAGGAAGGGGATATAGGATCCTGCCATAGGTCCTTGACTACAAAATCAGATTTGAAAAACAAAGAACCAGGAATAAGACATCTTAGTGTTTGCCAGTATTGGATTAGGTACTATGACCCTTGTTTTCCATCCAGGCTTAGTAAAACTGAGCTTTCCTTGAAGTCCTACTGAAAGCTGGAACATATGAGGATGGAATTTCTCTCATCTGACTGCATATGTCTCCAGTGTGACCATTTCACTGATTGCTCTTGTGCTCCAGCTTTATAACAAATGTGGAAAAATAGTCACTCCTAAGATGTGATTCAACTTGTGCTAAAGCAAGTGTTTAGGTCAGGTGAGAAAACTGATGTTCTCTCATTGCCCACAAAAGGAGCCTGGCAGCATTAGTTCAAATGTTAGCTCAGACATTCATTCTGCAGATGTCCATGAGATGAGTGGAAAATGATAATTAAACTCTAGGCAAAATGCTCTGATTTATATTTGTATTATGATAACATCATCCTATCCCCTTCCCAAGTTCTCCACATGTCTGTTCAGGTCATTTTTATTGCGTGCGATAAAAATACAACTGAATCAAGTGCTGGACAGATACAACAGGAAAAAAAAACCCATGATCATTCAGGCTTTTTAGGGTAGGGAAGAAATGAGAAGGATTTTTGTAACCATTGGTGGTAATACATAGTGCTTGATGACTATTGTCATCCAGATTCTTCTGCTTGGCACTTTAAATTAATAATGGCAGGAATAGTAGCAAGAATCTTAAATAAAAGTTATTTTGCGTTGCCAGGGAATTAAAGATGGCATAATAGATCTTTCCCACTGTTTGCCTATTTATGTATTCATCCACTGTCTAGTTATTTATCTATTTCTCTAGTATTTGCTGACTGATAAATTTCTCTATGAAGAGAATTTTTAAGGAATATCTCAGGTTATCAGTCACCTTGAGTCTGAGTACATGTGCTAACTCCTGTGATTCTGTCCTGCAGACCACATGATAAGTGAACCACAAGAAGACAAGGTGATTATTGAGAGGTTAAACAAAGGGAATGAGCAAAGGGGAAACTTCAACAGATTGTTTCTATCATGAGGCCAGTTAGAATTAAATTTTCCAAATCGGTCATTGTAACCAAAAAGGTGAGGAAATTCTTCTTTACAGCATAATGGAAAACATCAGAGGAAAACTGTGACAGAGGCCCAGTGCTGTCCAATTTGGAGCTGCACAGCTCCCCTTCAGGAAACACTGACTTAGGAGACCTACAATATTGCCTTCCGTATTTAGTGCTGGGTTTGGCTTTGATATCAGCTGGGATTAGATCAGCTCCTTCTAACACAGCCTTGATTATCATGCAGAACCTGAAAGATGTTGGAATAATCAAGCTTTCATATAATCAAGGGCATATTAAAAGTATTAAATGCATACCTAGAGACACAACAGTGTAAAAGCTAACAGGCAGATACAGATCATTGGCTTTGGAAAATCACAAAGAGAAAAAAATATTTTATTTCATGTTATTATTATTTCAGTGGCATTCTGTAATCCACCCAAAGGCCTATTAAAAAATAATTAAAGAAGTTTTTATCTTTATTGTATTGTGCTATTTAACTATGGTCATGGCATCTGGAGAGAATCTCCTAGCTGAGGATCATTATTAAAAATAAAATACACTGTACATAATAATCCTTAGCAACCATCTTTTCAGAATTGTTGATTCTCTAAGTACACTTTGAGGAAAACCTGGTATGTTGCAAAAAGAAAACTGAAGTCTATTCCCATTATCAAGTGTTAATTCACTAAAGCTTGAAGACTTAAGACACTACTTAAATATAAAGAAGTCATCTAACTGCTGCTCACTTTTAAATGAGTAGCCAAGAGTCTGTGTAGCACTGGATGAAAAGACATGAGTCATTGGACACCAACAAGGTTCAAAACATGGCTTAGATCTCACATTAAAAAAATAGGCCTTGTTAGGTACCATATGCTTATAGCCAAAATCATATCAAAGTTGGCTAACAATCAGTACCTGATGATGGTTGTGCTTGACTCAGAAATGCACCAACAGATGAAAGCATCTCTTTGGTGTGGAGGCTAAATAGCATTTCATGACAGGTGATAAATTTTGGGAAGGAAGAAAGAAATCTCTGTAATGTAAATGATATTATACATACAGTTGGTAAACATGAAAGGGATGAAATATACCTGCTCTGCAAATGCTCTGCATCAGAAGAAATAAACCATCAATACATATGAACCAAGGCCAATCTGTAGAATTTAGGCATAGTGGCATTAAGTTTCTGGTTTGTTTCACAAATCTCATTTTAAATAATTTTTTGCATTTCCTAAATTTTTTTAGCGCTGGGGAGCACAGAACAGGAAATAGTGTCACACTTGCAGGACAAGATTGAGCTCCATGGGCTCAGAACCCTGACCCTGATCTCACTAAATATTTTTTTCTGTGACCTTGTATATTTTTCAATCTCTTCCTTTCCTTAATTCCTAACTAGGCATCCTGGTAATAGGTACCAATTACACATTGGGAAAACATCCAGTCTTTTCTCTGAAGATTTGATATCTCAGTAAAGCAGTGTGGACAAAGACAAGATATGTGAAGGTGCCAGAACAAAGTCACCCAGGAGGTAGAAATGGGGAGATTTTGAACCACAGAGTAGAATTTTTTTTCTAAACACAACTGTCTCTAAGTGCAATGATAACTTGAATTCTTTTTTTTTTTTTTTTTGGTAAGCATTATATTTACCATTGATTCCCCTTTATTTTCTTCTTTCTCTCTTTTTTTTAACTGTTGATTAATCCCTCCTCCAAACTTCAGTCCCAATGGCAGTAATTCATAAAACCATTTAGGACACATGAGCTGTGAAAGGTTTTAATCAAGTGATGAATGCAATTTTTGTTTCACTACAGTCTCCTTTATTTCCTGCAAGAAAAGGTTAGGAGCAATTTTGCAGGACATTGCATCATAAATCCTAATTTGTGTATTTTATTTCTATTGCAAACCTATGAACTGTAGCAAACTTGACAAAATTCACTAGGTTCTCTTATGAGAAAGTCCAAATAAAAGTCTGGAGTGAGACAGCTCTTGTTCAGTGTATGCTTGACTAATAGGATATGGACATGTAAAGCTTGAGTTTTGAAAGAAACACCCTGAAATAATCTGAAAAGGACAAAAAGTAGCATGAAGATCAATTCAAGTTTGTGGAAGGAAAAACAAAACAAAAAACACTGTTGAATTTTAAAACAGAAGAAAAAGCAATTCTAGATAAACCTTCAGTAGAAGGTAGGGTGGATACTTTCCTTTCATTCCTTCCCATAGGGGGAGGAAGACCACCAAGCATGTCTGAAGAGTACGTGACATTTCAGAAATGATTGAATTTGGTAATAGATAGAATGATTCCTTGGGTTTGTGGGGTTTTCAGAGTGAAAGGTATCTCTTGGGCTGTACTCCCATATATAACTAAGAACTTCGCTAAGTAATCAAAATTCCTGTTGAAACAAATAAACAAACAAAAAGATGAAGAACAATAGAAATTTTTGATAATTCACAGGGGAAAAAGCAGATGACCTGAATGGGATAATTATAATTTGTTACCATGACTGAAAAATAAACCAGAGGGGAGAAAGAAAAAGGCACAGGAAAAGGTCAACCAGAGAAAGAAATATGCCCAAAGTTTGGTCCAAATGAACTATATATCCCCATACAGCAATTAGAGCAATACTTTTCTATTCAGTTTGTTCACTCTGTTGCATCACTCAAGAAAAGGGAAATAAATCAGGCTGGTGCCTGACCTTTAAAAAACACTGGATCCCAGTGTATCATCCTGCCACTGACTCAATAATTTGATTTCTCTTTAAGTCTCTTTCTACACATCCAGCAGCTGGCAATAATAGAGTTATGGCCTGTGTTTTCATGAGGCAGCCTTTTTCCCTTGCTTCTTAAGGTAAATAAACTATAGCAGTTGGAAGCAACTGAAAGATATATTTATCATCATGTCCACTGTGCCTATAGAGAGAAAATCAGTGCCGAGAATGAGATCTGCATGAAACTCTATCTGAAAACCCAGTATGGCACCAAAACATTTCATTTTAATGTATTGAAAACTTTTGTTTCTTTCTCTTCACACTTATTTTTAATGTGTTGTTCTGGGTTCCTCAAAGATAAAGTGCTCAAACACCAGAAGAAAAATTTCTATTATTACTTTGAGTTTACTCACAAGGGCCTGGAAATCTCAGAAAAAGACAACTTTGGGAATATTTCCAGAGAGATACAACAAATGAATGGAAACACTCCACTTCTGTACATTTATCCAATCTCAACATTGAATTCTTTGCTGGATTAGACTTGATATGAAAAGTTCCTGCCATGCAAATATGACAATGATGTAAAAGAGAGATTCATAGTTATTTCCTAACTTTTAAAAGTTCATAGTTAGACTGTGGATATTATGCCAGCATCAAAACCTAAGAATTTGTTAAATTTTTTTCATCATTCTGTGTCATAAACCATTGGAAAAGCAGAAAGTTGTAAAACATAAGCTGGTTTCTTCACTTATCCTTCTTTCTCCCCTATTCTAAACTTTTTCATGTCCAAAGTAGATGATACAGAGAAAGCACTAGAAGTGACCTGTTATTTATTACTTAGAAAAGTAAGGAAAGACATTTGCTTTGGACCTTCAATATAGTTTCTAATAGATGTGATGGGGCTGTGAAGTTTGTGTAAGACCTACATACCTGCCCTGTGTACAAAACCATTATCTGCTCTGCAAATGAGCTGGGGGAATTCTGATTCTTTACTGACTGCATAAGGAATAAAATTAAAAGAGGAACTTAGGGCAAGTGAAGATCAAGGAACTGCAATGTATGGAAGAATATCAAATGGATGCCACTTTCTTCTCCTTGACCTTTGTGTCTGAACATATTGAAAATTTATTGATTGAAGTTGTCCATTCAGATCACCTAGGCCAGTGACTCCACACTGTTAGAAACAGCAATCTCTTATAACTACCAAACAGCATTAATTTTTGTGTCCCCCAATAATTTCATTCTATTTCACTAAAAAATTCACTCCTTTTGCTGTTTTTATCACTGCTACTCCAATTTTTAGGAACCCTTTTCTCATTTGAAGACTTAAGTTATTCATAGACAGTTCATATCTATTTATTTTCATACAATTTTTCCTTTTAGCTTAAAACGGCTCTTCTTCTTCCCTGATATTTATTCCCTTAGCACATTTCAGCAATATTCCCTCTCCATCTTTATTTTGCTGGGCTAGGGAAGATAAGTTTACTTCTAGTGTGTCTTGAGCAATAAATTAAACATTCCACTATTCATCTAGTAGTTCCTTTTTGCACCTACTTCACGTTGATTTAATCTTTCTTGACTATGGCTTTACAGTATCTTCAGTGTTGTAAAATATTATTACTGGCATAATTTGAAAGTTTCACACATCTGGAATATATTTAATTGTGGGAAATGAATATCCATTTTATCTTTTCCCAACAGTGTCCTGTAGTTTAAATAGCTCTCTTCCTTCTGTAGTGTTTATCCTTCTATTTTATTCCTGGTATCAATCATCTGACTCCTCAGCTTGTATTTTGTTAGGCTGGGCAGCCTACACTCTCTTCTTTCACAAGTAGATATCCACTTTCTTAATCATTTTAGCAATCTTCCTTTTCCTTTGCTCTCATCTGAATTTGTCTTTCTTGCAGGTGGTGAGACTCACAGTATTCCAAACAACACCTCCCCACGACTATGATATTAACACTCCCATGTCTCCTGATATATCCAAAGAGAACATTTGACTTTTCGATGATGGTATCATATCAGTGGCTCACAGTCATTTGGGGACTGAGATAAATGCAAATAGTTTGTCTGCTCTTTCTGCTTTGGACAGTAAGATCCCAGGGCACTGCAGAAATTATTTTCAGTTATCCCTAGTGCAAGATGTTAAACAGTAGTTTATTTTGCCCTTTTTCTGTTGCCTTGACTCTTCTGACATTTTGTTCTTCATGGGTAATATTACTAAGATGATTTCTATAAATGCTGTCTCGTGTTTGTGTCATCAGCTCCTCTTTTTCTGTTCCAGGATCAGGATCATTCATAATAACAACATACCATATTGCTCCTAACATCAATTTTTCAGAAAATCCACCACTAATTGTTTTAAAGTCCAAAAATTCTTCTTCCAACATCTCCTTCTTTTTTTTTTTTATCTGAGTTTAACCTCCTTCTTAACTATGTCATGCTTTTGCTAATCTACATCTTCCTACACAGAGCTAGTAATTCCTCAACTCTTCACACAGATTCATAACTGAAATCACATAACTCTGGCTAGATAAGATCAGATGCACTTCCTTTTTATAAGAAAAACAACAACAAAACAACCAGTCAAACAAAAACCAGCCAAACAAACAAAAACACAGAAAGAAATCAGATTATCCTGTCATAAACCCCTGTAATACCCTATTCTTCAGTCTCTGCAATTCCTATTTTCTTATGAATTCTTAACATATTTCCAAGGTTTGATCCATGGATTTCTTATCTTCCATTACACTTCTCTTTCTACATAAAGGCATTGCATTTTCCTCTTTCCAGTTTCATGCCATTGCAAACTTCAAGTACAGGCTTTAAATATTTCCTTTCTGAATGAAGATTTCATTTGCCAGTTCTTTCAGGGTTCTGGGCTGGATATATGATCTGCTCCCTTTCACTTGAGACTTTTCAACATTTTCATTTTAGTTTGTTATTCCCATTAACTATCTTCTCTTTGTCTTCATATATATCATGAGTCATACTTCAAATTTTTTGTCCAATGACCTCTTCCCACTGCCATTTCATGTACAAATTGGAAGAGTCCTGAGCTTTCAGCTATTCTTTTTACCATTTGACCAATTTTCTCCATTTACACCCTGATGGCAATTTTTAGAATGTATTTTCCTTTTTAGAGTGCACAGAATACTGAACAATACTTTAAAATATGCATCAAATCCTACTTAAAGTATTTTGAGGGAAGGATGCCTTTTGAAATCTTTCTCTCTGTCTGGATTTGCCTGGATTCTATCTTTACGGGAACAGAACATGTCTCTTGTCACTCAAGCTCAGTCCTGGGAGTAGTAATTCAAAAGGTTTATGCTTTAGCAAAAAGTAATGCCAGAAATCAATGTTAATGCCAGTTGTTCCAGCTTCAGAAAAAGACTTCTAATGATATGCAAATAATGGAAGTCTTGATTCACTGCCATAGTAAGAAAATAAATAAATAAAAGTAACTGGCTCTGGTTTATTAAAATATTTCATTGTTGTGCTTTTCTCATTTACTTCAATAATGCTTAAACGGCATCTGAGAAGTGGGTCATTTTGTGTTTCAGACTGTAAAGCATACAAGGAATGACAATGTCTGTCCTCAGAGGGCTAATCCTGTGCTGTGGTAGGATACATTCAGTGACTTCTGCAGGACATGGAAATTCCTCCATTCTTTCTGGGATCTGAAGGACAAACATAGCCAAGGACCCATGGGCCGGTCAAGCATTTTTCCACCCAGGGGCTTTTTGAAGGAGGAAGGCTGTAGAAGAGAGGCAAATCAAGTATATGCGTGTGTGAGAGAGAAAAAGGATAAACTTTCTGTAGCTTTATTGCAATATTATAGTGAACTTAATTTCTCTACAGGCTTTTATAACTCTAATTTTTGTTTCCTGTCTCTACTCGTGGGTAACTTGATTAAACCAGTGGCAGGTCTGCAGAGTCCTGATCGGCACATGGGGCACAAAAGTCTCCAGTTTCATCAACACATCCTTTTCCGCTGAGAGCATGGGAATGGTTTAGGAAATAGCTTTAGTTTTCAAAATTAAAACACTGTCTTATAAAACCCTTTATTTCCTTGAATCTCTAAGTAGTCTGGATATTCAATTACAAAGAAGAAAATAATCACAATGACCTATCAGCCTCTGCAATCTCCTTGTTTGTGTTGATGACTTCCAGGGGATGGAATAACTTATTAGGTTCCTGGCTGCATATTATTCCATTTTCATCAGTGTTGCATCTATACAGATAATTATTTGAGAATGATTTCTGGACCTAGGCATAAAAATAAATTACTTTTACAGTGGCCACTGAACACATGTAAATGAAACTAATTATGAAGTGCATTGCTCCTTATGGACCAAATAACATTCTGTGTGGCTCTGCTGGACCCCTATGTTCATTTGTTGAAAATCAATTTATAAGAGCATATTTTAACTTTTAAATCATTATCTCCACAGCTTGTCTAGCACAGAAAGAACGGAGATAGCCAGAAAAATTCTATGCAATCCAAGACATTGCAGCTCTGAGTAAAACTGCTCACTGTCTTCAGCTTTATTTTAGAAAAAGGAAATGTATCCCCAAGGCATTCTGACACACCAGTGTTCATTGCAAGTGTTCATTTGTCTTTCACTACAAATGGCAAGCAGAGACTCCTATCATGTCACAGCACAATACCCACATGCCAATGTCCCACAAATACCTCCCTACACAAGCAACTCTTTATTGTTTTGTTCTCCTGGTCTTTACAGAAACCTTAATTTACAGCTTATGAAGTGAGCTCTACCTGCTTGTCACAGATGTGACAGGGAGCAGCATGAAACCTGGTACAAGATAGCAGCTGAAGGGTTTTTCAGATGGTGGATGTTTAAGTCATTGACCACTATTAAGTAGCACTGCCATTTCTGCCACTAACACAGTAAATCTGTCTAACACATGAAACCATGTGACAAAAGTTAGGTTGCAAATGGGCTTGCAAACGTATTTGTGTAAGTCTAGCTCTGGCAGACAGCACTAAAGAGGATGTGATGTGGATCTCAGTGTCTACATCTATGATATCTGTAATCAGCTTTCATTCTAATTTTGAGCCTCTGACAATTGCCCGAAACAACTTATTGTTTCTCTAATTATAGACTTGAAGTAACTAGTGGTTATAAAAATATCTGTGGGCTTGTGGTTTTTTTCCTGTAAAAGAGCCAGATGAGGCACTTTCAGAAGGCTCATTTTCAAAAGGATGGTTCAGACCCTTTGAGATTCAGCAAGGGCAAGTGCTGGCTCCTGCTCTTTGGTCACAACAACATCAGGCAGCGCTACAGTCTGGGGGCAGAGTGGTTTGAAATCTTCCCAACACAAAAGGATATGGGAGTGCCAGTCAACAGCAACTGAACATAAGCCAGTGTGTTCAGGTTGCCAAACTGGCTGATAAAGGCATCCTGGCCTTTACCAGCAACAGTGTGGCCAGCAGGACAACCAGGGCAGTGATTTTCCCCGTGTACTTGTCACTGGTGAAGCCACACCTCAAATGCTGTGTTCACTTCTGACCCTTCACTTCAAGAAAGACATTGAGGTGCTGGAGCATGTCCAGAGAAGGGCAACGGAGATGATAGAAGGTACAGAGAGTAAGTCAGACAAGAAGCAGCTGAAGGAGCTGGAGGTGTTTATCCTGGAGAAAAGGAGGCTCAGGGAGGACCTTATCAGGCTCTTCAACTCCTTGAAAGGAGGCTGCAGCCAGGTGGGGATCAGCCTTTTCTCCCAGACAACCAGCAACAGGACAAGAGAACATATCCTCAAGCTGCACCAGGGGATGTTCAGGTTGGAGATCAGGAAGAATTTCTTAACTGAATTTCTTGACAACTTGAGGGTTGTCAAGCACTGGAATGGGCTGCCCAGGGAAGTTGTGGAGTCACCATCCCTGAAGGTGTTCAAGAAATGACTGGACATGGGACTCAGTGCTTTGGTCTAGCTGACAAGGTGGTGTGCGGTGAAATGTTGGACTCTATGACCTTGGAGGTCTTTTCCAACCTTAATGATTCTATGAATTTTATGGAAAATGAATTCCCTCTATTACTTTTCAAGCTAGACATCCAAAATTTCAAACATTCAAAACCTTAGGCATCCAAAATTTAATGTCCCTTTAAAAATATTCAGACATGTAGTTGATGATTATCTCAAATGAACATTCCTCTTTTTTTCTTTTTGAAAGAGCATCCATGCTCACCCACGGCAAAAGGTATGAGACAGAATTTTTCTTCTAGTGAGTCACTACAATAGGATTTGAGTTTGGATGATGACCATAAAAGCAACTTAAATTAATATGGTCAGAAGCACAGGATACTACAGTCAGTCATTTTTAAAGGCCACCCCCCCAACTTCTTCAAGCATCAGAGTTCCCATTTAGCAAGGTAATTAATTATCTTAAATTATGCATCTGTGTGTTTTGGCATACTTACAAAGAACCTCCTAGAAGCACCGCAGCCAGACTTTATTTGTCTACCAACAATGTGTGGATTGAGATATTTTATCAATTTCTTGGAAAGAAATGTACACAGTATATGCATATATTATTGTGCTTGTCTATGTACGTATACTTACCCTGTCTAAAATTACTGTGGAACAAGCAGCACAAGAATGTGTATTTGATGTTGTCCAAGTGAGGAGCAGCATATGTACCTACCATACAGGAGATATTATCAGCCAAGATTTCCTTTGTTAGCTAGTGAGTGGTACTGCCTTTCAGGAACCAAAATCTACTTTGGAGCTGGGGAACAAATTAACTCATCCTCCTCAAGCTAACCCTCTCTCTCTCTTTCTCTGTCCCTCTGTTCTCTCTCCTTGCCCACCTATAAGTTTTAAATAACATTAACAGGATCCTTTGTGCTTTCTTCCTTAATGACTACCTTGCCACAGCTCCTTATTTTTCCAAGGTCTAAAGGAAAGATGTCATTTGGAGAATCCACTGAACAGGCTCCTGCATGAAGTGGCAATTTATAACAATTAATTAAGCATTAGGATTAGTCTCCCTGTCAGATTATGCCACTGGCTAATGATACACCCCTATGTCAGTGACAAATGATGAGACATCAGCAATAAAGCTGCTTGGAGTGGAGAACTTACACGTCAACCAGTTATGATCTTACTTGTCCACACTTATCCCAAATAACTGAAATTCATGAAAATACCCACTGAGCAGCTGATATGATTCAAGCTGATGTAGACTGACAATATAAGCTATTCAGCATAAAGGGAATGGAAGAATATCTTCAAGACCTTAACTTGCTCTCACTGTGTAGGGCTATACCACCCCCTAGTCCTATGATACAAACTCCAAGATCACCTGGTAATTTGGAATCAGCTCTCCTGTTCTTAACTTGGGCTATGGATGGTCTGCTGGGATTCTCCTCAAGAATGACAAGGTGTTAATGAAATTATTTATAAATCCCCCCCAGCTATATCAAGGGACTATTTCTCAGTCCATGGGCTGCAATGAAGTGAGTAGTGTCTGTGAAGGATGAGTGCAAAAAAAAGGAACAGATAAAATATTTGCTAATGAGAGGAACCCAGTGGTACAATACAGAAGAGGGAAGTATTGAATGAAGTGTTCCTGCCACCCACATGCTAGTTGAGGAGTAGCACCATGAAAAGAAAAAAAAAAATGAAAAATGTGTCTGTAACAAACTGCTCTGACACCTGGGCTGAAAGCCAAGCAAAACTTTCAGGCAATAAATAATTTGTCTAAGTAACTGAATTTCTTACACTTGTGGTAGCTATGTGCTGGCTGCCATCCTGGTAAAGCATGGGTTAAATACAGAATTCAAAAATTTTATTATGTTTGCAGCTCCTCACTAATCATAGATGCCCTTTAGCTCAGCTTCATAGCCCTTCCTTTTTGTTGTGATTACTGCTGCATTGCATATGCAAGTGCTAGCTGGGAAAAGGGCAATGGAAGGTGCAAGAGTGGTCCAAAGCAGTCAGAGATGCACTGAACACTGATACACTGCTGGGTAGAATTTCATGCTTCTCTTTCTCAAAGCTACATTCTCTAGTGCCCACCCGGAATGAACATAGAACACTAAATTTGTGACAAATCAGAGAAATTATGGTGGTTGTTTTCAGTCCTATTGAAGCTCCCCTTTATTTTATCCAACACATTGTTTCAGAGATGATGGCCCTGTCCTTCACATGGTTGTTGCCTGCAGCCACGACCGTTTAGTTCTAACAAAGATCCTATTTAATGCAAGAAACACCTAGAGCTTATTACCCATCACTGGCTGCATAAAATTACAGGCTGTCAGTATGTGTTAGATGAATCCATCTGGAGAAGAGAAAAGAACCGCAAATGAAACTGGATTCAACATTCCAGCTAAACTGTCTTTTAACATTAAAAACAAAAAAAAAAAAAGAAAAAAAAGAAAAACAAGACCAAAGACTGGTTATTCTCTTTCTCTTCGTGTAAACTAGGGAAGAGAGCAAAGAGCTATTAGATAATGAAGTCAGCTACCTAATTGTTTCAGAATTATATTTCTGAGGTTTTTTCATTTGAAGTAGGTCTTTCTTGCTCAAAGGGTGGTCCCTCTCCTATCTCACTGCAGTATTCTGAGCCTTGTCTTTTAGCAGGAAAAAAGAGGAGGAGAAACTGAAAAATAACAAACTTGATCTGGCTGAAAGCAAAGTCTATTAGTCTATTAGGGGGGATGGAGGTGTTAAATCCTTTTCACACACTTTACAGAAATAGGAAAAACACATTTTCATGAAAAGGATCCTCAGACTTTCTCCTATTTGTGGCAGTAGATTTGAATGATTTTGATTAAGAAATACTAATACCCCTTAGAACATCTTTGGGAGCGTATATAGACAATGAAATTGGGTTAAGTCATGTTCAGGCCCATTTCAAGAGCTTTTCACTAAGGAAAAAAAAATGTAAAGGTGCTGCACAGTGATTAACAGTCCAACTATGTAAGAATTTTCCTATTTACTTCTGGAAAGAAGATGGGGACACTTGGATTAGGACTTTTGAGAATTTGAGTTAAACTATCATCTACATGATGTTCACTATACAGTTCATCATAACCATAAAACAATCTGGGTGCCAATGTATTAGCCAAGCACTCAGCTTTGTTTCATATAGATGTGAAAATATGCTCCTTGTTTTTCTACTTCCTTCAAACAAAGTGGGAGGAAACACTTTTTTACTCACAGAGTCTTGGAGAGAGAGCGACTCCAAGGTGTAAAAATGTAGTTCTAATTCTTGGAAGTAGATATCATTTTTCCATCCTGTAACTCTTTTATTCCCACCCACTCACTCATGGCTTGCCTGCCTCATCCCTTTTCTACTCCAATTCCTCCCTTCCATATGCCACAGGTAAGGACAGAAAGCCATAATAGCATCCTAGAAAATCATATACACAAGATCTGTGCAAAATAACTGGGTCACATGAAATAAGGGTGGTAAAGAAAAATGAAGGCACACAATTCCTCATTGCATGACATGCAAAGCTGATATATGTGTAAGTTTCACTTAAGTCATTTTAATATAGGAGCCTTGGGTCAGCTCTAATGAGGGTAACAGCAGCAGATTAAGCATGACCTTAAGCAGAGAAAAACTCTTGCAGTCCTTCTGGCAGGAGATTAAAACAACTGCTAATGAGAAAGCTTTTTAAAAGTATGAACATTTTAACTCCACAGCGTATGGTAAAGGAGCTGTGGAGAACTGAGAAGCCCTCCCTTCCAAACAAATGCTGTAGAACAAGGTGGGCTTTTTTGTTTTTTAACAATTAAGCAATATTGTCTCCAACTGAGGGGTTATGTGGAGTGACAGGAAGGGGCTTTCCCACTATCCAGACAAAAGTGTGAAAACAGGAGAAGGAGGAGAAGGAGGAAGATTGTGTGGGTGTGAGTGTGAGAGATTGTGCACACAGCATTTTATGGGTCTGAGACACACCCCAGTGCAGAGATTATCAGCTAGACAAGAAGTAAAGATGTTTAAAGTAAAGGCTCTGACCTTGGCTTCCAGTGTGCTCCAGGATTCCACATAAAGGTAACAACTCTGCCCGGTGCAGTGTTGGCATTCACCGGGGGGGGAGGGGGGCTGGTTAAACCGTCTTTAAAATTCATTAAATGAGAACATTCAAAATTACTTTGTTTTTACTTTTATTTTTAGTCTGGTGTGCCCACAGACAGTTTGTGGATCAGAAAGGAAAACAGCATTTGTTAAGTAACCACTGTTGTAGTGGCTGTCTCCTCCACTTGGATCATTAGATTTCCACTTACCCCACAGCTGGGAAGGAGAGAATTACCCCCATGGGGAGCCATACAGCAGTTCTTATTTCCTGCAGAAATGCATTAAATTTCATGTTAGAATTTCTCATAATTCTGTGGAATTGAAGCCATAATTCTTTGCCATACTATTTCATACTGCCAGAAGCAAAGAAAAAGACACAGATGGCAGGCCTGGCTCAGAATCTTATTGACACAGCAGTTAGTCCAGGATAACACACCTAGGTGAAAGCAACCTGCCCACAAAAGCAGTCATAAGTTAGAGTGCAGAAATATCTCTTGTGCACCTCTAATGAGTTTATGATGCCTAATCTGACAAGGTCACGACAAAGCATGACCTCACCTTTGGGCTTTAGGAACCAGTCCATTTTAGCTACCTGGAATATGAACAGAATGGATTCTATCAATACTATTTTGTTTTATTTACAAGAGGAAACCTTAGATGGGGGCAAGCTGTGGGAAAAGCAACACAGAAAAAGCAGAGCTGGCTGAGAGAGTCTGTTGCCAGTAAGCAGAAGGACACAACAGGGCATGCCATATGACCTGTGTTCAGTACACCCTTTATTCACGAGATCTCCACACATCCCATTAACAATGCTCCCAGAAAGTCTCAGTCTCTTCAGCTTCAGGAGGAAAAGACAATGAACTTTATATTGTAACCTAGGCAAGTGGGTCCTATATGAACTAGGATGGTGCAGTCCAAAAAATCTCTTCTGCTGAATACAATAAAAATACTGTTCAACTAAAGCATTAGACATTTAACTGGCTGACTTTCATGCTCCCTTCTTGTTTTCAATAGCTAACAAAGGCCCACAAATACTGAGGAAAGGGAGCGGAATTGCAAACAAATTGAAATTCACAGTCACATGAAAAAAGAGGTCAAAGTACAGCAGCCCTTCTTTACAATCACAGGTACTGTGTATGCCTCATTAAAAGGAATATATACAGATTATAATGACAAGAGGGCCTAAAGCTCCTCTTGTCATTATAATCTGTATATTCGATTCCAAGCTATGACCTTGGACTGGACAAAAGCCACTGTCAAGGTGACAGCAGGTGAGATGTTCCTAAAATTAACAGAGGTTCAGATTCATTTCAAACCACTGAAAAACTGTCATGACATTACTAGTGCCATGCAACCCTAAATCTCACATAAATTGTATCATAATCTAAGTCCTATGCATTAACTCAGTGAAAAAATCTCTTCTGGTTATTTGGATTTTGTTTCAGGCAATAAATTTATAATCCAGGAAACTCTTTGAAGGCCCATGAATTCAACAGTGCCACAAACATAAGCATTATTTATTTATTACTACAGTAGTCTGAAAAACTATGATCTTTGATATATTATTAGTAGCAGCTGCCTTATGCTGCAGTCATTAAGAAACACAGATTTATGAATTTTATAATTGATATTAAAGAAGTTCTCGAGACAAAAATGCTTACAGGACCCCCCTTAAGAGCTTTTTAGACATATTGGAGAGACAGAGAAAGCAACAGGAATTGTCAGAGAAATAATAACATACAAGGAAAGATTGAGCAGAAAGATCATCTAGGTAAGGGAATAATGAGAGGAAATTTGGAAACAGCCTGTAAATATTCAGAAGGATGCTCCAAAGACCGAGGGTATTATCTCTCTTCCTCATTCATGAGAGCAAGACAGGAAGTAAAGGGATTTAAAATGCAACAAGCAAGATACAGGTAAGGCATTAAAATACCCTTCTAGTGGTAAAGCTCATGAATCACCAAAGTGGGTAAGGAATATGCATCATGAGACTCTGTTAAAAACAAGAAGGACAAACTTACCTCAGATAATTACAGCTGATGCCACCGAAGCAAGAGCATGGGTGATATGTCCTCTCAAGACTCCTTCTAACTCTTTCTCCTGTGATTTGAAATTTCACCATTTCTTTTTAACAGTAGGACCTGTTTTTCACCTATTTTGTTTCATTTGTCAAATGAGAAAATTAAAAAAGCAGTTTGCCTGTTGAAAGATGGATTATTTGTATCATAATTGAGCTATAACTCTCTTGGGTCAAATTTAGAAACAAAGTGCTGGCTTGGAAAAATTACTGAGTGCTATCTCAGTATTCCAACTCAGTTTTATTATGGGAATCAATCTTTTTAAAGATACAATTAAAAACAGCCATATAGTGGACAAAGCAATAAGCTAGAATAATTGTTCAAACAAGATGCCATACGCAAAACACAATGCTAGAAAGTTCTCAAGATAGGATTTGCCATGATGAAAGGATTTCTTTTCAAGTGAAGGTTTGCATCAATGCCTCTTTTTATAGATGAAATTCATATTAATCTGTAAGCTCTATCTACAGACTTTTCCATCACTTAAAGTTCAGTCCACAAGAAACAGCTCTGGGCTTATCTTCTAAGTACGAAGGAATTTCACCAGACACACGCAGACAAAAGGATCTTTACGTATCTACTTTCAACAATGCATTTCTCCCATACTGTAAGCAACTATCTGCTCCATGGGCAATCTTGGGTGTGGGAAGAGTTTTGAAAACATTCCCATGAACTGCTGCCTAAGGGTTGTTGAGGGTTGTTTTGTTTTGTATTCTTTTTCCCTTTATGACACATTTGCTTGCATTGGTCATGACCATACAAAGTAGCAGTATTTGAATCCCACATGTTCTTTACATTTTTGTAGTGAACATAAGGAACAAAATGAAAAACACATGAGTCAGTATTTCTTATTGGAAGACTAATCATCTTGGATCTGGCAATTTTTTATTTAAATCCCAAGAAATAGCCAATAATGAAGTATGAACAATACTACAGCAATATGTAATATATTCAATCATGTAATATGTGATTCAAAAAATCTTTATAAGAAATGCACCACCAATCTATGTATGGGCTACAAATTCACACTAAATAATGAAAAACTGCAAATTACAAACACAATAGAAACAAGAGTACATAAGTTCATGAATGATGTATTAACCCAGACATCGGCAAAAATCATAAAACATAGTTGGGCAAGTATAATTCTTCATTTTCACAGATTGCATGGTGTTAAACAGATTGTGAACCTTCATTGAAAATTCAGCTACAGAGCATTGTGGGGATCAAATGGCATTATTATGTTTCCACAAATGTAGGAGAAAAGAGGAAAGAACATGGAAAAACCCTAAAAAAACAACTGCAAATAACAGGATACCTAAACTGCAATTCAATAAAAGTAATTTTGCAGCTAAGACAGAGTAATGACCACATTTCTGAGATTTGTAATACATAGCAGGAGCTGGGCTAAAGAGTGGTACATACTTTTACTGGCAGTGTGTGTGCCCTGTCAGCACACATAAAATATTATAGAGCTTGATCTGACACAGTCAGCAAACAGTCTACACATTATGTTGTTACAATGAGTCTAATTTCAATAACAGCTCAGGGCTAGAAGCAAATAAATAAACTAAGGAAATAAATAAAAGGAGGATCTAAGTAGGACAACTAACCTTTGACAGGAAAATAAGGGGGAAAAGCCAATGTGACTGCGAGCAAGATCAGTGGTATTTCTGCAATTTTATCTTCATCTCCAAAGATCAACCCACCTAGCAGAGCTCAAGAGTTGAAAAATTTTGACAAGAGGAAACGAGCAAGGGATGGAGTTTTAAAAATGTCTGTGACCATCAACACCTGTGGAAAGAGGAACTGAAATGTGGCATTTTTATGCAAAAGCCACACGTGCTAGCAACTCCTGCTACCTTTGAAGGGTGGGTTCCTGACATTTTTGCATACAGTGGATGAGGTGCTGTTGAACATACTGATACTATGCAGAGCTTCCTAAAATCACTTCCTAGAGCCATCCCCAGTCACTTAGGACCTATGAACAAGCTATTTCTCAGAGAGATTAACAGACAGCTGCTCTGATCTGGATACTGTGCTTCTGTGAGATGGACTCAAAATACACTTTGATTCTTTGTGAATCCTCTTCCAGTTACAAGACAATGGCATGGGGTAGTGAACCTGTTTTTCAAAGGGTCTAAAAGCTGTTCACACTTCTATGCATTGTTGAGTAAGGTTGCTAATCTTCTGAGTGTCAGTGAGTGGGATAATGAGCTGCCTCCTCAAAGAAAAAATCTGCCCACTGGCTCGGAAGCCTTTCACACTGCACAAGTCTGGCCATTTTGAGCTGCATCTCAAATGTCCAAAACAAGAGAAAATTAATACAATGCCTGACTCCTCAAGTATGTGCTTTCAGTTTCGAAAATATTTCTGAACTTAAGGCATTGAACAACCTGAGTCAACTGCAATAGAGCATACAAGAGGCATGAAGAAATATCCAGATTTTCTTTTAACTATGCAGACAAAATAATATCCATCAAAGAAAATCCTGATTTGTTGGTGTCAGCTTTTCTGGAAGAACAGAATAGTATAGAGAGTATGAAGTGACACAGAAGTCTCTGAAATTAAAATATGGTTCTTAGGTAGCCATAAGCACCTAGTACAAAACTTACCATTGAATACTTCCCCAGGACTAAACAGCCTGGTGAGTGCGTTTCACTTTTTGCCATGTTTCACGCATTTAGGTGTTCCACAGGAGCTGGATGAATTTTTGTTGTCTCTGGGCAGTAAGAGAGTTTAAGGTGCTTATTTCAGTTGCTCATGGGAGAGATTGAACCCCTCTAACAAAACAGAATTTGCTAGAATGACATACGGTTTGGAATTTCCATTTGGTCATAAAGGACTGCAAGCCAAAATTTTGTCAGAGATAAATGGTTGAGAAAAATCATATGAAAGAGATGAATGGAAAACCACCTGGGCTGGTACTATGTGAAGTGACAGAAAGTGAATGACCGATACATTGGAGAATTTGTTATTGACCTTAGTGACGACAAATCTCGACTTCCCTGTTGTTTAACATAACCACTTTTTAGAGAGGTACTTTACTGGGGAAAAAATATTCATCACTTACAAAGAGATATTGATTTCTTTCAGCTCATTCAGTCTGACCTGGGAAAGACAAATGGTGAAGGTGTTAATGGACAAATGTAAAAGGAGCATGTAGGCTAATGTATAGAGTTACAGTTGCTCCCTACACCAGAATACACTTCTCAGGTTTACTACAGGCCAAGATAAAGAATGTAGGTTGAAATTCAGAAATTACCCTTCTATCAGTCATGTAATTTTATGACATGGAAAAGAAAGTCACAGCAGGCAGAAGAAAATTATCTTAGGCCTCTTCAAAGTCTAAGACAGTTTTAATGCAGGTTTCAAAGTGCAGTGAAAATTCCCCCTGAGCCAGCAAACATGAATAGGTAGGATGTTTCCAGACAGTGACTGCTGGATGGGGATAAGACACACAATTGTTCCTCACCTTATATCTTACCTTCCAAAATCTGTCGTCACACAGTATTGAAAAGCTCTGAGCTCCATTATGCTTAAATTGCTCCATATTACTACATCCTACTGCTGTTGAAGGTGGTTTGTTACAGTTACCCTCCTGCCAGGTAGGTATAAGGAAATAAATGACATATTTTAATACAAGGCTATTTTGCTGAATTGGATGGATTAAAGAACTGGTAATAAATTCTGTTTTCTCTTCCAGGCCCCTGGTGCAAACTAAGTCCAGTTCAATAGCGACCAGAAGTTATTGCCACCTGACAACAGAACGAAATCCATGTGAAATTGATTGGCAGTTCTCAGCCCATGTCCTTGTGACTTGGTCATGAAATTACCACCCCTTCTGACACAAATTGGACCCACTGAAGCTGTGTTAACACCAACGCCCAGGGACAAGCAGGGTGGAACACTCTACTTTGTGAGAGGGAGAATCAAGTCACATTCTTCATTTAAAAAGCTTTCTTAATAAAATGTAGTTTTGTCAAGACTGAACTTTATAAAATTCAACACAAAAATTTGACACAATTATAAAATTTCAACATGATCTTTTTGTTTGAAGTTTCAAGCTGAAATATGTTTTCATTTTACCTCAAAATGTTGTTCTGCTTTGGAATTCTATTTAAAAAAATAAAGGAAAAGAAATTACATGTTATGATGAGTGTTTAACATGGCAGTTAGGGTGGGATTCATTTTGCCTAACTTTAGACATCCACACTGTAGGCATCAACCTCGGAGCCAGTCAGTCCAGGTTTTCATTATAGTCAATGGAAAGAAACAGGTATATTTAAGGTGTGACTCATCTGATCTATTTTAAATATCTATTTTAAGTTCAATAATGATCTTAAAATTACTGTCTCCCTCCACTGACTATGGTATGAGTCTACAGAGATCTCAAATGGAGATCCACCAGAGACACCTTCTACTGCTCAAATGACTCCTCTCCCAGTTGTCTAATTCTCCATTACATACACTTACTTTTCAGCTTTTTAACAGTGAAAATCATAACTAATAATATATTTTCACTTGAAATAAAAGGCTGCATGTTGCTTCAGAATTTTCCTTTGAAGAATAAATTTCTTTTCAAGTGAATTCAGAATTTAAAGTGGAAAACCCTATTAGCTATGTGTGAAGCTGAAATTATATAAGGCACATTTTAGCAGGCAAGAAGGATGAAAAAACACAGGTTTTCTCAGTCCTGAGTCTCACATCTTGTCAAAGTATTTCCACTCACAACTACTGAAGTCAACAGAAAAGCAACAAGGAGGTTCTGTGGGATGGAGGATTCAATGATTTTGGTCTCCAATCTAAGCTACCATGAAGGACAGGAACAAAACAGCTAGGATAGCAGAGAGAAGAGATGGGGACAGGTGGGACTGACTGGTTATGGGAAGCATGCAGTGGGTGGAAAGATCATGAAGAAATACATGTTTTTAAAAGTGGCTGAAAACAGGAAGGGGCAATAGTGTCTGAAGGGAAGGCAAATGTAAGAAAGGACAGAATGAGTAGCTGAAAAAAAGCAGCTCTAGAGATATTAACATTTTGCATGAAGTTAAAAACTCCAAAATGAGGATTGTTTTCTCACAGTTCTGATCATAATTTCCTAGGTTGCCAGGCACACGTCAGACACAGTAAAGAAGCGCAGTGAATCCTGCTTTTCCCTCTATATTTAGTGTATCCTCATTCAGCTCCAGAACTGTTTGCAGCCCTCCTTACCCTTTCTCATCTTATACTTCCACAGATCCAAACAATTTTGTTGCAGACCTTTGGTTGCACTGGACTCAGATTCAGCCACACAGCTGGGAATACAACTCATTTTGCTCAGCAGAACCAGCTTCATTGGTAAAAACAAATTTACATTGATTGCCTCTGAGCCTAACACAAACACTTTCTCCACCCCTCTGCCTAACAAAACTGTGAAGAAGATTTTTGACTTGCCAATAACCTCACAAACAAATTAGCTTGATTTTAACTCCATTACCCAGGCTAATCTCTCTTGGATTTCCTAGCATTTACACAGGAAATGGTTCATTCATTATAGATGGTGTGTACATTTAGCTTTTGTAATTCAAGGAATGTGTTAGATGATTTTTGGTGACATTTTTCTTAATAATGTTGGCAGCACTGGAATGTCTTTCTCCAACTACTGTTCTCTTGTTGGATGCATGCATTATTTAGATTGAGAGCAAGAAACTCTCTCAGGTGGTTTTCAGGTAAAAGAGAAAGTATCTGCTGGGAAGGTTAGAAATCAAATTGAGATGTGCCTTTGCCTAGAATGGAATCTCACACCGATAATGGGGTTTCATGCAATTACCTTTTAGCAATCTTCAGCTGCCTTCCTCCCCTCACCACTTTCTTTCAGGCAAGGGGAAAAATGAAAATAAGAAATAAGAAAATGAAAATATGGGAAGCTGTTCAAAGTCAGACCAGGAACAGGCAGGAGTTTTAGGCATGTCTCTAACACTGATTCACCCTACAGCTTCATGCTAATGCACATCATCTCTGCTTCAATGGAACAGGTCTCCTAGGCGATGTCAAATTAACCACACTTCTGATCCTGCACTCAAAACCAGACGCTACTACCATCACATTATTAGTATGCAAATCTACTCTAATAGGCAGCCTCAGCCCAGAGTCTTAACATCTAATTGCTTTACAAATGGGCTAAACTTCACTTTCTTACACAGGCATTCAATGAGTGGCAAAACAAGTGGGCTTTAGACATCTCAGATAGCCTCCTTCCTCCATGTTTTTCTCACAGAGCTACAAAGAAACTATGTGGATATGTAATATTTTGGCCATTCACTCCTTCCCTTTGCCTGTAAATTAACTTGTCTCCCAAATTCACAGGAGATATAATAAGTAAAACAGCCAGCATTTTTGATGTAGTAATTCACATGACTTGGCAGAGTCTTCCTCTCCTGAAAGCAGAGGATAACCAGCAAGATCTCTGACACTGCCTGTCTTCTGTCATTCCCACATGACAGTTTTTCAGCTCTTCACTGCCCATTCAGGAACTGATCTTCACACTGCACAGGAGTAATGGATGTGTTAAAGCTCACCTGATGCATGCTTTACTCTAGCAATGAAATCAAAGCAGATCAGAGCCTTGAACGGAAAGTTGTGATGGATAATGTGACAACAGGAAAGTCCCGGAACACAAATGACCTTTCCCATTAATCTATAAATTATTTTTGAAGTACAATTTATTCTCTTTGCCTGGAGAAAAGGTTTGAAAAATAGCTTGAGAAGAATGGGAGTAGCACAGAAGACCAAGCAAAGCTAGTGTCATTAAAAAAGAAAGTTCTGTTAATCACTCCTTTCTGGTCTTAGGTGCCAGGAGACAATATTTCCCAGGTCTACATGTTTCCTAAGGTTAGGAAACCCATAGGGTTTTCTAATTCCAGTGCAGAATCCTATCACTTATAAAACCACTTAGATGTTTGTGGTGTAAAAGACGGATCATACTTACATGATTTGCCACACAGATACGTTGAGCCGGAAAGAAATATATCACAAAGGCTCGTTGTTAAATTTAAAAGCCAAGAGTTGAAGAATTCAGGAGCAGCAAGAAGTCAGTGATTGGAGCAGCTTACACACAAGCAATTTTACTCTTTTAGCATCTCAGAAGGCATGATCTGTGAACCCAGATTCTTGTGCCACGCCATCAGACCTGCAACCCTACTGAATTGGACTGGTGCACACTGTGCTTAACCCACTTACAGGTGGTGTCTTACTATCACCATGAGGCCTTAATTATTTCATTAGCTCATTTGAGCACCCTGCCCACCTTGGCCACTTTCATCTTGAAGGCAAGTTTATTCTCATGAAGAGCCCAGGCAGTCTCCCCTTGTTTGTGAAATCTGGGTCCCTCATGTCTGATCTTTAATTGCAAGTGTCTGCAGGGAACCCCAGAAAGCACCAAGTACAGATCCAGTAGTGAAATGTGTCTGGAGTAGTGTTCACAAGCACAGGAATACCAGTAAAGATTTTCAATTCAACATTTAGCACAGACACACCAAAATGAAACATTCTGCTCTAGGAACAATAAATTGGGGTTTGTGTGTCTTTGCAAAAGAAAAGAGGTAGAAGAGAAGGAAAAGCTTCTAGTTACTGCAGGAACAGATAAAAGGATAATTCCTCTTCAAATTTTCATGACATCCTTTTTTCAAAGACTCAGCAGACAATATGGAGATTCAGCGTAGATTAGATTTAACATTTAAGGGGGTGACAGCACTATTGTCAATTAATCTTACAGAAGATAAGTTCTGAGAGCACTGCTTCTGGCCTGAGTTTCTCCTGGTACCTTTGTCTGGTTCAGTCTATGCTGAGAATTCAGATAAAATTAGAAATCAAGATTAAAAAGTATGTTCATATAAAAAGTACTTTCACTGTTATACAAAGCAGTATCTTTAAAGAGAGAGCTTAGGTGAGAATTGTCTGAGTAAATGCAGATGTCACCCACACAGAGGTTTATGCATGAGCTAGCAGGTACAGTCTTCTTGAAAGAAGCAGCCTGGTACCCTTGTCATTAATTCCCTCCCTATTTGGCTAAAATGGGTCTGACTAACCACATACTCAGAGTAACTTGCTCACAAGTGAACATCTGTCTGTTGATGTCTAAATATAGAGAAATCAAGAACGGTGTGTTTGCTCAAAAGTCCAGTGAGGGTAGATTTACAATAGCACACAATAGCACACTTGTATAAAAATATTTACTGTCCTATAGTCCCAAATGTAAGTCAGCCCAAGGTATAGCACAGCCTTTAAGTCCAAAGCACTCATATGCTGCCTGTTGACACACCTTGATGCCCCTATTGCTCTATCTTTGCAGATATAGTTACCGTATTTGCTAGACCACAACAGTGCAGATATGATAGCAAGTTTAGGCTACCATCTTTTCACTGTTCTCATACATCCCCCATGTTGTTTGCAGGGGAAAACAAGTATTTTTTTCTTCAACAAGTTCAGAGGGCATCTTGCACTCTGTTTTAGCTGGTAGAGCTGGCAGTGACTCATTTTGCATGAAAATACAAAAAACAAGATAAACAGGAAGTCTTGTGATTCCTGTCTCTAAAATAAGGCTTTAAAAGCCAATAGAATGATCCCGTGTCTCTTAGCCACCATGGATCCTGGCCAGTTTCCAAAACAATGAGCATCACCCTCATCTCTGGAAAAATATCCCGGTTCTCAACGTGCAGTGGCAGCTGGCAGGAGGGGGCGAGAAAAAGGAAACAAACCAAAAACATCCTACAGAATTAATTAGGAGTTTGGAACACAATTTGCACCTAAGAAGCAAATGAAGTATATGCTCATACATCACTGAGGAAAAAACATTGATCCCTGAACAGAAATCACACCCCTCTCCTGGAATCAGTACTTCCTAAATGTATGTCACATTGCCTATAGTTAGTACCAATCACTCCTCCTCTAGTCAGGGTGATACAAGTATGCGTGTGGGATACTAAATGGCCCTGGGGAGTTATCTGATGTGTCTAAAAAATCTTATGTATGTTGCTTCTTATATAGCTGAATATGTTCCATTCCTGTGAACCCTTTCTTTTCTTTCACTCGATTTCTGCACACTTTTTTTTTGAAGACACGCAGATTTTCTTGAATGCAATTGTTCCCTGCAAAACATTCCATCATGAGAAATATTTTGAAAGAAAAGAAAATGGAAACATTCATTTTGTATGAATCACAATTTTGCTTCCAAAGGTCATTCATTCATTTACAAATCCATTCTAACAGTCCAGCTAATTTCACTTTCTTTCCCAGTTATATGGAATCAAACTATTACCCAGAGTTAAATAAAATTACTTCATTTTGATACCTTTTTTTTTTTTTCCTAAGGAAAAAAAAAGCAAGCCACTTCTCTTGGGAACTGAGTGCCTTCCAAGTCAACACATCAGTTACCTTTTCTTTGGGTGCATCACTCCATTTCTTGATACCACCTTTGGGTACTCACTAATACAAGGTCAGAGGCATTCATAAGAAATTATACCTTGCATCAGCCAGGGTTCTGTAACAGGGAGAGAGGTGATGTGCCAGCATGAGAGGCAGCACACCTTGCTGGAGATGCAACAAGAATTTGGAAGCCTCCAGCTCTACCTCTAACTCTGCAACTTTAAGTAAAGTGTGTTCCAGTTTCCACATCAGTGAATTGGAATGGCTTTTATTTTATTTCCTTCTTAAAATACTTACTGATCTTACAATTCAAACTCTTAAGCAGTAGGGGGAAAAAAAATGTAATCCTGCTAATAAAGACAGTATTTTGTTCTATACCATACATTTTATTGTTTTTTCTTTAACTAATTAAAAAACTACATACAAATAGCACTGGCTCAGGACTTTTCAGAAAATTAGTATGATCATTCCTAAAAGAAATAATGGTATAGATTTAAAATAAAATTACCACTAGTCTCAGAAGGCTACATAATATTGGAAACTTGGTAGTATGTTAAAGTTTAAGAACCTACAAAATGAATATTTCTGAGCTTGGAAGATGGTCAGTAGAGAAGTGTCCTAGAGGTCAATATTGGGACCAAAATTTTTTAATGCGTAACTAAGCCCATAAAAGAAATAGACAGCAAGTTATTGAGAACTGATAAAGATTAAGTTATTTCAACTAATAACAGCCTGCAGAGGATTGGTAAATTTCCCCCATGTACTTAAAGTCATTAGAGCTCTAGGCAGCATGATGGCAGATTAAATTTATCTTGGATAAGCAGGAAATATTGTACATTGACACAATACAAAAATCAAAGTCACTGACAAGTCTCTAAGCCCAGCAGCTGCTCTAGTGGAGAAAGAAATGGAGGAGCCAGCAAAAGCAGATCAGAGCCAGAGGATGAGCACAGCTAAAATTACTTGGGTTAGACATAGCATGAGGAATGATACTCAAAGTAAAGCGGGGAAGGGGAAGGGGAGGGACAGAATTAGGTGCCTGGGATTCATGGCTAATGATGATTACTGATGCTGGAAGGGAACTTCTTGAAACATTTGTAGGAAGATTTATAGGAAATATTTAAAAATGTTAATGATTCAAAGAAAAATACTTTCTTCTTAATATGAATGGCTGAGAGGCAAAAAAAAGGAGGGATTGAGAAAAATATAAACCTAAGCAAACTCAGAACTTGCAAAGCAGGGAAGAACTGTAGAAATTCCACTTAAGTTAAAACAATTAATGTGATTTGTTTTAAAAAAAGGACCAGACAAGCTGTTAACCATTAGCTACCTTTGTAGTTAGGTATAAAGGCAATTGAATCCTACATTTCGCAATGCCAGTTAAACCAACCAATGAACCATTCAATGAGGACGAGTATTTGGTGGACAAAAAGCAACTGGGATACTTTCTGTGCATTCTGATTTTATTCCCTCTCTCAAGCATTGTAAACTCTCTTCTCAATTAGTTTGACCAAGTGGCTATAGAAAATCCTAGCAAAACCCTTCCCTTCTTATTCTGTCTGTTCCTGTGGAAGAAGTCTGACAGGTTCCTAGGCTACAAATGGCCTCTGATGTCCAGCCTACATATTGCTTTCCGCAGCAGCTGCCTGTCATCCTCTATTCAACTCTTTGGTTATGTCTTTCTAGAAGGTTTGGTTCATTTTCTTTGATTCAGTTGGAGTGATATTTTATTACAGAGTTTGCTCACTGAAATTAAATGCACTCATCACAGAAAGTTATTCTTTAATATAAATAGGAAAAGCAAGAGTGAACATGAAAAATTATCATGGCTTTTTGGTCCAAGAGGGCAGAAGATTGTCCTGGTAAAAAAAAATATGCTCAAATCTGTCAATGTCAGAAATACGTGGAATACTTTACCTCACTGTTCCTTTCACCTCATGATACCTACACTTAAGTCATTCCTGTACTTATGTGTAAGATGTAAAATAAACTCAGTATTTTGGGCTCTAGGATTCCTGTTCGGGAGAGCAAATACACATAGAGAGATAGAATCATGGAATATCTTGAGTTGGAAGGGATCCTCAAGGATCACCAAAGTACCTGTGATGCTTTTTCCTGGTCTTAAAATCAAGAGTCACACCCGGTTAGAAGGGGAAAAGGGATTTTACCTTGGTATTTATTTTAAGGATCTTTAGGTGCACACGTCCAGGTGGAATGCACCCAAATACACACCACAATGCACACCCCAAAAGATCTGGTATAACATTATAGGTCTTACTAATTAGCATATCTATCAAAGATTCCCCAATGAGAGGCTCAAGTGAGCCCCCCTCCCCAAGGAGCCTTCCCCTGGATGGTTCTATCTTGGTTTACAGAATGTGTTCTGGAGAGGACCGTGGGGTCTGGGGCACACTGATCCCTAGCTGTGAAGCTTCTAAAATGTTTAGTCTCTTAGCTTGAAAAACAAGTCCAAGAATGTAGGCAAAAAGCACTAAGAATACAGAAGTTGTAAAAAGGTATAACGGGTATAAAAGAAAAGGCAAAAAATCTTCATGGCATCACCTGTCCCGGCCCTGCACAGGACAGCCCCAAGAGTCACACCATGTGGCTGAGAGCATTGTCCAACCACTTTCTGAACTCTTGTCGGTCTTGCTGCTGTGACCACTTCCCTGGGGAGCCTGTTCCAGTGCCCAACCACCCTTTGGCAGTAGAACCTTTTCCTGATATCCAACCTAAATCTCCCCTGACACAGCTCCATGACACTCCCTTGAGTTCTGTCACTGGTGACCACAGAGAAGAGATCAGGGTGTGTGCCTCTGCACTTCCCCTCACGGGGAAGTTGTTGACAGCAATGAGGTCTCCCCTTAGCCTCCCTTTCTCCAGGGTGAACAGACCAAGTGACCTCAGCGGCAACTCATACGGCTTTCCCTCAAGAGACCCTTCAACATCTTTGTGGCCCTTCTTTGGATGCTTTCTAAAAGCTTTCTTATATTGCCATGCCCAAAACTGCTCCCAGTACTAGAGGTGATAGTAACAGAGAGCCTAACAGAGAAACCATAAACATAGCAGAGTTTAAGCTTCAGTATATTTTCTGAATGGAGGTTGCTTGCTGAATCACAGACTTATGTTAAGCATTTAACCTACTGGCTGCCACTCTCTGTTATAAAGCAAATGCAGATGCATGCTGGTAGAAAAAGCTCCTTGAATCATCTCAGGAAAAGCTGCAATGACATTCCCTATTATGCTTCACAATAGGAGTTTCTCTTTACTCTCTTTGCTTTATTCCCCAAATCAGAAAGAGAAGGAGAAAGTACTTTTCCTCTGGCTGACTGAGTTTCAGAGAATGTCAGGTCTGGTCTCTCTTGCTTTCCTTAGGATTGCCCAGATGGCTCCTTTGAAATGGATGTGTCTAATTTTAGAGCAAGAAAGGGGAAAAGTAAGCTAGAGAGGCTAAAGCAAGGTGACTTTTCCCTGAAAATGTTGGTGTGTTAAGATTCTATGGCAACATTTTTCTCTTTTCCTTTGCCTGACTCTTTCTCTAGTCTCTCTCTTTTCTTTTCCCCCACAGATAAACGTTTGTTAATTTAATGGAGTACAGAGACTGAAGTATGGCGACTGCTCTGTGTTTTATTCATCTGGAATGCTCTTAAGCATGTAAAGAGGAATAAAATTTGCTTTATTGGTTTGCTGTGGCCAACCTGCGAAAAAGATGCATCAAAACCATCAAAATATCATACTAAATGGGAGAAATGGGGCATGAATTTCAGGCTCCTGAGGCAGCTGCCCATGGAAGTGAAAGAATAAAATACATGCTGTTATTACAGCTGTGTGCACTTTGTGAACATGTGTCTCAAGTCTAAAACTAATCACTGTAGATTGGCTGTGTAACTTGGCTTTCTCCTGTTTAATACAACACAAAGTGGTATACACAAATAAAACAATGAAGTATTTTTAAAGTAAAAAGCTGCATAATTAGAGCCAAAGAGCTGAAACTACTGAAGACAAAGGATACAGATTTCAAGTGAACTTGAATTTAAGATCTTTGATGTTCTGAGCTTACAACTATAGTAGCTGGCAGCAGTGCTTTTCAATTGCTTGCAAAATGTTTTAGACAATTTATTGTTCAGTTTGTACAGTCCTTTGTAATAAAAAATCAGCCTTCAAAAGAAGGGCCTATTGTGTTGGATAGGTAAAAGTCTAAGAAAACATGGGAGATTACACACTACAAGCAAGTAAAGGAGTTTTGAATTTGTCTGTTGTGACTGTCATCCATGAATAAGATCTTCACAACAAAATGTCCCAAGGTCTTCTTAACATCTAGTTCTAAAACCCCTGCCATGGGCAGGGACACCTGCTACTAGCCCAGGTTGCTCAAAGCCTCATCCAACCTATCCTTGAGTCATGAAAACAATAAATAAAACGGGGACTTTATATCAAAAAATACTTATACTGTGCCTGTTCCTATTGACCTCACTCATTTGGGAGCTCAATGAAGATCAGCAGGCAAAGAAATGAGCTCAGACAGTGTCTCATTACTGAGATGAGTTTGTGCTACTAATTAAAATAAAACTTAGTGCTACCTAAAGTTTCTCTGTTCTATCTTCAGTACCTTAGTAAATTAATTTTCTAAAGTCTTCTTTGTTCAAACTAAGGTACATTATGATAGATGATCCTATTTCGCTATGCTAGTTTGAAAGATAATTTACAAGAGCTCTGGTCGAGGCTAATGCTGGAACTGATTGAGTCTTATTTGCTCCGGCCTCACCAAGGTAAAAAGGCAGCTGAAGCCTGGGCGTAAGGACAAATTGACAACCCCTGTGTCATCACCTTCAAGAGCATCATTACCCTGCATTCCCATAGAGGTGGGAGCAAGGGTCCATGTTTTTCTTTAGGTACTGTAGGATTATTCAGTCAAGTGGGTCTTTGAAACCCGGACGATGCATATTTTAAAAAGTTTTTGACAAAGGTATACCTCGGCACCATTGAACTGCAGGATATTTTCCATATGTTGTGTTGAATGAGAGGGGGGTTTTGAGCAAGAACAGGATGATATCAATGTACACTTTGCTGTTAACAACCAGTAACACTGGATATTGGAGAGGTATACCAAGTAAAGGTCCTGCTCTCGGGACTCTGATTTCAGAGGAAAAGACAAACTCTTTGCCTCTACTGGTTTTTATTCGTGAATTCACTAAATGCTGTCTTTTTCTGGTTGTTTCTATATAAAGGATATACATCTTGGAATAAGTATTTACATAGAAATATCATCTAGTTTTTCTTCTAGAGAGCTAGCCATTTTCAATAAACTAGAGTTGTGATGAGATTCAGGAGCATTAAGATGCAAATATTACAGTGAGGCCCATTTACAAGAATGGGCCTGAATTATGCGTTTGTAATTCAATGTCCCGAGATTTCTAATGTACTCTTGAGGATAATTGCAGCTGCAATACCACTGATGTTAAATACAGTAAGAACAGAATTTTTGTTTTCCATTTTTTTTGCCTGGTTTTCTCCTTCAGATTCTTTTTATTTCAGATGCTAACTATGACTGTCCCAGAGCTCCCCAGTGTACACCTATTGCAAACTGAATTTTCTCATCCCAGCTCTTACATTTAAAAGGCACAGAAAGTAACATGAAGAAAGCTTCCTACTAGGGAATGTGGTGGAAAAATGCCAGCAGATAGTGATTCCCACAGCAGGAGATACTTAAGAAGACAAAATCTAGCACAAAAGAGACCAAGATTGAGTTGAGATCCAATAGTGTTATGAAGAATGGAGCCAGATCCATATCCATATCCAGAGAAACAAAGGCTCTCGATTCCACCAACATCCTAGTAAGTACTAAAACAAAAGATTCACAAGGTTCTCAGAAGTCCTCAGTTCCTATTTTCCTATTTAGGGACCGATATTCCAAGAAGCAGGATAGTATAGTTAGGGCACTCTTTGGTACCTGGGCTGAAATGCATCTGGGCAAATGACTGCTCCCACCTCTGCTCCATTCTACCTTCACAGCCTACAGCCCTAAATAACTCCACCTGCACATGCCTCAAGGACATCTTAAAGCCTGCAGACTCAAGAGGTCCTCAGAGCTTGTAACAATCCAGCTGTCAAAGAAACCTTTCAGAAAATCCTGTCCTATTGTTCTTTGCAATATGCTACAACCATGCTACAAGAAGGCATTCCTTTGCCAAAGTATTTTCTTCTTATAATAATTGCTATTGTTGCATTATTTTTCAGTTGATAACATATGTGTTTGAACATGGGAAACAACAATCAAGGAAACAGCTTTGGAGGAACAGATTTTATTGCCACAGCTCAGACTTTTGACAATACACATTATTTGATAGCAGTTTTTAATCTCTTTTCCTTTCTATGAGAATAGGTAGACTTACATATCTCTTGCAATTAGGGACAACATTCCACTGCTACTTGTGCCAGTAAGATGCTCCAAAACTCAGTGGAACAGCACTGGCAAAATACCTTGGACTTAGGTGCTTTACTGTTATGAAGAAAAACCTGATGAAAGAGAAAATACAGAAAATAAACTCCACAGGGAATAAGACTAACAGCACGGCAGTGTTGCACAACAGTGACTCGTTTTGTGGGTTATGGAGTGGTGGCAGTCTGTGAGACATGGACATTGGAAAGTGGTCCATGAGATCATTGCAGAGAAAAGTAACAAAGGCACTCCTGCCTACAGACAAATAAGTGAGCAACCAAAATGTGAGGAAGCGAAAAGAATAAAAGAGCAAAGCTTAGCTTAATTTGTACTTATTTGTAAATGAAAAGCATTGTGACAACACTATAAAATGTGATGCAGGGATCTTCCTCAGACAGAGTAAGTGCCCATGGAATTTTTTTGAAAAGCTAAATGGCATTTTGATTAAAGAAAGTGGCATTGTTATACAACACATTGAGAAGAATCAGCAGCAATGTTGTGATGGAGCACATGATCATTACAGTTCAAGACAACAGTTTCAAGTTCCAAGTAACAGTGGTTGATGAGGGAAAAGTGTAATGAGACATGAAAGTTGTATTAACAGAGCCAGGCTTCAACCTATTTGTGACAGGAAATTTTACTTTAGGCACAAAGGACAAGATTTGCTGCTGGCATTATTCACACTGCTTCTTTGAAACACATGGAATTACACTGATTTACCTGTAGAGGTCTTGCTTCTTTCTCTGGAAGACACTAGTGTGTTTTGGTTTGCAAAAATACAAAATGTTTCCATTAAAAAAAAATGCAGTTTTAGCCTCTTCACCATTGTATGATATCAGCCAGTTTCCAATGAAGCATTTTTAATATGGAAATACAAAATCTTGTCTGCCAGAAAAAGTCCATTCTGCAAAATTTAAAATTTTTAAACAGGTAGTGAAAACAAACTTGTCAACTTATGTGAGATTCTGTAAATTGTATAACTAAATATTCTTTTTGTCTTAACATTTCAATGAATTCATTGTGACAAAACCCCAAGAGTTTGCCCTGATTTTTATTTCACAGACATATTTGTATTTATCATCACTTGGAACAACAACAACAAAAAAGTAAAACATCTTGAAAATTGCCTTGAAACAGAGAAAATTGCTATAATCGGATGTCTCTGAGCTCAAAATCTATCAACTCTCTCTCACACGGCAAGAATGGCATCTCCTACTCTTACATTGCCACATGAGGTTATTAGCCTTAGTGGCAACCATTGTATAGGCCCTACCTTTTCTATCACTCCATTAAGTCTGCACCTTAAGGGTTAAGGAAGAAACTTTGTCAGGGACTTGTCAGAGGAGTTCTCTGAGAACTGTTAATTTGCAGCATGCTATTTAAAGAAAACGTCTGCTCATCAGAGGATAATCTCAGAAATCTGTGGGTTTGCAAAGTGGCAGGTACCCAGCTCTCCCTTGGCTGAAAACAGCAGAGATTTACTTTCATATCTACCTCCCACGTACAGGAGCTTTTGCCTTGGTTTTTCTGCCCAGTTCCTCATGACAAGGCATTTCAGGCTCTGCTTTTGAACTTTGTTGGAAGTTTCTTTATACATTTAAAATGAGGGGTGATGAGCCAAGCACTAAGGCTTTCTGTAGAACTTAGACACAGGTACGTGTTGTCAAATATGATGAGGGGTTGCTCTGGAGGTTTGTGCTCACTATTTTCAGGTTCAGTTGTTAGTATTTTTCATTAATGCAGCCATGCCATCCCCTCAGTCATTCCTATTGTCCTTTGAACATATCCTGGCTTTGCTAATTACCATTTCTAGCTAAGAGTTCCAGAAATGAACAGTTTTTCAAGATGTGGAAATAAAAAGTATTTAAGTTTATAAGTTATCTTATAGTCCAATAAATAAATAGTAAGATAGATTAATGTTGATGTGTGAGCCAACGCAGATCAACATGGCTGTGATCACTGATCTGTGTCTGACACACCAAAACTTACCAGTGTCCTCAAATAGATGTCTTTGTCTGGTTTGGACAGCTCTTGGTGAGGCAAAATAATGCAAAATGCACATTATTATGTCTATTACTTGCTCAGAACTACTTTTTACAGAATCTCAGAATGGATCAGGTTGGAAGGGACCACAGTGAGTCACCTGGTCCAACCTCACTGCTCAGGCAGGGTAATCCTAGAGCACATGGCACAGAATTGTGTCCAGGCAGTTCTTGAATATCTCTGTTGAAGGAGACTCCACAACGTCTCTGGGCAACCTGTGCCAGTGTGTGGTTACCCACGCAGTAAACAAGTTTTTCCTTGTGTTCAGGTGGAACTTTCTGTGCATCAGTTTCTGCTCATTGCCTCCTGTCCTATTGCTGGGCACCACTGAGCAGAGCCTGGAAACATCCTCTTGATACCCCCCCTTCAGATACTGATAGACAGTGATGAGGTCCCTTCCCAGTTGTGTCCTCTCCAAGCTGAACAGGCCCAGCTGCCTCAGCCTTTTCTGGTAAGAGAGATATTCCAGTCCCTTAACCATCTTTGTTACTCTCCACTGGACGTGCTCCAGCAGCTCCATGTCTCTCTTGTGCCCAGAACTGGACACAGCTCTCCAGGTGTGCCTCACCAGGGCTGAACAGAGGGACAGGATCACCTCCCTGAACCTGCTGGCAGTGCTCTTCCTAATGCACCCCACAGGCCTTCTTGGCCACACTGCTGGCTCATGGATGACTTGTTGTCCACCAGGATCCCTGGGTCCTTCTCCACAGAGCTGCTTTCCAGCAGGTCAGCCCCCAGACTATACTGGTATGGTTACCTCCGATTAATTTTACTTTTGATATTTAATACAAATCTCTGCTCTTAGCAACTGCCTGAAAAGGGCCTCAGTGGCTCTGGAAGGAAAGGCATGAGCAAGTCCAAGCCTCCCTCCCTGGCCTTTCCCCAGGGCAGTTTACCTCGTACTGCCAGGCACTGCTCAGGACTGAGAACAGAAACAGACCCAGTGCCCTGGGGCCGAGGTGAGTAATGAAGACTCCATCCCAGGAACACCTGTGCTGGCCCTGCCCACCACACCCCAGAATCCCCCCTTGGCTGGCATAGGCCATCTCTGGCGGGGTTGGGCTGGGTGAGGTCAGGCCTCCCTGAACCTGGGCTATGAAATGCCATATTGCATTGCATTGCAATATTCCATTTCATGAATCTAATCGTCTAATTACATGAGAATACTTTTACTCATCTGTCTCTCTTTTTTAGCCAGACATAAATCGATACTCAGATTCTACTGTTATTGATGCCAGATCTCTGCACTTCTGGGTCACAATGCAAACAGATAGAGGTAGCTCATGCAGGGCACATTTCCACTTTGCATAGGCACTGCCAGATGAGCCACACTATCAAGAGGACCTTATCACCTGCAGATGGCTCCTATATCAAATTGCTACCCAGTTTTCCAGCTGTCTGTTTTGGAAGTCATGCTGTTTCACGTGACATGTTTTGCACAGCTTTCCAGGGAGAGAAAAAGGGGAACAGAGGCAACCGTGTTCCCAAGGCCAGGCAGAACCCTTGGAATCATCCTCCCAAAGGTGGCTGTGTGTCACAAGTCTGTCACCATTTGTGCCTCAGCCTGGTTCTTTTGATTTCTACAAAAGGTAATCCTTGTAGTAGAAGCAACAGACATATAGACTCAGGCTTGCTCAAGCCTTACAAAGCTGCACAGAAATTCCCTGTATGAGGAATGAGCTTTCCTATTCACTGTGAACCACACTCAGCTGGAAGCAGTACATATAAAGATGCAAGACTGACCCGTGCCTCTGTTTTTTCCTTCTTTCTCAGTGTAATCAGCAGCCACTAGCTTTTCCACACCAGGAAGTAGCAGTTCCAGAGGGGAACTGTCCCTCAACAAGAGAGCTTAATATTCCTATTTGCACCTTAGCTGCTTGCATTCTGAGAGGAAAAATGATGAAGGATGTTAGTGGGAATTCTGATTACATGGTACTTTGCAGTCACCCGTATCTCTGAGAAGTGTTCAGGATCAGCTCTGCTGAGGATGAGGACAGAGTGACTTTTTGTTCTCTTTGTCTCAGGCTTCATCTGCAGTGGCCCTGTCTTTATTGATTGAAAATTATTTCTTATCTACATTATGTCAGGGTGAGATTGGCAGCCCACAGGAAAAGCACTTCATGCAATGGTTATGTTTTCCTGCTTTATATTTTTCTCTCAGTAAGTTTGGCTAGATTCTCTGCCTCCTAAAGCAGCAGCAGATAGATCTGATCACTGAATTGAGGACAGATGAATAATGACTAATAACAAGCTCTGCAACACAGCAAGGAGCCTGAAAGCGGAAACCTCTGCATCAGTGGAGCTGGAACGGAAAATTTCGTTAATGAAAAATTGGTTTAGAGTTTATGCATGTCTGTACAAGCAGCTGGGCTTGCTGGAAGCACAGGGGATGCAGCTACTCTGCTAGTTAGATGTTTTCCTCTCTGCCCTTGTTTTAATTAACTGAAGACATTTCATGCAGAAACCTTTTAACATCTTTTGAGAGCACGCATAGGTACGGGCAGGAAGCTCATCCTGTGTTTGTCTGGTTGGCAGTCACTGAAGGCCTGCTTCTTGCTGTAGTCAGCAGCAATGGGTGTCATGAATTCAGGCAGACTTAAGTTCTGATGACTGTATTTGCAGGCAAAAGAAACTGCACAGAAATCAGAGACCATTGAAATAAAACTGCTTCTTCCTGCCCCGCTTCTGCTTTCATAGCTTGTGAATTCATTGGAGTAAGTCAGGAGGGTATAAAATCTTTGAAGACATAGAATGCAATATATACACCTATAAATATTTGCATGTTTATATATAGGTAAAGATAAGCATAACTTGTAAACAAACACCTGCATAACATACAAAAATGTATGTGTACAAAGGGGATTTTTGCTGGCATCTACCCTCAACTATCTGTTCAACACACACAGAATCATTAAGGTTGCCAAAGACCTCTAGGATCATTGAGTCAAAACGTTAACCCAGCACCACCATGTTGACCAGTAAACTATATCACCTAGTGCCACATCCATGTCTTTTGAACATTTCCAGGGGTGGTGATTCCATCATGTCCCTATGCAGCCTGTTCCAATGCCTGACTACCTTTGCAGTGAAGAAATATTTCCTAACATCCAATCTAAGCCTCCCCCGGTGCAGCTTGAGGCCCTTTTTTCTCATCTTGCTACTTTTTACCTGGGAGAAGAGACCACATGTCCTCTGCAAGTCCAGACAGTGTTCTTCGCTATCAGTTTGGTCCACCACAGTACATGTCATCTTTGCTTTGCAGTAAATCTGATGGCTGCTTTTTACCTCTACAAAGTAAATGAACAGCTAGGTCTTCAATGAAGTTATTTTGCTTTTACTGTGCTTAGTTGCAAACTCAAATCAGAGTAATTGGCCCAACTGTTTCTAGAACACAGAATTGGCATGTACTAATTGTGTTCTCTTCAATTTTTAGGTATTTGTATGAAATCCTAGATCTACAACAAAGCTTAATAGAAAATAATAGTCCCAAATGAGATCTGTGTAGCTCCACTGAATTTAAATGGAACTAGCTTAAGGAAAAACTGGATTTTTATTATGATTATTACCCCATCTTATTATTTTCTCTCGACAATATCATGGTGATTTTAAAACATATTCAATAGACACTTATCTGTAATCCTACTGAGTACAACAAAAGCACAAGAGGAATAGGGACTCCATTTTACAGCAAAATTAAGCTCAGCAGAGCACATACATCCACACAAAACTGCAGGTATACATTTATATTCTGCTGCCTTCTTTGGTACTTTAAGGGTACATTTGGATCCTTTGCCTTCTCAGGTCTGATAGACTAAGGCAGCACTGTCAGCAAGGGCAATGACAATGGGCTATGGAAACATCCTATTCCCCATGAGCAGCTGTGAGAGCTTCTGGTTGCTATTGTAAGCACGACTTCTATAAGAAGGATTCTGCCATGATATTTGGTTTACTCAGAAACTGCAGAGGAAAAACATGGTCAGGTTGAACATTTGAATCCTTTATTCTGATTTTTTCTTTTGAAATGTGGCATTGCCAGAGAAGCATTATCTACCTGGTACTGATCCAATATACAGCAAAGAACCTTAAGAGAAAAGTGAAACAGTAACATGACAGCCATATTCCAGGAAAGTATTTGGGAACTCCATGTAAAAATTTCAATAAACCTTACTTTATGCCATGTTTATGAAAGTGTGGAGTCAGTCCTCACAAATGTGGGATGTGATAATTCTATTCTGATCTGTGTGCCTATTCATGTGATACTGGCATTAAACGATTCTGAGTTACAAAGCACCATCCATTCACATTCTGAATTTGTCCAGCCCCATCTGTGTCACTGGCATGATTCATTACTTCTTCTTGACCAGAGCTTGGCAGAGGGATGTACCTAGTTTTCATGCAACAAATTCAATTTTCAAGCCATGGAGAACACTTTTGTAACAGCTGGGAGTATTTTTCTGTTGTCACAATTTTATTTAGGTAATGAAAGAGTAGAGGAGATAGGCCATAGAAAGTCAGGTAGCTGTCTAGCGCAGTTCATAGGCAGTCTGACAAAACCATGGACAAGTGTTTTATGTGAAAGCTCTTTCTCAGTCATGTTCCACAGGACAGTGGTTGCATGTGAGATAAACCTTAGTGAATGTAATTGCTTGGATGCCTTGCACAATAAGAAAAGATCGTCTTTTTCATTCTGGTTATGTATGCTGGTAGTGGAGTTACTAGCTGTGGAAAGATCCAGAAATTTAGGAGTTTCTAACACAACTTTAATACTTTGTTTTTAGGTTATTGATGAATAATGTTAAATCTGAGACTGTTTTGCAAGGGATTCACAAATTAAAAATGGGAATGTGGGCTAAATGCATCAGATGAAGTATTCATAATGCATAATTCAAGTATTGGAAATGGAATATTCCCATCAGTTTCAGAAGACTGATCATATGTTCTTCCCTTTGCCTTCATCTCCTTTTTTTCCTCTGTGCCTTTCCTTTTACATCACCTTGCTCTCATCACTAGATATGTAACAGCTTTCAGCTCTGAACAAATAATAGTTATCCCCACACTATGTATCAACTACCTTTGGTCAACAAATTGCTTTAACGTTCCATGGTATCTATACTCTTAATTTGTGATTGCAAAGAAACTGAGACAGGATGCCTTTATAATCCTCTAGTGCAGTTTCTACATGAAAGATTTATTTTTTTTTACTGAAACTTCTTCAGTGGGAAAATAATCATCATACTTTATGGGACACTGATACATATAATCTCCAGATTCTTGGTGGGGCATTTCGTCTTCTATCTCACAACGTTAAAACAAATGACTGCAAAAACCCAGTTGACAGCTCCTTTGTGTTTAGACTATGAACCAGAATCTCACAGTTTTCAAACATATCAGAAACAAACATAAATATCCTGTTATTCTATGCATTGGGAAAGCACTGAAAAGATGGAAATCTGGGTCATCAAGGCTTGTGCACATGGAAAAACAGTCCCTTGAGCTTCAAATGTAAGCATGGATATCACTCCTAATATCTTAAATTGATTTTTCCAATCATTGCCCTAATTACGAAGATGAAAAGAACCAAATCTGACCCAAATCTTCCTCCTAACAGAGGAATCTGTGGAAGCTATAGAAGCAGTTCACTGCAAACAGATTTGGGAACAGTCTTCTATTATGTTTCAGCTTGCTCTCTAATGGTAACAAGTAGGCTTAAAGTTTAATGTCATTTTCAAAATGTGTTAGTGTGCACTGTTACAGCTGTGGCTGTAATTCAAGGTATTATTGGAAAACTTGTATTGTAGTCACGCCTCACCATATCCTGATACAATATGAAACTTAGCTGGAAAATATTTCTGAGGTTAAAAGATCATTTTCCTAAAATCAACCACTTTCAAATTTGCCTTCTAATTTTCAAGGACTTCTTCCCACAGTTAAATAGACACTTTTCAGTGCATCATTTACTTTGCCCTTCTCTCTACTGTCCACCCTCCCTCAGCACTCAAAAAAAAATAAAAAGAAAGAAAGAAGGAATAGATGTTTGATTTTAAAAATGTCCATCTGCAGCCAACAGAAAGAAAACTACTTTGATTTTTGTGCTAACTTATGACTCATGGTCCTGGTGTGCTCAGTGGGAGGGTTGTGGAGAAGGGAAAACTTTATTCACAGCCTCTGACTGTTTTTCTCCACTCTTTATGCACTTGGGAGATCCCTTCCAGGCAACCAACCTGTAGTCCTCCTGTCCATGTATTTTTCAGGTGGGGATGGCTCCCCAAACAGCTCAAATTTTTTTTCTTTTACCTGTGGCTAATCTAGTAAACATTCTTTCAGATTTTCTATATTACAGTATCTTAGTACCTTGCACAAATAGGAAGAATTTGGATCAGAAATACAGAGATTACAGCTGTGACTGTAATTACTCTTTCTTTACTGTTACCCTGTTTTACCACTGACATAGGAGGTGTGGTGTGGATAATTGTCATGCTCAAGCTGGGGCTCAGACCACTGGTGTTTGGAGAGCTTTAGAGCACCAGTGTTCAAGATCTCAAAGTGCTGAGGTCGATGATCCAAGACCCCAGCAATGCCCAGGATTTTGGTAGCATCCCAATTAGCAGAGTTCACATGAGCATCTCTTGACCCATAATGAAGTTGATTCACACAGCCCAGTGAAATACAAGCTGACCTCACCATATTTGAGCTGTGGCCCACTCATATGGGCTGCTTGTGCACAGTGATCAAACGTGAGCCTCAGCAACCTGAAATCCCCATGAGAGAACAGCCAGTTCTCTGAGATATAGGAATCCATGCACTGGGAAAGGCCAGGAGCCCTCATCTGAAACATGGACTCTCCTTACAGCAGGACCCTGCCACGTGTATTCCTGGCTGGGCTCCTTGGCAGCTCAGCAATGGCAGCAGACGGCTGGGCAGCATAATTGGCCCCAGGAGGAGGTTAATCCTCTCTGTTCAAACAGCTGGATGCACAGTACTGATGCCATATTCCAAACAGAGAGGAAAAAGAGCAAAGGATTTAATCTGTTCTGACACAGCAGTGTCCTTTTATGCTCAGAAGGCAACTTGTTGATGAAGAGATACTGCCAAATGATAACTTCTCACTCCCTTGATTTTACCTATAATTTATGAAGAATGTGTGATTTTATGGCATTAAAGAACAGTACTCTAGTCTAAGGAAGGCATGTTTTTTCCGCAGAGTGTTGTCTGACCTCCTGTGCTAAATATTAGTGACTGAAGACACATCCAATACACCATGTGTGATTTTGGAGGTTTAATACTTCTCCCACCTGTATGTAACACATATCAAATAATACCTGCACATACTAAGGGAATGCAAGTTCTCCCTCCAGGATAAATACTGTTGACTAAAGAAGACCACTTCTATCTCCTTTCCTCCGGTACATGGTTGGAAATCTATACTGGTTCATTACAGATGAAAGAGTCGCTTTCTTCTGAGGCATCACAGACGTGCAGCAGAGAGAAAGTACTGATCATGATAGACCCCTGGTGCTTAACATGGACCAAAACAAAAGATGGGCTTAATTGTAAAAGCTTAGGAGCCAACAGATTTGGCATTTCTATTGAGATGTATCAATTCTCACTCAACCTTTCATTTTCTGTGATTGTAAAAGGGATTTTTTGCTATCAACTTCCATGGCAACAGAACCAGGCTGCTGATGTCTTTTGACTTAGTTTCCCAGTCAATAAATTGGAAAGGCCTGTACCTCTTTCATGGGCATATAAATACACTAATGCTGGCCCTGCATGCTGAGATCTGTGCATTCAATTCCAGAGTGTTATTGAAACTGATTGATGCAGCTCATAACTGGGCTGTAGGCCAGAGCAGCTTTTAAGTCCCCTTACAGTGCAGCAAATTTTGACTGTATACTAAACACAGCCATGCCTCTATGCAGATCCATCATAAATACAACACATCTGTGATCACAAAAACTTAAATTCATAGAGTGAAGCAGAAGGAGCAGTGAGGTGGATGGACTGGAACCTTTTTGGTGGAAATAAGCCCTGTTAGTAGTAGTGCACAAGTCCTTGTCCCATGTGAGGGCACAACTCTGCATTTCTTTCCTTGCTATCACATAGCTGCTGCAATCTGTCCCTGAAACATCTAAGCAGAAAGATGCCAGCATAACTGTGCATGGGGGTGCACACTCTCCCATGGGCTGATTGCAAAAGGACTTGAGGAGAGCACAAGCACTTAGATCACATTGTAGTACAAATTCTCCATCTGTGCTTCAGCTAATGATAACTTCTTCTTGTTGGGGTTATTTGCATATTCAACTCAGTTGAAAGAAAAAAAAACCACAAATCCTTTCAAAATTTAAATACTCTTGAAATAAACAAGGACAAAATAAAACTCATATTCATAAAAGATATTGGCAGGAGATTCTTATGGGGTTAAAAACTGTGTTGGTTCACCCTGTCTCACTTTCCAAAACATTTTTATTACTGCATTACTTTTCCCAATTTATATATCTTCACTCTTGCATAATGTAGTTTAAAGAGTGCAATCTAGTTTATTTCAGCCCTAGGGCCCCACCCTGCCATGTTCCATTACATCAGGTTTTATAATCATCATATATTTATATTTCTCACCCTAATCTTACACAAACTGTTCTCTCTTCCTATTTACATTTTAATATACACTTCAACTTCTGTGAGTCTATTTCAGGTTGGCTTATGAAGGATTTCCAAATATTGCAGCTGAGCCATGGAAAATTCAGCAACACAGGTATGTAACTGTGATAACAGTGACCTTGTTCCAGAGCTGATGGAAAACAGAAGTCTGACCTTCATGTGTGCTGCCATGGAAGGGTCTCTCTGATGTTGGAGCTTCAGCAGTTCTCAGCACAAGGAATAGCTGAGTTTCCCTACCCCTTTGTGACCCAGAGCTCAGCTATGAAATGTGCCGTCTGCTGAAAGGTTGTGCTCTGATTTAACATCCCTGAGGATTGCTTTTACCATTCAAGCTATTCCTTCATCTGTCTCAGGAAACTCTCTTGATCAGCCAGGCATGGTACCATAGAGTGGCTTGTATCCACACTGCCAGCTTCTGGAGAAACTTAAGCTTGCTTTTACCACCTGTATATTCAAGGGTACTCTCTAGGTACCCTTGGGATAATGACTATCTACATGTGTGATTTATCAATCCAAGGTGCCTGAAATATCATCGCACACCAAATGTTTGGGGTCTTTATACCATGGTGTCAAGCACGTGTGAGATGTAGCACGGCATGGAAGCAGCATGGGAACTCGGGGATACAAGTCCTAGAGAAGTGATGCTCACAGGAAAGACTGTGTGTGCAATTTAAAGAGCCAAGTCTAGTGTGGAGGGGCCCAAACTTCTGTCCAGCTAAGGATCACAAAGATGATTAAGGGACTGGAGCACCTCTCTTGTGGGGAGAGGCTGAGAGAGATGGGACTGCTTTGCATGGAGAATAGAAGTATCAGGGGGAAAATGGGCACAAATAGAAACTCAGGAGGCCCCTTCTCAACATCAGGAAACACACTCTCACTGTGAGGATGATAAAGCACTGGCACAAGTTGCCCAGGGAGGTGGTGGAGTCACAGTCCTTAGAGATATTCAAAAGCCATCTGGACACTGTGCAAGGCAACCTGCATGAGGTGGCTCTGCCTGAGCAGGTATGTTGGACAAGATGATCTCCAGACATCCTTTCCATCGTCAGCCTGTGATTCTGTGATTCTATGAAACTTTTACCGGGATTGAATTACCTGAAAACAAAAGATATTGCCTTCTTACATGCAAAATAAATTAACTTCCTAGACATTGTAGTAGAAATAATGATGTTTATCAAAGACAAACCAATATAAAAGTTTTCAAGTACAAAACTCAGGACAGAAGGCAGAAATTTTACACTAAAAACTGAATGTGACACAGAATATACAAGTTAGCAAGTTTTCAGTGGAATTCACAAGTCTGGCCAAAGCTCCTATTTTTCAGCTGTGGGCCCAGCATGCCTGGCTAAAATTAGGACTGATTTTTCTTCACCTCTGAAATAGCATGACATATGTCATTAAAGTAAAAATTGAAAGCCTTGTTAAAGAAGAGTGATGACTACACGCAGCAAAAATTTATTTTAAAATCATGGCATGAACTACTACCTTAATTTTGTAAGGAAAAATGGAACTCATTGATACAAAGTTGGTAATCAATTTAGTCTTTTGCAAGGGAAAGAAGGAGCAGAATGAAGGAAATGCAAATAAAAAGCACAACCACTTAGCACTGATTGTGCTGGTAAGACTTTTCTCTGTGATGCTCTATACTTGTCAGCACTCTCTTTAAGCATAAAACATAAGAAGTACAATACATTTTTAAAATGCTTAAACTACACTTTATCTTTCTCTGCAGATGCAAAGTTGGCTGGAAATTGCTACCCACAGCTTGAAGGATTCATGTCAAAACCCTCCTCCACATTTGGAGATATTTCAGATGCTTTTACTGAAATCAGCACATTTCCTTTAAAGCTGCTGTGGCCTTTAACTGAGGTATCTCCTTCATGTATTTTGGTTTTTTTAAGCTGACACAAAGGACAGAACCTCAGATCACTGCATGAAAAACTTCCCAGTTTTTCCTGGCATAGTTTTGTAGCCTTCATTTTCTCTCAGTACGTGCAGCAGTATATATCCATTTATTCATCCATTGATTCACATCATTCTTTTAGCTATCCATCATCCATTCACCTACACATCTACTATGTTATTCCATTTATTCATGTAAAGAGGCATTTATCATAAGAAACCAAAGTGCCTTCCCATGCTGAAAGTTCTGACAGTATTTCCTCTCTTATATTCACTGCCATAGAAAGCTTGAATACCAGGCCAGTTTGGCAGAGGTCTAAGGGTTAAAATTTCATGCATTAGGTAATACCAAGCCAGATACTGTGCAATGTGAGAATCAGCTTCAGGCTGATCTTTCTGTTTCCATTTGGAAACCTCAGTGATGTTAAAAGTTTTCCTAATATTGATTTGCTAAGTAAGGTGCCACAGGGCTAGTAGAGAGCTGTTGATAGCAAAAAGGATGGAAGCTAAGACCTAGGACACAGAGCTAAGAAGCATGCAGATTTCTGCTTGAAGACAGCTAGTTAGGATTCAAGGGTAATCACTAGGAAAGAGTGGTACTGGTGATGGGCAGCTGGCTAACATCAAATGCAGAAATGTTGAGGAAAAGGAGCCTCTTTTGGTGGAGTACTCTTTTAGAGCATGAGGATCACCAGATCAATACAGAGCTAACAGATCCTGACAAAGGACCTAAAGCAGTGCAGTGAACACTTTTGGATATAGTATTTAAATGTAAAAGCAGCTAAAATCTCGGTGCTGCTCCAGAAACACACTTCTGTGAATGTAATGAAGAACCATTTCCCCTAAATTGAATCAATCTGTTACTTAGATCAAATCTAAACAATATAATTCCCAGAACTGCACTTTATCAATCTCTGTTGTACTGTCCATTGTCTACCTAGCAGGCTTTCCAGCCCTTTGCTATCAATTTCTTTCAACACATTTAAAGCTATACACATATATTCATAAACCCCTGTTTTCAATCAAATGCGTGTGGTGAGAAGGAGGGTATTTAAAATGCAAAATCAAATGTGCTTCATATTTGCTGCAGAAGTTACACAAAATCCGAATTTAAATCTAAATTTCAGTCATAAATCATCCTTGTTATACAACACAGGGAACTGTACCATCACAGCTTGAATGCCCATACCTCTGGAAAGTACTTGAAATACAAACTCTAATCTGAAATCCAAATCGAGATGCAGGTGTGTAGCTTGCACATCTCGTCTTCTTACTGCCCAAGGAGCAAGAATGAGTCAACTGGTAAGAAGATAAACAAAGACAGTGCTCCAACACAAAAATTCCTTTCTCTTTCTGTATTTATGTATTTACTATGCCCATCATTATCTTCTACTGCACTTTTCATAGCTAGTCTACCTATTGCTTTTCACAGGCATCAATTCGGAATCTCCTCTCAAGTCCCCTTCTTTACAACTGGTGCCTCTCCCTCAGACCCATCCCCTTACATGGACAGTCTTCACACCAGCCTAATTGCTGGGGTGAAAGCTATTTCCCTGACTGCTGTTCAAGAATGAAAGGTCACCAAAATATTCAACTAAATGTTTTTATTTCTCGAAGAAGCAGAAAAGACTGGTAATGAAGATAATTGTCCAAGAGGGAAAAGACATTTTCTGGACAGCAATGTTGATAATGATAAGAATGTAGGGAATAATAATAATATTATTATTCTTCCCTTATAATAATAACAACAGTCAGTAAAAGCTGATGCTTGAGCATGCAATAGAATACAGCTACAAAAGGTGTGTACTCCATTGCCTGAGATTGTTATTCAACTGGCCTTATCTGTAATTCTCCCCAAGTTTATGCTTGTCAAAGGAGGAGTGGTGTGCCAAGCTGAGACAACCTCAAAAGAAGTCTTCTGAGAAAATAGTCATACATTCTTCCAAGGAAGGATTTTTTTGTACTGGTTCCAATATTTCTCATTTCTCAGATAGGACAAATTTTTCAATATCATAGCCTCTTTTGGAAGGTTAGGGCTCATTTCCTCGTGTTTATAAATTTGTGTGCTCTGTAGTCAGAAAAGATCATTGTGATCATCTTGTTTGAAAATTTCCACAGAGAAACCATGGCATTTTTGTTCCTAGAAACTGGACTAAAGGATGGTCAGAAGAAATGTTTTGCCTGAAAGACTCTTGACAATGGCAAATCTGTCACCTCTATAGAAATTCTTCAGATTTTTAATTAACCTTAGTGTTCAAAAATGTGTTTTATTTCAAGCTTGAATTTGTCTGACTTCCAACAAATTGGATTTCATTATATCTCTGTCTGCAAGACTGCAAATCTTCTCATTATCATAGCTTTCCATGTCTAAGGACTTCAATAAAATAATCGGGTAATCCTTCAATCTTTTCTTTGATAAACTGAATAGATTAATTCTTGGTGTTCATATGGGAAGAGTTTCCCCAGTCCTACTTTTTTTTAACTACTCTTTAAGTGTTAGTTGTGTAGCTGAAAGTTATTTCAAAGGGGCTGGCAAACACTGGGTAATCTCTTCCTAGCAAGTAGTAAATTGAACCCAGGGCACATGGAAAATTTCAAGAGTCCTGCTCAGTCATTCCTGGATGCTGGTGACTGCCTCCTGTTAGACTGCAAGTGCCGTATCAGAAGCTGTAGGTAGAAGCCGTGGTTGAGGAGAGAAGCCTCCAGCTGACGATGTTAGTTGTGGTAGGATTTGCTTGCCTAAACACGGGGGTGTAGTCCTGTTCACATTGTTAGGAAATATCCCACACGGCCTCAGCTGCGCTTCTGAAAGGTTTGGGTTTCTCTTACGTCCTGTGTCATATCTGCCAGGCAGATGAATCCAGTTCCTTAGGACACTTAAAATGGCACCTCTTTATATTTTTTTCTTAGTAATTGAATCTCACCCTCTGTGTCATTCAGAAGATTTATGGAATTTAGGAGCATCCTTAGAATGTTGCTATTATGCAGATCCTATACCAGTGGTGAATTTTACCAGGAAGATATCCCAGAATAAGCAACCAGAAGGAGTAGAGTCCCACCTATAAGTTATCTTTCTAGTAAAGATTTGGCTTGCTGGTAATCTATATTTACTATTGCATTTTCATCTCTGCTATTGAAAGAGTGTAATCCACCTAAAATGTGCCCTGTCTATTCCATAAATTTTATTTTGTTTCTTTCTAGGTACTCTATTGTACTAAATTGAATTCACAGGAGAAATCCAGCAAACTCATTTTATCAGCAAAGTTGTAATTAACCAGACTTGTAATCTTGCCAGAAAAGATTAAAGGTTTATTTGAAAAGGCCTACTTTCCACAAAACTTAGTTGCCTGATATTGTTTATATTTTTACTTTTTAATGTTTGATTAATGAAATCCCAGATTAATTGTTTCATCAAAGAATTAGCCTAACTGGCCTGCTGTTCACTGGTTATTTCATTTTTCTATTTTAACATACATAAATTATATAAATGGCAGCCCTCCAGCAATACAGATTGTAATTTAGATTTTTTTCTTTTTTTCAAGAGATATTAGATATTAACACAAGCCATTTACAAAACTCCACAGCTTATTTACTACTCTTGCAGAAATTAGCCTGTTGATTTTAAAATGTTAATTTTCAACACATACTGTTAAATACTGTCCTTTCCTGTGGAGGATGAGCCTTATTGCCTATCCGCATTATTGTATAAGCCAGGTAAATTTCGCTGCCTCCATATAAATCTTACTAGACGAGCAAAAATCAGCACTGAAATTATGCATGTAAATGATGGATGTAATTCTGAAGCTTCCCAGTGGAAGCCAGGGAGCATATTTGGGTTTTCTCTATTGTCTTTTAAGTCATCACTGCTTGTGAAAACACTTTCACAAAAGTAACAGTATCATGAGCATGCACTGTGGGCCAGCATGATGTGTTCTCTTATGCCTAAGGCATAGGACTAGGAATTTAAACTTTTGGATTCCATTCATATCTCTCTGACTGGAATGAAAAATTATCATTGCCTCAGATAATTGTAACTCCTTGTGCTCATTTCCTCTCCCATCTTTTTTTTCCAATTGTGCATTCACACTGTAAACTCTTTGGGGCAAAGGTTGTCTTGTGTAGTCAGTAATACCTACTGAGCTCCTATTAAAATTACGGGTTTAATGTGGTACCTCCACACAAATAATTGATAATACCAATGACTGGTAGGACAGCCTGCTGATGGTATAATTCAGATGATCTCCCTTACATCCTTACAGCTTTCATCTCATCAGAGAGCTCTCAAGACACCACAGCCAGTTCGTTACAGAGAACATGCATCTCAGCTGCTTGTTTGAAATTTTAATTAGAATGCAAAACAGATGTGATCCTTGCTACCTGCTATTTATTGGCTCTGGGCAATGATTTCTGTCCTCCAACAGCAACCTAAATACAGTGTTTTATAAAGCCCAGCCACATCTGTAATTTGTAATTCTCTTGTGCCATCTCATGTATAGCTATTTTTTTCTTGCATTTTTTTCTGTGTAAGTGTATTTATGTCTAAAATATAGCTATAATAAATAAAAATGGTGCATACACATTTATAGTTAACAGCTCAAGTTACCACAAATTCTTCTTCCCCAACAGCCCAGCAGTAGTTTCCCATCATGTCTATCCTGCCACTGAGTGATGGAACCTGCACTTCACCCAGGATATTTTTAAGGAGCCCCTGCACCCAAACACATGGCTCAGCGATGTCTTTAAAAATAAAGGTCTGTGTAGGTAGCAAAACTGTTGCATATATGAATATGTGTATGAGTATGAAGACCCAATTTGGAGGTGACAGGAGAAGCACCATGCAGCCACCGACTGATTCCTCAGACCATGCTCAGTAGGCTGCAAATGGGACCTTAGACCTTATACTCTTTAACGCAAGCTGGACTCATCAAGTTAGGATGAACTCTTCAGGAGGTAAGACTAACCTCCTCCCTTGTCTTCAAATGCTTTTGTTCTCAGTCTTCTCTCTTCCAGCCCTTTGGCTTCAGCAGTATTTGCTTCAATTCACTACTTTGATCGACCCAGCAGGCCACAGGCAAAGGTGATGTTTTAAGTATAGAGGATGTGAGCGGCACACTGGGAGGCTGTTACGAGTCTAAGAACTGATCTGTACAACCTTTTTCATTTTCAAGGGCTACTGGCACCTGTGAGATCACTTGCATTGTCCAAATATTCACCAATGTTATGGCTGCACATTCTAGACCAGAAGAGAGACATCATTGTCCCTCTTATTTTTGCTGAGAATTGCTCTGACCTAAACCAGTTCCACTCTGTAAAAATGTTTTTCCTGATAAATAAAACTGTCAGATTTTATATTCCTATAGCATCAAACTGGCCCAGTCACTTCTGTGGGCTGATCCAGTACTTGAGTTTTAAGACCACTGATTACTGGGACCAGTCCTGTTTAATGTATTTATTGATGATCTGGAGGAGGAGACCAAATGTTCCCTCAGTATATTTGTGGCTGACACCAAGTGGGATGGGAGTGTTTTTCTGCTGGAGTACAGGAGAGCTCTGCAGAGGGACCTGGATTTATGAGCCGAGACCAATGGTATGAAGTTCAACAAGGCCAAGTGCCAGGTCCTGCACAGGAACCACATCACCCCATGCTAGAGTCTGGGGGAAGAGTGGCTGGAAAGCTGCCCATCAGAAAAGAACCCAGGGTGCTGCTTGACAGCAGCTGAGCATGAGCCAGCATGCGCCCAGGTGGCCAAGAAGGCCAATGGCATCCTGGTTTATATAAAAAATAGTGTGACCAGCAGGACCAGGGAAACTATTATGCCTCTCTACTTGGCACTGACGAGGCCACACCTCGAGTGCTGTATCCAGTTCTGGACTCCTCACTGCAAGAAAGACCTTGAGGTGCTGGAGTGTGTCCAGAGAAGGGCAGTGGAGCTGGTGAAAGGTCTGGAGCACAAGTCCTGTGAGGAATGGCTGAGGGAGCTGGGGTGTCTAGTCTGGAGAAGAGGAGGCTCAGGGAAGACCTTGTCACTCTCTACACCTCCCTGAAAGGAGGCTGCAGCCAGGTGGGGATTGACTTCTTCTCCCATGCAACCAGCAAGGGGATGAGAGGACACAGCTTCAAGGTGCACCAGGGGAGGTTCAGGTTGGACATCAGGAGGATGAAAGGGTTGTCAAGGATTGGGACTGACTGTCCTGTGAGGCAGTGGAGTCATCATTCCTGGAGGTGCTCAGGAAACAACTGGACATGGCACTTAGTCCTATGGTCTAGTTGACAAGGTGATGATCAAAGACTGGACTCAATATCAGAGGCCTTTTCCAACCTAAATGGTTCTGTAATACCAACCTTATTCTTGTAACTTGCTCATGGGCCTCAATCTGAACATGTGACCGACGTAATCCTACTCTCCTGTACAAAGTCGGTCTAGAACATTAACTTCTAGACACTGCAGCTCTAGCAGTGTGCATGCAATGTGGATGCAGATTAGTGATTTACAAGTGCCCAAACTCATAAAATGTATTTTGATGACAGAGTAATTTACCATATTTTTTTTTCACAAAATAATTTAAAAAATATATGAGTTACTAGCAGGTTCAAGACAAAATTCAGAAGTCGTAACTATGGGAAAGAAAATAATCTTTGGTATTCAACAAGCAAGTTCTTAGAGAATTCCCAAAATAAAGGGGAAAAAAAATGACTAAAGAGTAGACACTACATGGATGGATAAAGCACTAAACAGTGGCATGTTGATAAGAATGGTTGAAACAGGAGCAAAAAGTAAAAGAAAGGTCCCATCGTTAAACAAAGTGCAAGATAATATTGATATGGAGAGCCCCAACTGACACTCAAGTTACAGGAAGAGCTTAGCAAAATTCCTGTGCTGCAAAAATTGAAGAATTCTAAAATGTAGGCTGGGTGGAGCAAGATTGGGTATGTATTGAACAGGACAGGACAGGGCAGACTGGAGCTAGAAGGAGCATAAGGCTATATCCTGGATTCAGAGCACTCTTAGCCCAGACTTCTGTCTTCAACAGTGGTCACGAGTGGAAACCTAGGAGAAGCAAGAACAGGATGAGCAAGTATAATATTTACTACTCTAATACTTGTGAATGGATTTCTTCCATTTTGTATTTTGTTTATGTAGCAACACCAATGAAAATCTCTGCCAAGCTCCTCTCCCATCTTTCATTGAGCCCATCTAAACTCCTTGTACCTGCAATATTCATTGGTCTCACGGATTTGTTACATGGAAAAGCACTTACTCTTGATGTTGTACCAGCAGTATCCCCTGGCATGTCTTCAGGTTACATTTATCAAGAAAGAGGTGACTTCATTTTCCACAGTGATGCAGAAATTCCTGAGTGAATGCTGTAAGAGATGCAGAAATTCCTGAGTGAATGCTGTAAGAGATGCAGATTGATTGTGATGAGACTACATGGCGTAAGTCGCAAATGTGCACCTTCATCTACGTAAATAACAGCACACAGCAGTAGCAACATTAACAATCCCAATAACTTAATGCTTTTAGGACTAACACATTGTTTTTTACTCACTTTTCTTTGACATTTGAAAAACTCAGCAAGCTATAAGGCCTGAAGCAAATTACCTTGTAATTGCACTGGGGCATCTCGGTCTGGTCTGTGGTTATCACAACCAAAACCGGCTGTCAAAAAACTCAATTTCCCCTGCTCAGTGAAATGCACTTCTCCATTTCTGAGGGCAGTGATCTCAGCCAAGGGAAAGCTAATTGCTACTAGCTGCCACCTGAGATAAGACACGTTCTTCTACAAGTAACCCAGTATGCATCAAATGGGCAAAGAAAGAGCGACAACACAGTTAGCATAAAGTCATCAAAATCTTATGAATCCTCTGTATCAACAAAATACACAATTGATTCAATGCCCTACCTTAGGCAACAGTCTTAGACAAGTGAAACAGACTGCGTGGCCATAACACAGCAAAAATGACTGCTTGTCTTTTTACCCAAACTTCATAAATGTAGTTAGATGGCGAGCGAACACAAACGGTTCTGATAGTACTGGCACAGTCTGAAGAACAAGAAATCTTCAGTAAGCTCCTTTCAAATGGTCGCAGTGGGCAGTGTGACCATATGAAGGTACTAATTTATTCCAGCTATGACAATATTGCCTAAAGAAGAACTCTTTTGCAGCCATTAGTCTGTCTTCCAGTGAACTTCTTCCTAATACCAGGGGTTTGGCATCATTTAATGAAAGTGAAATCACATTTAGCAATTGTATTTCTAAAAATTCTCTATTAAATTGTATTTAATCAAGAAATTAAAATATATTTTCACATTTTATATTAACCAGTAGTAACAGAATATGATGACCATTTACGGATGAGGAAAAGGAGCAGATATATAAATAAATAAATAATGGAGAAACCCCAGCCAAACTAAGTCTAGACTGATATGAAAACACATCTCAACAGCGATTCAATCACATGTAGTCATGTAGTCAGACTCTGCTACTCAGCAGGATCTGTGAGTATCAGAGCATGATATCCACAGGCACAATGAGATTCAGATATCAGGAAAGCATGAGCTGCAAATGGCAATTTCTCAATGACTCCTTAAAAAAAGTGTAATTCTTATCTCAGTCTGTTCAAATTAGTCCTGCAATGAGAACATGTCCTTGAATAAAACAGACCAAGGGATTTTTTTTCAATTTCTTTTTTTAAGTCTGGCCTGGCAACCAGGACCATAAAATGATTATCACACTGCCCAAAGGTGGTGGATCAATGAAAACTATCAGTATTTGGATGATAGAGGATAATGTTAATTACCCATAAAAGAGATTCAAAAGTCAGTCATGGTGGTATGAGAATGAGATTACATCACGAAAAGAAATTTCTATTCACAAGCGAAGCTGGCCAATAAGTCATTTTTCAGTTGGGGGTTAGGAATGGGGAGCCAGAACAGATATTGCTGCAGTCCAGGAAACTTTTTCCATTTAGGACGACATCATAGTGACCCATACCAAACTGTTCCCAGAAGTCCCCATGCTGTGGGCTTCAGATCACGGTTGATTTTCCAGGAATTTGATTAGAGCAAATCTTGCAGCATTCTGTATTACTTCATGCATTACCATCAGGTTAATCCTATGTGTTTCCAGCTTGCTCTGTTGGCTTAATAAGCTCTCAACCTTTTCCTTCAAGGAATCTCAAACACAAATGCAAGAGCTCTCCAGGGTACCACCTTGAAGCAGTTACAAACTACTTGTTCATCTGTTTGTGTAGCAGCCTGAGCCGCTCTTAAACCCCATTGAGATGATTAAGCACATCAGGACAACCAGTCTGAGTGCAGCACAGACTCTGCACTCAAGGCCAGAGCATGCGGAATTGGGCACGTGCTGAGGCCCCCCGGTGATCCTGTGGCACAGAAGAGTAACCAAGCCTCAGCTCTATTTGGCATACAAAAAAAATTCCTCAACAAACAAACAAACAAAGACCCCCCAAAAATACCCTAAAAACTGTAATCAAAACTAGGAGAAACCTCTGAGTATGTTGGCTTCTATTTTTTTCCTCACAGCTTTCTCAGGAATTAAGAAGGGTTGTGAAACTTCTTAAGATTTGCAGAGCTGTTTGAGAACCTCAAACAAAATGTACTACACTAGCAAAGAGGACAATTTATGCTTTTTGACCTGTACCACTGGAGCAAGCTGGAATAAGACTGCTCCCAAGCATGAAACTGTTCAGACATTAATACAGGTTGAATATTCCAAAAATGTCACTCACAGGCTCTGAGTCCTGCTCCACTCATATCACTGCCAGTGCAGAATAACTCAGATGACCTGACAAGAATGGAAGTGTAAGTCAGGAAAAATTTTCTCCTTGAAGAAGTCAAAGCACCAGATGTGTCTTCAAACATCCATAACCCTGACAATTTTACTGACTATAATTGGATGAAAAGAGAGCAATATTGGCTTCGTGTTCACTAATAAAATCCTCTTTTCCCACTGCTCCTGACAAGTTGCAGACCCACCAGGATCTGTACAGGACACATCATCTGCAGCAGCTTGGGGTTTGGTGTCTTGCTTTTCTTGTCTTTATTAACCCCGTGCCACTCATTAAACCTAAGATGCAAACAAATAAATTATTCCTATCACACCAATTATATATTTCATAATGAAGCCAGAGAGTGCAAAGCTGTCAGAAAGCCCTTTCTTTATAAAGACTCTGCAGCAGTTTTATTTCAGAGTTTCTTTCTCTTCAATATAATTTCTTTATGGGAGTTCTCCATTCTGTGTTAGTAGTGACACCTGGCTAGCTGATTGCTAAAGCAGAAGTTATTTTAATTTATATTGCTGCAGAGTTTCTAGTCCCTTCCTGCTGAGAATATCTGTGTCTATCCATATTTTTGCTTTTTGGACCTAGTCTTGCAAAATTGATGCAGCTCAATAAACCTGTTTTCTGTGATGGCTTCACTAACTTCTGTATTTTTACATGAGGAATGTAATCTTTTTCATGTGCTCAAGTCTTATAAAAAGAATTACCTGAGTTACTGGTGCTACAGTGTGCTGTATTCTTACTTTGCTGCTCAGACAAGAAGGGATGAGGAGGGCTTCCAGACATCAATGCTGAACACTTTCATGCTTTGGGTTTTTTGTCTTTAGCACACTGTGGATACAGGAAGGTGATCAGAATTACTGCCTGGTATTTGGGAAAGCTGTAGGATGGTGTGACTAACACCATGTCAGGAGCTAGGTCAGTAAGTGCAGGAGTGATAAGTAGATAGAAGGAGAGTTTGGTTTACTCCACACGTAGGGCATCTTCCTATATGAAGAGAGAGAAGAAAATATTCTGCATCCTCCAAATGATGCTAAACACTGCCTGTTTCACCCCCAGAGCAAGCAGGAAGACCAATAAGAACAATTTGCTGTGCAAGACATAATCACATCTCTAAGTATCAGTGCCTTCCAGCATCTCTTTGGGAAGTGGTTCTTTGTATAACCCCTTACCGTGGAGGACAGACCACACATAAAGAGCACCTCACAGCTATTAAAGACACCTGATGTGTGCCTTTTTCAAAATGCTGTTCTCCTCCTAAAAGGGATATGAACTGAAGGCTGACTTAAGCTTGAGGTCCTTTCAAAATCGAGTTTTAAACTACAAACATTTCTAATAATTCAATTTCTACAGCTTCAACTGGATTTTCATAATACAGTCATTCTTATTTGTTGGCTTCTAAATTGATTAGAGGAGTGTTTGGTGCTCTCAGTATTTGGAAGCCAATTTCACTTCTTCAGACAACTAAGTGTTTTACTTTAGTAAGAGATACTTTGATTATCTAGCTAGACAATGACTAATTTTCTCCATATTTTCTGTCTTTTCTGACATCTCCATTAAATTTTATGGAATCGTTCACTTAATGACATATTGCTTCCATTTTGTCTTTCCTCTTTCTACATCTGCCTCTCACTTTAGGACAAACTGTCCTGTCACAGCAGAATCAAAAGACCTGCATCTAACAAAACAAAAAACCCAGAGTTTGTATCTCAATGATTCAATAAGCTTTACAGGGCTCAAGATAAAGGACAGAGGAATTTAAATCTCTGTTTTCAAGCAAAACATTCAATTACTTTGTTCCTTTGCTTTGCTACTGATCCTAAATAATACTAAATCCTCACAATTACAGTTTTCTGAAAAGCAAGGTGGAGGTTTTATTATTTCCTCCAGAAACAGTGTGACTTTGCAAGATTGTGACTGGACTGGACATAACACAACTTAGGAAAAAAAACCCTTGGATGATTGCTTAGAATCTTATAATTTTGGTTGTTTCCTCAACATCATATACTTTGGCAGTTGAGCTGGACGGACTGACATAGTATTGCTTATTTCTGAAATCTTTAATTTTTGTTTAAAACTGCATGCTAAAATGTACCATTTTTTTTTTTCTCCAGCCCAATTGTAAACAGAATCATAGAACCCTAGAATGGTTAGGTTTGGAAGGGACCTTAAAGATCATTTTGTTCCAAACACCCTGCCATGGATTTATTCAGATCCCCATGGTTACACAAATCCCCATCCAACCTGGCCTTGAAATCTTGAAGGATGAGGAGTCCACAACAAATAAATAAAATTCATTTATTTATTTATGTTTAAAATAAAATTAATGGTTGAAATGAGTAATGTTATCAAGCTATTATATATACATTAATTGATAATAATTTAATGATCTTATTTTTAATGTACATTTTATACCTCTGTTGGAGATCCTCAGCATCCATATCCTTTTTCCATTGTTATCACAGAATCATAGAATTTTTTGGGTTGGAAGGGACCCAAGGATCATCTTGTCCCTACCCCATGCCATGAGCAGGGACACTTCCCACCAGCCCAGGCTGTTCCGAGCCCCATCCACCCTGGCCTTGAACACTTCCAGGGATGGAGTATCCACAGCCCCCCTGAGAAACCTGTTCCAGTGCTTCACCACCCTCTGAGCAAAGTACCATCCCTCTCACCATCTTTGTGGGCCTCCTTTGGGCTCCCTCCAGAGTTATATGCCATGGCCAATGCTAAGCATTAGGGAAGAGTGTCTTCTATACAGAAACCCATGTTAGCAATCCTGAATTAACTTGCAGAGCTTGCAGGAGATGGCATGTTATTTATGAATTACCACACCCAAAATATAACCCAAATCTACTGTGTCCCATGACATTCCAATCTTTGTTCCTGAATGTCTTTGATGTAAAACTCAATTTGGAAGTATTTTACTTGATGGTTTTACTGACCTTTTAGGCCATCACTGCTTCAGGCATTTGCTGAAAAGGAGAACATGACTGTTGCCAACTGATCCAACCTCCTCTCTTCATCCAGCCAGATAGAAAACCACACAAAGCAGTGGATTCAAGTGAAATCCAAACCTGCAAATGAAAAACAAAGGTCAGTGAAGCTCTTCCCCACTCTGATCACCACGAGGTTGAACTAACTGAGGCACAAGAGCAAAGGTGACAGTGACACCCAGCACTGGCAGTGGGGGTGGGGATGAAGCGGAGTCTGCTTGTTTTGGAGCTGCTGAAGATTAACATGGACATGTAACCACTGATTTAGCTTCCTTCAACTGCTGCTTGTCTCAAGTTCATTTAGGGTACTAAAACTACCCCTTGTGAGGTTAGTTTTATTTCCACCTGCTGGGAAGGCTGTATAAATCTTGGAGTGAAGCCTCTCTCACGCTCTGAGATCACAAGGGTATGACATTCATTTAAAGTCCTTGTAGACATGCAACTGATAGTTTTGACTTATGTTCGTGGCATACAATGTTAATGTTAAAATGAAAAATGTTGGTTCAAACTGAAAAGTGAAGGCATACTTTTTAGTTTGTTGTAACAAAACAGGCTGGCATTCACAAAAGAAAATAGTTCACTTCTGGATAGGACAAAGGGAAATGCTCTCATTAGTTTTTGAATGGACTCTTTCTCTTTAATTATTCTTTTAATGAAGCTTGAATCTTCCAGCTATAGCCAAATGCATGCATAGTTACAACTCAACAAATCAATTTTGTCAAGTTCCTATTTATAAAAAAAAAAGTCTGAAAAAGTGTCTAGTTTTTCTAGCTACCTCTTAATCTACCAAACTAATATCTCATCCTTTCGTCTGACACAGCAGCAGGTAAGAGCTGGGATATTAAAGACCCCATGCTGCTCAACACTGCTTGGTCCCAGAAAATTGCTGTCACCTCGACAGCAGCTTTTGTCCAGCCCTCTCCAAGCTGCTCAGGGGGAGCTTAATTAAGGTTTACAGTAACTCTGTAAGGTAAGTGAATACTACTGTAATTTGCAAAGAAGTCAGCCAAGCCAAAAAAAAAAAAAAAAAAATCAAACAAAACCAAAAATGCTGCCCAACATTAAAGAAATACAACGACACATATGAAATCCAGGAGCAGAATTGCAAGAATCGGAGTCATGAGCTCCAAGTACTAGCATCAGAATAAGATGACAGTTTATATGAAAATCTTCATGCTCATTAGGTTAATCACCTACAGAAATCCTTTTCTAGCAGCTTCTTTCTCTGACTATTCCATTTTTCTCTTTGCCTGGCACATTGTGTAAGAGGCCTCTGGCCATAATTGTCAGTCTGAGCTACCACTAGAAAATTGTTGAGAGTATTTTTAATTGCAAACATTACCAACTTCACATGTACATTCAGGTGATAAAAGCATTTGATTTCTACTTACCAGAAAGCTGACAAGCAGACAGACAAATGATGCTGTTTCCGCACGGGGGCTTTGCTGCTCTCTGCATCTGTCTATTGCAGCACCAAAGTCATTCTCCCTCTTGAGCACTCAGGGATATTGGCAGCCACCAGGCTCTACTTATTGACAATTTCATCCTTTATACTAGATGTTCTTTAGGGGAACATCTTTCATATTTGAAAAATGTCTAAGAGATAGTGGAAGCTACAGCAAATACAAAAGAAATAGTCCTCTAAGAAGTACAGTCAATATACGAATAGCATTTAGTGGGATGCAGGTTCAAACCAACAATTGAGCTGATAAGAGCTGTGGGCTTGGCTATCTGGAGTATCATGTTCTCAAGACAGTATGTTGATGCTCTCTGTGACTGTGTACAAAATATACAAACACACAAAAGCACTGTCTAAGGGTTCATTAATGTTTTGATTACCTAACTTTTCCACAGCCAGCAAGGTTTGAAGTGACTGTGGGTTTGCAGGAGAAACAAGGCCCACGCATAGTAAATGGTATTTCCCTGGTATTCTCTTGATGAGAAAGACAAGCCTGAATCTATGCCTGACTATGAAAACCCTGAACTTTATTGGAGTAAGCTGGGCTCAGAATCCAGATCCCATGTCATGTTGCTAAGGCACAAAATGTTTTATATCTGCCTTCAGATATCATATCTGTCATTCATTGCACAGGATTCTTGGAGGGCTTTACTGACATTAACAAACAAAACCTACACAATCTAAGTGTGGTGCCATCACTGGCACTTCAACGGAGCTGTGAGAAAACAGTTCTGGGCTTTGGCTGGCTGTGAATATCATTAATTGGTTCCCTAGTTGCTTTATTCTCTTAACTAGAGACACATGTGAGGAGTTCGGAGAACTGAAAATCAACAGTGATGGATCCAAGAGCCAGTAGAAGAATTCATTTTATATGGCCATTAGGAAAGCAAGCTGTGAAATCAGCTTTTCAAGATGGTTGTTTGTCTTAAATTTTGGCAAATTATTGACAGTGACAAAAAGTAGGCTTACAATAAAACTCAAGGCATCCTCCAGTCCAATCTCTTGATATGATGCAGGAGTGAGAATTACAGCAGCAAGATCTGAACATACAGATGTTCACCTGGGTTTACCACCCTTACAGGTATATTCTAGTCACTCACATCATTCAGATGCCACTCACATGCCACCCATATGTTTATGTTTTCATTCCTCTCAGGAAGGTCTCCTGTAATTACTCAAGAACAAACTAAATGCACAGCTGAGGAGATTCACTTAGGAGACCAACCCAGGATATAAAAACACATAAAGAATAAACGACCCCAGTACAAATGAATGTCAAAAACCTAAAAATAGTTATTGCAAAAGTAATTAGGTGAAACAAACAAGGCTCAAAAGAAAGCAGCCCTAAATGAGCTGGAGCTGGAATTGCTGAAACGTGTCAAGACTTGTGTGAATAAAGACAGCAATAACAGGACAAAGCCTTTGTGCTTAGTTAATAAATCAAAGGGAAACACAATTCCCAGACACATGCATAAACCACTGTATCTGTGGAAGAAATATGCCATATATGAAATGTGCCACTGAATATATTAAGCAGTAGAAAGACAATTCTGTAGACAAAGGGATGTCAAATATCCAGTCATCTCCTGATCATAGATATTGACTTTGGCTAAGTATACATCACAAAGTGGAAAGGAGTAAATAAAGTAAGACATCTCTTGGAAACCAAAATTATTACACTATCATCCAGAGATTATAAAGGAATAGGACATGTTGAGTTATTGTGTTGGTTTGCGATGTCAGTATTTGACCTATAGTCATAGACACAGCTGAGTAAGGATAATGTCTCACGTAAGGGTGAGAGAGGTGATTGAGGGTGGTGAGACAGTGGAATAGGTTGCCCAGGATGCTGTGGATGCCCCACCCTGGCAGCATCATAGATCATAGAATCATCAAGGTTGGAAGAGACCTTTAAGATCATCCAGTCCAACCATCAACCCAGCTCTACCCCTGTAACCCCCAAATCTCTAAAACCACATCATCCGGTGCCAGATCCAGGGGCCTCTTAGGCACCTCTAGGGATGGTGACACCACCACCTCCCTGAGCAACCCTTTTCAATGCGTGACCACCCTAATTGTGAAATTTTTTTCTCCTGGTATCTGATCTGAGTCTCCCCTGTCTCAGTTTAAGGCCATTTCCTCTGGTTCTCTCACTGCAGGCACAATAGAAGAGACCGGCCCCCACCTCACTACACCCTCATTCCAGGGAGTTGTAGAGAGTGATGAGGTCCCCCCCCGAGCCTCCTCTCCTCATGACTAAGTAAACCCAGCTCCCCCAGCTCTTCCTCACATGACATGTTTTTGAGACCTTTCACAAGCCTTGTTGTCCTTCACTGGGCATGCTCATCCTTTTTAAAGTGAAGGACCCAGAACTGGACAGAGAACTTGAGGTGTGGCCTCAACAATGGTGAGCACAGGGGGATAATCGCTGCCCTGGTCCTGCTGGCCGTGCTTTAATAAAGACAGTTCAGATAATTCCACCACTGAACACGATCTCCTCTTCTGAGTCCAAGATCTCATACAACTTTTCAAGAAAAAATAAAGAAATAAAACAGAAGAGTTTTTATAGATACCTCCAAGTTGTATTTATCATGTTAAATAGGCTAATTAAAAAAAAAAAAAAAGGCAGGGACACAACAATGTAACAAAAACTGTATAAAAAGAAATGCCTCAAATATATATATATATATTTTAATGTCTACAGAATTATTGACTCTGCTTTTCCTCAAAGTTTAGCCTTCATAAGGAGTCTTTATCTCCACTTCCTTTCTTTCTATCCTCATTTCTGACACATTTTCTTCTATTCCCAGTTTCCAGCATAAGAACCAGAAATGTGATTATCACTTAATCAGTCTAAAGGGGCAAAAGGGTAAAATAGCAGCATTTCTAAGAAAATACATAGCCCACTGATAGTATATTCCAATTAATTTGCTTAGTTACCTTCGACCACCTCAATACACACGTCTAGTGGTATTTCCATTCTCTTTCATGCCTGGCCCCATGCTCACCTTCCCTTTGATTTTTTGAATTTCTTACCTTTCCTCACGTACCTTGCAGCCTGACTTTTTGTGTGACTTCTGCAGGAGATTCCACATCAGGCATAATCTCTCTGCAAATGACAAGAGGCACTGGGAAAGATGGCAGCCATAATGATAAACGATTTTTGATACAAAACCTTTCTGAACCTTGTTTCCCAGGCTTCCAAGTTTGGAGAGGTTGAATGTTGTAGTGCTAGGTTTAGTTTAGCAAGCTGCAGCTTTCCCCGAGAGCTCAGCAGAGCTGCTTAGGACAGCGTGACCATTGTCGCCCTCCCGCTGTCCATTTCAGACGGCTCCGCGGTTCTGCTCCAGCAGCTGTCACCCTTACCACCAGTGATGGCAAAGGAGGTGAGAAGGGTCTCACATGAGGGTTTAAGAAGACTTTTAATCACATCTCGTCCCGGCACCCCCCAGAGGCAGAGAGACCTCGTGATCCAGGTGCAGGGGCTTTTTCTCAGGGGCTCAGGGGCGGTACGTGGGTGGAGTTGGGGTACAGGAGCAATAGGGAGAGCCCGAGGGAGTGGCCAGGGATAAGGGCAAGGAACAGGGTGGGAACAATGTGGGATTAGAAAAGGAATGGGTAAACAGTTAGCCACAACTGAAAAAAAATTGGCTCAGATATTTGTTACAGAATCATCTAACCTGACAGTTGCTGTGGAATTCCATCCAAATCCATTCAAATTCCATCCACCTGTAACTGGATTCCATTCCATCAGACGCCAAAGAAATATATTTATGTGAAGAAAAAGATGTAGCTAACAGATACAGGCAATAAAATTTAACTGAAATTTTTATAAGTCAAAAAGAGTTTCTAGATAAATAAAAATATTTCTCAGTCCATATTTGATGGAAACTACTGGGTTGTTTCACCTGAACCACATAATCTAACACCTGCAATTTTACCTTGCCAATTTTTTTTTTTATAATTATAATGATATGCAAAACAAAAACATTTTCCCAACATAATGGGCAAATTAACATTTTTTGAATAGGGAAATGTATTGTTTGATTGACTATAAAGAATACATTCCAGACAAGATTTTATGTTTAAAAACAGTGTTAATAGCAAAAATCTAACTATATGCTGGTTCTCCTCAGGAGAGCAGACTTTGGCCTATTCAGGGTCCTGCGGGAGGAATACCATGGAGACTGTCCTAGAGAGAAGAAAGGTCCAGGAGTGCTGGATGGTCTTCAAGGATCAGTTCCTCCAAGCTCAAGAATGGTCCATCCCGATGAGCAGCAAATGGAGCACAGGTGTCTGGAGACCTCCACGGATGAGCAAGCAGCTCCTGACTAAACTGAAACATAAAATGGAAAGGTACAGAAGGTGGAAGCAGAGTCAGATGCCCTGACAGGAACGTCATGGCTCTGTCAGAGCATGCAGGGATGGCTGGGATCAGGAAAGCCAAAGCACAACTCGAATTTAATCTGATGAGGGACATGAAGGACAACAATAAGAGCTTCTAAAGGGATATCAGCTATGTCTGTGAGCATAAGAAAGCTAACATATCTTCCCTGTGCGGGGATGGATTAGTGTCAAGAGAAATAGAAATACACAACATTTTCAATGATAAAATGGAAAGGGACAACTTGAATGTTATCAAAATTAAGGTTTCAGTAACATCATCTAAATATTTCTAAAACAAAATATTTTATAATTTGCTTTTAATCTGAACCTTAGAGTAGAAACATTTACTATCACTGGGAGAGAAGATGGAATTTCAAAATTGAATAATTTCCCAGGAAAGAAATTTCCAGGGTTTGAATATTAATTTTTTACTTTGACTACGGTCTGAACTTCTGATTTACCAAAATCTGAATATCGATCTAATATCGATATCCAACTGAGACGGACAAAGACTCTCTAACAGTTTAGAGTTAGAAAGTGAATGTTTTATTTGGCTCCAGGCACTGTGTGGGATAGCTCCCTAAGATGCAGGGCCCTGATCCAAGCAAACACAAGGCTTTTTATTTACAAAAATTATGAATATCCAAAATACAAATGCATATTCATAACATTAACACCTCCCATTCTCTGCTTCGTATGGAAATGAGCTTAAATGTCATTAAGCATGCGTAGTGTGTGTCCTGCATGGAGTCGGTGGTCTTGAATTGGGTCAGTGGTCCTAAAAAGATGAAGTAACTCATCTTCCTCATTTTGACATTTTCACCTCTCTGAACTTTAACAATCCTAATTACTTTAGTGATTTAGTGATTACAAGTTTCCTCTTGTGTGACTTTTGAACAGGTTCCCACCAAGGGAGGAAATTGGTAATTGTCCTTGTTCCCTACACCAGCTTATCAATGTTTCTATTCCTTGTTCTAAGCACAGCTAAACAAACATAAAAATGACAGATCATCAGTTATTTGGTAATCAGTTACTAACATCTTAAAACCCATTTCAGGTCCAGCTCTCCTAACTATTTTAATTAACTCTACCTGGGCCCAAATTCCTTCCTATTCTAACTAATTTCAACACAGCTAGCCTATAACTAAAATCTTTATGTTTCTTCTAAATCTATGTTTCACTTCCTATGTGGATCACAGTTTACACTCTAATTATTTCAGCCGAGAATTATTCTAAAACACAGGTTAAAATATGTTGGTAATTTCTCATAAGATTTCAGAAGAAGTTCCATTCCTACCCCTTGATTTGGACTAAAACTTTAAAATTTACAGTTTTGAATTACTACAGAATGGGGTTTTTGTCGCCCCCAAGAAAATTCATCTGGCACTGGGTAAGTTAGACACCTTTGAAAAAGTTAAATTTTATAATCTCCTAATTGTTGAAGTGACTGATTTAGCAGCTTGTCCTTTTGTAAAGGCTTTGTCTTTTTCTTTCCTGCAATGTAGTTATTTTAAAGACTGTGTAAATGCAACCAGAAATCACAACATTTTAGAAAAATTTTCTAAATTACCTTAAAATTAAGACCTCAGTAGTGACGCTAACTCAAAGAGTATCATAAATTAAAGTTCAAGTGTTGATCTTCCTGGTTACAAGTTAAGCAAAGCTTGTACAGTTACAGAAATGGCTTCTGAGCAGTTCCATGTGCAGATGTCTTTACAAGTGCACACATGAAGAATGTCACCTTAAAATAAGGTATCACCCTTCCTCTCTCTCTCTTCCTTGAATTTGGTTTGGTTTGCAGAAGAGGTTTGAAGCTTATTGCTTCAAGTCTGGTGCAGTAAGCACTCACAGCCTTTTTTCAGATGCATGCACGCCCAAATGTGCATTTAGTCTCTGGTACACTAACACCTCCTTGAAGAGCAGGAAATAATTTACTGAGTGAAAGAGGTTCTCCAGAATCAAAAGGAAGATACAAAGATAATATCAGAAATCATGTTCACTTAATAGAGACAAAAATATTAAACAAAAAGCAACCAATTGCAAAATGACCACATAGAAAGCAACAAAATATTTTCATCTGTAGCACTGAGTGTGTTTTACGAGCAAAGCCAGTATTTTATGCCCATTTAGAAGTAGCTAAAGACAAAGGCATGTGGAGATGAAATGGGGAAGGCCATAGCTGACATGACAAATAGGAAAGAAAACTCAGGTGAAATCGCAGGCTAATGCTGTCTCTTTAAAGTGGAAATGTAAAGGTGTCAACTGGGCATCCCAGCCATCAACAGCAGATGGCTCCCAGGCACAGTGTGATGTAAGGGTTGTACCTTGGAAAGAGCAACTTCTCATCTGGGATTAGACAGGGATTAGAAAGTGCAGCCCACATAAATTACAATAATCTCCAGGAGCATATTTTCGAATTTCTCAGAAACTCAGTAACAGCCATCAGTTTGACAGCACTTTGGGGATGCAATGGAGCAGGTCAGGCTGATGTCTGCTGAGGATACAACTGGCCTGTGGAATTTCAGCATAAAATCAGTGAGGCTGATGGAATAAAGAGCTTCTCTCAGTCAAGGGTGAAATAAGAACTTCCTTATCTCTGTGAAGAAAGTTTAGTAAATGTCAGTAACATTTGTGTCTTAGCTTTTTCCATGCAATAAACTGCAAATCAGCCCAAGAATAATAATATTTATATGCACACGTACAGGCACAGTAGCATTTGCACACAAATTTTAAATAGGAGACTAAGATTGTCACTTTAGCCTGTTTCTTAATGGATCTTTATAGGATTAATCATAAAAGTGATAGTGGTTCATTTCTGTTGACAGTGTGCTTTAAAGAGTGTAAGAAACCATCCCCATCTTAAAAGGACAGAAACCCAAGACATATTAGAAGTTCCATACTCAAGGGATGTTTTGCCCTTTTACTTCTCATCTTACTCCACTATTTTTAGATGATCCTGCCCTAGTCCTCATCAAAAGAACTGGAGAACTGTTTTCATAGGGAAAACCTGAAGTTCTAGCTTCTAACCAGAGCTAGATTTATTTCACTTAAAATTGTACTGACGTTATTCAACAAGAGGTTGCTTTCTCACTCAGCATTTGGACAAGCATCTCAACCATACACTTACTTCAAAAATCCCCATTGCTGCAGCTTGGCACTCTGATAAGCCCCCAGTCTATTACTGCAGACATCTATCTCTGAGAGCCATTTTTCTCCTAACTATGACCTCATCTTCCACTGGAAAAAAGAAAAAAAATCCTTTGTAATTTGTCTTTTGTTACCTAAGAATGTGGTTTGCTTTCATTAGAGTTTCTGCGCCCCACCTGCAATTAAATCATCCTCATTTCCAAAGCCACATACCAGGGATGAAATTTCTAACAGCTTTTACAAACTGAAACCAGTCAGTGATTAGCATACCTTTATCTGAACCAACCACCATGTGTGCCAATTTTTCTTTTAAATCATGCAGTGATGAGAAGGATGACTCTTAGAAATAAGCAGGATAAAGAAGCACAGGCTCTCCATGATTCACTGTGGGACTTTAATCTTTTTTTATGAGCTATGCTAGATTACAGGCACTGAGATTTCTAGAAGTATCAGTATGCCATTGATTAATGGCAAATTAATATTAACTTCACCTATCTGCCTAATTAGATAGTCACTGCTCACAGAAATACCTCAAAGTCTCTTTTTCAGTGGTGCTTTTTATTTACAATGCTGTGGGAAGGTAGCAAACCTTTGGCAACAAAACTGTCTCTTGCAGAGGAGTAGAAGTTGACAAAGCAAGGGAGTCATCCAAGGCCACAAAACAAAATCTATTGCCAAGTCAGAGTTGAACCCAGATTTATTAAAGTCTTCTGTGGTTGATCAAGTAATTTATGTTTTCCATTTAAATCTGGTTACCTATACAGCACACACGGTGCACTAAGTACATGAGTTTTCAGTGGAACAACATGTTTTCTATGTATGTGAATTAAGCAGGATTTAAGAGTAGAAACCAGATCCAAGATAATGTTTGGGGTTTTTTTTTGAAAAAGTAATATATTCCATGTTTTCATTTTGCAGGCTTAAAAGCAAATTTGAGTAGTTCTGATGATTACCACACAGGGGATAGTTTGGGTTGCCAAATGAATTTTGACAGAGTTGCTTTTGTGAGGCAGCCAACAGAGAGGAGGCAGAATCTGATTTAATTTCCATTTAAATAAATACCTATTGACCAGAGGTAAAAAAGGAGAACTAGGAAAAAAAAAAAAAAGGTGATTTATGATAAAAAGTATTACAGGAAGCCCTCCCAAAACCTTCAAATGCTGTAGTTCAGGATAAATTCCTTTCCAGGAAACAATTGTTCTTTTGACAAAGCATCAATACCCAACTTTAATAGATTTAATTTACTGTGAAGGTGTCAACACCCAGGTCTGGCCTCATGAAGAGGGACCAGAAAGGCTAAGAACACATTACGAATAAAAATCTCAATGCATGCCTGTAAAGAATCTTGGACTAAGGCACTATAGGATCAGAATAATCCCAAACATAGAAGCTGACAAAGAGAGGGAGAAAAAAAAATATCTATTGGACTGTCAAAGAAGAGAAGAAACAAATACAAGAGGATTCAGCGGATGTGATTGGACATTAAGAAGAATAAACTGAGACTGACACACTCTTATGAAACACTCAGACTTTGCAGTGGAAAGGACATAATGTGAATATAGAGAGATTTTTGAATAAGCAACAAATTGTGGAAACAGAGATGGAAAAGCTACCAAACCTGTAAGTTAAGCCCCATCCTGAATCAGTAACTTTGTTAAATTCTTGATTCTGTTCAGAAGAATTTGCACATTGACTATATCCCAAAATGGATATGCAGCCATTTGCCTCTCAAGACTATAATGGTGCTGACATTCTTGCCACCTTAAATAATTTGTAGTTCTTTAACCATATGCTTGTGACAACTTTTCACATGCAAACTAGACTTAGCCCTCAAACTCCTAAGGCTTTAGACAACTGCGACTTGTCATTTCTCCATACATGTTGGAGTTTCCTTTTTTTTTCCTTTCTGAAGCACTGTAGAAAATAATTTTGTGATTTCTAATTCAAAGTCCACCTTGTTAAAAGTCTGAATTGATCTCTTCAGAGAAAGAGCATGAGTAAACAAGCATACATAAACCAGAAATCACTCCTTAACTCTTCTTGGAGACATGCAAACTGGTTTTGACATATCTGTGAGAACATTTTCTTTTTTCAGAAGTTGTCATCATAGCAAAATATCTTCGGCTTTCATAAAACTCCCAGGGTCTCAATATCTCAGGTGAGTGAAACATAGCTACATCCTGCAGCAAGAACAGTACCATTCCTCTCTTACAGCTCTAGAACAATTAACTACCACCACAAGTTTCATTCCAGAGCTGATGAATGCAGTTCTGAATGGGTCTGTCTCTTCTGGGATGGGAAAGGAGGATGGAGAAGAAACTACATTAAGTGCTCCTTCCTAAGGATTTCTGTTTGCCTGAAAGCCCTTGGATCCCCACTGACTGAAACTTTTGCACAGATTTTCAAAGTCTGGAGGAGAAAAAAGAAGAAAAAGCCTTAATTACTAGCTTTGCAAAATGACAGGGGTCTTTAATTTTAATTGATTTGCATAATTTAGGCTTAATTTTGTATTTCAAAATGCTTTCCAGAATTATATGTTATATATTTCAGTAGGAATTGTGAGGAAGGCTAAGAATAAGAGAGGTTTAAATCTGTGAAGCCGGTGAGGGAGAAGTCTGACTACTGTGCAAACATTCGCCAAGCAGCATGAGTTAATGTACACAGTGATCCTGATAACATTGCAATAATTTTCATATCAAGATGTAATCTGATATTTAATCTTCTACTGAAGTCAGTTTGTTCTACTTAACTATCAACAGCTCAGAGCTGAGGTAAAATTATCTGCAGTGATTTGAATGGGAAATTCTCTCCCTGTAGCAAACAGCCATCGGTTTGGTTTTTGGTTTGCATTAGCTGTTCCTTCCTCATCTTTCTCCAGCTTTGGCATTTTTTTACAAGGTGCCATCTTCCCCTCCTGGACAATTGATTTTAATAAGAACTGGGATGTTTGCGTGCTTCTTCAAGCAAGATCCCAGTGCTCAAAGTACTGGGATACTACACAAGCAAACCTCACATCAGCTTCCCACTGGTCACCCCACAGTTCAGCTGATACATACACAGAGATTTTACAACCACTGTCACAGACTTGAAATTAACAGAATCTTTCTTCCTGTCCTTTGGTTTTTTACTTTCTTTTCTCAGAAGTAAAATGTACCCCCACCACATGTGGATTACTAACTCCGATCTCCAATGTTGTTTGTTTTTTTATCCGATGGTTTTAACATTAACTAGAGAAGCTGCTACATACTGACTTCAGTCAAGTGGCAGTGATTTTAATTAACCTTTATCCCATGTTAGATGATGTTAGGAGGTGGTCAGAGAGAGGAAATTCAGCTCATTCTCACCTTGTTCTTGTGTGTCACACATTTATGACAGTAGCAAACAGGGTGTGGTGAAGAGCAAGTCCTCTAACAAGCAGATACATTCCCTGCTCAAGACAAATTGAACTGGATCTCTTTGCAAAACACTATCAGTGGATGTAATTGTAGAAATACATGTTTATTCTATTTACTAGAGTTTGTAATGTCTGGCATGAAAAAAGCAGGTGGAGCTCCTGTCCCTGTAATTAACTTGTTTAAGCTGGCAGCTTTATGGCTGCTAAACAGAACTCTGCCTGTTAATCAATTCACTAAGAAACAATTGTTTAAAGGTAAACAAGATAGTCTGGGATATGGATGCTGGGTTTAACTGTTCACTCTATCATAAATTTCCTTGGGCATCACTGGTCAAATCACTGAGACCTTTTTGTCTTAGGTCAGTGAAACAAAGATAAATAAGAGTTCCTTACTTCTGGGATGGGTAGTGACAAAAAAATATGAGGTTTCTTGAGGTGCACAGGCATACCTGGTGTGCCTGTCTCTCCAAGAAGTTAAACCAGGTTTCTTTTTAGAAAGAATCACTTCTGAGTATTTCCAGCTTTTCCTCTTCCTCTGACAGCAAAGATACAAGTGACTAAATGCTCTAGCATCCTCCCCTTCATCCTTTGGGCTCTTTCCTGTCAGTTCATGACTGATGTGTGTATGAAGATTCAGAGCTTTTTAAGCATGGCAGGAGGAATAGTCGCTTGTGTTGCTTGTGCAACCCAAAAAACTTTCATGGAAAAAAAAATGAATTGAGCTGTCTACTCAGCTTCTCACTAGACCTACCACCTCTGCAGGAGCAACAGTGCCTCTAGGGCCAAAAAGTTAGAGAATCCCTAAGGGTCACCTGTGTAGCCTTTCACTATTGCAGAAATCCAGCTCTCTGTCAGAGCTGCTATGCCTCTTCAACATCAAGCTTTCCAAAGTCCCACATAGCCAAAATCACATTTTGTCCAAAGAAAAGAAAGAGGATTTGGCTGGGAACATTCAGCTATGCAGCTGTCACATAGCTAGCACATTTGGCTCTTTAGTTAATCTTTTTTATTTCCTGGGTTGAGGACCAATTATGTCCGTTTGGAAAAGACAACAATTTCTTGAGTCTTTTCCGTCTCCAGAGGTCAAAAATTATCTGCTAAATTCAATTTCATTGACTTTCTTGATTTACTTTCAGGAAAGAATACTATGTGGAATTCCCTGATCAGCTACCTGCATTCCCAGGAAATTTCAATGACATATCATACCTCATATCTATGTTTTTATTTTGCCCTTAGAAATCAGTTAATCTTGCTTTCTCTAGGTGCTTCCCAAAGACAAAGATTTGGCTGATAAACCATAAATGTAATGACAAGTATTTAGCACTCCTTTTCCTCAACAAACAAAACAGAACAGAGGAAAACACCTGTCCATGGTGGACAGATTATAAGTTAAAGTTTTTATTCTTCAGTTGAATTTCCTCTTTTGTACTTGAAATATTACCCAAAGTAAACCTCATTTCATTTTCACTGCCACCTGCTATCTCCCCACCATGAACAAATAGTTTCATGTTAAAAATTCTGACTGTGTCTAAAGAAGATAAATGTCATCAGATTATAAGACTGAGGACCTGATTTGATAATGAACTTTCCATGTTCCACATCAAAATACTAAATAAGTAAAAATATTTTTGAACTTATTTCTACTCTAAAAAACAAAAAACTTCTTTGTGCTAGTCCAACTGCCAAAACTAAAATACGACATACACTTTTCATTGAGTTGTAAGAAGTGATGAACAACCAAAGTGTTTGGAGATGGTTGACCTCCTTCCTTTGCCTATTAAAAGCCTTCAGCTGTTGTTGAATCAGTAAAATTCCAGCAGGCCAACCCAGATCTATGTGTACAGCAATATCAAGTATTTCTGGGACACTGCGATTCCCAAAGTTCTCCCAACTGAAACAGCAGCTTAAAACTTTGAGACAGACGACACACCTGATTTAGCAATATGTTTAGTCCTGTTTATCTCTCTTTTAGGCAGATGAATAATCATAATGAATCAGTGTGATTATAACTGCATTTAAAGTTCAATGTGTATTTAACTGAATTAGTTAACTACCCACTGGATCAGGACATGTGCAAAAATGGATCTGGATATTTTTTTATTTTCTTGGTTTAAAAAAGATGGAGAAATCAGCATGAAAGGGCTGGCTGGCTTAGCTCTTGAAACCTTCAAGTAGAACTCACTCTGGAATAAAACAGAGTTCATGCATGAAGTGTCTGGGAAAGATAAGAAACAACAATCCAAGAAATAAAATCCTCAAAATATATTTCTGAAGTACTGCATTTTCTTCTCTCACTGTCATTTTTCAGCATTTTTAAAATTCATATATTTAAGTGAAGAAAGAAAATGTCTTCTTTATCTATGATTTTATCTTCATAAAAAAGGGACTTCTGAAGCTGGATTGCTGCTGCCATTTAATATCTCAAATCATAGTGTAAGTCCACTTACGACATATTTGTTGATTACCTCATCAAAAAGTAACTAAAAAGAAAAGCAATAAACATCTCTCTGGATGCAAGAAATGTAACAAATCCAATAGGAATATCATATATTTCAAGAATAAAATCAACATAAATTCTTCTTTAACTCACTTTCATACTAGTAATCAAGTGATTATTCTAATAAAACAAAGCCCTTATTTGTCCTTAAATTTCTCTGACACAGCAGACAGAAAGCAAAGGACAAATGTTACTAACCACTTGTGAGAAAGACAGTGTGTCACATTTAATACTTTCATGTGTATTTCATGCACATTTCCACATGCATTTCTAAATCACATCAACTGCCTTGTAGAATACCTCCTAGTCTATGTATCTCCAGTTTGGCTATCAGGATGCTATGGAGCAGTGTGTAGAAGGCTGTGATAAATGACACATTCTGCAAACGACAAAATCCTCTCCCTTCATCCACATCAGTCATTCCACCCTAGAAGGCACAAATTTGAGCCTGGTAAATCCATGCTGTCTTCTTCAAATTACTTTCTGGTACTTTATGTGCTCAGAAAGAGCTCCCATCAGGATATGGTCAACAGCTTTTTGGAGGCCAAAGGCCAGCTGATTAGCCTATAACCCAGACTGTACTTGCTACCTTTCTTAAAAGATGGGCAAGATCTCAGCTACACACTTTAGAACATTTCCAAACTCACGCTGGTGTACTACAAAGTTACCTAGGTTTTTCTCTCACTAAAACAAAATACTTTATGTTTTTATATTGAAGTTAGCTTTTTCAATACCTATTTCATTGTATCATTAAGCCTCTTACAGAAACAACCATAACTCGGCTAGGTCTCCCAAGAAACAAGAGCAGTTTCTGGCATACGCTTATGTTTATACTTAGCTTAAGAGCTAAGTATAAACAAGAAGCAATTTAATATGAGCCAGTACTGTGCAGAAAGCCTGACACCTCTCTGAAACACAGAGCTCTGAAAGTGTGATTTGGGAAACAGTGCAGCTCACATGCTTTTACACATGGGACATACTATAGGTGTGGCATTCGTTAGCACATGCCACACCGTTCATACACATTGCAGATATGAAATTACAGTAGGAAACATGATAGGAAAATCTTGTTTGAACATCTAAAATATTGTCATCCAGGTCTGTGGAAACTCCATCATCTATGGGATTTTAATAGAAAGCTGTCAGACAAATGCCTCTTGGGAATGGTAAGTACATACACGTAAGGTACAACAAATACTGAATGAAAGTTCATAATTAAAAGACCTCTTGAGTTCCCCTTCAGTGAAATCTTTCTTATCATCAGAATTCAGTCATGAGATTCAGCAGAAAAGGGAATGAAATTAAAGTCATGACATCAGATTTCCAAGAAATTATCCACTTCCAGTTCACTTAGCTCAGTAATCCCCAATTTAGTGTTGATAGATGATGTGTTTCAGGTAAGTTGTAAAACCGAGATCTTAAACTCAGGAAGTTAGGAGTTTCCCCAGAGAAGTGTTTTTATTTCCCAAAAGCTTGAATCAACTACTTCCCCTACTGAGTCTCAGTTTCTGTCACTCACAGTTTACTTGTCATATGCAGCTACAGTTGGAAACTCAGTTCTCCCTCCTTTTCAGTCACAAACTGTTGGCTCTCTTAAAGAGCTCCTGCCTTTCTAAGAATCACAAAGTAATTGCTCAATTCACTTGATTTTAGATGGGCTGAAGAGATTCTTATGTACTGCTGGAAGAGGTCTTTGGGTTGAAAGGAGCTTTGAGAAGATCAGGTGATGTTATTCCACAAGCTGAGGGGACAAAGGGTGACAGTGTTGGCAGACAAAGGAAGAAGTGGCTCCAAAATCTGATCTACTTTATCTTCATCCTGCACCAAGAATGTCCTCAAGGCATACATCCAGGCATACCAACATTACAGCAGAAGGTGTTAACTTATAGTTTTCTGCATGTTACAAAACTTCAGTTAGGTCTTAGAACAAGCTGTTTTATTTATATACTGAACTTCAGCATAGACCACTCATTGTGCATCAGAGACATCAGAGGTGAGGTTTTGCAACAGTGAAGTGCATTTCTGAATCTCTTTGGGTTTTAATGCTCATTGACTTGGACAGGTAATCAATTGCTGCATCTCCAAAGGCCCATAGATATTGACTTCAGTCTCCAAAAGACTTTATAAAGAGTCATTGGGGGGGGGATACTTTCACTTCAAATTGAATTGTGGACCATTAAATCTCTCTAGTAAAATACTGCAACAAACACTAGATGTCAATGCTCCTTCTGCATTTTTAAATAGAACACAAATGCTCCTGGCTGAATATGAGGTTCCTAGAAGGATCCCAGCTTGTTCTTTTTCTCTGTTGGATTCTTTAAATCGTTATGGATTTTATTTCCCTTACAGACAAAATGCATTACTTCTACAGTTCTCACTCTGCTTCTCCCAAAAGACAACAACAATACCTCCTTAGCATCAGGCATGAATCAGCTGTGCGAAGTCTGGAGAGAAGAGAGGAGGAAAAATGATACAGCAATAAATTAACTTGATGCTTATCTCTTGGTTTCTTGCCTACACATCTGATAAAAGATCAAGGGATGCAAAAGATGGGAAAGATTTTTTTTAAACAGTGTCTTTTTGTCACATATTACCTACTTTGTACAGCAGATTATTTTTTCCATACTCTGCTGAAAAATGAGTGATAATGACAGAATTAGGAGAGTTAATAAACATGAATGACTCAGCTTGCTTGGCAGTAACCAATACATTGGAATTCCTGCCCTTTACACTGAATCACAGTCACGGAATTAATTAGGTCGGAAAAGACCTTTAAGATCGAGTCCAGCTTTTGATTGATTACCACCTTGTCTACTAGAACAGGGCACTACTTGCCACGTCCAGTCTTTTCTTAAACATCTGCAGGGACAGTGACTCCAGCAGGTCCCAAGGCAGCCAGTTCCAATGTTTAACTATCCTTTCTGTGAAGAAATTCTTCCTGATGTCCAACCTGAAACTCTTCTGGTGCAGCCTGAGGCTGTGTCCTCTTGTCCTATCAACTGGTTGTCTGGGGGAAGAGGCTGATCCCCACCTGGCTACAGCCTCATTCTAGGTAGTTGTAGATAATGCAGAGCTTCCTCTTCTCTCTCTTCTCCAGGTTAAAGAACCCCCACTCCCTCACCTGCTCCTCAAAGGACTTGCTTTTGCCAGATCATTTCTATGAACTGGCAGTCTTTGATATGTCTAACAAACCAATAAAAAGGATACCAAGTAGCAGGCATAAACAGATGATTTTTTTAAAAAAAATGTAGAGTTTACAAAGAAGAACATTGTAATGTAGAAATGTAGGCTCTAGTAAACTTTTTTGACTCATTAATAATTCTTAGGATGTTGTACATGAACAAGGTTAGGTATGAAAATATATACAACATTTATTATTTTATTAAATATTTTAGCTAAGCACATCAGCTACGCTCCTCTTGTATACAATCTATTTACTGTGACATACTTGTCATGTCCAAGAATGATCCATCTGATAGACCATCCAACCTGATATTTTTTATTTCAGTAAAACACTAATGTGCCTCAAAATCCTGTGTAGCTCCAGTTTAGGCCTTCAATCGGCGTCTTGCATGTCCTCATCCCTCCATCACCTGACTCTGCCCTTCAGCTTCCACGCTGAGCCAGCCCTGCAGCAAGCCAGTATTTGTGAGAGGTAGGGTATGAGCATCTGCACCATGGGCAGGCAGGGGTGAAGAAGACAGGTGTGTGTATACCACGTATAAATATCTCGCACCAAATCCAGGATCTTCCTCTGCCCTGTGAAAGCCTCAAAATTTGCCTCAGAATATGCAGAGGTACTCCCTGCTCCAAAATTAGCAAAGAATTACTGGTACCACAGGCAGGTGCTAATGAAATGAAAGGGTCAAGGAAAGGTGCATTGGAGATAATGGGTTTCAAAAAGGGCGCTGAGGTATTCAAGCACTGTGAAGTACAAAAAAAGTTATTATCAGGAATAATACTACTTTGTCATAGTGAAGTTATAGTGGCTTCAAACAGAGGAGCTGCTAAGGAGTCCCACTTCAGCAGAGAAACTAAAAATACTGTAGATAGATCAAAAGGCAGATAGAGAGGCAGGCAGACACAGAGAAGAATAGTCAGACCATTAATCCAAATACTTAGAGCTCAATTAGATTATACTTCCACAGAAGTTAATCCGCATATATTTCCAAAGAAATCATTGTACAAAGAATACTCTTACATGATCAGCATGCATCTCTAGAAGTACAGGATGAGGAGCCATCTATCTTCCTGCAATCCCCATCCGAGACTGGACCCCTTAAATTTCTTCACAATTCTGACACCAAAGATTTGCCAAAAATTTTCCCACATGGGTCTCTGCCACCTCAGGTTTGCAAACTCTCCCCAGGAGTGGGAGAACTGAAGCAACCCAAAGCACGGCTGTGAGAAGGAAAGTTCATGTTTCAGTTTCCCTCACTGCACCAGCAAGAAACAAAATGATTTGCTGCCACACAGTGATAGGAAAATCCAGTCTGGATACAAGAAATAGCAGCAAGCAGAGGAATTTTGAAATGTACCTTTACCCAGGCAACATCAAAGTGTTTACTGCCCCATATTTCTGCTTCCTTCCACACCCTCAGAGCTGCTCACTTCTACACATCTGTCTATTCATTAACATCTAATTAAGCTGTACATCTGCTGCAGCTTTACATCAGCATTGCATTCCCCCACATTTAAACTGCCTGAAGCTTTCTGGTTTTTTTTCGTGTTTGTTTCCGGTGCACTAAGAGCTAAAAAAGCTTTTTCATGCTGATTGACAAACAGAAAGAAAATAAACTCTGGGTTTTGAAAAGGATGAAAGAGCAAAATATGCTCCTCATCCAAAACCAATCTCTCCTCACGGATGTGGCCCAGAGAGTCAGGGAGGTTTTTTTTTTATTAAAGGAAGCAATGAAAAAAAGAGTATTGTAGCTGTAGACACCACAGTCAAGGCAGATATTGGATAAAAGTAGTTCTGATTTTTTCTGCCATGAGAAGTAGTTGCACTATATGACTTTACCTCACTTATTGTGCTGCTTGTTTCCAGCCCATTTCTACAATCACAAAAGCAAATAGAATAGATATCTCATATAAAAATAGATACCTCATATACAATGATACTCCAGAAACCCATGTTAGCTGGTAACACCCCTTGCCTCCTTTTTTGGCTGGTTCTGACAGGTCTGAGAAATGGAGGTGATGCAAGCATTTCTGATGCCTGCTGGCACAGATAGTCTTGCCCATTCTCTTTTTTCTGAACATGGACAGATTTCTACTCTGAATTACAAAAGAGACACCTCAGGGAATGTTCCTGGGTATTTTCCAGTCACCCCTAAATACTCTTGTGCTGGGATGCTGGAGTTCTTGTTTTCTATCAACATTTTCAATGCACCTAATTTCAGAAACATGTTAAAATGTTAAACCCGAGACCAGGAGAAAAATACATCAGCCAAAGAGGTTTATGACAGAGCAGCATGCAGTGCTAAGCCATTACTTTTATCAGAAATAACTGCATTTTCTCATCCATACAAACAATATCCCACTGTGGCATTTCAGCACAGAAATATCCACCAAGAAGACAGAATTCCTTCAGCAAGCTGCCTGGCTCACTGCTGACAAGAAAAGCCTTCCATGAGGTCCACAGTTCTCAGACAATATTGCATACACTGATAAAACTGTTTAGATTGTGGCTGTCATCACTCAGGTTCTTTGGCTTGTTGATGCTCCAGAAAGACTTGATGTAAGTGCCTTGCCAACAGATCTCCAACTTAAGTGCTTAGAGACATGATCACATTTATAATTTTCTGAGATCCAATTCAAATTCCCTGTAGTAACATGGACAGTAGTGCATTTTGTACACATATGTCAAAGGGATTTGAAGACTTCAATACCAATAGCATTTGTAAACTACAAATGAAAGTCCCATGGACCTGTTTTAAGAATGGAGATCTTTCTCCTCTCCTCCCTTTATACAGTGGGCCAAAAATCTCATGTAAATGACTTCTTGGGAGTTTTATCTTATTTTGAACATTTAGATATCTTTTATAAAGACACTGAGGCTTGATTTAGAAGTTGTCAGTGACAGAGAACCCATCATAACTGGAGGAAAGTTGTTCCACTGATTAATTTCTCTCTTCTAATTTACCTAAGTCTAGCTTCAAGATCCTGAATCTCATGGATTCATCTTTCTGACAGAAATACCACCTACAATAAGCCATCTCTTCCCACGATCACCTCTTAATTTTCTCTTTGATGCACTAAACAGATACAATTTTCTCAGTTTTTCCCTAGAATAATTTATTTTTCTATTATTCTTTTCTCAATCCTTTTCAATCCTTCATAACTTTTTTTGAAGGATGACTATTAGAACTCAAAACAAGAGCGTATCATTAGTGCCAGAGGTTCGTGACTCATAACAGCAGTTATAACTCTCACTTAAGCAATTGAAACAGCTAGAAAGAAACATGCTAGGCCTTCTTCATGCTATGACAACTGAAAAAGTAGTACTTCCTTGTTCATATGTGATATTCCCCAGTCAGTTCTTCAGAAGTTGTATTGAGCTTTAGCTACATCAAAATGCCCACTCATGTTCAATGCTCTGATGTTGTTTCACTGGTCTGGGGCTCCTCAGTTATTAATTCCAAGGATGAAGCTCCATTTCCTAAGACTGACAGACTTTCTGGATACCTGGCAATACAGCTGTGTAGGATAAGGACACAAACACATTTGTGTTAAAGTATGTGCTTGTTTACTTCTGTAAATGATCCAGAGCAGCTTTTATTTCCCATGTGCAATTTACCATTGTTATTCATTTACTAATTCTGTGTCATCAGAAATATAAATGTGGTATTTACAAGTGCAGTCCTCCTAGATTAGACTTAGTCAAGAATAAACAATGGCAGCATCTTCCCAGAAACAAATTTTAGAGCTGTGACTCGAACTTTAAATTTACTCTCAGTCCCTACCCTGCTTCTGTGGGCTCTCTTCATTTTGTTTAGTGGTAATTTTTTCATCAGAACACTGTGTCAGTATATTACCCGTCTCAAAAATACCTTGGATGTATTATATCACAGAGAAACATTCACTGAACACATCAGAGATCTCAAAAACTGAACTCTCTGCTTGAAAGGATCTATCTTCTATAAAAACGTGCTGATGGCATTAATTATACTGCCATTTCCTTCTGCTTTCGCCTTTGTATCCCATCATTGCCTTTCCTTGATTTTGCCATGAATAAACACTCCATGGTTTCTTGGTCAAATTTGCTGAACCCTTTAAGTGATTAGGATGAGAATACATATAATTATATGCTGGAACATTCCCATTTTTTCCGAGATTTGTTTAAAAAAATAATCTACGTTTAAGGAAGTCCTTTACCCAATCTTTTCCTTTTTTCAAAGAACTGTACTCAACTTCTGTTTTCTAACACCCTTTATGAACATTAAAATGTGGGGGATTTCATTATTACTCTAATCCCCAATATATTACTACATCATTCTGCTTCTTTTGGGGTACTATGTATTTGTGAGTATAGATGAACACCACAGCTTTCTGTGCATTCTGAGATGATGTTTTTCAGACTGCATCTGTACAGAGATGTAAAACCTATTTTAGCAGAAACAAGGTCATTCTACTCCAAAGTTTACTTGAAGTTTGGAACAAGAGATCAGAGCTCCCCAAAGAGCAGAAAGAAAGCATTCATGGTCGTTCTTGGAGATGCTGAAAGTTTATTTTACTTTCTTGTGCACATATTCCCAGTTTTCCTAATGGTATATATATATTTTTATTTTTCTCAGACAAAGGAGGAAGTGGAAGGACATTTGAAAGCAATTAAAATTTTACTTAATATGGCAAAGTGTGTTTTTTAATTGGTGAATCATACCTCATGGAAAAGCAAAAGATGTTTACAAAATGTATAACTTGGACCAGTCAAAAAATATATTGTTTGCAAAGAGCATGTTTTCAGGAAAAATTGTCTTCAACTGAAAAAATGTTTTCTTATCAAAGAGAATAAACAACCAATTTATTTTACTCAATCTCCTTGAACATGGAATTAAAAAATAAAAGAAATAAAAAGAGACTTTTAGACTTTAAATCCCTTTTTTTCAGTTTTGAAACCGGGAAAAAAAGAAAAATACAAAAGTAAAAATGTAGAGAGTTTATTCAGGAATAACAGTAATTGTGGAAAATAGTAAGAGTATAGAGCTAAACTTTTCTTTGAAAACTTTTCATGAACCAAATTTCTGTTTTTGATTGACTCCAGTTGTGTCATCCAGAACAGGAGCAGGAACAATCACCATATGATATAATAGGACACAGTTTGAATGGTAAATCACTGGGATGAAACACTCAAATTAATATTAGCTACATGAGTGAAATGGGTTGAAACAAACTATTCATCAAACAATTTCAAATAATAAACTAATTAATGCAAATTGTGGTGTGTTCATGGAGAAATAACAAATGCAAAAAGGGCAAATTTCACTGTCAAATGAATTGTTCTCAGGGAATAATTCATCTATCTGCAGAAGACAGAAGAGGGTTGAATGCTAATGGGTAGGAACAAGGAGAACACAGCACAGAAATAGAGCTAATTCACACACGGCAGTAACTCTACAGATTGCTTGGGAAAAATGGAACTATGTACTGCTGAGCCTCTTGAAAAATAGGATGTATCTTAGGTTTAAACCCATGTGTTCAATTTCACAAGATTAATATTTCAGACTGCAGGCTCTCCAATAAAGTATCTTATGAATCTGCAACGTGTAATAGAATAGCTCTGCTCTCAACTTTAAGGGAAATAAGTTACTGATAATACACGGTTATGGAACTATTTGTTTCATTCTGTGAAATTTTGTAGAACCTCAATAAAATAAAATGTTTTATTAGAATAATTGCATAAAACAAATCCTGCAGAGCCATGACACATTCATTTCAAATACTATCTGTGCGCTTCAGACTTACTCATTTGACAGTGTTCTCACACCTGCTTGATGGACACTACAGGCCTGAACAACCAGCTCCTGTTTCAGTAATGCCAAGCTGTCAGGAGCATTCTGAGTAAATTGGGCATTAAGCCTCTCCTCAGGTTTTCCTGTTTCATTCTGGCAGAGAAGTAACACAATTAAAAATGTATACACACAAAGACCTGAATGCACAGTTCATTTCTTTCTGGATCATATTGATTAATTTTGGAGAGGGGTTAGAGAGAGGGACCTGTGATGTCAGTTGTCATTGATTTCCAAGATAAATTAAGAACTGAGCAGCAAAATCCTTCTCAGCCAAAAGATAACAACACTGACATACAGTGCAAGCAGTAAGAAAATGATTAGCTTTTCTGAAGTATCAGAACTGGTTTGAGACAACATTAATTTCAAGTAGATGAATGTAGATACTTTGTCCTTTCAAGACAATTTTTTCCTTTCAGCTTCCAGTCTTTGCTAGTTACAGCCTCAAAGAATCCTTATAGGAAGCTTCACTGTTTACTAGAAGCTTAAGTCGCTGTACTAAAAATATCTGATTTTGTTCTGCATTCTTGATCAAATCTATTCTAACAAGGTAATAGTTATGTGCACACTCTTCAGCTGTCAAATATATGCTAAATGGTGAAACATTTATTAAATGCGAGTGCTAATGCCAGGAGAACCAGTTACTGCTACATTTCTGAAAAAAAGAACAGAAAAAAGCTGTTCAACACCTGCATACACTGTTTTGTACGAAACTGCTCTAATTAGCACATTTTGAGATATGATTAGAGCACTAGAGGAAGCTTTCCAAATGCCATTAATTATGGATGTGATCTTAAATTATTCACTTTGAATATTTTTTCTTGCTATGTCCTTTTATCTTCCACTAACTTTTTGTTGCATACTAGAACAGTCCCAATTAAACCTCAAATGGAAGTTTGCTCCGTTAAAGAAAAGGTAAACTGAAAATTAATCAACTGCTTTTTTTTTCTAAGGTGCTTTTTCTAAAAAGGGAGGACGTGGGTAACAGTCATTTTTTTTTCCTATTAAATGTTCATCATTCTCTATCTCAGCCCCTACCAATACTGGAAGAGTGATACTTATACAATCATTAAGCAGGAAAATTTCCATCTTGCACTAAAGTAATATTATGGAATGCAACAAAATATTTGTGTAATCATTCATCCTTACTCCTTTTAAAGACTACTGTATCAAGTGAGCCAGCCCAGACTCTGGTGTATCACAGGTAGTATCACATGTAGAGTCTAATGGCTGGTGACCAACTGCTATATGTGATTTTGCTTCCAATAAATGGTTCCAAACCACCTGCATTAGGAAGAGTTTGAAGAACCTTTTCCAGGCTCTCATACAACCAGACCTGTCAGGAATAAGTCTTTGCAAAGAAAGGAGAATAGAATTAGGAAGGAGAGAAAGAGAGGTAGGGAAGGACAGAGTCATAACATAAGAAAAACAGTGAGCAAAGCTGGGCAGAATATAACATTTTTTTAGAGATAAAGAAAGATAATTCGTATATATCTGTTTAAAAATAATATCACATTTACATATAATACATAGAGACATAGTAAAAGGCTCCCACGTATGTCCTCTTGACTAGGCAGAATAGTCAAACAATCCTAGTGCATGCAATGACTAAACATTGCCCTGGATTTTACCTTTTTTTCTAGGTTAAAGTTCCTCCCATAAATCTTCCTCTGGGACCCTTTAGAAGCTACTAGCACATACTTGTTTTGTTAAAGACACTGATAAAAATCCAGTGAAAAGGAATGACAATTCTCTTAAAAGCTCTTTAACACATGTGGCCATGAAAGAGAGAGAAGATATACTCCAAACTGGAGTGCTATCACTTCACACAACAGCCACATCCTTCTTATAGTTTAACAGATCTGAAGTCGGTTTCTGGATAAGAAACCCCAAGGGAAAACACATCTAGGAGCAATCATTCAGAAGTCTGCTCTCCTGGTGATTCAGTGATGTTTGGCTGGTGTCATGTGCAAGCTGTCAATCTTCAGGATAAGTGGGAATTACCCTTGCATCTGGCATCATTAAAGCTCTTCAGAGAGGCTGTTTCTGACATCCTCAATCAATACCTCATGTGGCTACCATGCCGCTGTACAGCAATGTCTCTGTGCAGCAAACAAGATGCTTTCTGCCACCTGGAACCTGCTCAAAGTCACCACTAATCAGTCTATCAGCAAAAGGAAAATCTCATGGAAAAACGCAGGTGTTAAATGAATACTGTCCATATCACGTAACGGCTCCTCTCTAGCTGCCCCAAAATGAAACATGAGCAGATGGAGTAAGGTACCAATAGATGGGAGAGACTGAATGCCCTCACATTTGACAGATGCTCCTGACGGTCTAGAGTGGGCCATCTCAGAAAGCAATCATTCATGTCCATTTAATTTCATATAGAGGGAGGATTTTTTTCAATTAACCACCAAAGAGATTTGCTGTAACCACAGATCATGCATGCTCCAGGGGTATTAGCAGTCATGTAAGAGTTTCCTGACCACTTTAGGACAGCTTATCTGTCCCATGCTCATCTCTCTTTTTCCCCACCTCTGACCTTCCAGGAAAAGTCAGTGTGTCCAAAATTAAAGATAAATAATGAAGAGCAGGGGCAAAAATACAATAAAATACCTCTCCTTTCTTTACTGGCATGAGAAATCCTAGCAATCCATCATAAATAGAATAAACACCAAAGAAAGCAAAAATAGACGGCTTAGGAAATCTTCAGCCAGGATGTTTCAAGCCAGACTGCTGGTGATCAAAGACAATAGTATTTTGAATTGGTCTAGAAATCAGATTTATAAAGCTTGGTATGGCTTCAGATTGTTTTCCCAGCAGAACATTTCCTGGTCACCTCTCCAAGTACAGCTTTGGGGCATCCAGAGAGATTATGGGATTGTGCTTTGCTTCACTGGTGCAAGGTCAACAAGAGCAAAGAAAAAACATGCTGTAAGCAACACTATAGTTTTCCTCCCCATTACTCATTTTTCATCTTTTAATGCTCCATACACATTCCCAGGACACCCTCAGTGCCACGCAAAAACTCCCAGTTCATCATCAGACTGTTGCTAATTAAGGGTAACTCAAGGGAATGTTGTAACAGATGTGGGCATTCATAGCCAGGTTACTACTGAAAGCCCAGACTGGCAAGCCCTAGGCTGAAGAATAAAAACTTGTAAATTTGAGAGGACAGTTGTTTGTTGCATTTGCAGCCCTTTCACACCCAGCCAGCCTTGAAGTTATCACCTCCAGTACACTAAATTGCTGCTGCAGTTCCAGGAAAAAGGAAAAACTGCATTTTATCTTGATTTGATTTATTGTGTCTCACTGAAATTTACTTCCTACAAGTCCTTTAAGGCAGTAAAGAATTCCCTAGGGAAATGCCATCATCATCATTGTTTCACAACTGTTTTTCCAATTATGTAATAGGTGACATTTTCTTCCTCCCCATCCCATGTGGAAGCAGCTCTCAGGCACAGCAGACAGGAATGCTGTTTTACTAGAAACATTTTTTTCACGTGCTCACTTTCATCTCAGTTAAAAATTACCCTTCATATTTTCTACAAACATTAAAGAACTCCTGGTGAGTTTTTGTCTACTCAGATTTATTCTTGTTTGTGTACTTCAGAACATGTTACGGTCATCATTTGCTACTGCGTGCAATTACAGGAAAGAAAATTGTGTACCTGATATGGAAGAAAGCTACAGCAGCTATAAAATACATTGGCCTTTCTGTCCCTTATTATAAGGACAAGGGAGTTTTCAACCTTTTATAAGAATGCTTTGCCAGCCACACTAATTGCCAGTAAATAAATTGAGCCTTATCTCGTCAATTATAAATGTGGTAACTATCTCTACCTTTGCTACTATAGCAATCCACATGGTACATACCATACTTAAGAATTTCTTCCCTCCCAACAGTTAAAGTCATCCCAAACACTTGTTTTCATGCTCAGGAAGTGACAAAGGCTGCCAGACACATGCAGAAGACTTTTGCTAGACCAAATGTAATAGTCTATGTTTGAGCTGGACTAAGATGGAGAGGTTACTACCCTTGCAAGAAAAATCAAACTGTGATTTGATAATCATCCAAACTGTGAAGATTCAGTTTATATTTCATCTTTGACTGACCCAGCCTTCAAAATGATCCAGTGTCCCCTTGTCCTAGCTTGCATAGTAGAATTGGTGTTGGCTGCCAGGAGTAGGAAGTTAAGAAAAAAGTTAAGACACATTGATGACATGAAAATGGTGATAATTTTAAAATGGCAAAATCCAACCTTTACTCCAAAGGAAGCTAAATCTCAGCACAAAGCATCTAGCATGTTTATACTTCAAAAAGCTAAAAATAAGTGTTTGTTTTCCCTTCTCTCCTGATATGGCTATTGCTGAGGAGGATGATCCTCTGTCCAGTGATTCCATGGGCATCAGTTGGATTCCTACTGCAGGTAAAGGTTAAAAAGTTGTGTCTCTTTAATGCTAGGACTCATTTGGTCCTGATCGCATAAAGGGATATCAAAAGTTTCAACAGCAACTCTTGCTTAATTTTAGCTCTCAACAACCAGAATGGTGTAAAAGCATCTATATAGAGTCGTGAATCAAATCTAACATCTTCAGAGATCGGTGATTCATTTAATGGCTGACCAGGACTACAAAAGCCTAGATATTTTAAGAAAAAGACCATTTGTTTCCCATGTAGTTTTGATGACAGTGGTAAGTCTGCAGCTTTAATGAGAGGTGACAAAAGCCATCAGTTTTATTTCAGTATTGACTGAGACGTGGATTCCTGCCAGTATTCCCAGAGGATTCTGAAGGACAAGGAGGTGTGCAATTAAAACTAGCTACATCCTGAAATGCAGTGAAAAAGCAGGACCTTGATGTTAAGAACAGTTCCTCTCTTGAGTTTTCCCTCCTGTAAATTTTTTTTACATAGTTTACATTGTCTTATAGACACCATGCTGCTCTAATTCAGTGACAATTCCAACTACATTTCATTGGAATGTGAAATTTGAGGCATATTATGAAAACTCAGATAATATCACAGTTCATTTTAGCAGAGCTACCAAATTCATCATTTAACAGAACCTCTGAGCTATGCTTTGTTCTGCATGCAATATGGTCTGTATTTCACTGATGGGAAATTGAAGAAAAGGATGAAATACATGGCTTTAGAAAAATTCTAGCATATTTTCTTGGCCATGTCTGGGTCATATAACAGAGTTAAGAGTGATTAACTGACTTTTACCACATGACACAAAATACCAGTGGCAGGGCTAGAAGCTAGAGCTCCACTGCCTTTCCTCTACCTGCCTGTACATCCCATTGTTCAGAAGACAAGACTTCTGCGGTTTACACACACTGGAGGTTTTTTTGTTCAGTTTGTGTGCAAAGCATATGCCCCTGGCAACAATGTGATAAGAACTCCATTTTCACTTCCCGTGCCTTTGAAGCAATACAAAGCATGCCAGAGTTTCTTAAATACGTGGGTTTGGTAATGGGGAGTCAGGGACAACCGTATTTTTCTACCCTGCTTTAGACAATTTATAGCTGTCAGAATGTTACAACATGGACACTGTATTAACTCAGCATACACTTTCAAATCCTCATCAAGTATTTGCATGCAATCTTCAGCAGAAAAATTCTCTTTTCCTGTTAAGATTTTGGTGTCCAGCAGTGATAGCCAATTTGACACATCGCAAAGCCATCTTGAGTGACAGGATTCCAGAAGAACCTCCTGAGAGCCAAGGGGTTTGGAGGTTAAGTGTGTCATTCAAAGAAATCTATATCAGTGAGTGTCATGAACACCCTCGCTGTCATTCATTTTCAATTTCACTGAAGTTTCTTCATGACATCGGGTGAAAAGACTTTAGGAATTGTTTCTTTCTGACCCAATCAAAATGAGGGAAGTGAAGTACCTTTATTCTGATGACAGCCTTCTGTAAAACTCTGTATCTACATTGTCTACATTTCTTTAAAAATACTAAACTATCTCCTTACATGACATGTTCCTTTATTTGCCCATATATTCAAAAGCGAGCTGTACTAAATGTCAGTCTTAAGATCTTCACACCTTTGAAAATACATCTGTTAAAATAAGCAGTCTTCAAAGATTGCTGGCAGGTATCAGAAGAGATAGATAGCCCCGGACTAGTTTAAATCTGGATAAGTACATTGATTTCAAGAAGGTATGTTCATACACACCTGCTAAAGCTCCAATTTATAGAAAGCATTCATCTGTGTGCATCACAGATAAATCTTCATTAACATTAGAACTAAATGCTAACTTCATACAGAAACTGTTATCTTAAATTCATGTTGGACAAAATAGATACATGTAGGGATTTTTACAGGTGTGGTACTTGATCTGAGGTATGGCATGATATAAAAATATTGCCAGGAAAAAATGATCAGCTGACCAATGCAAACTTTTGCAATAAGTCTAAAGACATCAGTACTCCCCTATATGTCAAAGGTCTTTGTATAGGCACAGAAGTCCATGGTACAGACTCCAATGTCCTCTCACCACAAATTTTTCTATCCCTATTCTAGAGCAGTTCAGCATTGCTGATGACAATAAGAGAATGACCTAAAAGGAATATATGAAAAAATGTAGAACACGGAATGTTCTTGCAATGCACACTCAGAAAAAAAGAGTCAGAATGGAGAATATGACCCAAATGTCAAAGACAATGAATTTAGAGGAAATCTCTTGGAATAATCATCCAAGAAGAAAAAATAAGAACAATTTTTATGCTGGTGAGTTATATGCCCGAAAAGTTATAAAACTATTGGGTTTTTTTGTATGATGCAAAGCCCTCAACTGCTACTGGTACATTTAGAAATGTATGTGCCTGGCACAGGGGCAGACACATTACACCAGTATCACAGTGTCTGGCTTCACAGACCACCTTTCCTTAATATTGCATATGCCTGCAAATATTTTATTTTCAGTTATTCTGTGATGTATTATACAGCAAGACAGGTCTGGTAATATAACAATGGCATGCTTTCTGTTAAAAAAAGGCACACATAAGATTAAAAGAATTGGTGGCTCTCCACTAGTGGTCTGATGACAACTGGAAGGTCCTAGAAACTAGTACTATATAGCCTGGAAATCCTGCCCACACATTAGTGATTGACTGCCACTGCTGCCTTCAAGGAGTAGCTCCAAGAAAAGAACACAATTTTACCGTTTGGGGTTTTTTGTTTACTTTTACTGTTCAGTTTCCACAAGGGATTATTTCTAATCTTAATCTTCATTCTTCTATATTCAACCCTCAGAATAGGGCTCTTGATGTAGACAAGTAATTTCTCATGTAGTGCTAAAGGAAAGCATTGAAATATCTGTGTAGACAATCCAAAAGCTGGTACAGGCTCCTCTCTAACCTTCTCTAGTTACCACATATGCCACAGGGGCTGCATTTTACAAAAAGGGGGAAAAAAACCACATAGAAATAAATCATTAGGATAATATTTCTTTTTTTTTTTTTTTTTTTCTTTTCCTACCCAAGGGTGTTTTTAGCTAGTTATTATACCAGTGCTAAGCTGAAATTTCCCATCTAAAAGGAAAGTGTATTCCCGTATTCCTAATCAGGGACCTGTCTTCATTTCAAGCAAGAAATATTTGTAATCATTGCCTGCTAGTAAGTATATTAACCTGCATTTCTGTTTGCATTATCATTTCTTTCATCATTTCAGCCCTGTCAGATACTGTATTACTAACAAAATCATTACTGATTCACTACCATTTATGAATTCAGGGTTATTGAACAGATACAAGCAAGAATATCTGTTTATTTTAATTAGTTTGTAGTCAGATAAAGGAATCAAAATGTGATGAATCAAAGGATAACCCATCACAAAAATGACTCAGTGAATCATCTATAACAATAGGCGGTGACAATAAAGGAATAAATCAAAAACCATAAAAAATGCACACCAGAAGGCAGCCAAGTGACCTGCTTAACAGCTCCCAGAAAATCCAGAGCTGGAATGGGAACACATATTTCTGGTATCCCTCACCCAGTGCTGTACTCCCTGCCTGAACATCCAGCCCTACACATTTAGCCACTGACATCAGCGACGGTCATATTTCAGGCAGTCTGTCTGTGGTGACACTAATTCAGCTTCTAAGGCTTGGGGTTTTTTTCCAGCTTTTCAGAACTCTGAAAGATGTGCTTTTCAAAACTAACTCCAAGGCAAGAAGCTAACAGGAAGAAGTGATTTCACTTCTAGGACCAAAAAGAGCTTTTTTTCCTGCAACTGACTTCAGTGCTTTAGATGCACTGTTTTATCTTGCAACCTGACCTAAAAGCCAGAGGCTCACCATGACAGAGACCCACAAGCATTTCTGAAATTTGTTCTCTTTGTACTAATGCTAGGATAAAAAGTTTAGTCATCATCCCCACCTATTTTGCCTTAAGATCCTCTCCTTAGACTTCATGTTAATTTACCCTTTAGATTGCTTTAGAGGTTGCCAATCCATCTTTTCTACAAAGCCATAGCAAAATTAAAAAAAAAAAAAAAAACAGAAACTATTCCCTGGAATAGGCCACTTGGAAAACTATTTAGCATGACTAGAGTATGTATCCCAGCACAAAAGCTGGGTGCTGGTCAGTAGCCAGCTGAACATGAAGCAGCAGTGTGCCCAGGTGGCCAAGAAGACCAATGGCATCCTGGCTTGTATCCACAGTAGTGTAGCCAGCAGGACCAGGGAAATGATTTTCCCCTGTACTCATGAGGAAGCATCTTGAGTGTTGCGTCCAGTTTGAGCCTCCTCACTGCAAGAAAGACCTCGAGGTGCTGGAGTGTGTCCAGAGAAGGGCAACGGAGCTGGGGAAGGGTCCGGAGCACAAGTGCTGTGAGGAATGGCTGAGGGAGAGGGGGTGTTTATTCTGGAGAAAAGGAGGCTCAGGGGTGACCTTATTGCTCTCTACAACTGCCTGAAAGGAGGGTGGGTGTAGCCAGGTGGGTCTCAGCCTCTTCCATTCCCAGCCCTGCCTCAGCCTGATTCCAGGGAGGTCTTCGATGTGTGGAGCTTGGGCTACCCCCAGGCTGCTGTGGTGAGATATCCTGGCTCCCAGTCCTAGGAAGCAGTGCTCTCACTGGATGCTCCTCTGAGACAACATGATCCAAACTGGGTTTCTTTCGGTGAATCCAAGCTTTTCCATCTCCATATGAGCATAGTCTATGAACACATATGTTCTTAGGCAATGCCGTGTTATTTTTTTATTTCATCTGTATAAAGCACTGAATAATAAACTTTGGAAAGTGCCAAGAAAAACTTTTCTTTGTGTAATTATTCAGCTATTTTCCCCACTTCATTTTTAGCACATGTGCAGTTTTCTTCCTCAAAGCTGAAAAAATAACAGTTTTAAAACCTGTGTCTGATCTGAAAGGATGTGGTTGGGAGGAAGAGAAGTGGGTTTATTACAAAGATGTTTGTGTTCAGATAGCCTAACAGGAACTCAATATATTGCCATTGATTTTCAAGTGGTATAAATACGGTCTGCCCTCAGACTCTGCATCTCGAGGAATAATTGTTTACTAGTTAGCCACAAGGCAAAAGAAGTTTAAATAGTCACATTTTAGTGGCAGCTCTAAGATTACAATTGACTTCTTTTAGTCTTTTTTTTAAACCCTCTTTCAAAATACACCATTAGAAATCTTTTGACTCCTTGAAAATTAATATCTAGCTTGCTGCTTAAATTTACTGTATCCCAAGCCAAAAATTGTTCACAATTGCATTTGCCTTGAGCAGAGCACTGAGTAGGTTATGAAGCCCCATTAATAGCACTACCAAAGAAAGACAAGAAAAAAGGAATTTCCCTGATTTACCCACAGCAAAATTATGCCACAGATGCCAGTGAAGTAGTAAGAGTTTTTTTAGTTCACACAATATACCTTTTTGAGGTCTAATAATTAATCATTTATTGCAAAATCTTATGTTGCAAGTCCACTGGCCCAGTGGACTCTTGGACTTGATCCAAGGCCCTTTAAAGTAATGCTTTTTTTTTCTTTTGATGTGACTGCGTCCTTTGATACAACTGTGTTTTGTGTCCAGCCCTAGTCTGCCTCATTGCTGACACTTACTCTCAAACACTAAATTAATGTTCTTTATACAAGCCCAACATCCTAGATAATGGGGAAAATAAGCAGTTGCCTTCAGCTCTTGCATATCCTTGTGCTTCCAAGTACTACTGATCAGTGCCAAAGCTTTGTTCTCTGCTCTAACACTCTTTCCTACGGGCCCAGACTCTTTTGCAGAATAACCCTTCAACCCCATATATATGTGTGCATTAAAGCTTTCCACACATTCAAGCAGGAGACAACTCCATGCTGCTTGTTTAACAGAAGAAACCAGCACTGAAGATGCCGAACCTAATTTATGCATTGCTGAAAGCCTTCCTTTTATGCTTTCAGCCAAGAATATTTGTGTTTTGTCCTGGGTAACAAATACGAGCATTTATTTTGGAACCACTATTAAATTTAGCATCATCTATCCTCCATCTTCCTACTGTCTTAATTTAAACACTACTCTCATTATCTATTTTTGAACTATCTACCCAGGTCCTCTTCCCATAAAACTTGTGTGTAACTTTGGAAGGAGTGAGTTTGAAAAGCTGTCAATATATTTTGTCATTCAAAATTCCAGCAGGAAGGTTCAGAGCACGATCAAGGCACAAAAGCCAGGTGAGCTGCAATCAGTCTTTATTTCTGTCCTTCTCTTCCTACCTAAAATAAAGTCATATTCTACTGGAAACAGAGCTGACTTTCCAGGCATATGTCAGGCTCAAGGGAAGCAATTAGATGTAAAGCAGGCCACCTGGTATGACAGTAATTAGACTCTAGATCTGTTGTTATTAGGACCCAAAGTTGCACTGTGAATTATCTCAGAACTTTAATTAAACCTGTAGTAACAACTTACTTTTATTTCTTAATTATTCTTCTTTTGGAGCCCAGCTGAACAGAGGGCTGAGTGGCTCACTGAACTAGTGAAGAGTAACGCAGCTATTTTCCTCTGTATTACCAGTAGAGATCAGAACCACCTTAGCTCTTATGAATGGTTATTAGCACAAGTCGCCCTCTGGCTTTTTGGCATCTACAGAGAATTAATTAAAAGGCTCAAACTGGTGTGAAGTTACCGTTTCCTCCTGTCAGTTTAGACCCCATATAGGTGAGAAAATGAATCATAAGCTGTACCTACGTTAGTATTAGCGTTAGGGTTCAGGGCATTTGGTGACTCTTTGGTGACTCATCTCGGTGTACCCATTCACCATGCTTACTGGATGCAAACAAGTGAGATTCTTCCAGAAGAAATTGAACCAGAATGTCAGATTCTGACCTATACCAGGTGTGTTCCACATCTAATATGGACAGAAACAGTGAATCAAAACAGCTCCAAACACTTGGCACAGCAAGAATGTACAAGATTAATTGTAGTTGGACCTGCATGCCCTAAACTTCACATTATATAAATGATAGATCTTCAGCAGCAGATCTTTCAATCCACTAAACTGGCCCTGTTGCATCAAATTTCTCAACATAGTAATGAGAGGCAATGGGTCACTGGGATTTTACAGCACATGAAGTACAGGCAGGGAATGTTAACAAGATATCTTCATTTTCGTTTATCTGTGCATGGAACTTTGAAGAGAATTGTATAAACAAGTACCTAAACAAAGTCCCAGTACACATACTCCTTTGTAATGCAAAGTTAGAACCAACATATAAAACACGAAGTTAGGGCACAGGTGGGATATTACTATTATAATAGCATTTGTTGTGCCTAGGTGCTTCATTCAGACCTCTGAGCTTGGATACTACCTATCAGGAGTCTCCTGTATGATCTAAAAAGTCTTTGTACACACTGGCTAGTAGTATTATTACTAGCACTAAGTATTAATGCCCAGGCTTTTATCCCAGAGTATCAAAATAGACAACCAAAACAGGATTCAGTGATCCCTACTGACGGATGAATGCCGCTGAAGCCAAAAGCAGCTCTGTCAGTGTATTCACTGGGACATTTCACTCATACTACCCAACAACATCTGGCATAACATCCCAAGAAAGGCAGATGTTCTTGCAGAATACACTGACCTCATATTCGTCTACAGAGCTATATGAGAAAATGCAAGGGAATGGGCACTTGTGGAGGCAGAAGTTTTTTCTTCATTTGCAGGCAACCTCAGCTGTTACACAACATAATTCCAGATTTTCTGTGGCTTTATATCAAAGGCTATAATTTAGTAGTTATGAGCTTGGAACCAGAAGATTAAAAAATAATGGAAAACTTCTGTGGTGGGAAAGGGTTTTTTTTTTTTTTAATTTTTACTCCATACAGGAGACATTAGTTGGGATGCTCTTTATTTCAATCATTACTGTGTGAAACCTATTAATAAAACTCATCTGGTCCATTGCTGTTGCCAAATCACAATTGTTTCCTGAAGTACATAACCACATACTCTACTTCAGTATCATAGGATTTTATCCCCATAATACTTCTATTTAAAATAGCGATAACATCCTTAGTTCAGGTTTTCAAACAATGTTAATTAATCTAATTTTTTCTCTTCATCAGTTATGTTCTTAATTACTCCTACTTTAGCTCCCTTTGGATAAGAGAAGTTGCATGATCAGATTCTCAACAAATAGGATGACAATACTAGTGTGTGCATTTTATCTTTAGTCTTGAAAGTTATACAATATTATTACAAAAAAGGTTTTTTTGCATTTCAAACAGCACAAATAAATTTTTAGTACATACAATCCCTCTATTTACAGGAAATGATTAAATACACTGATGTCAACTGAGGATTCTGTAAAACCTACAGCAAAACAAAATTCTAACTCTTCAACTGGCAAAAGAACAGCTAATAAAATTCTTTAAGATTTTGGAGAGATAAATCAGTTTTCAGAAAAGCCACGTATAGTAGACTGATAATTTGTACAGTAGCCTAAAAGTTCCTTTTAACCCCACAGATAAAGGTCCTCATTACATTTTTAATGACCATTGACATCACATTAGAATAATATATTTATTAGCAGTTATTAAAAAAACCAAAAACACATTGGCAACTTCTGTGAAGTTCAAAAAACATTGAATGCACTCAAGCTTTCCTGATAAACTTGTTCATACATACCTTTTACCCAGCTGTATCTTCATTTGCCTACTTGGTCATTTATTTTGATGCATTCTTCCAGACAACTAGAATCTGCCTTTTACATTTATACTTCAAAAGATAAAAATAGTATTTTCTGACCTTGTCATAAATCTCAATAAAATCCTTGCAATTTTTGCAAGATGCCTGGACAAACACGACTGTTTCTGAGAGACCAGTCCTGGAAGCAAGAGACAAGATTCTGCTCAAGTGAAAATCTGAAGTAGCATGGTGCATTGACAAAAAAAATTTGTTCCAAGGTACTTCAAATTTCAGCTCTTGAACTAGCCAAAAAGAACATCCTGCATGACTATCCTGATGGAAATGGGGATAAAAAAAGCCACTTCCAAGGCAGCCAAGTCTCAGCTTCTCATAGATATTACTCAGGTCCCAGAAGCACTTTCAGAAACTGGTTGGCAGGTAATGCAGCACATAGAATTGACTTATACTACATTCTCCATGGGACATGAAAGTGAGCAGGAGGTTACAGCTATTCCCTGCACCAGCTAATATTTTTGCATGGTAGCTTCGTGAGCATCCTGCAGCATGAGTGCTATGGAATAGCAGTATATTATTAAAGCAAAAAATCCCTAATTGAATAAGTAAAGCACCTCACACATCTTGCCAAAACGTCCATTATCAGAGTCCACCTACACTGTTCTGTACCCCCCACAGAACAGCTCACAAGCTCACAAGGCCTGTGAAACAGTGGCTTCTAGCCAGCTTCTTTCTGCGAAGAAATGCTATGAGGAGCACAGTTCTCCACGATAGAAATATATCACTTTAAGAGTTTGGCAGTCTTCTCTGAAGCAGGTCTAATGAAATAAATGAAGAGGTGAAAAAATTCAGACTTTCACAGCAAAATGTTTTATATATATCTATATGTATGTACACATTCCCCAGCATCAGATGCCAGCTTACTGTGAGGAAGAAACAAGACACTGAGGGACTAACATTAGCCAACTACATCTCTTTGTTCTTGGGGGGTCTAGCCCAAGTGGAAATTAGAGTATCTGAGGTTATAAAATTCCTACAGTAGATCTGAAATAATTGGTTTTTAGCTTAAGAGGGCTAAAAAGAGGGGATGACAATGCCTAAATACTGTATATTTCAACAATTGACTAGTTCATAAATTTGTGTTATTTCTTACTTGATGCATCAACTCAAGAGTAACTAGAAGCAAAATTGTAAAAAATTATCTGTTTTTTAATTTTCATTTTCCTATTGCATTTTTAAATTCAGATTAATATTGCATCTACAATTTTGACTGCATTTTAGAATTATAAAAATTTAAAAGTAGTGGAGGTGAAGTGACTCCTTAGTCTCAAAAAACTGCAGTCTTCAAGTTGTCGTCTAAACTTCAGATAATTAAAGTAGAACTTCAGCTTTTTTATTTCTTTGATGGGAATACGTGCAAATTTTGAAATGAAACAATGTCACAACTACAGGGGTGGTGGAATGTTGAGGCTGCTAAGCTATGGCATAGAATAGCTCTTTCTTGGTAACTGCAAACTCAGTCATCTGGTACACTGATTAGAAGTCATGAATTTCCACCTCCCTGCCATTCCCCCTGTCACGACAAGGCAATTCCTCACTAGCCACAGAAGAGGATGGCTAAATTATTGTCAAATTTCTGCAAGCTCATTTATGCATCTGGGTCGTATCCCAGTCACACTATGCAAAGCACACTATCTTTCTTCATTTTCACAATGATACTGTAGATTTACACAGAGACAAGAAAGAGCTGGATTGGGCTGAGCATTTTCTGCAGAGGAATACCTGCCAGGGTCTCAGCACTGCCCTTACTGTGCATAGCAACAGTGCTCAGCATTGATACAGCAGGGAGGCCAATATCTCAGCTCTTCACCAGTGCATTCCAGCTGGAAGTCCAGACCAATGAATGATGTATTAGACATGTGAAATGGATCCCAGTGCATCACAGAAAGGAGAGGGGTTTTTGATGGGGTTTTTTTGGTAAATTGTATTACTTAGATGTTTTACGTGGGATTGTTTGCTCAATGGCTTAATACATCTGCTCTGCTACTGTCTGAAAATACCCCAAGCTGTCAGGAAGGCAGCTTCCTAATAGCCCTCAGAGCATCAATTTCAGAGCATATTATAAACACTACTAATCCCCTCAAAATCCCTCCAAGGCACACAAGTCAATATTATTATTATTATTATTATTATCACTTTCTCTTTTTTACAGTCATTGAAATTGCAGTAGAGAAATATGATCAGCCTTCATCAGCATTACAATGTGGAGGGTAGGTCCTCATGTGGCATAAAACTTGTTAATGCTGCTGAAATCAAAACAGGAATAAAACCATTATCTTATGTGAGAGCCTGTACTTACGAAATGAGAGATCCTTAATTGTCATAGTGGGTAATTTTAATAGGAGATGGGGAACTTAACAGAGTAAATGAATTGCAAAGACAGATCTTACCTACCTACCAGCTATTAAATAATGTTTCAAAATAAATAATGTTTAAATACTTTTCAAAACATATTGCTGTGATTGCCCCAGAGATGTTACACAGAGTTGTGACAGGCTGGGGACCTATGCTGTGCTGTACACTCTTCCTTGCAATGGAAAGGTGCATGAATGAGGTTCTAAACACACCAAAGGGTTTCAGGAAAACAATTTCATGACTATGAATATAAAGGAAATTAAACATCATGGAAAGTCAATGGAAATCACCTATTGGGTCCTATTTTCTGGTCACTGGCAAACTATATGTAAATCTTGTTTACTTCTTCCTCATAGATATTTGTGCCCATCTAGTTGACAAAAGCGGGTACTGGTTCTCTCCTTGCAGTAAGAAGCAGCACTGCAAGGGCCAGGGCAGAACCAAGTCTATCAGGTTTGCATTTTCCTTCCCTTGCTACAAGGAACAATGTGGGTGAAGTAGAAGTAAACTGAGTGAGAATCAATGGGCACAGAGCACGAAAACAGTGTTGGCTCCATTTTTCTAGGCTTTTACATGAGAATACAGGGGCGGTGAATTGGGAGCCACTCCTGTCTCTGAAAGTATTTGAACAATGGAACTTGACTTCTCTTTTCCCTATATATCCAGATAATAAGGAATTCAGATTTTTCCCAAAATCCAAGCCACGATTTAGGAGCATTAGTTCATTTTAGGGAGATGTTCAGTCTTTGTGAATGCCCACAATAATCCTGCTTGAACATGTAGTAATCTCTTAATGTATTAGCATCTGTAAATAACAGATGTTATTGTGTAAACAACAAGTGACACGAGAGAGACCCTACATAAATAAATTTCTAAGCCTGTCACTGTATATAACTCAGCTGCTTTACCTTATGCAACATTAAGTGGCAGAGTTTTAAAGCCGTCAGAGTTAGTTAGTGGTGATGATATAAGGGTGTAAAAGGAGAAAAATTACTCCCTGCTCTTTGCTGGCCTGCTGTACTAACTGGCTGCTTTCGGATGAGAAGCAAGACCTGCGCCTGTAAAATCTTGTAGTCCTTGCAGGTTTGCAAAGACAGCCCATGGAACCTGGGAGCACAAATGTCCCAGGACTGAAGCCAAGCCACACTCGTTTTTCAGTAAGCCACTGGCCAGTGTTCCCATAAGAACAATTTTTAAGTGCTAATCTCCAAGGCAGGGTTTAAAATCATATGATCTAGAAGCCAAAGCTTCTCTAACCCAACACTGACTCCTTGGTCTGTCCAGTGCCTTGGCTGAGAATTTTATAAAAATAGGAAAGCTTTATTTACTCAAGTATTGCTTTCAAAACAAGAAGAGCTCAACTGTCTTGGAACAGACTTCATTAGCGAATTGGCAGAGTCAGCACAACCATGGGAATAAATTTATAGGCAGGATGAAGCTGTCTCTTTGAAACATAAATTGACTGCAAACAGAAAATCACAGTTCTCACACACTACATTGTCCAATGATTCTCTAAAGAACACCCATTCCCAAACACACCCTGCCAAGTGTCAAATACATTATTAACTAGAAGTAAAAACTAAAATAATTTCTCCCTAGATTCTCCTTGGGGAACTGAACCTTTATACTGTCCTTAATACAAAGTGCTTTACAGGCACAGTGCAATCCAGTACTAATGCACTACCTATCAGAATCGATATTTAAACAGCTTTCCTAGTGTAGAATTTTGAAGCAATAAAAACACTTTCAGCTTCTATGGCAACTTTACCCAAGGTTTTCTGAGCAATTTAAAAGCAATAATTAATTAAAGCTCCATGAGTTAAAGACATAATGGCAGCACTTTCCACAGGGTAAATCAGACAGACTCCCAGAGGTGTCATACAGGGCTGTGCACAGGGCAACAGAGCTGGAGACTGGATCCCTGGGGCATCCCCATGTCTATGCCCTGCATTAAGCATTGGATACTTCACTCCCTCACCCTACACATGCTCTTAATGCTCAGCAAATTCTCATTACAACAAAGACACCGTGAAGTGGCTTTAGTGCTTACTGACAGTAAATGCACATTATTATCTCTGGGTGGGTTTTTTTTGTTTTAATATGTTGGGGGGTTTTGCCTTTTACTGAGATGATCTTCCTTATTACTAAACAACCAAAGAAGTAGAGAGTTACCAGGGGCTGCCTACATTAGTCTCAAATGTCTTTTCAGTGTATTAAAGTGTTTTCAATTACCTCCTAATATACCTCCAGGGAGCCTAAGAGAATGGAAGGATTAGTAGAGTAATGAGTTTAAATTATTTAAGGGTTTGGGGTATTTTTCCCCCGTCTTATTATGTGACTTTGTTGGATTTAATCCTAGACCAGAGATATTTGACAGTACGAGCCAGGTTATGTCTAATGACTAATGTTGATCCCAAATCAAAGGGTTGTGAGAAAAGAATATTAAAATGCAAATTGCCTTTCCATCTCCAAGATGATACAGTAAAAAGCATAGGGAGATCTGCTTTATTTTGCACTGATTGAAACAATATTTCTGGTTTAGAAATTTCTGAAACTGGTAAGACTCATGAATGGTAGATTAATTTATTAGGCAGGAATATCCATGAATAAAAGAGGGCAAGTGATCAATTATTACTTTAATGCATCATGGCATAATAAAATTCCAAAACTCAGCCAGCTGAATCAAATATCGGGGCAGGGGGGTGGGGGGGGAGGGGGGCTGAACTGAGGTAGCTGATATTTGTGTAGTTCTCTGTGGTAGCCACTGCTATAGGTATTACCACCCGACTATCTGAGCATCCCAACGATATTAGATGTATTTTAGCCTCAATGTCATGATGAAGTAGAGAAATTTCATTTTTATTACATTCAAGAATTGGAGATACAAAAATCACACTCTAAAATGCACACTGAAAGTTCAAGACCAGGAATTCAACCAATGTCCCCTGAGCCCTACTTATGTCCCTGATGGGCCAACAATCCACACGAAGCAATAATGCCAAGAAAACAAAAATGAAAGCAGAAAAATGAAAACCAGACCATGGTTCTAGAGGGAAGAAAACACATGCTTTACAGAAGATATTTATCATGTCACAGTCTTCCAATTTCAGTCTTAATTTTTTCTAATCTGGTATGTTGCACTGCTGGTCCTGCCTGTGCTGTAGGTCGCTTTCAAGTCTTTCCTTCTTCCTGCAGTATTCTATTCCACCTGGCTATTGTTGAAGGCAAATCTAATTTAGCTGCCAAGTTAATTTTTCTGAACTTGAAAAATTAGGCTACATAACACTTCCATCATGGTGACTGTCAATATCTTCACCATAATTAATGCAATTTCCTTCACACTGGAGCTTGAACTTGGCTTCTATCCTATATGGTCCTGTGAATTAAACATGGGTTTTTTGGTGGCAGTCCCAATACCACAGCTTTAGTTGCTGATTTAAAATGAGGATCTAGACATTTGGCTTAGCTCCTACGTTTTGCAATGGTTACTTAATTAATGTGGATTATAAAGCATAGCATATTCTCAGCAACAGAAAATATGACCAGACCTCACTGTTCTTCAACTCTGTGTATTGTCAGCATCACAGCTGTATCAGAATTTAGAGATGTCCTCAATTCTAATGTGTCACCTATGAAAAACACTGGGGATCATGAGAAATCAGTGAAAAACAAAAATATGTGTGAAAGATATTTCAAATAAAAATCCCAATTGCCTTATATTGTGGAAGAGTACCAAACGTGTATTGAATAGAGCTGTTGGAACAACAGTAAGTTTGAATATTTTTTCCAGTATTTTTTTCTTCTCTCACAGAAGTATATAGTCAAAACAGAAACTTTAGGAAAAAAAAGATTTGGTTCTGTTTTCTCTTCCCTACACCTCCAGATCCAATACTGAATTTCTTGAAAAATAAACTCATGTCAGCTTCTTGAAGAGATCCATGGACTAGCATCAAGCTGAGAAACAAACCTGAGTTTGTAATTCCTTATGCTTAGGCAAACCTTTAACCAAAAGGGAATGTCTTTGACTGGTGTTGACTACATACAGATGCCTGCGTGCATATATATATAATATATATATATGTATATATGCACACAGACATTTATAAGTATGTTTATTTCAATAGTTTTTTTCCTGACATTTTTAAATTTTGTTTCCATTTTTCCTTCTCCCTCCTCCAAAAAACACTGCTGAAAAAGTCCTGGTGTATTTCTGCTAAAAGAGGGGAAGAAATTCTGTGGGTAGGCAAGCACTTTTTTTTGTCTCTGCTCTTGTTGTGAACACCTGATTGAATTTTGGTTTTCTTCATCCATTATAAGATTTTATCTATCTTTGCTAACATATATAATGACTGCTGTTGATCCAGAGACAGGATTTTTTTCTCACTCATACTTTCATAAGACTGAGTAATCATACATGCGTATGTGTAGAGATTCAATTTGAAACTAAAATCTAAAATATGTCAGATACATGAGATGATCAGAACAGTATACACAAAATTATCACAGGAATGAAAACAGAAAAAATGTATCAAAGCCACAGCTTCCATAAAAGTGATCTAAACATGAATAATCTTAAAATGGAGACATTTCCCAGTAGTTTGCCACCAGAAGCAGTTCAGAAATCAGAGCTGGACAAGAGCTATTAATCTCATACTGTACCCCAAAACCACATTTTTCATTGCTTTCACTGCTACTGTGATCTCTCATGACAAACTCAGCCTACAGAAGGTATTAATACCTTCTGATGAATGCTATGAAGAGTGACCAGTGTGTTTTCAAGGACACTTCTTCGATACTTGTACTCCTCTTCATCTTCCTCTTCAGCACCCTTAGTTAGCACACTTAGGGGAGTCTCTATGTGTTGCCCAGCCTAGACAGGACTGTAGATGGATACATCCTGCTAATTCTTGTGCTAAAATCCTGTCTGCGTTCACACACAACCCAAAAGTTCAAACATTGCCTGCAGTAGCAGGATTCTACGTGCAACCTCCAAAGCAGCAGCAGCAGCAGATGTTTTGGCTGGATGTTAAATACTTCCCCACACCCCCAGGACATTTTGCATGCTCAGAGTTGCTACCCAGAGGCACAGGAACCCAGAGGTGTGGAAGAGATGTGCACACATATTGCCCAAGTGCCCTCCTCCTGCTTCTTGTAAAATGTGTTAATGTGAATAGACTGAAAGTTTTAGCCTGAAGTAGATTAAATACATTATGTATAATGGGAAATTATGCAGATTTATACCAGATAATCAGTTGGTGAGCTTTCCATTAAAGACAGCTAATGTCCAAATAGAATAGTTTGAACTCGAACAAATAAGTTCAGATTGTTCCCACTGGGCACATCACTTCAGACTCCTATAACACTACCTTGTGATTGCCTCTGAAAAGTGCTGTTTCCTATTTTATTCGTATTTCAACCTGTTCTTTTTTGCTCTTTCGTGGACCCACCCACCTCCACCCTTCAACTCTTTTACTTTGGACAGAAATACTAAAAATGGATTCTAAACTGTGCTGTGACAAGCAAAATACAGTGCAGAGAGAGCTTGGAACCTATTTCTGATGGGAGGAATTCTCTGGGCCTTACCACTTTGATAATCTAAGTTATTAATGGCAGGTTTTGGCAATGCGGAGCAGGAAGAAGAAGGTAGAAGGATGATGCTACTATTCTTTACGAGAGAAGAAAAGGAAAAGACAGCCATGGCCCCAAACAGTGCCTTCCCCAAAAAACACTTGGAATTTGAGCTCAGGCTGCTATCAGAAAATTTCCTGTTTGTTCCAACACACGCTTTAGGGAGCAGTGGCTCTCTAAAGAATGATGCACAAATTCAGTGGGAACCACTGGTTTATTCAGCTTGGAGAAGAGGAGATGGAGGGGAGACCTCTTTGGGGTCTTTAACATCATCATGAGGAGAAACAGAGAGGTGGTACTGATCTCTTCACTCTTGTGACCAGTGACAGGACTCAACGAAATGGCATGAAGCTGAGTGAGGGTAGGTTTAAGTTGGATATCAGGAAAAACTTTTTCCCACAGAGGGTGGCTGGGCACTGGAACAGGCTGCCCAGGGAAGTGGTCACAGGACTAAAGCTGTCTGACTTCCAGAAGCATTTGCACAATGCTCTCAGGCATATGGTGTGACTCTTGGAGCTGTCCTGTGCAGGGCCAGGAGTTGGACTCAGTGATCCTGATGGGTCCCTTCCAGCTCAGCATATTCTGTGATTCTATGAATTGTACTCTTGAAACCAACCCACTGGACTCTGACCTTGAAAATTTCTACTGCCAGAGAGAGACCTTCTGTGTAAAGTCAAGTAAATTTTTGGATCTGTCCCTCCTTTTCCATCATTTGTTCTCTTGCTATGCAGGTTGTAACCACCGCAGGAACAAGAAGTTTCTTACCATGTTTACACTACACATAGTACTGTAGAGACCTCGTTAGGCTGGTGCTTTGTGTTAGTGTAATCCTGTTTCCAGGTATGCAACACATGAATGCTCACATCATTCCCTGGGAAGAGTAGAGCCAAATGGCCAACTTAAAACCAGCTGATGGCTCTGTGTGCTTGCACAAGGCAGATCCCTCAGACAATAAGGTATAGCTTTCCCAACACTTAACAGAATCAAACTTGCAGACTTGTGAGAAATCTAGGCTCAACCTGGATGATCCAAGACTCAGGTCTGGGAGAAACCCGTCATCTGAAGAGCCCAGAGAGAAATGACGTGGAGTCCTAGCTTTTTTCCTGAGAAGAAATTTAAACACCTTCATGGCAGCAAGCTTTTGACACTCTGGCCCCTAAATCGAGAAGAAACAGCCTGGCAGAAATATCTGTGCTGGGCCCCCAGTGGCATTCCCACAAGCTGAGTTCAGAGGAGGAATGATTGTGGACACAGCAGCTGAGCTAAGACTGTGAGATCTGACAACTTTATTGCCCTAAATTATCAGACACAGCTGAGCAGCAAACATGGCACAGACTGAAATGACATTGCAGCCTCTCTGCTTGTGGAGACAGTTTCCTGATGAAGTGTCTTATTCAGTAATAGCAAAATAAGAAATTGGGGACTCTTTTTCCTACTTCCTTTAGTAGTACCACTAAGCTCATGCCTGTTTAAAGTGCATATTGATTTTTGTTTCATGCAGAGAAACTGTAGCTTGTTAGGAATAGTACTCATTTTTGGTTTGGTTTGAGGGGTTTTTGTTTGTTTTCTTTGGGTTTGTTTTTTTTTATGTATTTTCTTTTTTTTTTAAATCCATCCTAGCACTGCAGATGCCAGTATCAGTACATTTTCTTTAATGCTTACACAGGAGGGCATATATAAAGATCCAGACTTATCAGGCAGGATTTCTGGCACACTTATCATGTAATGGTCTGTCAGTTGTACTCTGCCATTTCAGAGAGAGTTTCTAGATCGTTCAGATGAACAGTCTGACTACATTTATCTTCAGGAAATGAACATGACCTCAGCCTAATAACTCCCACCAAGCCTTCTTTCACACAGACCCAAATTTCTTGTGTGTCCCTCACTGAGGAAATGCACTTTGGTCTGACCTTGCAATCTATAATAAAGAGAAGTATTTTATTTATGAACAACTACCATGGTATTGTTCATAAATTTGTTATTTTAGGGTTTACATTTGACCCTTGGTTATGAGACATAACCTCTATAAGACTAACAGTGCTAACATCCTCTGCTGTCCACTGTTAACTCTGCAGAGCACTTCCAGCAGGGTTCTCCATGGCAGCTGCCAAATATCTGCATTTTGACCCAGTATCCCAGTAAGGCACCCTTCTTGCCCCACATTGGTCCCACCACAGCTGGGAGATCAGGGAGGCATGAAAGGTCTCCAGGTGCTCAGATAGGCAGCTGCTTCTCCAGACAGATCTTTGGGATCTGATGAGTATGAGGTATGGGCTAGGCACGATCACTGCAAAGACAAGTATGAATAACAAGGTAGTGGGTTTAGGGGCTGTTATTTCACTTTGTGAAGATCTGGGAACAAGAGCACATGCATGAGTGCATTCAGCTGTAGCAACCCTGCAGAGCCAGAAAAGACTGCACAGCTCACCAGCAGAAAGGTTTTCTTAAAGCAGACACTTCTAATGGTGGGGAAAGTAGTCTTTGATGGTTACCTGCCTAATACTCCTCAGTTTAAAGTGAACACAGGACTGCATTACTTTCCTGAGTGAACCTGCCCATAACAATGTGTTCTCACTCACATTTTGTATGAATTTTAGCCTCTTTTCACAATTAGAATGTGCGAAAAAAGTTTACCTTAAAACAAAGTTTAGAATTACCAAATTAAATAGTTCGAAATGTCTTTGCTATGTCAAATACCAGTAATAAGGAGGCCTGAATACCACCCTTGATCTTCGCTGCTTTAGTAACACCAGCAAATAAAAAAGGCTGGGCATTATTATCTAGACAAGCTTTGCTAGACTGCTACAGCTTGCATCATACATCTAAACTCTTATCACAAGCTACAAAACAGATGAGAGCCTATATTTGGGCAAATGTCATATTTCTGTTTACTTTGCTATTTTTTCGTCCCTCAGTTTATATACAGTAGTGGTAATGACTACATTTTACCAAAACATTTTTAAAATTTAGAATGGTTTTTCAATTCCACTGGATTTTTTCTGAGAGACAAAAAATTAAAAAAAAAAAAAAGCTTGATTAAAATACAGAGAAAATGGAACTCTTCAGAAGAAAACCTCATTTTTCTCTCCACAATTTCCTGGGTTTCTTTCTGAAATTAAATATTATAATAATAGTCAATTTGAACAATAAAAACCTTGTCAAATGAAAAGTGGGCATTTTTACCTATTCTGTTAGTGTTATTTGCCTACATTGCCTCTAGTACATGTCCTAGTGTTAACAATGCAAATAGAAAGCACCATATTGACAAGTAAATTACATCAATTACAGATTTTTCACATGGTCCTTCATTCCCAAGAGATTTACTTTGCTATTTCATCTCACTTTTACATGTTAAATCAATACGTGTATTGGCATGTATCAGTGACACACCGTACCAATTACTGGCAAATTAGATCCTGACACAAGGCACTGATTTCTAATAAAGGTGTTGACCATGGCTATATTCACCATACCTTATAATTAATAATTATGTGTTCTGGCACATCCTAGCAGTTTTAACCTGAGCTTTTCATCGGTATTTGTAACAGCACAGGAATATTCTATGGGCTATATTATTTCCCATGACTCCTATGGAAGGGCTTCTCCATCGTGCAGTAGCCCTTCTTTGCCTGAGTAACAATGGCACTACTGATTACCCTTAATGAAATTATTATGCTGTGTGCACAAATCAAGCACAAAGAGCAATCAGGTGGAGAATTAGATTGTTTTAAAAAAACTGATCTTTATTCTTGCTAAATGTCTGCTGAACCTTGAAAACAGTAATGAGATGGCCTTTAAATTCCTACTGCTTTGATAAGAGATGAGAGGTGCAGCCAAATAACATTTCTTCCAGTTTCATAGCTATAGCTTGCAGGCACTGCTCTGCCTAGGGGTTACTTACAGTGGAAGTTATGAAAGAAGAACTTGAACTGCATATGTAGTTGGTACAGATATATAAATATTTTATGGCACATTTTATGTAGAAATATGGAGATTTTAAACCTCAATCAGTCAAAAAAAACTCTGAAAGGAAATTAAAAGCAAAAAAATCCATTAGTAGCTAAACTGGTTCTGGAGAATCAAGATAATACTAGATAAAAACATTAAAAAACAAAAGGTGAATTTGATTTTGTTTGTGTGCAGCCCTCTCCTAATATAATCAGTTGCTTATAAAGTGATTTTTCATGCAGCCATGCAGAACAGCTGCCAAGGCCTTTTTGGTTCTTCTTACACCCCAAAATGTCTGGATAATGGCACCTAAACTCAAATTTTGGACCATGACCAGATTCTTCTCTTTCCAAGGGATCAAGACTTTATTAGAAGATATCTCAAACATTCAAACACAGACACCTCTCAAAAGCCTGAAGCATTCAACATTTATGGTTTACAGCAGCCACATTGTTTTATTTTGTTCTATACTGCCAAAGGACTGACTGGACATGGATTGAAAGCAAATTTACTCAGGCCAAGGACAGCCCTTGAGGAGATTCCAAGTGGTTCCTTCAGTTTTTCAAGGGAAATTCAGTAGTCATGGGCATTTGAGCCATTTAATCCAATTTGAATAAGCAAGCCATTTGGCAGCTCCCTGCAAACAACTCATCCTTGTAAAAAACAGTCCTTATTGGCCTTGACAATATTGTCTTCTGATCCATTCCTTGTTTGGTGTTACTTGTGAAGTGCCTGGTTAATGGACACGCTGCCAAATATATCCTTGTGTGCCCTTGAAGTGCACTTTCATTTTACTCCCCCTGCCTTATTCAACACTTCTAGGCTTTTTTTAGCATTCTTTCTTATGTCCCATTTCTTACAAATCCTTTCCAGGCAAGGTAACATAGCCCTAGGCAATACATTTGAGCAAATGACACAAAAAATGTAGGTAATTGGTCTAGAAAGCTAATTAAAGAAAACGTTTGATGACTGCTGTTGGATCCAAAAAAGGCATATCTTAGTGCAAATTACAGGAAAATTCTGTATTCTAACGGAGAAATTGGATGAAAATGAACCAGGAGTTTCCACAACAATATATTCAGGAAGCTATTTTACTTCCTAGTCTATTAATGTGCTACAGTTGTCACACCTAGAAAATACAAATCCACTGTCATCAACACGTTGTGAATGGCTGAGGGATGGAGTTTCTCTGCTGTGTGCATTTTCTAATGTTTCAGGCGTCCAAGGATTTACCAGTCCAGTTGCTGCAACGGGGCATGTAGCTGCCAAGTTTTTGTATGCACAAGGTACCCCACCTGTCTTTGCAATCACAGAGATTGGGAGCACAGGTAGAAATGGGAAGAATGCCTAAATCTTACTGGTTTCAAACTTTGCCTGCTCCTCAGCCTGTGCAGTTCAGCAAATTATCCCAGACTGTCCTTGTGGCTGCAGTAACTTGCAAAACAGAGACACCAGGTGCTGAGTATGTGAGAGCAGAGATGACTCAGAAGAAACTTCACTAATTGCATAAGTCTTCTGGGTCTGCTGCCAGTTGGCAGAGTGTAGCAGCTTCCCTAAGTTTCACTCACTGTGCTGCTCACTTCTAGATTGGAAAGAGGGGGCTGGGGGCAGCATCTTTCTCCACTTAACTTGAATTTTAAAAAAATAGAGGTGTTTCCACCCACCTCACTGCTGATGCCTGTCATGAAGCAGAGATGCCTCTGCAAGACTAGTGTTATTCAAAGAGTTTTTAAGTTCTTCACTTCAATTTACATCTAAGGATCTGGGGAGGAAACCACTTTTTCTGTCTAGAAAAGCACCAGACTGCAGCATAAGAGGTCGTCTCAAGTGGCTGAGAGACAAAAAAACATAAGATGAAGCATTATTATGAATTCAAACATTAATGCCAGAGATTCTTTCTTCCTTGAGCAAGCAAAGATTTCGCATTTCACAGTTAAATTAAAAGGCTATTTTGCCACAACTCTTAAATAAACACTGAAAGCTAAGCAGCACCTGATCTTTCCTCAATGAAAAACAGCAGAGAATTAAAAACTCCTCTTTTTTTTTTTTTTTTTTTAGTCAGATCATTGTCCCACAATAACAACAAAGACAAGATTCTTTCAGGTAGGATGTTTTTAGATTGGTGGGGTATAAATCCCCTGAAGACCTTCGTGATCAGTGTGAATTAGGACAGAAATGGGACGTGACAAAAACTATCCCACATTCTGGGCAATTTTCTCTCTATTCTTAAAGCCTGAATCCTGACTACTTTCCAAACCTCCAGTTTCCCTGAAGAACCACTGTGACAGTTTTATTCAGAAAGTCAGCCTTCAACATGTCATTTCAGAATAGGTTGCAGATGTTTTGCATGAGGAGATTGATTCCTGCTATTAATTTCTTGCTTTGTTTGAACATAGCTCTGACGAGTCTCAGTTCCCTCTTCTCCTATTTCTTCTCATAAATGTAAATTCACAAACTATCAGGATACAAACTATGCTGCATTGTACCATCTTCATCCCTCTGCATCTTGACCTAGCCCATGAAGTCCTGATGTCTGAGGAGGGAATAACCAGCAATTTTAATTTCTTTGAAATAAAGAGAAGCTTGTCTAGTCCCTGACATGATATGTTCTTTCTTTCCTTTTAAGACAAAAAATAAGCCTATATAGTGGCCATGAAATACCAAGGACAGGATACTGCACACATAGGTGCTCTACACCTAACTATAGAATTTTCTCCTTTTGCTTAGCAATGTAGTATCTGTGGTTTTCTGCTTGCCTATCACTGGACTGCTGTAAAAACTCTGTACATTTATAAATATGCATCAACTGGACTCAGAAAATAAGGTAGAAAGAAGAGGGAAATGATCTGTCCCGAGTTACTCATTGAACGGCAAAAAGTCGCGGAAGAAATGAAGAACTTAACTCCCATTCTCCTGCTTTTCTTCATCATTCAGGCAAAAACTATAAGCTGTATCTGTCTGCAAACTCCTGCCAAAGACATGGCTTTGTCTCAGCCATTTCATACTGCGGTAGGCAGAAGCCTCGACTGTCGCCAGTGCCCCCAAACATTTGGCACTCTTCTCATAGCTTGCCCCAGTGCCAAGTGACAGAAACCTGCCTGTGACTGAAAGCTCAGGAATCTCAGTGTCAGCTCACTTCTGCTTAGCTTAGCAGTCACATCAGTATCTGAAGGCTCTGCCTTCCAAACCAGTGCTTGCATCTATTTGATTATGGAAATGCATGCAGAGGTCCAGTTAAGAAAAAATCCTAGCCTGTCTGAAATACTAGTGGAATAACCCATCTGCCCAGGGAGAAAAGAGTTCAAGTAAAGGCTGCTTAGTAGATATTAAATAGTTTTAACCCTCAGTGGTGAAGCAAAAGTCAAGGCTTCATATTTGATGCATGTGCTTCAAGCCATCTCACCTCATCTCACAGGATGCACTTGCAGAGGGGCAGAGGAACACAGAGAGCGTGCAGCAAAGAGTGCATGAGAGAAACTAAACAGGATCTGAGATCTTCTTGCATCTGTCAAGACCTCTCTTTAAAGGACTGTCAGTCTGAAAAACAAAATGGCCTGAGAGGGGTTTAATACATAAATCAGGAGTGATATACAAAGAAGACATTAAGACTGAGTGCTCCTTGTCTCTTCCACCACAAGAACTAACAGGAACCAAACTGGGGTCCTAGAAGCCATGTCCAAAGCAAAGAAAAGTGTGGTTTACTACAGGTAGCAGACCTGTGAAACTCCTGGACGAAAGACAAACTGGACATGTGCCAAATAAAGAACTGTTCCAAAAAAAATCATTAGGGATTAGGAGATGCACTGAAAAATGGGAGTCATGTTCTAAAAGAAATCAGAGGTCTGGAAAGTAATGAGGTAAGAAGTACTAAATGTTCGCCCTGTTCTTGCTGATTTGTAACCACCTTGTACTGCTACACCTAAAAAGAGAGTACTGATTAGACAAATCTTATTTGACCAGTGTAGCAATATTCTGTTCCATTCTTACACCAAATTCTTTCTACTCAGGCCTGCCACAAACTGCTCACAAATATTTCGTTTTGCCGTAATAGGATGAGCCCTGTTGGTCTGGTCTGAAACCAAATTAGAAAAGCATTTCTTCTGTTGCAGGGCAGAACACTGAGACCTCACACTGTTAACCTGAATATTTGCCTCTGAGTGGTTTCCTCACCCACACTGACCACAAGATTCCAGGACCTGCGCCACTGTTCAGTCATGTGGACAAACACATCATTTATGCTTGATCTCATATTTGTATCTTTATATTTATTTGATATTTATTTGATTTATTTGATCTTTATTTAACATAGTACACCTACAGGCAAACTAGTCTAACAAATCAAGAGAGCAATATTGACTGTTGGTGTAAGGGCAACAATGGTGAAGGATTTGCCTTCCCTGCACACACCTAAATCCTGGATAACATGCTTTAATGAGATTGTTACAATCAGGGGAGTGTAATTCATTTTTCATGGCCTCCCTCACCTCTCAACCTCTCTACTGAGTTTGACAACCAGGAGGGAGACAATTAGTAGCTGTGGTGAGGTGGATGCATATTTTATGAGTTAACTGGCAGAGCAGAGACACTCCATTTTCTTTAATGTGTTTAGACAATGAGCTGGGCTGGGTGAACTTGAACTGCTGACCCTGTGCAATAAACCACCATGTGGTATTACCACCCTCTTGAGCCCTACTGCCTCAGAAGACTAATTTTTAAATTTTGACTTAAAGCAGTTCCTTAAGGGAGAAAAACCTAACAGTCATAACACTTGTAGAAAGAAATCACACATCCAAGGGCTTTGCTTGTTTTTCCGTAAAGATAGCTACAATGGTATCGTTAAACTACCATGGGCAAATCTGAACAACAAGGCAAGCTGCAAAATTTTAAGAGCATATTAACATCAGTAGTTCAAATATCAGCCTGCATTTTAGTCTTATGAGGTGCAGATACATACAATATCTACACATACAGCAGTAGCATGATGGATGTTCTCCTTACAGAACTGTGATGGTAACACCAACAGGTGACAAGACAGTTGCATTTCTAGTTGTACCTGGATGAAGGGATGCAAAATGCAGCTGAAAGAGCTTATAAACTTGTACACTGGTTGATAGAGTATGAAATCTTGAAACAATAGACTATTTTCTTTCCTGAATAAGACTACACATTATGCTGCCCATTTCTTCTTTCATTCTAAAGAAATATTTTTTCCTGTTGGAGCAAGAGTACATGCACATAGACTGTACTTAGACTGTACTCAATCTAAGTTCAAGTGCATGTTAATGAGATAATAAAAGTTACTTGTTAAATACTGTTTGATCTGTTAGAATAGAATATATTCTAATGATACAATTCAAGGCAGTATTAGCATTTTGAAAACTACTGTCCCCTGGATAGTTCAAATGAGGAAGTCTCGATCCTTGGCCCATATGTATTTGGCTGTGTCTACAAATACCTCTTCAGTAAACTCTAGGACATAAAATTAGAAGCATTGTGTTTCTATTTTGAGGTTATTTCAGCTAACTAGAACCTTAATATTTCCTTGAAAACAACTTCAAAAATAATTGTAGGTATGGGACTGAATCCAACTGACAGGCACAAATAGGTCTAATCTTTGAGAAAGTACAGAATTTGAAAGAAGCTCTACACAGCTGTGCTGTTTCTTCTTTTAGTTCCACTGCTTCCCCATATCCAGTTCCCTTTGATTTTTTCGTCTTTCATGTCTCCCTAGTGACAGTTCCAGTAAAGCATTCATTCAGGAGACTTCACTGAAATTAATCCACTAGTATCATGGCAGTTTCCAGCAGCAGACAACCTTTCTGCAGAAAAGTACTGAGTTGGTCATCAGCTGACTCATGCATTCCTGCTCAACAGGGAAGCTCATACCACAAACAGGACAGCTGTATTTATTTTAAAACCATGACAAGCTCTCTGTCCAAAGGCACCAGCAACATAAATAGATAAACGTGAATGAAACTGTGCGTAGCAATTCCTACAATTATTATTGAAGTATTTGGTTGTGCTTCAACTCCTTTTGGGAGCCTGGATCTCTCAAAAAATAGTGGGTGGGATTTAAGAATATTACAGGAATAATCTTAATCTTCCCCCTAGGGACAGCTTGGATAACTTAAAGTAAATTCAATCTTTAAAATCTAGTAGAGTTCAAAAATGTAGAGTTCAGCAGAGCAACGTACAAAATCTTCCTGGGGGGCCAGAATAACTGACCTAACAATATTCATCTTTCATGCTGTTTTATTTACAGCAGGTACTGTTTTCCCCTTTATGTAGTGACACCTGAGTAATGTTGCATCCTTGCAATGGCAGTGCCTATTTCTGGCTAGTGAGCCTGTTCCAAGTGCACGTGAAAGAGCTCTGAATGGCAGGTAAATTTCTTGCCTGCATGTTTCTAATTAGCCCTGGCAGCCTGTTCCAATGCCTAAGGACTAAACAAAAAAAAAAAAAAAAGGAAAAGTAAAGATGGGTAAGGAAGGATGAGAAAAGAGGATGCTAATGATAAATAACCTGTTTTAAAAGCAATTCCAAGTGGCCAAAAGCCTGAGAGCAAGTGTCTCAAGAGGTCCTGCTTCAATCATTTCCACTGTGATGTGCATATGCTGTAGAGAGAATATTTACAAACTCAACTTTGTGTTACAGTCATGGGATTATAAGTAATTGAATCTCATTCAAAATTCATTAATTTAGTGGGAGTTTAGCATGTGAACATGGGTAAACTTTGTATAAATGCTGCAATAAATGAAAATTGTTCCATGAATGATAGCCTCAGGTTTATAGCACGTAAGGGATATATCTATAGCAAAAACCCCTCCACGACCCAGCTGACTTTTCCAAGACAAATACAGTTATAGAATTCATTATTCATCAATGGGAACAGTCCCTTCCACACTGCTGCCCCCTTGCTAATTAGCTCTTTCATATATGGGGCCCAAGTTTTGACCAGCCTCTTCAGCATCTGAGGCATCACTCCCCACATACACCCCTGCACAGGCAACGTGCAGAGGCTGCAAGAGCACACAATTGTGAGGATAAAAGTCATTCCCTGACAGATGAATTCCATGCCTACAAACTTGTCCAAGCACACTGAATTTATTAGCGTGCATGCAGCTAGGTAGGGTTTGCTCCTGAGGCAAATGAGGAGTAACTTAACCTTCCTGACCTTGCATGGGAGAAGTTCTGGAGAGCTCCCATTAACTGAACTAGGGAAGCAGTAACAGAAAGCCTGGGAGATTCAGGAAAGGATGGCCTTCTAAACTGATATTTCTGTTGAAATTACTAGCCTGCTTAAAAGCAGATGGGTCAGCATAGTGAAGCTGACTGTGAGCAAGACCTCTGCTCCTCCAACATGAAAATTCCAACTAATGCCGACAAAGCACCATTATGCCTACCCAGCACTCTGCTTAAGATCCCACAGGGTACTTGCATATCAGCTTTTCACTATGAAGTAGAATGATATGCTAACAAAAACACAGAGCTTTGATGTCAAAGAACCTGTGTTTCCCTCCCACTGGTGTGTGGTCCCCAAAGGAATGATTTCTGGCCCTGGTCTTGTCTAATTAAATCCCTGAAAATTACCTTTAATTTCACTTCTGACTGGACACTTTTTAGGAATGAAAATCTGCTCACATATACTGGCCTAAAAAGTTATAGAGACTTCCAATTCCAACCTCCTTAGTATGAGGACACTTGACTAAATATTCAGACCCACTGACAAAATTTAAACAGCAACCACATTATTTAAACAGACACATTACACAGCAGTTACACACAAATATTCGGATGTTTTATTACTCACAGTGGTAGAAGTAGATTTGACTAATTTTAGGGATACTTGAACTATCTCTGAAGGACTAAACATGTCAGATACAATTCCCTTAAGTACTTCAGAAATATTATGAATGAAACAGATCGATCTATCCATGCTTTAGACAAATCTGACTATTGTCCAGCCAAGTTTCTCCAAGAAAACTACCAGCCACTGCTAAGGCCTTTAGCAGAACACCACATCACTAAGCCTGTATTTCCTTCTCTGATTTAAAAATGCCTTTCTGAGCTCTCCTTGAAATCTCTGCTTTATTTCTTCTTCTTTAAAATCTTCAGAATAATAGTAAAGGCAACCCCAGAGGCTTCAAGGGGTTTATTTTTCATTCACTGCTCATCTTTGTTTTCCTGACACAGCTGACAGTAGATTTGGGCTATCAGCTGTATACTCCTGGATTATTCTCAAATGCACAAAGAAAAGCAGACTACCCAGCAAAGCAGGGAGAGGAAAATGCCAATCCCTACAGTCGCAATGCAACTGAGGCTTCAGAACAGAACACTTCTACATTCCCTTCTAAATTTAGAAAAATGTGAGCAATGGAAAGGTATAAAGACCAAAGGCAACCATAAAGCTATATAGGAATCAGAGAACAAGCCACATGTCAAGAGTTAAATAGAAGACAATGGGGAATAAGGTTAGAATCCAATACCATAAAAGGTATAATAGATTAGGGATGGAAATGAAGTCACGGCTGAAGAAGACAGTAGGACTGAAATAGCCAAAAATGAAGAAAGATAGAGATATGGGCCCCCCAACATAAGGTCATGGGCCTGTTGGACTGAGTCCAGGGGAGGGCCATGAAGATTCTCAGGGGACTGGAGCATATCTACTATGAAGAGAGGCTGGGAGTGCTGGGGCTGTTCACCCTGGAGAAGAGAAGGCTCAGTGGAGATTTTATAGAACCTTCTGGTAACTAATGGAGGCTACAACAAAGCTGGGGAGGGACTTTTTACAAGGGCATGGGGTGATAGAACAAGGGATTAAGTTTAGATTAGACATTAGGAAGAAATTCTTCATTACAAGGGTGATGAGGCACTGGAACAGCTTGCCCAGTGGAGTAGTTGATGCCCCATCCTTGGAAATGCTCAAGACCAGGCTGGACAGGATTTGGAGCAACCTGATCTAATGGAAGGTGTCCCTGTCATGGCAGGGGGTTGGAACTAGAAGACCTCTAATGTGCCTTCCAACCCAAAATATTCTGATTCTGTGAACAGCCCAGGCATCAGTTAAAGGCTCTTAGGGGTCAGTATCAAGACAGAAGCTGATTCTATTCTCCAGTTAAATGACCAAGAGATACTCATTATAGACACGCAAGAGGTTAAATACAACATCAATAAGAACATATGACAGAAAACGCTCTGTGACACCCAAATGACTGACAGCAGCTGACCTATAAGGGCTGCTTTTATTTGTTGCACCAGCTTCAGCTTTTCTTTGGAACTGATACAGCCAGAGTAAGAGTACCCAGCATCCAATAAAGGCACAGACACTCATTCTAGTTGAAAGGCAATGAAAAATAAATTTCAGTTTTATTCAGCTCCTGTTCTTCCATACTTTTCCAGTTGCCAGGCAGGAGCGATTACCATTGCAGCCAGTAACTCTACAGACTAGTGCCATTTGAGCAAGGCGAGCTTTTTTCATTTGTTTTGGGTGGTTTGTTTTGGCTTGTTTACCATGTGGGACAAAATATACTGGCTTTGGAAAACAGTTTGGGTCTTGTATTTACAAGGATTCTTCCCCTCTGCTTCCCAAAATGCCCGAAGTGTGCTGTTTATCTGATTGACATAATGATGTCAGCTTAGAATATGAATACTGAGTCCTGTTGTCAGCATTAGCTGAAAAGTTAAATGTGAGGGGGGAAAAACAGCATAATCCAGCCTCTATCAAAAAGCAAAACTTAAATATTTTTAAACTTTCAATTTGCTTATTTAACTTTGGGAGTCTAACACTTGATTACATTTTGCTTTGATTACCATCAGTCCCCTAGACCCAAGACTTATGTCTGCTCCCTACCTGCTTTGAAACCATAATGCTAACTTAAAATCTGTGAGATCTGAAAAATAAATCAAAATGTATTTACTTTAGATTTCTGCTTTCTGCTCCTTGAGCCAACACACAAATATTTAACATGGCAGCAATATGTCTGGCTGTAGTAACCACCACCACATTTCATCTCATATTTGGAAAGCTTTGCCTCTCCTGGATTCTATGTGGAACACTATTTTCCTTGCTGTAGGATTATTACACTGTTTTCAGCACTGATAAACTGCCCATGAACTGCATAGCTGCAAGGTCATGGCCCAAAAATTAAAATGCACTTCTTCCCTCTGAAACTGTGAAACATTCTTTTTCCCTTCCTTAATTGGTTAAGTGCAGGCTGGACAGAGTCCTTAAAGGTGAGAAAATCAGTGCTAACCAGGAGGATGGGACAAGATCATTTCATGGGTCTTCACCATCTGTGTTTCTGACAGCTGACCCAGCAGATGAAATCTGTGGCACTGCATGTACACCTCAGTGGTTGGGTGCTAATGCTACATGGCAGACACTGTCTCCACATAATTAGAATACAGGCTTATGTGAGCTAGGGAGTCACCAGTAGACTAATTAATTGTGGCAGGTAGCACATGCTTCTCCATTTCCTGGTAATTAACTGGCAGCAAATCTTTTTTTTTTTTTTTTTAATAACTCACTTTTTTTAATTAAAAAAAAGAATTTGTAGAAATTCCACAATCCATACCAACTAAGACAGAAGAAATCCTCCAGAAGTAGAGGATGCTTTCAAGTATTGTGGTAAGTTTGCTTATGTTAATTCAGACTCAGGCAAACTGCTACTAGTTCCCTTACACATAAAACAAAGACTCTACAAATATTTTGCAGATCTCAGGCCAGAGGAAAATGGCAGAAAATTTGGATTTGAAAAAGTTTGTGCCTTAAAGGTATTTTAGATTGTTAGAAATAGAATTTCCTTAGATGAGGAACAGTTATAAACTACTTATCATACTGAAGATTTCCTATACATAGATTGTAGGTACACTATGATCTACATTAAAAAAGGCCATTCGATTCAAAAATTCAGCATAAAGAAACTTTCAAATAAATATACTGCAATAAAGGAAAACATAATCATATATGATGGGTGATTTGAAAGTGTTAGAGCTGCCCACCAGGAAATCACCTTCTAAACCACTTTGACTCTCAAATATTTTCTCTCTCATAAAGACTCTTCCAGTAGGAGGAAATAAGACATTCACTGATGACAATAAGTCTGCTCCTGTGTGAATAAAGGTGAGATTTTTTCATGCAGTTGAAATCCACCCCTGTTCACTAGCTGCCTTTTTAAAAATTACAAGTCATACTCCTGCTTGTCAACGTCTGACATAACAAAACAGCCTCCTGGCTTTGGTGGGTACTTGGACACTATAAAGGTAGCTTGAAGCTACTTTCCCCCTTTTACAATTCTCTGGTGCACAGACCCCAGAGGGACACTGATCTGAGAGGTGTTCATGCTCTCCTATTGCAGCAATTGAGAAAAATTCCCCGAGGACTTAACTCAAGACTTTGAAAGCTTTAGCTTTGTTTTCAAGATGCAGTAACAAAAGACCACAGCTGAGATCCAGATGGGTTCTCTTGTGTTTTTATTGTGGCATGTTAACCAAACCTCCCAGAAGAAGACTGGCTGCTGACCTCACTTCAAGGTTCATCCACAAAGACATGTGCAATGCACAGGCAGAACGGATACCCACAGGCATTGCTGTAAAATCCTCCATCAGCAGGGTTTACTTACACTGTGGGAAACTAAGGCTGACTTCGTATTTTGCTTATTATTGTGTACGTTATTTTGAGCACTGGCTTCAGAGTAACAGTAAAGGCACCTTCTTCTTTGAGTCTTCCTTAACTCTAAAGTTTACTTTGGGCAAGAGGTTTCCTCACACAAGCAAAGATCTTGGAAACACACAAATCCCTCTAAGAGCATTAAGGACTGTCTGCTTTAGAACTTGCATTGCAACACCGGACATTGTAGAGTTCCCAGAAGTTCTTTTTCCTCTTTCCTCCATTCCTGCCCTTTCCTGAGCAGTTCACCTGTGGAGGGGATTGGATGGGCACAGGCCTGCTCCAGCCCTGCTAATCACTGACACAGATATGTTGAGCACAGCCACTTTCTGCTGTCTTGGCCCAACGTGTTAGACCCAGAAACACTTCCACACTACCAGGCATGAGTGTCTAGCTTGGTTGCCACATTCATGCTGCCAGTCTGCTTCTAGAGTTGAGAAAGACTCTATGATGTGATGAGCTCTCACTGCATCAGAGAAAATTGTCATTTCACCTCAGCTTGTCTGAGGGGGTCAAACTGAACGGTCTAAGAGAGGAACTTCTGTTTTCTACTTTATATTTGCAAGCCCATTAAAGAGCAAAATTATCTTCAGGAAAGGATTCAAAGATTTTATTGTCATAGTCTATGAAGAGCATTCTATTCATTTCTATTTTAATGTGTGTGGAGAAAGTATTGCATTTAGTTTGTAAATAACACCTAAAAGTAAAGCATTCAGTTCTGGACCTTGCCTGTCTTCTTGAAATGCATCTCCCACAGTCGGAGACACAAGGAAGGCATGGAGATAAATGCATGTCCCTGCCCTCCATTTCTCTTTGCTCCAGTGACACCACTGAGTGAGAAGGTTAAAGTCATTTCTCAGGCCGTGGAAAAAACATCCTCAGCTCTGCCAGTTTGATGTAACATGGTAAAATGGAGCTGTCCAGGTGAGCGTGTCAGTGATTTTACTATGAAGGAAGATTTGAGAAAGATGAGAAGCATCAAGGAGATGAGGAAGGCAAGTCCTGTGGTTGTGACTTGAATGGCCTTTGATTAGACTTCCTTCCCTGAATTTGAGGAGCAGAGTGGTTTTGGAACAATGGAACTGTCAGGGTTGCAGTGGTTTCCCTTTCAGCCCTCAGTGGTTTGTGGTTTGCTATTGTGGAAGTAAATTGACACATTTGCATGTGAAAGCTCTCTATTATCATCTCCGGGCTCAGGTTGGATTCAGAACTAGCAGGGCCTGAAGGAAAAAAAGAATAGATTGCCCTTCAACCACAGAAAAACCAAACCCCTCACTTGTCCTCTTTCCTCACCCTCAGAAACAGTTAAAAAAAAAAAAAAAACCTACCCCAAATCTCCTTCCCTCCTTCCCAGGTGACAATAGGGGAAAGCTTTTCCCTTACCAGCCCTCTCAATGCTTACTCCCACGGTTTTCAGTTTGTGTGAGCCTTGAGAAGAAAAATAAAATAACGAAGTTCCTGTTCTGTAAATAGACCAGACTTTTTATTTTGCTTACCACTGAAGCTGGTCTGGGCAAAATACTGTTTCCTCATCGCACACATTCACTCTATTTCAAATTGCAAGGGTCTATGTGCAGGAGATATTAAGCTCATATGCCCTCTGTAGCTACTCACCCGAACATCTAGTTTAAGGCAAGGACCACCTTCCCTTTCTTCCCACTCCACACGACAGCTCAGCCCTATGTCAGAGAAAACTTGCACAAGGACAACAGAAAAATGAGGCCCTTATTGAGCAAATACATCATCCTCTCTCCATTAAGACCTGTTGTGAGCCTAGACAACAGATTACAGCAGCACCTCTTTGCTCGCCCCTCCCCAAACTGGGGATGTTGGAGGAAGAGCAGACCATATGCTCTGGAGAAGGAAGCTATCCACAGAGAATTCCTGCATTTAAAACTTCCTCGTTCCTGAGTCAACAGTAAGAATTTCTGGCCAAAGTCATGAAAAGACAGTACATGTTGCACACTTGACAACACGTGGAACTTAGTAGCTACAAAGAACGGGGACACCCTCTCAGCAAAAGGAACAAGATAGAGTGGTCTTTACAAACAAGCTGTGGGGCTGCTGATAGGTAAAAGCTAGATACTGAGAGATGAAAGAAGCAATGGGAAGAACCATAAATTCCATAGGAAAAGAAAAAGGGGGGGTATACATTAGAAGGGGGTCTGTATTAAGCAATTCGGGAAGTCTGTACCTCTCAAGTACCTCAGCCAATGGGGAAAGAGAGAGGAAAACGCGGCCGGGAAATTAGGATAAGAAGGAGGCTGAGTCCTCTTAACAATTTGAGAGACCCCATGGGAAATGCCCATGACCTCTCCCTTTTTTCGAGAAAAGTTACAGGACTCCTCTGCCTCCTTTTTGACCATAAACCTCTGCTGTTAGTGGATAAATTTTCCTGACATCAGGAAGGCAACCAAGCTTTCTAATCTAACTGAACAAAACAGCAAACCTTTCAGTAACACGCAAAGATCCCAAATTAAATCCCACCAAGACAACATCAAATAAAAAAATTTAGAAATCCTTAAACTAGGTCAAAGAAGAAGTGAGAACTACTCACCATATTACAATGAACTTCCACTGAATTTTCTGAAATTCTTAAACTCAGAAGGAGCTTCAGACTACAGACAGATTACTGGAGCTCCTGAAGAACCCTCTCATCGATCACCCATGGAGGACTAAAGGAAATGAGTCTGACTGCCTGTTTCCATATATTACCTTCCTAATTAATCATTTTATACCTTTTAGGTGCAAAGGTGCTAGCAGGCATCCATTTTCCAAGCATATTGTAATCACGAGCCATAACAACCCCTCTAAAATCTCCTGGCATAAAGATAATGGGAACAAATACAGGCCAAGGTTACTGCCACAAACACAACAGATTGCTGATGGAAACAGATAACCCTTATAGTGACTTTGTGTTCTGTTATTTCAAAAAATTATTCATTAAAATATGGTGTTTATTGCTCCAGATCCTGTACCATCATCCTTTATTATCTAAGTCAAGCTGTGTACCCTCACTTAAGAGCACAGTCTTCCACATGTTTTGTTCCTCCTGCTAGTCAACCACGGTGAGCTATATATGCAAACAATATTTACTGGGGGCTAGGGGATTTATTCTGCTTTTGCCAGGATTGCTGTTCTTTGCACTGCATGATTCTGCCTCTAGTGCTTAGCACCTGCTCAGTTGCAGCCAGAGAGCTGTTGAGGCTATCCATTCAAATGGCTTGTGACTAATGCTGCTCGTCTGGGGTGCTTGAACCAAAAACTGGAAAGACAGCATGCTATTTTTCCCTTTTACTAGGAAGATTTTTTTCTATCTTGGCAGAATATACTTGGAATATTCAGGTGAAAAATATTAAAACAAAGTGAGAAAAGAAATAAGAGGGGGGCTGGATTTTTCTTTCATGAGAGGTCATTCAGAATCTTGTCTGAAGTACATTTCTTTCTCCTTATCATCAATAGTACACAAGGCTTTGCTAATGCTTTATAATAAATGACACTGGTCCAAATTATCAAATTTTTCCTTGTATGAAGGTAAAACTCTCAAGAAAGGCATGATCTGTGCTTTTCCTCTCAAATTACTAACGTTATGAATGTGACAACCTGGCCTAGCATTTTATAGAGCACCTAGTTTTCAAGTGATTCAAGCACCAAAAACAGTCTTCACCCCATTCAGCTTTAAAACTAAACTAAACAAAGCACATTCCCAGTTTGGAGTGTCCTTCCTGATGAGGAGAAAGAGCTGCCTCTGAAAGTAAACCCAACCCACTTTAGGTCTGAGTTCTGTGTACACCCATCATTACACTAAAACAAACGCAGGGCAACTTCACCTCTACTGACCACACTGATCATATTTGCTTTCAGTTTTCAGATAAATGGTACTGGATAAAGCAGGATTTATAATATATAAAGCATCCTGACCAGGAAAGTAATGTCTCCAAACACATCAATCGGCCTTCTATCAGAAGTTGAACAGGCTGTCTGAGTTTTCTTCACAACACAAAGTTAAATTTTGAATACACTTGAGGATCACTTTTTGTGCCAAAAGGAGGAAGTATCCAGCAACCTTGCAGAAGGACTCAACTTCAGGCTACATTGCAGATGCTTGAAGACACTGGCCTTCTGGTAGAGAGACAAATTTTTCTTCACTGAGACAGGGACCTTCAGTGTACCAAAACAGTTATTTAAGTTAAATGGACCCCTTCTGGTGATCTTCACAAGTATTAGTCCCATTCAAATACCCAGACATCTAGCTAGTCAAAATGCAAACAGATTTGTATTAAACATACCAGACACCTCCTGAAGTTATCTTAATGAAATATTTGGAACTGAGCAAAGGTTTTTAGATCTGAGCTTAAGCTAAACCTTCATACCAGCCTGAACCCAAGCCTTTTAGAAATACTTGCAATAAACATCCTTTCAGACTAAAACTTCAGCTTTCATGTTCCTTTCTCTTTCAATTAGTCTGAAATCAGTCTTTCATACACTATGGGTGCCTTTCACAGAGGAATGATATAACCCTGTGCAAAGGGGGCTTTAAAAACCTTGTGGTATTTACTTTGGCCAACACCTCTGAGATACTGGAGACAGCACTGAAGGTTTAGGTTCATCTTCTAACAAGTACAAGTCAAAGTAAAAATTTAAAACAAAACACACAAAAACCCCACAAAAAAAACCCCAAAACCATCAACTGAATCTATCCCACGCAGGTGGGAAGTAATGATAGGTGGTAATGACCCTATACTAGGCCAGCAGCAAGACGTTAATTGTCAAATACCTGTAGGGTTAGACCCACCAAGGAGGTGGCATAGTGGCAAAAGCTTTTTGCCAACTTTAATTCTTCAGTACTAAGTATCTGTCCTCAGACACATACAACAGATTAAAAACTGACACCAAATGAATTAGTAGACATGTCTATTCTTATTTAGCTGAGCAAGGAGAGGTCAAAGAATAGCATATGCTGTTATGTGCAGCAAAGATGCTGTTATTGATTAGCACTCCTGCCTCATATGAGAGTGGAGCAGACCCCCAAAGACCGAGCTCAATGAGAAGAACAAGGTTGTGAGGAGCTGTGAGGTTCAGCTGCTCCCCCCAGTCCCTCTCTGCAGCACAACAGATCAACTCCAACTCTAACTGAGCCGGAGTGAGAATCCAGAATTACACACAGGATAAATGCGTGTGTGTAACCAAACTGCCAAAACAGAACAAAGTTCATTTCTACAACAACATAATACAGACAACATATTTGATGCAATGGCACTTGCACAGGACAGGAAAGAAGGCAAAAGGTGTGTGTGCTTTGGGAAATGAGTTTATAGACTGAACGGCTCTGCAGGCCTTTGCTGTGTTGTTATTGTTAACTGCTTGTTGTATCTCTGATTTTAGAGTGTCACTTTGAAATACCAACAAAGTAAGTGAAGTACAAACTTAGCACAGAGCCTTGAATTGACACGTCTAATTCTTCCTCTTGGAAAGAGCACTCTCAGGGTTAAGAGGCTACTTTAGACTCCTTATATATTCATTTGTTTCTCTGATTAAATTATCTGTGGCAAATCAGAGTAAATGTCAACATGGTGTTCTCTTTTAGTCACTGCATCACTAGAAACTTTATACTCTACAGCTGACAGAAAGAAAGGATATTGTGCTAACATGATGTTTGGCAGCAGTGACTTACGGTGCAGGGCCCAGGCTCAAATTCTGCCATATGGTAGGTTCGTTAGAGATTGTACCTTCTAGACACTGTAGTTTCAATTCACTCCACCAAAAAGCCCTCAGATGGCGATGATGATGCTTCCTGCAAACATCGTCTAGATCGGAAACACTGCTCCAAAGGAACACTCATCACCATCTGCTGAGTTGGTTTTTGCTTCTTGCTTATGCATGTGCTCAATGTTCATTTTTAGGAGACAGTAGACATATCAAGCACTGGGAACCTAAACAGAAACAGGTTCAAGGCAGATCAGACATACCATGTTTACCTACACATCCTATTCTCTTGGGAAGTTTAAGAATGAAAGTTATTGATCCAGAAAGCTAGAAAGAGCTTCACTAGCACATACAGTACTCACTATTTCAAATATTAGGAGTAGATGAGGATTAACACAGTTGGGAAAAGGACCCGACAAGAGTGGTGGATCATGAAGGGCCATGAGAAGCAAAGGGAGGAGGGGGGAAGGAGCCTAAGAAAGCTGATAAGGACCTAGGGAGGTTTTATTACCAGAATATAAAATGACAGATTGACTGGGCAGATTTATAAAAACTTTCCTGTTATAGCAAGTTGCATGTAAATAGCACACTGGGAGAACAGAAGGCCCTCATTCCTCTCTAAACCTGAACAGAGTGTCACTTGCACCTTGGTCACATAGGCAAATAGCTTGAACCTTAGCATGTGCCTGAACAGTGAAGCAGGAAGAAAAGAGGGACAGTGAGTGGTGAAAGGACTTCTTTTAGGGTGCACGATCCATCAGTAGCACGGAAAGTATTTGGGCTCCCTGGTGTCCTCATCACTAAGTGGTGGTGCTGCTTTGTGATTTGGGACCACCTTTAGTTTAATGTTTAGGTGTTTGAAAGTGTCTTAATATTTGAAGTAATCCTGAGGTAGTCAGATCACTTTATCAATTCTGAGTATATTCTTACTTCCTCCCCAGGACCTCTCTTATCATTGAGCTCCACTCCTTTGAGGAGTCTCTAGAGCCACGTGGTTAGGGATGGGCCAGGACAGGGTTAATCCCTTATTCTCAGCAAGCATGTAGTCTAGCAATGGAAAATGTAAAGATAAAAGCAGCTGCCATCAGCATGTTTTCTTCCATATCAGCACTTTGATGTTGAATTCATTGTAGTTCAGAGAGAGCTGGGTCTGGTTGCTTTTCAAGGATGTAATGAGCAGTGTCCAATATGTTCATTATGGTAACTGTTATCACACATATTTCTGCATCTGAGCATATCATGACACCGCAGCCAGTTTTATGTCTGTGTGCACATCAGGCAGACAGATGCCAAGCAAACATCCTTAAAGTGTATGCATCTTTCCAGTGCGTAAAATGAGCCCACACTGATCCCTTCTCCACTCCAACAGCTTCTACAGTCTCAGAAGTCTGTTGCTCAATGCCTCCCTCTCCCCACGAGACCCTCATTAAGGTGTACACGTGCAGTGGCTTCAGGCCAGCCTTCTGCTCTGGAGTCATTGGCCCATTCCAGCACACTGTGATTGCACAGGTACACAGCAAATGCCATTATCTGAGCTGGCATTTACCAGCAATTAAAACACAATAACTGTAGAGCTTATAAAGACATTTTCTCTTTGTGGTATTGCTTGGTTTGTTTCCAAATTATAAGTGGAAATAGCTGCAAACCCTGTTGACAAACATGGACACCTCACCTAATGCACTGATTACTTTACATCTTGAGGGTTTTTGAACTTCCCAATCTCTGTCCATTTGCATTACATTTCACAGCATTTTGGAAATTATTTTGCTTGTCAGAAATGAGTCATATGCCACTTTTCTGCCCCACACTGATGCTATCTAGTACAAGTACAGAGTAGCTAAGTAATGCTATTGTAAGCCCAGCCTTCTAGGGTTTCCTTTTCTGGCAGTGAAGTGTATATGTCTGGGTTGGTTTGTCTTTTTGACATCCCATCACAGATGTTGTGTAATACCACATGTATCTTCCTCCCCCTGATGAACAATCATCAGAGCTGAGAGAGGTTTATTTTATTCTTAATCAGAACATACTTCAAGGCTGATATTTTTCTCTTCCATAGTCAGAGTAATTTCCCACAGCCTCAGTCCTCAGCAAGAAATTGTGTCTTTGGGAGAAGTCAGACATCTTCTGCTGCTAGGTACAGAAAACACACCTAGTGCTCCTCCAGGAAAGCTTTAGCACCTGAAACCCACCACTAGAATTCAGACTGCACTGAATTCAGCCAATTCTCATCACACATGGTCAAGACTTATGCAATGCATTCTATGTGCTTCTTTGCCTGTTTCTGCCAATAAGACTGCTGAATGCGAATTGATTAATTGCTGAATTTGTTACCTGAGTGCATCTAAGAGAGAATGAATGAAAATCAAGTCAGACTTCAGAGCAGAGAGTCCCATTCAGCAGTTCTGAGATAACTGGGAGTGAAAGCAGGAACCTTCTTCTGCTCCACTGGACTTTCTGGCTGGGCCAGGAACAGAGACAGGGCTAAGAATAATGTGCTTAAAAATATATATATATAAAAATAAGAGGACTCCTCACTTCTTTTAATTAAAGCCCTAAAGAGGCCCCTAGGTCCAGCAGGCTCCACTGAATTGTCATCTTCAGTTTCTCAGCATAACATCAGCGTTGCATCGTTTCTGGAGGTGTATTTGCTTAAGAGTTGGCCTCGTTAAAATTCAATTACATTGAAACTATACAATCCTTCATTGTAATAACCTGATACAAAGCCCTTAACTGCCACACCATGTGCCCATTTAGCAAGAAAATTAGCTCAGCAAAGCACATAGTCCTAATTTAGCAATTAGGGTGCAGTTTGTATCAGGCTATTTCAATAAGACTGGGAGGCAATTTACAAGGTAGTTTTCCTCATTGCCAACTATTAAAGGCATGTCAATAGTGAACAGAATCCCCGGTGCACATCTGCATGGAAAATGATGTTTTTGTGCATTTTTAGGAGTAAAAAAAGCTATCATGGACAGGATCTTTTTTTTTTTTTTTGTAGTGCATTTGCCTAATCAGTATATTATATTTTCTTCCTGTGCTAAAAAGTAAAGCGGATGTATGTTAGAACAATGTATTACAAGACAAACCATGTTCCTACAGCACCAGGGAATTGTGTTTGATTTTGAACTACTTGATTTTTTGAAAGCTTAGATGTGATTTTTAGGGTCAAATTCTCCCTAGTGTATCTTAGAAACATTGAGTGGAATATAAGCTTATTGACTGTTCCCTAAAGAATGAGCTATGGATTGAATAGGTTGTGTTAGGATATGCTTGTGGCTCTGGATGACTTTGACAGATTTCTTAATCATGAGGATATTATAGCCTGTAGAGCTTTCCACACCTTGATTTGATGGGACAACTAACTTTTGTCTGTGCAACAAGAATATTTGTTGAGGAGTGATACCAATGCCATGAACTGTATTTCCATAAGGTCCGAGAGAGTCAAAGTGACATTGTCGACCTCTTTTCTGCAGCTTTTTTCACGGACTGGGTAAGAGAAAAGCACGTCTATGCAGCTTGCTCTCCATATCCACCACTACTGGCAGCAGTAGCTTTTAATTACAGTTATATATGTGAAGCAGTTGACCATCGCTAATCAAAGCTAAAAGGTCTCCTAGAAACAAAATTAGTGATGTACTCCCTAAGTTTTCAACACACAGAAGCCTACTAATGCCCTTTGCCAGTGTAATGGAGTAGTAAGTTACAGAGACCATAGTTCAACATAGCTCCAGGACTCCAGCTTAAATTGGGGACTTTTCAACTTAAGACTGATGTGGAAAACTCCAGGGGAAAACAATGCTGTCCTGATGTTTAGGCTCTGGCTCCCAGTACAGCCAACATTTGCTTGGACTGGGATCTGATGTGACCAAGACAAGCTGGTTATACAGTGTCTTTTCACTTTGTCCTTTATTGGGCTGTCCGGTAGCTGGCTTCTTTCATTGGCTTTTTGGTGGGGTTTTTGTTTATTTGATTTTTTAAACAATATTTGTGACAATTTCCAAAAGCCTTTTCATGGGAGCCAGTCAATAGAAGAGATCTCTTTCTCACTGGAGCTGTTTCTAACCCCACAGTATTGCAGGGAAGGTGGGATTTGAGTGCTTCAGGAATGAGGATACATTTCTGAGGTTATTCAGAGCATTTTTAATTCATATTCCTTCTAGCTATCTTTCAGTTTATATTTAAACCTTCATTTTGGTCCCTTGGTTCATTTTGTTATGAAGTGTTAATGGTTCTCTAGAAGTATACATCTTCTGTTTGTATGAGTGATTTTTATCTCATACTAAGTCTCTTTGCCATGCTAATGAAGTGAATTACTAGCTTTAATTAATATAATTACTAGCTTATTTTCCTTGGTATTTTTTAATAGCAGAATTGAAATTCTATTTGTTATTTATAAGTGTTTATGTGGAAACAGAGATAGACTAATAGTGGTTCTGTTCTCATGTGTAATATCAGAATAACATAGAGGGTTACCAGTAATAAACTAATGCTGACCTACCCAAATAGCTAATTAAATGAAACTTTTGTGCATATTTAGTTACACATACATTTTTATGTGCAAAAGTATTATTACATCTGCAAGTACCCTTTTTTCACAGACAAAGTTTTACATGCAGAATTATCATACATGTAATTTCTGTTGGGAGGCAATGCTTATATTTTTCCCTTGGAAAAGTTGAGTTGCTTAGCAAACACAAATTTGACTGAGCAGAGTTGGTAGTAGACCACACAGCTGTTGACTTTGGGGGTCCTTTATTATTCACAAAATTTAAGCTTTTATTTAAAAACAACTAGCAAAACAAAACAAAATTTTCATTAGCCCTTGTAATATTAGAAATATTTATGTTAGACTCTTGCTGTGATTTTGCTCATTTTCACATTTGAAAGTTTCACAAATAGGAAAATGCAAAATGCATCTGCATGATTATCTGAGTCTTGCCAGTTTTCAACCAAGCCATTGTGGTTACACTATGAACCACTCAAAGTACAGAAAATCTGGGGTCGTCAGGTAGACAGACTTGTTTTGACACAGAAGAAATCATTTATCAATGTCTCAATGAATTCGTGTAGCCACAGCTCTAGGGATCACAGCTGCTTAGAATCTCTGCTAAGCTCCTGTGATAATGATGTGTGGCTTTTGAGCCTTTAATAAGGGTCTTGCAAGGTTTAAGTGATGTTCTGTAAAGTTTTCAAGTGAAGACTAGAAAGATATAAAACAATCCGGAAATAGCTTGTCAGAAGTCATATAATCCACGACTTGTCTTGACTCCACAGGCTCTTTGAGTATTAGAAATTCTCTATTCTTTTGTCTTCATTGTTCTAAAGGAGGCTGCTCCTATTGCATCCATTCCATGACAGGTTTGAACTGATTGATAACACGACCTACGAAGGAGCAGCAAGAGCAGATTTCTTTGTGAGGATGACAGCAGAGCTAGCAAGGCAGTGCCTTCACTGGCCAGGACACAGCCCCATAGTATCTGAAGAAGAACAGAGCAGGTCTGGTCATGGTGCCCTCACACAGGCAGCCAGGCCACTAGGGCAGTCAGAGAAGAGATTGCACTGCCTGTGAGTACATTAGGTCTCTGCTTCCAGCCTGGATAAAGAGCCCAGGAGGAGCACCTCCCAGCTCAGAGAAGGCTCTCAAACTGCATCAAGTGAATTGCATCTGCCTTTATGTGCTAGTGTGAAACAGCTTTTCCTCTCCAGCCTCTGGGCACTACATAAACAAATACAATGAGCAGGCAAATAACTACAGGCTGGCCTATTAAGGACTGCGAGATTTACTGTCCTACAAATGTGTGATAATCAGCATCCAAAGCATCTGTACAGTTTAGTTTAGTCTGTACAAATTACCAGCACATCATTGGCTGTGGTGCAAAATGTTGCCACTGTCCTGAGCCTGGGCAAATTTTTTCCTTAGTCACCTATATCCTATCTTCTCCACCTACAAAATGAGGCAGGTAGAAGGGTTTAGATCCTGAACTCCTGTGTATTTGTAAATGGCTTTGAACACCATGGGTGAAAGACACAGCTGAAGGGAACACTCACTGGAAGCTAACACTTGAGAAGATGTGAAGTGGAAATTTCTGGAAGCTGGGCAAGAGACAAGAAAGAGCAAGGAATGAGAGAAGACCAACAACTGTGGTTGTTCCCTTTGGTGATGTTTATCTAAAAAAGGGGACCAAAAAAAAAGAATAGAAAGGAAGGGGTAGGCTGGCAAAAAGGGCAGGACTAACATCAAAAAAATGACCTCCGCACAGTGATTTATGGGCTAATGTCTCAACAAGGGTGTAACTCATTAGTGAGTAGCCAGTACAATTAGTGCGGCCCCATGAATCACTGGGAGTGCTGGCTCCTCGGCAGGACTTTCTCACACGGTTTGTTATTACCACAAATGAAAGGTTTGCCTGGCCCTGCTTTCACACAGCCCAGGAATTGCTGCTCAGGGCTACAGACCACAGGAGGTTTCTGCAGCCTAAGCAGGGATCTGCTTAATTGATAGGTTTGAGCCAACAGGGCTGTACAGAGGGACATAAGCTGAGAACAGGACTCAAAATTCTATGAGCAGGACAAGTGATACACCCAAAAATGGAAAACTAGGTTTGGCTAGGGAACAGTTGTACTAAGAAGGAACATGATCTACTGAAAACGAACCTAAGCTCACTTTCTGTGTTGTCCTCTCTTAACAAAATGGTGCTTCAAAAATGGACAGTTTAATGTTTTTGAACTGGAAGAAATGGGTATGTGTATTTACAGTTCAACAAATTAATGAAGAATTAATCCTCTAAGATGCATAAACAATGAGTCTTAAAATGCTTGAGACACTATCAAAACAGTAGCACAAGTAGCAGGGGATCTATATAGAATTCAGTCTGATGTTTTAAAGCATAAGGGAACCAGTGCAGCTGCAGTGAAACAGTTAGCTCTCCTCCATTCTTGCTATTATATGTGCCCAAATAATTGGCTGTAATTTAAAAGACCATAACACCTGGTTTACATTCCCTGAGTTAGAGAGATGAGCTGCTTTCACAGCTTACAGGCTAGCGGTTACAAACTTTACCATTTGTTATGGTTCCTCAAGAGATATTCTCAATCACACGTCTTTTGTGGAAGAGGTTTGTTGTCTTTCTAGGATGCTATGAGACCAAAATAATGCCGTTAGAAAATCCAGACCTAAGTCTGTATACAGGGAGTGTTTGGATAACAGCTTTACTTTGTGGAGATAAACACCAGCCTTAACAAAGAGCAGAGCTCCTTCTTTACACTTTCTTTCAGCTTTCATTAGTGTCTAAATCTGCCAGTCTGGAATAGGGTCCTTTGTCAGAGAAATACAGCTGAAGAGAAGATTCAGCTTTGTGCTGCATTTGAAGTAGCTCAGAGCTGCAGTACTGATGAAGAAATCAATACAAGGGCATGGATAACAGGATGAGTGGGAAGTCTTTCACACTTTGCAGGTTTCCCCTGGGAAGTGTGCTGCTGCTGTAGTGGAAATGATTGTTCATACAATGGCGTTTGCTGCAAGCATGAGAAACTATGCTGAATTTATCCTGCTTATTCTTATACTTCCATATAGCTTCATGGCTTCATATGATCTCTAGAGCAGATCAAAAAGCCACCAAGTGCATAATGGACTGTCAGCAAAATTGTGGGCTTGAGAGTGGTTCTCATTGCACATGATTGGAAGGAGCAATTTTGAAGCCAGCAGGATACGGGTTTTGTCTTCCATGGAAACAGGAAGCAGGTAACACGGACCGTATTTAGAAATAAGAGCATTGGCAGGATACACAGAGAATGCTTACCTGAAAGTCTATCCTACAGGGCTTGCTGAGGATATCTTTTCTGCTTAGTAAGGGAGGGGGAAAATGTCCATTTTTATTGCAAATGCCTCCCAGTCACTGACTTTTTCCTGGATCAAAGGAGAGAGATCTTCCTTTGGATGTATGGAAGTAATATTTTCTCCTGTTAATTTTTGTAAAGAAAAATGGAGAAATCCAGGCTCCTTTTTTAGCCTGGATATTTTAGCCAGGTTTGAAAAGATTTTGAGAAGTATCTTGTGGTTTTAAACCAGGAGTTGAGGCAAATGGGAGCAAATCTGTTCTGAGGCTATAATGGTAAGAAAGGAAGGGAAGGTGGCAAGAAGGGAATATAGACATAACTGCCTATAACTTGTAAGTGTTAAACCATTGTTGGTGTTTGATTTCCATTTCTAGGCATGTGAATTGACTTCTGCGTCCTAGCTCTAATTCTGCCCCTGGGACAGTAGAACATTGCCAGCATTTCAACCCTTCTGTAAGGTAATTTTTAATGACTGCCTCAGCAACTGCCCCCTCCAGCTCAGAACAACTTTAGGGAAGCAGAAAGACTTGTCACTTGAAAGCAAAGCTGTGCTGTTTGTTCCTGAGGATACAAGTCACTCTAATCTCTGAATTCCTAATGTGAGGTGCTTCCAAGCCTTAGTCCACTCTCCATGCTTGTGCAATGCACACATTCACTGCTGGCCAGTTGGATGCACAGGAGCCACCTTGGACAGAATTTAGCCTTGCCATTTCTAAGACCTACAAGAGCAGGTATCAGCAAATGTCTTAATGAGTAAGTCCATAACAATAAAGTGATTAATTGTAAAGTGATGAATTAAGGAATAATTCAATAATTTTTGTAGCAATAAAATACCCAAACATAAGTTTTACTACAAACAAAAGAATAAACTTACTACATACCTCAAAATAAACCTGCAGAACATTGTGTTGTAAGATGTTGTAGGGATCAAAGAAAGGTTCGTTCAAAAGCAGTGAAACACATTTATCCAGCTAGGTCATTCTGGGTCTATTAACCCTCATGGTCTAGATACAGACTTCAACTCAGCAAGTCTTAAAGTTTATTGACACTTGGGTGGGTGTTTTCCAGGAAGTGACCCATACCAACACTATTCTGATCTGCATCAGCTCCTAGAGATGGGATAGGGACTTAAAATATGTGTAGATCTGACCCAGAACAGTTGTGCTTGCGGGCTGTAGTTCCTAGATTCAGTACTAAACATCCTTACCTTCACCAGCTCTGAAAATGCCAAATGTAGTATTCTGGCTTCCTCTTTCTGCTGCTAGACCGCTGCTGCTTTCTTTCTCCATAGAGAGTTTTAGTGTGGTTTGCCCATAGTTTGAGCTGGTGTAAGGGCTTCTAGTCCTAAGAGTAACAGGAATTAGTCACTGTTTGCTCCAAAGCATTTCCAAGCTGGGCTGTGTTGTTTATCCTCCACTGCAGTAGGAAAAGGTATCTTTTGACTGCTGGCATTTCAAATACACATCACTGAAAAGAATCCAGGTCTTCAAGGGAAAAATAAAACCCAAACAGTTAAACATGCGGTCCTATAATCTTCAGTGTCCCTATCCATTCCACTAAAGAGCAAAGGAAAAACCATCATTTATACAGAGACATGTGGAGTGGCATGGTGGACAGCACTACACCAAGATTAAATGAATTTTCTCTTATTATTTAGATAATACTGATTTCTAGATTACAGATCTACTTTGTAGTCATGGCACATATGCATTACCTTCAGCTCCTATCAACACACTGTTGGGGTCTGGACTGTCACTTCCGCACACTCAGAAGATGACAGTGTGTGGAAGTGACAAATAGTCCCATCTCAGGGAAAGCTAAAAAGTGCCTTTTTCTTATTTGATTACTTCTTCCTTGCACAGAAAGACACTGTGGCACTGAACTAAATGAGCATTAAAGTGTGAAATTAATTTCTGATTTTCAAACAAAGAGGAAGATGGAACCATGTTAAGAACAAAGTATATTCACAGTGAAGAAGACACTTCAGAATACTTTGTGTTGTTCTACTCCGTCAGTGCCATTACACCTACAGTACCACCAGCTTCTCCCATTAAACAGAAATTTTTCCAACCATCAGCTCAGACTACATGACCCAACTTTGGCCACAGTCAGATCTCACTCCAGCTCCAACTTCAAAACCCTTACCTGGAGATGACAGTATTCTACCACTGACTATAACAACAATGAAATGTAGGTGTGGCAGATGGCCTAGATTAAACCATCCGCAGATGTGTGTGGCATCAACAATCTGATTTTGAAAAGAAAGGCTGTTTGGATCATTTGGGGCAGAGGAGAGCACAGTCCACAATCATGATTTAGGCAGTTTCCATAATACTTTCCACCCTATTTCTTTGTCAAACAGGTTCAACGTTCTTTACTTCAGACAATAAACCCATCCCTGCTTATAACTGAGAAGGCCAGTTTTTGTATGCTGGAAATCTTTTGTGTGACTCAGGCTGTGAGGCATGCTTCCAACACTCCTAATTTGTGTTCAGTTTGTCTTACCCAAATGAGAAATTCAGTCAGGAACTCGTAATGACCTTCCCTGGATTTTTGTAGTTTCTCTGTGAAAATGCTGTGAGTTCGACCTTCCAAAGCAACAATACTTTCTAAACGGAGCAGTTGTAGCCCACTTTCATCTGGATCCATATGAAGTGGATAGAGAGACAGAAAATAAGCTCAACTGCAGCTGTGTTGACTCAAATTGCTTGGCCTCCAGGAAATCAACTGCACTGCCTTTCAGAAAATGTTTTTTGACAGCTTCCCTGATCATCCCTATCCACTGAGGAATTATGCCCCAGAGCAGTCATTCCCATGTTTCACTTGTAAGGTCTCTGACGCAGCTACTGCTGCTGATTTGATATTGTCCAGCTTTTCCTCTTCCCTTCCTTGTGAAGCTGGTGCATCTGTGCACAGGCACTGGGATCCTGTTAGACTAGGGAACCTTTTTTTTTAGACCATTGCCTCACTGCCTGCATTGTCTCTATCAGGAAAAACAGTAATCTCCCACACTGATCCCACTCAAGAGCATCAGCAGGTCTGCCCACTGTCTGCACACACTGTACTTTTCCCTCTGAAATTCCTGAAATTCTGTGCTCAGAGATGCCTGCATAGCTGCCTGGTGACTGCATGGCAGCAGCAGACAATTCAGGCTGCCTTCTTAGTAGCAAAATATGAGCCCTTAGGAAAAAAAAATGGATGGAGCGCCGCAGTGCACCTTCCCTATGATAGAATATTATTGATCCTGTTTTCACACTGGAAACCGAAATGGAAACTGAAAAAGTCATTCATGCTTATTTACCACAAGTAATGGAAGAGTTAAGCAGAGAAGCCTGATTTTCTAATTCTGCCTTTTGCACCTCCCATCCCTTCCCTCCCTTTCCTGTTCCAGTCAGAATTTTCCTTCCCTAGTGCCTATGATAGGTCCCAAAGAATTCTGGACACTGAGGGGTGAACCTGACAATTCACACTGGGCACAGGGCCATGCCAAGGACTCAGTTAGAAACCAGAAGAAAAAAAAACCTGTACAGGTTCTTTTTATACAACAAGCCCAGGAAAAGCCAGACTATCAGAACACCACATCCTTCTTTCCTGGCATGGCAAACATCCTTCCCATGAGGAGAATCTCACACAAGTTTTAAATCCAGCCAGAAAACCTCCTGTGTGGTCAGAGACAGGTGGACATCATACATGCAGAGTGTGCAAGGAACATAGTCAATCTCTGGAGCAAGTAAAAAAGCTACTAACAAACACAGCAAGAGTTTCTGTCTGAAAAGCTATTTCTTGCCTACATAAAACAGAACAACTCCATCTCCCTTTAGGATTTTACTGGAAAAGGGTCAGTGATTTCTCATAATTAAATACAATTTCCTCAGTTGTGTGGACACTATCAATAAAGAGCCATATTCCTCCCACAAAACTCATTGATCTTTAAAATGCAGCAAACACACTGCATTTAAAAAAATATGTGGCATTACTATCACTGTTATTGGGGAACTTCCTCCTTTTATTTTGAGCTTTATTAGAAATGAATTTTTACAGGGTTCTTCTGAGATCTCCTTCTTTTAAAATGTGCTTTGTGAAAAGTAGCTACAACAGTAAGCATCTTCTTTGAAAATATTATCACCAAGGTTTTTTAAGACCTGTGATTTGCTGTTACTCACTCAGTTTCAGCACTCAACCAGTGCCTGCCACCATTTATGCTGCACCAGTGCAGTGCTCCACACAGAGCTGGCTTTGTTTTAATGCTATGTAATGCAGATTTCTTCTGAAGTGATTCCACAGTGGAAGTTAACATCTCATATAAATACAGCATTAACTGGCCATATGCATTTCTAGTATCAATAGAATCTTGTGGTTTGACAGCTGATCAGACTTACCCTTCTGCATCTAAATTTACTCATGGTTGCTATGTCAGTCCTATGCTGACCTCTGAAGAATTACTTAACTTTTTAATTTTTTTTTTAATCAGGGACTTCGTTGATTCCATCAATCCTTATAACCAGATGAGTTTTTTGGCTATACCGCATATCTGAATATGTGGATTTCTAGCACTGTAAAGGTTTCCACACTCTCTGAAGCTTGTAGAAAAAAATAAGCATAGTTACAAGCTCTTGCTCAGAAAGTACGTTATAATTGGGATGTGTCATGTTGATGGGGCAAAGTCTATAAAGAATATCAGGAATATCCAGTGATTCTCTTCAACTTTCGAAAAGCATCCTTTCAAAGTCTCTTTTTCTTTTGTGTTGCTCATTTTGCCCTTGTACTTAACTGTAGATTTCAGTGTTACATTTTTGCAGTTTGTACACAGAATGATACAGCACTGAATCAAATCCCAAATAATTCAAGTTAACGTAGCTACAAAAACTGCATCATCCGAGGGCATTGCATTTACCAAAGGGTGTATTTTCATAAGAACAAGCAAGTTCTACTGCAGAAATGTTCTCCCTCATGTTTTAGCATCAGCTGCTTGCAATATGATGGAAAGCAGATGTCTTGCTACCAAGAAAACATTTCCTTCTCAAATTAAGTGGTAAAATATTTGGAGTGCACTTCAAAGGACTTGCGGTAAAGATTTTAAAAGAGCTGCATGTAGCAAGAAAAAAGTATTCTGTGAATTTTTGAGATGTGAAAAGATAAAATAATTGTTCCAAAGCCCAAAACACTGCTTTACAATAATTAAGATTATGAGGCTTCTTTTACCACATATTTTATTTTCAAAATACATCATTAATTCAAGCAGCTGAAATTGTTTTATTCAGGATCCTTTTTAGTGAGGGCACCTCATCCTCTTCTTCCCCTTTCAAAGTAAACACAGACCAAACTCAGAAAATCATTTTGTTGATTATACAGACTGTTTGTTGATTAGAACAACTGATAGAAAGACTTTAATATTTTCAGGTTTTTATGGCTTTCAATTTTTAGTTCTGGTTTTCTGTCACCTCCCAGACTGAGAAGAACTTTACTGTGAGCAGAGTATAGAAGTTTTTCCCAAACTAGCTGAATCTAGATTGAAATTACTTCTGGGCTCTATTTAGTTAGTTTGCGTGCTGGTCTGTCAGGGACCTTAATAAAACTCTGCACTTAAAGAGCAAGAGAAGCAAAAGTGAACACAAAGTCCCGAAGCTGAACAAGGAACACAAGCAGGTCTCCTTTCTGCTCATTAAAAAGCTTGTCTTAAATCAACCTCAGTCCATGGCCCTCTTATGCCTCTCTAGATAGCCCCACTTACTTCTGTGGGCTTTACTCTGTGCTTTGTTATTTTGAGATTCTGTGTGCAGTATCTCTGCTCTGGCACATGGCATATGAGTTTTGCAAAAACAGACTTAAATTACAGCAGTATGCAACTCATGTAATGTTCAGCATCTGCAGTACAGATGGCTGCACTGAGGACAGCTTCCCTACAGTCTCCTCAGTCACTGGACACAAGTGACAGTGAAGATTAATTACAACATCCAGCTCAGCTATGGATACCTATGCTGCGAATGTTAGCATTTGTCCAGATAAATCCTATCCCCAGGGAAAAAATCTATCTTTGATTCTTTTCTTTTTAAACACAATTTCCATGTCTATTTCTTTCCCCCTTGTTGTCAATGGAAGCAACTTTCTTCTCCCACTCTCTGTTCCCCACTCTCCTACCTTTTGTGGACACACTTAGCTATCACATTCTGTAGGGCCCGGCCACGTCCTGGAACAGAGGTCAATGATACATTTTCATGAGCAGCCTTTTCACAGACAAAAGGACCTCCCATCTTCCTGGAAGGACACCAAAGTACCACACGTGAGCTCCGGCTTGAGTTCAAACCAAACCAAAGTTAAAACCAAACAACTTTTCCTTTTCCCTTGTTGAGTGCATCATATTCAGAAGCTGAGATGCAAAAGTCCATCTGAAGTATTTCACTGCAATTTGATTTAATGCATTACTTTCTCAAATGTAATTGTTTTGCAAAATAACTAATATGATAGCAAAAATCCCACTATTTACTTTTTACCAGATACAAGTCTCCTATTGTCCCAGAAAAGCATGTGTGCTACAAGGACCGTTGTCTCTCCAGCACCAGAGGTGATGGGGTGGAGATTTTCAAAGCTATCTGTAGGACACTTAGACCTTCAAAAATTCCATTTAAATTATTTCTGCAGGGCATTTGTTGCACTGTAGGATTAATTCTTTTGAATTATATCAAGTCCCCTCCAAGGCCTCCACTGAGCTTCTTCAGGACAGGTGGAATATTAAAATTGTAGGACCAACCTTTATAATTATTTCTCCAGGGATAACTGGGCAAATCTTGGGTCTGCAGAGAAATAAATGTATTAACAATGTGAAACACTGTCTCAGAGGAAAAAAATTATCTTAGTTTCTGAGATCATACACCACCTATTTGAATTCCCCTGCTGGGATGAGCAGACTCCCAAAGTCTGCTGCTTCTACTGCCCTTTCTGATTTGCTTTGCCATATGCAAACACTTCCTCCCACATGAAAAGGAGATTTTTCCTCCTTTCTCTTTCATTTATTCATTCTTTTATTTTTAAGTCATAGTTACAGATCAAAGCTATTCTCTTGCTTTTGGAAGAAATAAACCCCTTCATTCCTTTATGTTTATCCATATATGCATATATATGTATATATGTATGCATATATAAAAATATATGAATAAAAGTGTTATTCAATTTTTCTGGGAATTAACTTTACAGTAGTACTGAAAGGAAAAAAACTATTAGGGAACAAATTCTAAAATTTTTGTTTTCACTGTATAAAATTGTATTGGTATTTCATATTGGTATTGTCCAAAACTGCAATTCATGTTTGTACAGTGGGTCCCACTACATGCTGTGCATGCCTCATTCCTAAAGGTCAGCCTGAATGTCTCTACCATGAAGCTCAATTTTCAGTCTTCTCCTGAAGGACATTTCTGTAACTCTGAGTTCTTTTTTATGTGTGACAGCTAAGTTACCAACATGTACATGTGTCCAAGCAAAGACTGCCTCCGCTTCTCCATCTTATCTCTCAGGTTACAAATTTTACAGCAGGTTTTGGCAATAAATGATCTGAGACTTCAATCACTGAGCTGAAATGCAAGGATATAGTAGATATGTCTGAGAAATCCAAACAATCTGCTGACCTTGGAAGTGAAAAAGTTTTGTAACCAAAGTGCATCGTTTGGATTCTTTATGCATTAACACTGATGCATAAAAAAACATGAAAGAAAAATCTCTTGGATGCAGAATGAGAAATGCCCAGCTGAGTTCAGGCACACTGCATATAGATTAATAATTTGGATGTCCTTCAGAAAGTTCATCTGAAAATTTCACAAACCTCTGGGTTAAAGGCATTCTCCAACACTCTTAATAAAAAATGTTTTTTTCTAAACCCTAAACCACAGGAATTTTGGTACATTGCAGGCTTGCCTAGAGAACCCAGATTACACATTCAGAGGAAAAGGCACCCATTCAGACCCTTGTCAGAGTGGCCCCAGATGCTGCTCCACTCTGTGGTCCAGGGGTGACACCCATCAAGGTGAGTTAATGGGTGCTCTCCCTTCTCTCCGGGTTCTCTCCCATCTGTCCATGTGCTCTCCTATCTCTCTGGATCACCCTTCAGATTGTGGGGGTCACCGGTCAGAAGTATGGGACACATTGTGGGATGCAGGGGAAAAGCATTTCAGGACTCCACAAGACTCGTTATGGGATGCTTAGGTGAAGAACCCAGGGTGAGGAAAGGGATGGATCTAGGTGGTCTGGGAACATGCATGGGAAAACAGAGGAAAATGTGTATAAAAGGGGCTGATTGCCAGTACACAGATAGCTGTTTAGTGCACTTTTATGACTGCGCATGGCTCTCAGCAGAGTCTGGTTTATGTTATTAAATTCCCTTTCTAAGGATTTTTCTCTTGTGTGTGCATATGTGTGTGGGGGTCTGAGTGCCAACAGCTGGAGTGGGATCCAGGGTCAGAGGCCCAGGTGTCTGTGGTGCAAGCAGCTGGAGGGAATACAAATGTATGAGTGAGTATGTGAGCTTTAACAAAGACTGAGCCAGGCTTGCTGGTGAAATGGCCTGTCAATCAGATGTGCTTGTGTTTCTGAGGGGGAAGCCATACAAGGAGCTGGCTATCAGAGGGGCCAGGGAAGTCCCAGCCCCGTCAATGGTGACCTCTCTGTATGGACATGTATATTTGTGTGTGTGTGTTTCTGTGAGAAATGGGGCTATACCAGCAGCTGGAGAGGGGCTCTGGACCTCCAGGATTCCTATGTCCAGGTGCTGGGATCTGGGGAGACTGGGATCCAGGGCGCAGGTACTGCCGAAGGCCAGCTGCTGGACAGACACACATGGCACGAATATCTCCTACTCATGGACCTTCCTCCTGATCAGCCAGACAGGAGAAAAGATGAGACTGCTGAGGCTGCTTATGCTTGTGTCAGTGCTGATTAGCCTGTCTGCGCTGATCTGTGTGTCCTGTTGTCTATACATGGGTTCTATATGTGCATTTCTGTGTGTGTGCCTACTGGGAATCCATGCCCAGCTAGGGAGTGTGGAGCTGTGACAGCCTCACCTATCAGGTCACTAGATTTTACACACAAACACAAAGACAATAATTTTCATTTGTTTTTCTTTAGAAATGGGACTTGAAGTAAGAAACTTGCATTTCTCTCTGAGCTTCTCTTGAATCATTACCATTTCTGCTGAAGGTTTTGGCAGCCCAGCTTCTGGAGTGTAGCATCTGCCACACTCAATAATAATAATATCAACATAGTGCTTACATTGCAATCTCTGTCTGAAAAGCTCTTTGAAAATATCTACTAATTAATTCAATTAATTAATACAATTAGTCTGTAAAAACACTACACACTCCTCAAGTCATCCACTTGTAAAGCATTTCCCTTCTAACTTTTAAGAACTAAAAATATAACTGTGTTCAATTCCCTTAATGCCTGTCATTCTTACTCCGTGCCAATTAAGAGCTTACATATTCCTACCTAACAACTAGAAATAGAGAGACACAGTGTGAGAGGAGGGAAGATTGTTTTAGGGTATTAAAGGGAATGTAATTAAATATTTGTTCAGGAGTAATTGTGCATAAATTGCATGAGAATTAAGTTTCATATCATTAGTACATCTTAATTAGTGTCTTTTCATGATCAGTGTTTAACTCGCAATTGTTTTGCTTTATTTTAAATTAAGTACTGCTTTGTAAATCCTTTACTTAAATCCATTACCCATGACTTTTTCTCTTGGTACTAGAACTGATGTTTTTGATGTTATTAAATGTCTACAATTGCCCAGTTATAACATCTCACCTCATTCCTCATATTAAGTGAAATTTATTTTAGTATTTCTTGCCTTAGTGTTTAGACTATTTTTATATATCTATATTAAAAAATATATGGGTGAAGTAGACATGTGCACTTAGCTGGAAGCAGCAGTCTTCTCTAGCTCTTGGAGATGAAAGGTTAATTACATCAGGGGAAAGGCAATACAGTATTAAATAACAGAACAGGAAGATGTGAATTAAGCCAGAGCATCTTTGATTTGTATGATGGAGCACAGTTATAACACGTGCATCAGACCTACCTTGGCTGCTGGAGGTCATCCAGTCAAATATTGTTGAATTATGCAGGAACAGGCAATTTTATGGATAATAAAAACACTAATAGAGTTTTGCATAAGCATATTGCTTCCAAGGAGTATGACTGACTCATTATCTTCAGAAACATAAAGATTTTGGCAGCTCCTAAAACCAGATTTCCATCTGTAACTAAAGTTGCAATTCAAGACAGAAAAGTCTATGTTCTGATCACCAGAGATGGTGATAAATTGCCACTGAAAAATCCGTAGGAGGACAAGTAATTAAAAAAAAAATCCAAACAACAAACCAAACCAAATCCAAAAAAACCTCACAGGTTTGGCACAGGTTTCTCTTTCCACATGTAACTTTCCATATGTTAACCCTACATATCCATGTCCCTACATTCAATATGTCACATCTCCATTTCTATTTTTCATCATTTTAGTAAGAAAAATTTTTAATCTTGGTTCTTTACTGAAAAAAATGGGCATGACAGACAACTGTTAACAACTATCTAAGAATAGCTGTATTGACAGTTATTATTAATGTGTAGTTTTGCAAGTCATTCTGAGAGTATAAGAACAGCTCTTCTGGATCAGACCACCGGTGCATCTAGCTAAATACTCTTTAAGAGATCAAGGGAGCCTGAGCTTTTCATTTAATCCATTCTCTTTGTATTTCCCAGTACCCACACTTGATTTATTAAGAGAAATAGAAGTCATAACCCTGTTAATCCCCTCCAGTGTCTTGTTTGTGAATACGGGGTCCATGAATCTCTCTAGTTTCTTATATAGCATTTTGATATTATCTGCCTCTTGAGCTTGCTGTGACAAAACTCTTGCAGTAGTTTCAGTCATTGTTATACCTAGTTGAAGAAAATAACACCTCCATGATCAAGTTGGTGTTTCTTCAACAACACTTCATGTTTAAGAGGTTCGTGTCAATTGTCAGAAACACTTTAGAAAGAGTAGCAAATGAATGTGATTTACAGTAGACCATCACCCTTTTGCCTGAAAACATTCACTAAAATAACAGTAAAGCTGAGCCCAGATCTTGGAAGTAACAGTAAAGCTGAGCCCAAATCTTGGAAGTCTTTGTCCCTAGCCACTAGGTTGAGCCACTCTTACTGGGCTGTATTTGAAAGGCACTGCAGTCACAGAGGAGGTGAGAAATAGGAGGAGTTAGGTTAACCGGTGGTTTCAGGTAGAAGATGAAGCAGCCCTCACTGCATGCCATGCCCTCGGAGTAACAGAACTTCTGCTGTAAACAAGGTGTCAGTGTGCATAAAGGAAAAGGTCAAGAAGTGGATGTGTTAGTCATTTATAACAGGACTACAAGACATCATCACAATGTGGACATGGGAGACAGATACAGTCTTTGGAATATATCCAAGGAAGCTGAAATTAAAGGCCAGTCTGAAAAGAGCTACGAGGACAAATTGAGACTGACAAGATGGGCTTATCTCCTTTAGCTTCACTAAACATGAGGGTGAATTGAACAACCTGCCACAGCATCTTCTAGCCTTGGTTTCCTCTGTTTGAGACTCTGAGGAAAGCTGAAAATACACAAAGTAAATATTCATGAAAGAGAGAAGCTATTTCTGTTAAAGCAACAAGTTAACTTTTAAGTTAAAGCACAAAAGATGGTTGTAAACTGGCTAAGCCAAAAATCAGGTTTCCAGCAAAATTCTGAAACAGTCTTTCCATAGCAATAATAGGACAAAAGTAATAATTTTAAGCAGTTAAATCGTGTTCTTGAAAGGCTACTCAATGAAGTTACCCGTAATCATTGAAAGCCAGATTTGGTGATCTGGGAATTTTTCTATTCTGAGGACTTTCTGACAGTTAAACTACCATGCTTATCTTCAAGAGATAACATCCAAGGTTACTCACACCTGGAATGGAAGCCAATACTGTTTAGTAAGACAGCATGAGCCTTCTGTGCAATCCTGATTGAGAAGACGGTGCAGAGGCAAGAGCAGTGATAATCCCTCCCCATTCTCCCTGTGGATTCATTGCTCTGTTGCACTCTGCTTTGATTGCTTCAGTGCTACATCTGATACCTTTGGACATTCATTCTAAAACTATTGTGACAGGTGCCTGCATCTGTACAAACCTCTTTGAGAAATACTCTAGTGGCTAGCAGAAACCTTTTCCTTCAAGAGCTTTAAGGACTTTAAAAGCTACTCTTTTGATAAGAGATGTTATTTCAATGATAGCTAAAAAAAATGTTGGACATAAAAACCAGGTATTTCTTTGGCCATTTTCTTTTGATTTACTTTGGACTTGAAAACATGGAGACATGACAGAGAAAGAAAAATCAAGTTAGGAAGATACTCAGAAATTAAATGACCAACCTTGATCTTAACTAAGATATCAAAGAATAAAGTTCTGGTAATTTTCTGCATCATGTATTATATGCTGTCAGTGTTGTATGTACATGTGTCTTTTCACACTCTGACAATGTCCTCACACTGACATGGTAACACTCTAACAGTCTCCTAAAAATTTTCTCTCAGCCACATATTCAATTCACCAAAAACAAAAGGCAAGTTTACCTATTTATATGATCAGCAGCCAGACTTTTCAGATATTCTTTTGGAATAAATCAGATACCATTAATGCGGTACAGGGATGGTCATATCCTACAAAATGCACAAGGTCCAGCAATTTGTAACACTTAATATTAAAATCTAAAAATGTACAGCACTGTGCTGTACTGTGCTTTCACTTCATGAAAATATGGTTCAGCTAGGGACCTTAGACTGCTGAAAATTGGTCTTTAAATCAATCTGATTATAAGTCATTTAGAAGGCTTCTACTTTCACAGTCAGCTGGAACCTTAGCTCCAACTGCAGTGAGACCTCAATCTATCAACAAGTCAGTATTAAAAAGTAAGTAACCAAAGCACTATTTTTAACATCTAATACTTGATTTAAAGAATGGAGACCAGAATGTGAAAGAAACGAGAACAAGATATGTGTGCAAAAGTGTAAGAGAGACAGAGATATAATTATCAGTAGGAAAAAAACCATAGGTTTCTGGAGGTGATGTTAACGAGAGAAATGAGAAGAGAATCTCCATATTTTGCAAGTGGAAAAATACAGTGATTTTCTAATGGTGGATGTTGAAACCCCATCATCACCCAGTGGATTTAAGACAAAACACCTCCACACAGAGGATAATCTCACAGTTGTGTCGGGCTGGGGGATGGTATAGATTCTCTATTCAATACTTCAGCTCCACATTCTGCCATTCTGTCTATCAAACTCATTCACTTCCCTCTTTTGTGAGATACATAATCATTCCATTGTACCGTGCACTGCTAATCTCTTGCCGCAATTTCTGAAATCTGTGAAATCACTTTTTATGCAGCTTATATTTCAAATCTCCTCAGGGTAGATTTGTGGCTCTGTATAAGTCTTTTTCCCTTATATGAAATGTATCAAAAAACAAGATGTAGTCACAAAATGTTCCCTTTACTGGATGACTGTACATGTTCATTTGATTTTTACCTTTCTTAAGTCAAAGGTATCATCACATTCTCCCAGGAACTTGTAGTGAAAAACTTGAAATACTTTCGTTGCATTTTTATGAAAGTTATGATAACATTCCTATGACTGAAACACATCTCTGCTTTATAAAATAGATGAAAAACAATGTTCCACATGCATAGCAAGATGTATTAGCAAATTGTATTAGTAGGCATGAATAAATAATCTCAACAACTTTTTCTGTAGGATTCATGCAGCAGCTTGTCCCATTTTTGTATCCATATCCTAAGCTGCAGCCTGCCAAAGGGAGGATCTAATATAAGCCTATTACTTCTGAAGTCTGTTGATTTTACACAAGAGCCCTCCTCCAAACAAAAAAAAAAACCAAAACAACCAACACTTTTACACTATTTTCACTTCCTCTTAGATGCATGCCCAGAGAAAAAACAGACAAAACACCTTCTGGACATGAATTGTTAACTTTTGTGAAGATGCCCATGGGTGATGGTATCAACTATCACAGACTTCTTTAATGTATTGTGTGCACATTTCTCAAGTACTTTAGACTCTTCCCCAAAATGCCTTGAAGAAAATCCAGTCCTACTGAGAAGGAGAGAGGCTAAGACCCTTTTGCATCGTGTTCTCACTGATTCTCCTGAGAAGCAATTAAGTTTTGAGTGTTTGGGCTTGCACAACTTTCCTAAGAGAATTACTACACATCTGAAGTAGATCTCAGACAGCCTAACTAAAGCTCTGTCTGAGCCAAAACTTCCTACTCCTCAGGCTTCACAAAGCCCTTGAGCTTAGCTGTGTCATAGATTCCGTTATAGATATGGACAAAAAGTGGATTTATCCCCATTTATGATTTCTGTAGACTTAAAGGAATGGATGATGAAGATAAGGCAAATGTGGACTTTGAACAGTTTTATCTTTCCAACAATATGCTTATCATATATGATATGATGTGGTATTTCAGGGCATTTCTATTACATATCAGTTTCCAAATGTCTCATTCTAGGTTGCTATTTCTTTGATGATTTCTCTATGGTGGTCTTCAAGCCCTTTTGGGGGATTCAGACACTACCAGTATTAACAATTAATGTTTGTCTCAGATGCTTAGGTTACAGCATAAAAAGAATAAACTATCAGTAAAACAAAAGCCATCACTGTTTTATTTCTTCTGCTTTTGGACCTCAGCTGATTAAAAAGCCTAGTGTACTATGCCTACATAGTGGACACCTACTAGATGAGTATAAGGTGAAAATTCTTACAGCTGACCACGTATTTTGAATTGTCTGCAGTGTCCTGCTTTCAAATTGAACCAGTTCTGACTATTTGCTCCATGTGGAAAATGCACTTACTTATCCCAGTCACTAGGAAGGAAATTCTGAGCTTTTAATCCCTTTTAACTCAACAGACCAAACTATCATGACATAGAAGTGATCATCATTGTGAACATTTTATTCAATACCAGTTCCTCTTTGATAGTGAAAACAAAACCATTTCTTTTGTTAAATATACTTTATAGTGGACCATATCTTCTTAAGACACTTTGTTAATGAGGGTAGGGACAGGATTATATGTACAAAGCTTTGTTAGTGTAGTTGATGCCATACCTTACTATCAAAATTACTTTAGTGGTAAAAAAAATTGAGAGGAGATAAAGAAACAAAAGACTCTTCCATAGCTAAGATCAACAAACCACCTCTCCTTATTTCCATTTGGGAAAAGCAATGACAGGGTCACAGGTGAATGAGTGTCACCTTCTGGGCAGTCTCTCCAGCACCAGCAGGTTAATACAGTGTCAAACCCTCATCATCCTTGTACCCCCTAGCACTTCATATTTTCCACCAGGACATCTCCAGATCCTGTGGACTGTTCTCATTCTTGATGCTCTCTGTGCTGCCTGAAACATGCTTTGTTAGACACAGGCATTGCACACAGATTGGCTGCTAAATTCTTCTGCTTGTGTTTCACTGGATAATCACAACCAAGTATATGGATGACCACAGCCTACCTCGCTATGCTCTGAGTCTTCTTAACACACACGTATTTTAACCGTAACACAAAGTTTAGAAAAGGAGTGGGACAAGTGATTTAATGTGCGTGTGGCTGCTGCACCCCATGGGAACATGTCAAAATATCTGTATCTGGGCTTCTGTTTGCAAAACCTTGAGGAAAACCATGTAATATCGCATTTTCAGGTCTTTGAAACCCTCCCACAAAAGCCTAGATGAACAGGGACAGCCAGCTGACACTGTGAAACATGCTCCTGAGCAATGTCTGGCTTCACAGACTGGGATTGATGAGGGGAGGCTATGACTCTAAGATACCCTTCTTTGCACTGAGTTTCGACAGTCCTCAATATATTTAATTTGCTATGTAACAGAGTATTAATTATTCATGGATTTGTGCTATTCAGTCATATAATTTTTGCCCTTACAAATTTTTATTTAAAAACTTTAAAAAAAGCAACCTAGAAAAGTTTCAAAATGGTCATTTCAAACAAAGCTTCTATAACTAATATGAGAAACAGCAGGAAATGATAGCAATATTTTAAATCCCTCAACAATTTTTCTCAGGAAACCTAGAAGATCAGCTTTAATGTAACTGACATATTTGATATGCTAGCAATGAATTTTTGCAAAAGGTACTAACTGATTTATGCTTTTAATCTATGTACAGTGAGTGCTTCATGAAAATTGCACAAGTTGTGGGCTACTCCTAAACGCATCCTTAGAAATGGTAAATTAAAAAAAAATCAAACACATAAAACCCCACTCTGTTTCATCTTTTTATATGAAAATTAGCATGAGAATGAAACCAAAAACACTGAATGTTGCTGATATGATGAAAAGCAATCTTATATCATCTAAAATTGCATTGAAAGAAGCTATTTTTTCTTTGTTGCTTTTTGTTGCTTTCTTATTATTCTTGGTATTCTTTTACAGAAAGTTCAAGGTGTCCAATCAGAGTGACAAGTGCAAAACAGTTGACTAATCCAGAAATACCTTAACAAATCAAAATGAAAGGGTTGAATTACCTGTAAGTGAAAAAAAAAAAAGAAATCCTGCTATGAAGAAGTTCAAGTTTTGCTAAAGGACCATTCTGGAGAGGCACATATCCATGTATGAGATTCATGACCAGAAAGCAGATGTTTGGTGATAGGTTTTGAACAGAACAATTTTTTTCAGCAGGTTTTAGTGGCTGTTTCAATATTTAGTCAATGGTTACTCTCTAGGTAAGAATATTATTGTGCAATTTTTGAGTGCATTTTGGGATAACTGTGAATCAACAATAACAAATATCCACTGAAGTTCCCAGAGCAAGTAGCTGCTACCTGGACCAGTAAGCACAAAGTCACCAAAATATGTCCTAAATCCACAAATATAGAAAGTTTCATCCCAGGAGAATTACAGTTGCTTTAAATACAGGAAAGAAAGTGGTGTGCCCCTCTTCCCACCTCTCCTTCAGATATAATGGCCAAGGGAGATTCCACACCATAGAATGCCATGCCCCATAACTGAGGCAGTTACTCAGAAGGGGGCTGGTCATGGTTTGGGTATGGGCTGGGTATTGGGTTTGGTGGTGAGCAATTGCATTGTCCATTACTTGGTTCTCTTGGGTTCTGTTACTCTCTTTATCATTATTATTAGTACATTACTATTACATTGTTATTATTATTATTAATAATAATATTTTCAATTATTAACTCATTCTCATCTCAGCCCACGAGAGGGGGGCTCTTTTCTTTTTAGAAAAGTCTATCTTTTTAGAAAAGTCTATCTTTTCTTTCTGATTCTCCTTCCTGATATGGGGGTAAGGGGAGTGAATGAGTGATTGATGACAAACAGTAAAAACCCCAGATACAAACCAGACCTAAAGGTTTTCAGTCCCAGTACACATGTAGAGGAGCATAAGACACCTAAGTACCCATAATAATGTTAAATTAAGGTGAAACTAGATTTAAATAATCGTGATTGTGCTTCTATATAGTGGAAATACTTTTTTTCTGAATCTACATTCATCAGCATGTCTAAATAGGAACAGGAAAGTAAAAACTTCTGTAGGAAATAACTAACAGAAGATAAGAGCAGAGTATCTTATACCAGGTTCCGTGACCAGCAGTGTGGACTTCGTTTGCATTTGTTTGTGATAAACATGACCAATCACTTCTTTGATGGTTGCAGATGGGTAGTGCAGCTGATTTCAGAGTACATCACCTTTGATGACCCCTGTCACTGGATTATGGTCTGCTTTCTTCTATTTACAATGGGTGTTTGAGACCAAGGAGTCCAGAAATCAGGGTTAGCTCACTGTGACCCTAAGCAAAAACTGTTGACTGTATGATGACCCCACTACTCTTCACCCTTGAATGAAAAAGAATTAGAGGAATTCAGAGGCAGAAAATAGTTGAAGTAAAAAGCCTGATGGCTTTATCTTACACCACAACATCTGTTTTTCCTCTTCCCTTGAAAAGCCTGCTGCAGGCAAAGCAGCACATGTTGGGTTTAATTGTTCCTGCTGTCTGCCATAAAATACATTATGCCATTTTTCCAACTGAATAATGGAAGTAGAAGCATGATTGATAAAGAGATAAGCCAGGTTAATTGGCTTTATTTCAACAAACATCAATTAATTAAGTTAAACACCAGAGGGAAGGCATCTGCTCACTCTAGTTCAGCCTGGAGATCTCCCTCTCCTCTCTCGGCTGATCATGAAAAGCCACAGGGCTCCTTGGAATAACTCCAGCAAGGGCAACCTCATAACGAAATTATTTCAAAATTGTCACATGGTCTGTATTCCTAACCTTTTTACAACTCAAGTCAGCTAAAAGAAGCATTCAGTACAGCTAGCCCTTCATGATTCCTCATCTCTCTCAGCGGGAATCAGAAAATTAAAATCCCCTGGAAAGGAACCTCTAATCAATTTGCCTCCTGTAATTTGGCTTGCAGGGTTTTTGTTAATTTTCTTTTTAATTATGGTCTACAGTCATGGAATACATTTATCGTTAAGGTTCATTCCATCCTCTACCTGCCAATGCAAAACAAGATTGGGTGGTCAGTTCTGATGAAAGATTATTTTTCATCATGACATGTTAGTGAAAACAAAATTTCCCTGATTTTTGTTGCATGAACTTGAGTTTCTCAGAAGAAAAGGAAGAGATTTTCTGCCTTCCTTCTCTTATTTTCTTTTTGCTTATTATTTTTTTCTATAGGTGTTTGTGTTGCTATAAGAAACTTAATAGAAGTGAGATAGTAAAATGGATGGAATTGTCACTGACGAATTTTTTGTAGTAGTATGATTCTCCCATGTCACAAAAGACACAAAGACATGCATGTATGGTTGTATCCAACTCTGTAAATCCTACATACAGTCAATCTGTCACAGATTTAAGGTCATAGAAAATACAGATGCCAGTCATGAAGTCTTCTACTTGAAAACATTCCCCAAAGTAGGATGAAAATACAAAACAATCCCAGACAGATGCTGACCCATTCTGTTCCTAATTCAATGTTTACGACCTCTCCTCCAAGATCATGACTCTCAGATGACTCTTACTCCCTTCTAGATCTTCTTCAAACAGTCCCCATTTCCCCTAAAACATTATGGATAAAAGTGAACACAGTGTAGTCCAGCCTCGAATGGAGCACATTGGGAGGGTTACTTTGAACATTTTGTAGATGACATGTATGATTATACATACTTATATTGAATATGTTACTTGCACCTCAGTAAACTATGCCAGATTACTTTCAGTTTACCATTCCCCTTGCCTCAATGGCAGTTATTCCCCAGTTCACTTCTGTGTAGCTAGGAATACTTACTGAAGGATATTGCCTCATTCTTGTCCTTATGAAGCAGTACTCTATTATTTTAATTCATTAATGCAAATTGCCACAATTTTTTCTGAATTCTAAATCCATCTTTCAGTGTACTTCCACCATGTCCTCTCTCTAGACAGAAGTTAAATACAAGTGCAGTAGCATGATTGTCTTTTTCATTGTCCTATTAGTTCATGGAAACACTGTATCCAGTGTTTCAGACATAAAAAACCTCAGAGTATACCACTGATCTTTCAGTTTACTTGTGACCCACTGATTATTACTCCCACTTGTGCAGCTATTTTCTCTAACCTTGTTTATGTGACTGTTGTTGAAGAAAATGTCAGTAACCTGAAGATATACAGTATCTACTTCTCTGAAAAAGCCCTGTTACCCATCATACAATGTAGTTTTATATGACTTCCTCATGGCAAAGACTTGCTGCATATTCTTCAGTCCTTAAAGGTTTGCCAGTAGATTGATCTTCCAATATTTGATCTCCAGGCATTAATACTTAAACACCCCAGTCATTTCTTCCTACCCTTTTTAAAGAAGGATCTATCTTTGCCCGTTTCCAATCTTCGGGAACTTCAATCACTCTCCACAAACTTTCCCAAGGGTTTGCTTGGAGACTGCTGTATGTACAGTTCCACTGTATGTACGCTGCTCTTACTCTCCAAAGCTTCTTCCATCACTAACTTGTTCTAAGAGGAGCTTCCTACAGGGAAAGTGGCTTCATGCAATACAATTTGATCCACAGTTCTGTGTAAATCATCAAGGTATTTCCATCAGCTTCTGTGACTTCTGCTCAGGTCTTGTACGTGTCTCAATTCTTTACTACATGTACTATACAGAATCCTTACACTTTAACACACAAAACCAGAGAAAATCACAACCTGTGATCTCTACTCATATGAATTAACTCCTCTAGATACAAATTACTAGCATAAATATTCAATTAAAATCTTGTTAACTGTTCTTTGGCCAGCTGTGGTGTAATGTTTGCTATTATCTGTCCAAAACAATTTTCCAGTCATTGAACTTCCAACACTGCTCACAGTTTAAGCAATATGACCCTCTTGTGTAATCCTGATTCCACACTCAAAAAAACCCCACATTGAACATACACATACATACCAGCATGGCTATTTTTTTGTTGCCCAGCTCAAACTTTAGTATGTTTTTAGTACTTGCACTGCAGAGTACCTGTGTCTGGATGTGAAAGTTTGGCTCATGTAGGTTAGAGCCTGCCATTCTTTCCACATACATGTTGTTGATATTATGAGGTCTGTGTTTCACTATCATCTGCAAAATTCTCATAATACCTCCAGGTCAGGCATCAGAGTTACACGTGGCATCTCTCCTCTCTTGTCAGGAGACTGAACCTGGCTTGTTTTTTCGGCACAGATCCCATGACATTGCTTTAGGCATTAGGTCGCAAGGTGGTGATACAAACAGTTATTTAGGTCTGCCATCTGTGACCTGGCTGCATTACTAGTAGGAATACTTGAATCTGGGCTAATGACTAACATTTTCCGTCTTTAATCTAGACCTCAGCTATGCCTAAGAGTGATTGGCAGCCAATCAACTAGGTTTTTTTGTTTAGGCCTCACCAAGCACAGAGTGCAGTCTGCAGCCATAGAGAACAGAGAAGGAAGAGTGCATTTACTTGTGACATTTTACTTCTTGTCAGTTCAGTAACAGTTGATCTTGTCAAGGCAGAAAAAGCACAGCAGCCCCTTGCTTTACAATTGATTCCATAGGTTTTCATAAGATTCAAATATTTTGAAATCCTGACTGAAATTCACTCTATAGTTAGTATAGTTGGGGAAAAATACATGAAAGGAACTTTCCCAAACCCTAAGAAAGGTTGTCAGTACACGTAAACAGTATTTTTGACCCATAAATATATCACAGGCTTTTTGTCTTGTTCATGTGTCTTTGGAGCTTCACTTCTAGGCTGACCCAGCATGAGACAAGCAGAAAGCAGATGAGCATGCAAAACGGAAAAACCACTGTGTATTTAATATCTCTCTCTCTCTCTCTCTAATTGTTGTAGCAGTGGCTGGCCCCACAGAGGGACAAATAAGCACAGTTACACATACATTATTAAATGTAACTGTATTGTTACTTATCAGTACAATTAACTACCTAGGAAAAAACTGTAACAATTCAAGGCACGGTATAAGCAGCAATGACATTAACCTTTAATAATCATCTTTTCCCTTCATACTGTGGTAATGACCATATTAATTAGTCATGAAATGATTAAATATGAAAAGCATGAGCTGTGCCATGATGCTACACATGGGCACCTTTCAAGGACTAGCTGGCTGCACACCTTGAAAGATGCATTCAGGGAGCTTTATTACTACTGCTGGTTGCAGCCTCTGGGCACTGCAGGGTTTTCTGCAGCCAGGAGGACTAAACTAAGCGACTGCTGTTTTGGTAAATTGAATGATCTAAAACAAACACAGCCAGATTGTGCTGCAATCTTGGGAAATGCTATGACCTTGACAGCTCTTATCCCAGCTAAACTGTGTTCCTCTGTTCTGTGGAGATCAAAATCTCTCTTAATCCTGAAAATCTCATATCTCAAAGCACAGCTGATCCTCTTGGCAGTCCCTTTAAAAGTACAAGCAGATGAGGGCAGATTCAGTGTTCCAAAGGGTATCTCCAATTTAGGATATGCCAGGTGGATGCTCTTCATGTACACCAGAGTGCACATTATGCTGTACTGGACAGGTAAGCTCTAGGATGCTTTTCTCACTCCTCCCACCCAAACTTGTAGTCTTTATCATCTGTCCCTTTCCTAAGGCTATGAGTCAAGATCCTTTTCATCATAATAGTTCTTTTCTGAAGGACTAAAGTCACTTTGCAAATCTTAATTGTTCCCAAGGCTATAAACAACATCCTCTTACAGAGGTTGTTCTCAGAGGTTTGGTGCCAAAATAAAACAGTATTGATGGTAATACCTGTGTGTGTACTAGCACAAGACTCCTGCCTGATTTCCTGATATTTAGGAGATATTACAGTCCCATTTTAGACTATAAAATTATGTGTTGGCACAACAGACAAAGATTTGACCCAGGATCAAAGGAAAAAATTCTGCTTTTAAGAAATGAATAGCTGATCCCAGACTTCAAACTGCATACAGTTTGAAATGTCACTAAATGCGTGCTGCCAGGAACATGAATTGCTCCAGACAACTCTGATATGTTTCACAGAACACCTGAGGTTGGAAGGGATTTCTGGAGCTTATCTTGTCTGGCCCCCCTGCTCAAGCAGGATCACCTACATTAGGCTACCCAGCATCACGTCCAGGTGAGCAGTTACATCTGGCTGATCTAAAGTCACTCCCCTGTCATAAGGAGGACAATCTCAGTTTTCTACTAACATAACTAGAAATAAACTTTGACATTAGAAACAGGTTATGTAAAATCCCCCCCTTTCTGAGACCAGTTTTCTCCCTCCTAAAAATTCTGAGCTATTGTCATCCACTGGAACAGAAATCCTCTGTGTACAGAGCATAGAGGATTTAGAGGTCCTGGTAGTGTCTCTGTGTATTGAACTATCTCATAGAACTGCAACAAATACCACTGCCTAATGCCCACTGAAAATCAACAGTAAAAACTCTTTCCCCTCATTACAGACACAAATGACAAGCTTTCAGAATGATTAGCTGGAAATTGCCTTTTCCGTCAGATACAAGCCCAGAGGAAGGAGGGTGCCAGAGAAAGAAGATGCTTATATGGGCTTCTTTGTAATGCAAATGTAGGAACATGCTTTTTATCTTCAGACAAGTGCAAGTGCTTCACAAAGATTTTATTTAAAGCTTGTGTTCTCATGCATTACAAAAGTGAAGCAAAGAGACATGCCAGCATTAATGAACTTCCAGGGGCAGTATTATTAGTTCCGAGGAATAAAGAGAGAGAGAAAGAAAGAGCACACAATTTAATGTCAGACTTATTAACAAAGAGACAAATGTTATTCATGCAAGGAATATGGTAGAATTGAGTCACATTTCTATTTACTCTGGGGACTTCATATAAACACAAAACCAGTTCTGTCTCTATCAACATTTAAATCACTCTAGTGCATCCCTAAGATCCTTTTTTTTTGGTTGTTTTTCTCACATTTCCATATCACAAAGCTCTGATAACTGTAGTGACAGGAAGATGCAGTTCAAGTGAATGCATCTGCCTACAAGGCACTCTCTCTGTCGTGTGCTTGCCTGGCATTTAACAGTGAAGTTGTAAACACATAATGTCATGACTCCTTTCATTCACTTCCATTTCTGCTCAGAAACACATGCATAGTGGGATCTGCAGAATGGGCAGAGCTTCACAGGCAAGTCAGGAGAGATGAGAAGAAGAAAAAACACAAAACAAAACAAAAGCCCCAAAGCCAAAACAATCCATAGAAAAATAGAGAATTCCATTAATATAATCTTTATTTCCTTACACTGTCAGCTACATCTCCAGGAAGACAACAAATACCACATCCCAGTATGGGGTGTTTTCTGCACTTCTCCATCTCTGCTGTCAGAGGCACCCTATTTCCTTCTAGATAGTAGTTTCCAAATAGCTGAGAAAGGGGAAGGCTGACACGCATCTAAGGGTATCCAGAAGAGGAGGTGGAGCAACAGCATTTTTCATTCTATCTATGAAACCCAAGCTAGCCAAGTCACTGATTCAGATTGCCTTGGCAAATACAGAGCCTCCAGCAGTTTAGCTGGTCCAGCACTGGACTCAGAGGAAGGATCAATTGCCTTTGTGAGGTCCTTTTCCATCTTATTTTCTGCACAGCAGAAGCTCGCTGAAATTCATGTTGGAATTGATCAACAACTGAGGGAGAGAGTAGGAAAACTTATGATGCTATACCTAAATGTTTTGAAGATTGTGTAATCCACAGCACCTTGGTAATTAGCTGGTTTACATATTATTCCAGGTCTCACTTTCCAAAAGCACCCAGCAAGGTAGAAGTTCTTTCTCCAATGCCCAACATCAAAGGCTGTGGCATAGCAGGCAGCTCACTTGACCTCATGGCTATTTGGCCATCCTTGGGAAGAAAAGGATAGGAACAGCTCATTTAAGAAGTTGACATGGGAACCTACACTATAGTATATAAAACTGATTTTCAAATAATGCTACTCAATGTCTTATGGAGGGAACCACTTTAACCAAAATTAAGGCACCTCTTTGAAAAACTTTGATTCATACATACTGCTATTAAGTCATTATAAAAAAAAGCAGGGAAGGAAGGAGAGAGGAAGGCCACTTTATTGTAGGAAGAACTGTTGAAAAGATTTCTACAGCCAGAGAACATACTGATTAGAGGTTTTCAAGGGTACTCATAATGCTGCATACTTCTTAGGCAAAAAAACCTTCCCATTTTACTTAAAGAAGGGGGTGAACTCCTAGAAGCTAAGAATTCAAGGGTTTTCTTGAGAAAGCTGTTCCTTTAACAGAGCTTATATTCACATTTAGATCCACCCTCTCAAACATACACACGTTGAGAGAATGTTTCCAATTCAACTGACCGATAGACATAGCCATTTTCCACATCTCCCCTTGTATGCCCAACACCAGAGCATAATTCTGGTTATGACATTGTGACTGGCCATAACTCTAGATGTTACTCTCAGATGAGAAGAAAAAGACAATGGTGTTTCCCTTCCACCAAAGACACTGCACATGAAACTCTGCTTGTCTCATGCACGAGCCCATGACTCGTGCAGCTCTTATGATGTGTGCCCTTGTTCCATCCAGGACAGAGTCAGTTTTTTGCAGTGAACCATGACAAGGCAGAGCCTGGAGTCGTGTGAGCACAACTAGGAAGTTATTTTAGACCATGTATATCACTGTCAGTGTAAGGGACTCTCTGACTTCCAAGAAAAACGTTGTGGCTTCCAGTCCAAAAAAGCATGGTGGGAGGGGGAGAGGGGGAAAGCCATCTGTGTTTGTTCATTGTCGTCCAGGGTCTGTGGTGAACATTTTTACAGGTGAGTCATCCCCTCTTTTGTATATTCTTATCATTAATATTGTTGCTGTTGCTGTTGGTTTTGTTATCTCATTGCGCTCTCCAGTAAATTGTTCATATCTCAACCTGTGATCTCTGTCTTTTGTGCCTTGCATCGTGGCCTTTTAATGGAAGTGCTAAAATGGGAAATTCCATTCCTAAACCATGAAAATGTGCAATTCACAACAGATGGAACACTCAGACAATCCTGCTCTAGGTCTTAAGTGGCTGATAAAGTTTACAAAGAGATGGGAGTTTCAGTGCTTATGCTCCTGACTCCTTTGATCCAGTATGCCTTTCCTCTACACTTCCCCTCAGCTTTCAGCAGTGGTAGGACAGAGAACCTTCCTGGGTGTGCCTGCACATTTCACAACTTGTTAATGGTGGGACTTCATTTTGCTTTCAGAATTTGCTGACTCCTGGCTGGGCTAAGTGAAGCAACTTCTCCCTTGACAGTCTACTCCAAATAGTAAGCTTTTGATTTTGCTCTTCAACGTATTGTCCTGCCTTGGAAGCTGACTGTTTTAGAAGCAAGGGTAGGCATATTGCACCTATTGAATGGCTGTGAAATGACAGATAAGAGGCAGAAATAAAAAACAGAGATTGCACAGCAAAGAAGAAAACAGTTTCTTAAAAGTCTGGGGAATGCAAAGGAAGCATTCCTCACCCTCCAACCTGTAGAAAAAACCACTAACTACAAAAGAAAAAAGTAGGATTTAGAACTCTTCCTGAACTTATCTGCTGAAAAATTCATGAAAGCCAGAGTTGGGTCTGTTTGAACGTCTCCACAAATCAGCAGTTATTGTTCGTTGAAAGACAAATGAAAAAAGACACCCAAACTTAAAAATGTAAAGATCTTCGGAAGAAATAAAATATCTGCAGGCAACACATGGCTTCCAAGTAATTGGAGTAACCTTTGCCTTCCCTCAGACTCCATCCAATGGTCAGAAAAATCCCACCTGTCTTGCAGAGAACAAGGGTATTAACTATCCAGGCTCATTGCCATTCACTGAAGCTCACATCCCGCAGCAGGAAGTGCCCTCCAGGAGAATGGAGTTAAATGGCCCTGGAGAAATAGAGGGAACAGAGATAAAGAACTTACTGAGACATCTGGCTGGAAGTGAAGCCTGTTCTATCCTACCCACGCATCAGTTTGGACAATTCATCCTATCCATTCACCAATTCCTGCTGATCTCAACACAGGCTTTTCAACAACAAAAGACAAAAGTTTTTTCCCCAAATAGAGGTCTTATTTCCTTCTTTGCTTTGTCTAATATTTATGAACACCTATTTTCAATTTGCCTAATACCCATTACTCTTTCCTGGCTCCTGTAAAGCCATGCCTGTGGCATATCAGCTCATCAGTGCATCTACACTTTGGTACAGAGGCTTCCTCTACCAAGCCTGCCTGGCAAAGTGCCACGATATCAGAAACGACCTCTTGGTATGAGAGTCCCAGCAACTCCTTATGGGGTAGTTGAGAGGTAGAATTTCACCTGGTGAAATTCTTTATTTACCAGCAATTGCTGTACCCGGTTCCCCATCGTGGGAGATGCTGGCATCACTGTTGCAACAGAAGGTTGTTCTGAGCCCTTCCTTCCTTGCCTCCTCTCCTCCTGTTCTGCATTCGGACTTCAATATATTATGTGTGGGCAGTCAGTATATAAAAGTGGGGAGGCTTCACAGTGAACTCTGCAGTTGCATTTTCTCAGGTGATTGACCCCTGGTGACACAGTGAAGCTAGAAGTGTTCAAATGGCTGCACTGGGGTTTTGGGCATGGATACTATATTTCATGCCTAGATCTCAAATGACCAGTTATGACAATGCACTGGAATATGAAGACAATCACCTCAAATCTTAATCTGGCAAACCTTTTGCACCCAGAACAGCTCCAAGAAACTTTATAGAAACTGAGAAAAAAAAGTCGAGAAATGACTACGTAAAAATGCACTTGGGATTTAAGGCAAGAATAGGCACTTGTTGATGATGTGCTGGCTAAGTACTCAGAGCAGGAGTTCAGAACCCAGCAATCAGCTGGAACCCTGGAGCCCTTCCAGTCATGTGCTAAGATAATAGACTTTGAGAATAACACCGCAGTGCAGGGTGTACCTCCTGCCCCACAGATGAAAAGATCTGTAAAGCTTTAATATCATATTTGAGTTCACTTATGCGTCAGAGTATCCTTAAAAATCTGTAACTTAAATCAGAGGCCTAAATACCATTTTTAAACCCCACTTCTGAAATTCTCCTTGTGTTACCATGGAAGAGAACACTGTTAATGTTGCAAACTAAAACTCTTGGGAAAAAAAATGCAAATTGTATGTATATATTTATTGCCTGAATCAAGTCCCTAATCAGGATGGGGTGTGAGGGAGGAAGGAAGAGATACGTGGAAAAGAAATCTGTGAGTGATACTCACTTGTTCATCATTTGCTCAGGGGGCCAGTACATTTCCTTCTCTTTAACCACACACTTCTACATGCCTTAAAGCCTCCCTGAAGAGAATCAGATTTTCTTGTCTATGAAGATGTAATGTGTAATTAAGCAAGCAGTGAGAGTTTTGGTTTTACTCTGGTATTTCTTCTTCATCCACTAAAACTGTGAACCATAATTAATTCAGTTAAGTTGAGAGGAAAATAGGAAGATTCTGCAATCTGTGGAATTGAATCTTGGGTATTTGTTCAGAGAACTGGGAATTGCTTTATTGTCTCTGTCAAGAACAGTTCCTCAACTACATATCTCTCCAAAATGCTTACAGCTGAGAATCAAATGTATTCTCCAAGGAATATTTGCTCTTATGGCACTCTTCCCTCCTCTGTTTTTGTACACACTCAACACTAGTAACTTGGATTTCACAGCTAAAATCCACTGAAATGTTGCCATGCCTAAGAATCATCGCCTGACAACTGCTTCCTTAAGCTTATAGTGCATTATTTGTTGGGCTTTGATTGAACAGCATAGTGAAAATAGCTGGATCCACAGCATGCAAATCTAAAGCTTCTATATCTGTATCTATATCTAGATGATTGACAGATAGATCAATCTAAGGCATGGCATTGGGGTGTTTTTAGGAATGTGGCGAGATGATAGCATCTAACAACCTGGAAAGTGAAGAGAGCACACTCAAGTATGCTTCTCTGCCCTTCCTAGAGCTGGAAATCAATACCTTCTCCCCATCAAAAGCACAGTTCCTGTCCATTCCTGTCTCTATTGCTACACCTCACACACAACACAGCTTATTTGCAGGTGTGTAGGAGCAGGGACAGTAGTACTGCTCCTGTCCTGTACCTTCAGTGTGCTTTGTTTCTGGTGATGGAAGGACAACGTTTTGGTTGTCCTCTTGTGGGAATAATATGGAAGACCTTCATGGTTCAGTAAGCTTTTGGCCATTCCTCTCAGCCAGGACTGTCCACTAAAATGCCACAAAGGCATCAATGGAGAACATACACACAACAAGGCAAACAAACTGCATCATCAGCTAAGAGAATTTTAATACTTTTTTGACCTAAAATGAGTTTAAAACTTGACCTGGAGGCGAGAAGCATGCATATTCTGTTCTGAAGAGCTGCGGTGTTTCTGCAAGCCCCCAGCTACACAACTCTGACCTTCTGTTTTATGAGCTTCTTTGTGTACCACTGTACCAATACATGTAGGTTTATGTAGGAACATAAAAACTTCCAGTCCAGAACTAAATTGGTCCCTCCCACCTGACCTATCATGGCGTCCCACAGTGGTAGGGAGGAGAAGAGAGATCCAACAGGCAGGAATTGTGCAGCAAGATTGATTTATTTAATTATTTTACAACTCTTTTATAGACTATTTTCTTCATAGTCTAAATGCTCAAAGGATCAGCCACCCCTTGGGGTGATTGGCTAAAATCCTAAAACATCCATTGTCAAAATGTTTTTCTACTGTATTATAAACAAGGGTTTTGCAAGGTCGCAGCTGTTCATAGTTAAAGAACTCTAATATCTTCCCTGAGAGAGAAAAATATCTCACAGGACTGGAAAGAAGCAAGGAAAACTCTTGCTAGCAGCAATATTTGTACCCACACTGACCTCCTCTTCCAGCAGATGCTTCAGAGCAATGGCAGAAGCTCCGCAGGGTGTCTGTCGTAGAACTAATGTTGGCTGGTCAAAGAAAATTAATATCTTTACTTTTTCTATTGCATTCAGTAGTAGTCAAACTCATTTTGTTGACAAAATGGCTAGCAGACAAAAAAGAAATCTCAAGTGTCACCGATGCCAAGCTCATAATGTTACTAGAGCTCAGACCTATTACAAGTTTCAGACCCCATAAAACTGCAGAAATCTGTGTTGTTCAAAGGGAGCAGTGCAGGCCCTTGAGGGCTGCTTTATTAAGGCAGAAAATTGGTCTTTGAGATAGGTATTATGCCATCAGTGACGATGAAGGGCAGGATCCCATCAGCTGACTGCAGTTTTGTGGCCCATTATTTATTTACACAGATAATTAATTCCTCTGAAGTGCAAACATTTATCAACAATTCCATTACCTAACTTTTCCTTCTAAGTTCTTTGTAGGACTAGGCACACTGACAGCTTCAGTAACTACCATCTAATTAAAGTAATTGTTGGACTGCATTTCTTATTCTGTTTCATGTATAATTATACTCTGTGGGAAATCTTGTGGGATTTGAAACAGACTTCTAATCTATTCCACATGAATCAAAAACAACTCCCAAGAAAATAATTTAATAGTTATGTTTAACAGTGTGCCACTTCATTTGCACCAGAGATTTCACAGTCTCAGTGCCACTCATAGACCTTTCAGTCACACAGAGACAACAAAAAGGCTCTTTCAAAAGGGAAAAACTTCCTAAAATTTTTGTACATTAATTAAGTTGGTTTTAAAGGGAAATCTTTACTGATTTATTTGGACAAACTCTCCTAAGAAGATTGACAGCTGCTTATCCGGAAATTTTATTGACAGTTGCACTTTTATTTTTACTTTGTCCCTTAAATTTACCATGACCCATTCATGCTCATAAATTATTCTTCCTTCGTACCTGGCATGAAAGTACTACCAATTTTGATTCATTGATAGCACGTACTTTCACTGCTACCCTGTTTATAACATCAGTTATGTTCAAACTGTCTTATTCTGGCACTGATATTGTTCCATTTCTTTACTGTAAATGGTTCTACTAAGGAGGATACAGGGAAAAAGAAAAAAAGCCCTGCCACTTCTGTATACGTTCATGTTCAGAGTGGTGTAACTGGGGTCCAGACAGGAGAGGTGCATTGGAAATGGACATTTATGAGGTTACTTGTGGCTACATTTAAATTCAGCTGCTGATGTGGCCATATCAGGACGCCAGAGCATCAGGCAATGATCTACTTGAGCACAACACAGTCCCCTTAAAACAAGTCAACAATTTTCTTTTTGTGGAAAAGAACACATGAGAGGAAATGATGAGAACTTGAGCATGGAGTCAGGTGTTTCAAGGACCAACACCTTAGAATGGGAAAGCAATCCTGTGTTCCTTAATTTAAATGTGCCACACAGAGAGGACACAACTTCTTACTAATCTTTGTGAAACATGAACTCTTCTTTCAGCATTTGAACTGAAAATTGCTCAAGTTGTCAGGTTCCTATCTCCAGAGCATTTAAAGGAAAAAACTCAAATATGCTTTTCTTTGGCCAGTTTTTAAAATCTTGTTATGGATGCCCAGCTTTGCTTCATAGATATAAGCAAGCAGAAACTGTCTAATCCTACAGGTGTTTCATATACAATACGCAAACACTTCAGAGTAGGAAGCATTCGGGGATCTTTGTTTCATCCTCCAAGGAACAGAAACAGTGCCTGTAGTTATGCTTCTGAATAACAAACCCTGCCATCTAGATTGAAACACTGTAGCTTGATTACTTGCAGATTTTCGTACTGGCTAAAATTACCAGATAAGTGCATCTACAATGTTCTCCTCTGATGCTTTATCACACTGTCTTTCTGTGATTACAGTTTATTAAATTAGGAGTGGTCATTAGAAATAGAGGTTGCAAAGCTATTTACTAGGTAAATTAACTCACCATTTTCCTGCTGCCTTATTGATTTGGCAGTCTGAAGCCATTGGACAGACAATTTTATGCAGATATTTATTGCTGTTATAGGATATTATATAAGTATTGAATTTTACTGTCATGTCAGCTAGCCAGTACTTGTATAAACAGTAATTATCTTATGCAGGTAGATCTTGACCTGCACTCAGACTTCATGCTGACTCAGTACACAGGGAGGAATTTCACCCACCAAAACCACTCAGTGGTTTGTCAGATATTAGCTGATAGGGCTTACAACTGGCCGAGGAACTATTCCTTATCTCTGAAGAGACAGCCTGAGCAGGATCATGTAGCATGGAGATGGAACTGGGACTCTGCAGTCAGAGCACACAGCAGACAGATTCATCCTACAGACCCAGGGTTACTCTTTGGCATTATCTACGACCTCACCAGAAGTAGCATCTAACAATATGCAAAACTAAATTGTGCAACATAGGTTGAATACAGGTTTTGTGAATATTTCCTTATGTACTTACTGTAGAGCCCTCCATGATCACTTTGTGAGGCTTTTCTAACCTTTTGCAACCAAAGTGACACTTTTTCAAAACTAGTGGTGAAAAAAGATCACATTTTCTCAGCATGATTACAGTGCCTTGACAAAGAACTAAATGCCTTTTTCCTAATATTCATACATTGCATACAAATATTTGCAGATGATTCCCCTGCATTTTTGTAAAAAATTAATGCACAGCCCAACTGGTAAACTAGTGAAATGTCTGTAAATGAGCTCTTATTCTAATTGACCACTTACAGTTAAATTATTTGCTAAAAGAATGGACATTTGGAAAGAAAATTAATGTTATACAGGGAACAAAACATTTCAAAATGACAGCAAGACAAAGGCACTATTTTGTGAATTTCTTGAAAGGGTCAGACACAAAAAAAACTTTCAAAGACATTCTGTTTTGGAAACAATCTTCACAGAACAGTACATTTTAATGGGGTTATCTTACCTTTCTTTCATCAATATTTTTTTCTGTCACCATAGAGCATAACTTCCTCCGATGGGTGAGGGCACTGTGTGGGCCAGTGGTATCCTGGAACTGGGGGAGTTGTAGGAGATCCCCAGGATGGTAGGGAGGGAGCAGAGCAGCTCAGGGGCACCCATGGGGCAGCCCCAGCACCAGGGAGCAGGCACTTCTCTGGCCAAATCAAGACTATATCCCTCATTGTAGGCAAGTTAGTGCTAAACTAAACACCTAAATATAATTACCATGATGAGATATAATGAATGTGCTATTATTATACCTGATTAATTCTGAACAAATTGACTACTGAAGTAGCAGGATTTCATTAGAGTGAATTTGATCTTACTGCTTTTTGATCATCATCTGTAGCAAAGAAGATACACTGCTCTGCAAATACTTCCTGTTTAAGGGGAAATCCAAGAGAATTCCTAATTTCCTTCACACTTGACTTCCTACATGTATCTTTGTTAAATATATGTCTTTTTATCTTAATTTGACAGAAAAGGCAAGGTTCATACAGCTAGTCAGTGAAAAACTAATATGAGACCAAATCAGAATTAATAAATAAATATGAAAAAACAAACAGCAGGTGTTCATAGACTTGTGGTGGAGGTGGTGGCTCATAGGTCCTTCTTGTACTGCACAATCAGAGCTTTTTCTCTTTCAAGAAAGCTGGTCTCCTTTCCAGTGCTTGATTTCTTGGTTTCCCATCACACTTTTAGACTTGTTACAGATGTTAACATCAACCTTAGAACATCTTCCAATATAAAAGTCAGAAGGGAATGAGTTTTTACCATAAAGAGGATCACTTAAAATATTTTTTCATAATAGAATAGACCAACAGAAAATCATAGAGGCCAGGAAAACGCTCTTCTGTTGAAAAAGGTGGGAACATTTAGTCCATTAGACATGTAAAGGCTGTTATTTCCTTTACCAAAATTGTGGTCAAATGTTATATTGAAAATTGAAATTGTGAGTTTTGTTTTTTTTTTTTTCTGGGGGAAAATTCTAGTCCTTAGGGTTTATTATATTGCCTTTCAGAAAGCTGGTCTCAGATGACAAAAACAAGCTGGTAATATGGGATTTCTAAAGGATATTTAGTACTAGCCCTGTTGAACACCCCTCTGGTGATAAGTGTGACAAAAACAGAGAAGAAAAACATTTGAGTAGATGAAAATCGTTTTCAGAATAGCATTTTACCTTGCTAAAAAGGTTTATTTCCTTCAACGTCAAACAGCAGTTTCACTTAAGAAAACTTTACTTCTGTTAAAATAAATGTCAAGTTCCCCAGTGAAAAATCAGATTGTAGAGAGGATGTATATGAAATAGTGCATGGGCTGACTTGTTGACCTTCTGTCCTCCTGGTAGTCAGAACTCCTATTGGATAACTGTCCTAATAACAGCATAGTAGAGGAAGGGGTGATCTATGCCACTTACCTGGAAATTGATATGACACAAAGTCACAAGCTCTGTGGCATTAGATGACTCTCATTGAGTCAGAAATTATGTCAGTCTTCATCAGATGCTATCTCAAAATACCACAGAAGCGGAAAGATCCCCAAAAGGCAGAAGAAGTCGATGTTAGACAAGGGAAAACTGAACCCTAAAACAATGCAGGGGTTTTTTTTTCTCTTTCTAGACTGATAAAAACAATTTGTGATGCATTCAACTCCAGACAGAATAGTTAATCACACTCAACTTTCACAACTCATAGGTATTGTCAAATATTGTCAAGCCTGTTAAATAATTTTAATGAATTTATCTAATGCAGTTATATAAGTACAGGTGGATATATAAGTACAGGTGCATATATAAAATACAGAGAATTTCAAGAGATTTTTACTCTAAGGAAATAAAAATATTTAAAATAGGTAAAGAAAAAAAGAAAAGAAAGAATAAAGGCCCTAGGTGGTTCCATATCACAAAAGGGCTGTAGTAAAAAAAAAAAAAAATCACAAGTTCATGAACATGTCATTCTGTGCTCTCTTTCTGATTACGCAGTGTAGTCAAATAACTTTAATGCAATGATACCAAGAGCCTAAACACTGAAAGAGCAATTACAACATCCAACATCAATGGAAAAGCTACCATGAAATGTGTTGCGAAATTTCTATGGAAGCAATTTAATTTTTAAAGACCAACATTCTTCTTCCCTGGAAAATAACATTGCTGCATTTGGAGAATTTGTAACAACCAAAAAAGAAAATTTGCTATAAACAAAATTGAAAGTGATCTTTCATTGTTCATACTAATTGAATGAAAATAATAATAATAATAATAATAATAATAATAATAATCAGGCTTTCTAACACCATTCCAGTATGAACCCAGCATACTTTTTCATTGTGCAGACAAAATCATGTTTAAAAATTACACTGGGTGACTCCATTTTGAAGGATTTTTAATCCACTTTTTAATGGTAAAGCCTACTGTTAAATTGGCCAAGATGTTTAAAAATTATTACTGGTTGGATTCCTAAACTTTACTTGTACAGATGTGATATAACCAGAAGCACCCCCAGTACTGCTGCTTCTGGGATTTTCAGTATTTCACAGTGATATATGACAGAGTAACTCACAAGCCTACGGAGTATGACCAGATGACATGTCCAAACTGAAAGAGCCTAGGCTTACATCAGATGTTTGTAAGGAATTCTTTGCTGTGAGGGTGGTGAAACACTGGAACAGGTTGCCCAGAGAAGCCATGGATGTCCCATTAGTGTTCAAGGCCAGGCTGGGTGTGGCTCTCAGCAACCAGGTCTGGTGGAACTGACCCTGCCCATGGGAGGGGGGTTGGAAATAAATTATCTTTAAGGTCCCTTCCTATCCAGGCTATTCTATGATTCCATGAATATCTAGATGTTAAAGGGAAAGGAGAAAAACAAGTGGTTAAATATGCAGATATACTGCCTACAAGTCTACCAAAATCCATGGGGAGCTTCTCAATGAGACACCACCATCCTCTTCTCAGCAGAAATACCAGAGCTGCTCACATTAAAAAATGGTATGTGTCTTTCATGGGAAGCAAGACTGCCACTTTTGAGAGGCAAACAATCAAAGAGTGATTTCACAAGAACCTTCCTGAGATCAAGCCAGAGGGAATAAAGGATATTTCTGCCAAGATAAGCCAAAAGAACTAGTCTTAGTAGCTACTAAATAAAAACCCAATAAATGTAGTAAGTCCTGCAAAGTCATGAAACCTGAATGTCCTTTTAACCATGTTGCTTATAAGCTTTATTTTGCATAGTAAGTATATTTAATTTGAGTACTCAGGTAGTGGTGTTTGGATTTGTGGTTTTGCTTTGAAATTTTCTTAATTATGACATTTCTTATCTACCTTTACAATTGTTTTTTTTTTCTGTGGAATGTGTAAAATGACTCTCAAAGAGCTGCTGGCCATTTCCATGCTAGTTCTGCTATTCATATCTTTTCTCTTGCAACTTTATTGCTTCAAACATGACAGAGACCTATAGCTATTCCCAAGGAGTGATGAAGAGGCTGCCTCATGCTTTGTCAAGGTCTGTATAGACGCCTCAGGGAAAAGAGATATGTGTTTCCTTTGCCTCCCCATCCTGGGAAGACTGTCTGCCTTTGCTTGGCAGGAGGGCATCTCCTTTAATCATGTTCCCTGAACCATCCCCTAGCGCCTAGACTCAAACTCTCCTCCTTTGGCTAGGCAGCCTGTGATAGACTACCTGAAATTGTTTTTAACTGCACTTTCATCTGCAGCTGAGATTCTGCATGAGAGCTGTGAGATATCAAGAAAGAAATGTTTCTTAAAAAAACCCTGTGTGTCACACTGTAGGGGTAGGAGATATTTTTGAGATCCTTTGACCTTAGGACTGCAGAATTCAAAATTTTGGTCATTCTCCCTGTTGAGGAGCAGAAAGGCAGTGATCACAGAGTGACTACTGTACTGTATTAGTGGAAGGTGCTGATATGATATGGCATCCATTAAGAATACCTTTGGAGTTGTCTAGACGAAACTCAGGGTAATATCTGCAGGATCTAAAAGGGAATGTGCAGGTATCTGAGGCAGTATCAACAAAGTAAGTTTTACCCATGAAACTCCATGGAGTAAACCTTGATAATGTTCCCCGAGTTCTTCCCTTTAATTTTCCTTTTGTCTCTAAATTCTGTGGCTGTAGCTGTAAAATTCCTACAAAGAAAGAGGGTCTTAAAGTACTTCCAGCTGTGCTAACACCTGAAGAAAAAAGATGTCTCAGGAGATAACTGCAATTGAATATCCACATCAAAGGGATTTGAGAAATTTCTGAACATTAGTTGCTTATTCACATCATATCCTGAGCCTTTCACAAGATGTAACTGTGAAATGGGAAGAAGACCAAAAGAAAACATTACCTTTCTATTATCTTTGCAATGCCTTTAAACAGGGAGACAAATCTTGTTCTTCAGTTGGGTGGGAGCTGCCATTTTGAGTCAGCTGAGACAGTCTTTCAAAGTTAATCACTGTGCTCATACTGTCGCTCAAAAAGCTTTTAGTGTTTTTTACTTCCCATTGAATAAAAGTTAATCAGTACAAGACACATAACACAATAAATTGCTTTGCCACAGAGACAACCAGACAACAGATTTTTAATTCCCAGATTTTTAAATTGTTTTTGAGCATTTACAATACTGTAAAATCTTTATAACTGGACTCACCTAGTTTTGCTGGTTTTCATAGTGGAGCACTCAGCCAGAATCAATCTATATAACATTTAGCAATCCCCACCGAAAGACCGGTTGTGATAATGTCTTATAAAAAAGTTTGTTTGCTTCTGAGTTCTAATCCCTCCTGACACTCTTGGGATATTTTCAATTTCCATGACAGCTAGGAGTTCTCCTCCTGCCTCCATATTAACACGAATTGTCCTCATTTTTTTAATGTCTATACTTTTAAGGTATACTCCAAATATTAGAACTGTCATCATAGAATTTCAGGAATTGGAAGCACTGTGGTGTTGAACACATAGTAAACAATTGTACTGCAAATTAGCCAGTTGCAGAGCTGTAATCCGCAGTCCCCAATGGAGCATTAGCAGCTGCAAACTCATATCTAAGAACACCTTTTACTCAGCAGCCAAGGTCATGTTTTTGGAGCTGTGATGGATGGCTTAGCTGTGCCTCTGCCAGCGTTTTTTTTGTGAGTCATAAGGGATGGTTGGAGAGGGCATCACTCACACTGTCAGCAGGCACCAGGGGCCCTGGAAGAAAGGTCGCTCTGCCGCCCTGCCACTGCACACTGGCTCCATTCCACGGAAGTGCTCCCTGAGGGTGCATCACCTGGGCTCCACTCCAGCTGCTTGTAAATCAGGTGTCATTTGCTGCAAAGTACACACAGCATATCAGTGGCAGCAAAACACCAAATGTTCTCCAGGAACAAATATTTACTGGCTGTGGGAATGATTTCCTGGATGGATAGCAAGAATTTGCCAATTCGCAAAGATCTCCTTTTGAAGGGTTAAAAGACCAGTGAAGGAGTAGAAGATGCTGTAAGATATGAGGAAGAGTAATCTGAATTAACAGTTTGCCATGAGAACAGATACTAAATTAAAACTGCAGCATGAGGACACAAAGCTGTTTGCATGACATTTTGGAGTGAGATTTACAAGTAAGTACTGTTGTTGAATTTCAATCATGTCTTGTCTCATTAGAAAAGGACTCTGAGTTGATTTTTTCAGGAATCCAAAGTTTAAGGTCTTTACCTTCGTGAGTCGTTGTTCATAACAACATTTGGATCCAGACGGAAGAGTTGTTTTTCCTGGATCATTCCTATGTCATTTGCTTCTGAAAAAATCTGTTTAGCACCATCCCACTGTGAATAAGCTATACATACCCCAAACAAGCACCAGTGATGTTTACTAAACACTATCAAAACTTAGTCTATGGAAGAGTGGAGTAAGACAAGGATTCCCAACAGAGGAAAATATTACTATGAGTGCTTATCAGACCTTGAGAGTCAAATTCTCTGGACAAGGCAACATATCTTCATTGACAACCACAGAGCTACATAATGTAATTCTGTCTAAAACCAGTGCAAACAAACAAATGAAAAAGAAATTAATTCTCAAACAATTTCAATGAACAGGAAAATGTTCATCTTTCTGATAGAAAGTTATCCCATTTCCTCCTGTGTCTGAGCTCTTTTATCTGGGGCCACTAAATGGTCTGACACAACTTCCTCTGAGTTAGTGTTAGCCTAAAGGTTTCCAGAGAGATTACCTTCTGATCACAGACACTAGTACTTTCATATATATATTTTATTTGCTTTTACTTTACAAGTTAGATCTGTTGCCAAGTCAAAGTCCTTTCACTGAACAGCTCAAAGAATGTCATACCACAAAAATGAAAAAAAAAGTATTTTCACAGGACACAGAATTACTTATTTTAGAGCGGGTTATAAAAACCAGACTACAGGAAAATTCAGCCCTCTGATGAAGAAACGGAAACATTAAAATTAAGAGAAAACAGGCAAAATTCCTAATTTAGCACTTCTAATTTTCAAAAGAAGATTTTGACATACAGAAGAAAACATTTAGTAGAAGTCACTCATGTCTCTCTCTCTCCCCTTTAAAAAGAACACTTCTGGAAGCTTAATACCAGCTGTAACTGAGTGTGATTAATTTAATGTTTTTATGTTAGCAAGAAAAGGGAAGGGATATTCTGAATGACTCTAGTTTGTGTTAAAATGTCAAAATGTATCAGAAGTACAGTTTTTAGAGAAGTATGTTTCAAAATTTTCAGACCCACTAGAGGTTATTAGAATGGCCATTTTTTTGAGGAAAAACAGTGCAAGAATGAATTTCAGCATAAATTTGGATTTTGTTAATACAGAAATGAGTTTAACACAGAGGTGAAAATAAATATATGTGTAACATGGTGATTGGGCACAGAGATGCAATATGCATTCACTCCATTTAGAGGGTATTGTAGACATGTTATGAACATGAAGACAGACAAACAACAGGCAGAAGAGAGAGTATCCTGGGCCTACACTGTCCCCTCTGAGAAGACTTGGAATTAAAAAGATGTTAATTTAGTGCTATCAGGCTTCCATTCAGGGGAAGAATTTGGAATATTTCAAGGGAAAGCAGCAATATCTCAAGTGGTTTAGAAATAAAAATTATGCTGTGTTTTTTAAACGTATTTTTTAAAATCATTTTAAAAAATGCTTTGCCTTTTTACTAGTATTATTTTAAGTACATATATACATATATCCAGAGAAATTATTCATGTCATTGTATAGGCATATAGGGAAGAAATTAACAATTTCTATCATTTAAAATAGATGATGTGTGAAATTGGTCCATGAAGATTTCCTGTGCTAGCCATCTATCTTAAACTAATGGCAAAGATATAACAGATAAGAAACAGGCAGAGTCTGAAAGTAATGGAGTGTCCTCTATCATTTTGATACTTCTAAGCTTAGAAAAGCACAAGATCCGATCAATGGGCTTATTTCCCAAGTCAATCCTGAAATACAGAATGAGATTTCTTAAAGGGACTAATTTTTATCTTCTAATTCTCTCACTCATTTACGTAAATCAACACCGCATGCACAGGGGCTGTCAGGGAATACCTGCTCCCCGGCATGGGATGCACCAGGAAATGAACCAAATGCACAAGTCAAGGCATCTGTTTTCTGGTGCAGGCTGGGGCATCCTACCAAAATACATCATTCCTGATGCTCCATTCTGGCAACCAGTTACAGTGTGCTTGTTGTTTTTCTTTACTTGACCACCAGACACAGAGGCCAGAGATCAAGAGCTTGGTACATTCTGCAATCTAAGTAGAAAAGCCATAAAACATCTTGGAGAAAGGAAATATTTTCAGTTAGTGCTGGATAAAAATGATAAATGTTGAAAGCAACATTTTCAAAGGGTAGGAAAATTAGAGCTGAAACAGAGAAAAGGCTTGTTTTTTTTCTCTTCAGGCTCAATACTCTTTTATATGTCAGACTCGCCAGCCATGCAACACATCTAATGAATTCTACATCGAAAGATCTCTGTCTTGTTAAGACAGAAGATTGCAGCACCATGACATCTGCACTTCAAACACTAGATTACTTCAAAAAATAATGGAAAATGTACAGTATTTGATAAATATTATTGATATAAACAGTCTTTCAATTTTAATCCCAAAGTTTATAATTAAAAATTGCAGGGTTTAGCCAAATGCCTTTGGGTTTTTCCTGAAATGGATATTTCTAATTGTATACCAAAGGGTCAAGATTTTCAACAGAACGTATTTGATTAATCTTTTTTCCTCCCACTCTTATTGCTTTTTCCCCTGAGGAAAAAATGAAAAAAGCAAGCACACAAGAAAACATTTGCTCAGCTTCACTCTCAGCAAAGAAATTAAAACCAAGAGATTTTACAAAATTGCCTAAGATATCACTAGAATCTTAGATTAAACCACAAGCCTAAATTCAAAGGATGAAAAACACAGAATGAAAGACATAATTTTAACTAACAATTGTCAGTCCAAGGAAAGGCACAACAAGCAGAGCAGAGAACGCATTGTCTGTTTAAAGTTAAAAGACATTTGGGGTTTTAGACAGACAAATCTTAGTTGTATATGTTTGAAATTCAGGAGACATAATATAAAACTTCTGGGTTTCAGCAATAGTACCTACAAGACTAATTGCCCTTCTCAATTACTAGAAAGAGCAAAGGCCCAGAGAGGAAATGTTTTATCAGAATGGACAACCTATCTGGGAAGAAATCTGCATGATTGTTTTGTCTTCTGCATTTGAAACAGGGGCAGTGCTGACTTACTCATTACTTCATTGATATGATTTCACTGCACTGATGGGTATTTAAGAGATCTCTTGGGTCAGCAGGAACCCCAAGGTACTTTATAAGTGAGAGGGATCATGGGAACCTTGGACTAGTTGACCTGTTACCAATAAAATAGTAAATAATTATATGCTAAAGCAAGCTGTTAATTCCTTCTCAGCAACTGTTAATCTCAATACTGGAATCTAGGGACAATTCATCAGAATGTCCTGTGACTAATGTTCAGCGCTTTTTCTCAATGCTTAATATTCCTTCTATCTCTTCCTTGGCTAAATCTGATTATCAGTGCAAAACAAATTTCCAGTTCCAGCACTCTGCTTTAATTCCAATGATCATATCTTTATATCATAAAGTGAGATTCCCATTTGTGGCATTGATATTCTTTATGAAAAGCAATTTCTTAAGACTCTCAGCACCTCTCTAAAGTCTTATTCTTGACATTAGTATCAGGGGGAATTACTTCCCTATTTTTAAATTGCATATTTTTTACTAGCATGTAAAAAGAAACCAAATCTCCTGAATACTAATTCTGTGATACAATCACAGATTGTTCCTTTTACTTTATTTTCCTCCTCACCACCAATGCAAATTTTGAACTTGTTTTGAAGAACTCACAGAGACCCAAGGCATCAAGTTTGGACTCAAATGTTCCTCTTACCCATTTAACTTCACAACAATTTCCCTTTTCTCCTGGCCAGGTATGTTCTGCATCTGTATCATTTGCCTTTATAATTACTTTACAGAGTGTTAGCGCAACAACTTTAAAAGCATTTTTGTTATGGGGAAAACTCACCATTCAGAAGGCATTACAATTCACACAGAATTATTATCAATCCTAAACTGAATATGCAACCAAGGCTCTGACCTTGCTGGTTTTCCAGGATTAGGTTTGAGAACTACTAGACATAGGAGCCACAGCTGCTGTCATAGCAATAAAAGCCATCTATACATCAAAGGAAGTGTTCAGGGTCAAGCTGAACGAGTCTTTGAGCGACATGGTCTAACGAAAGATGGACCTGCACATGACCAAAGGGTTGGACTAGATGGTCTGTAAAGGTCCCTTCCAACCCAAGCAATATGATGGCCACAGCATAATAAAGCCTATTCCCCTTGGATCCTTGCAAACTTCAGCTCTCTTAAACAGAAGAACTATTTACCCTCAGGAAAATTTACAGGGGAGAGCACACTCCCGTTTCTATTCAGCTTAGCCTGTAGCATGCCGGCACATGACAAACTGCCAGATGAATCAATCCTGGGGATGAGAAGGATGCACACCCACAGGTCTCTTAATATTTACTGCTATGAGCAAGTTTTGCACATTGTCTTAGAGCTCCCAGTTTCCCCTCCCACTTTCATCTCTGTTCCGGTTAATCGAGTGGAAAATGAATCTACTTTTTCCACAGGTTTTAAAACTTCTTTTATAAAAGCAAATGAAAGAACTCTTTTTTTTTTTGGCTTCCCTATCAATTATAATTTCTAGTGTTCTTATTTATGCTTTCTCAGACTCCAGTCTGATACAAAGAGCACCTACAGAAAGCTTTGAACACAGCTGGCACTTATTTACACATTTAATAGCATCAGACTTCTTAAGCACAAGTCATCCAAAGCAACAGCTTTCACTTCTCACATCCCATCCCTATCAATCATTAGACAAAGGTAATCTCATTATCAATCATCAGACCTAAGTAATCTATAATTCAAAGTGAATCTTCAGGAATTGGAATGGAAAGAAAAAACAAACAAACAAACAAACAAAAATAATCAAAAAAGCCAACCAACCAAAAAAAAACCCAAGAAACCAAAACAAACAAGTACACATTTTTCACAGACCAACATTTTACAAAATAAGACAGAAAATGTGAAGTTTTTTCCCTCACTTGGGGAATAAAAGCAGAATGTCTTTTTAGTCTTCCCTTCCAGCGCCTTAATTCCCCATTTCTTTCACTGTCCAGTTCTTTTTCTGTCTCTGTCTATTCCCTCACCGTCCACTTATAGAAAAGCAGATTGACCTACCCCAGCCCTAAAGAATGAAGGCAAACCAAGAAACTTCACACCTGGCAGACAAGCAGGCAGGGAGCTGTCTCACTGCTTTCCCTATCAAGAAAGAAGTCTTGTGGACAAACTGAAGCTCTCCTGTGGAATTTTGAACAACATTGTGAGGAATTCTCATCCAAGATTTATGTCAGCAAACTGGAAGTTTCGCAGTTAGTTCTATTTAAAACTCTTGCTTCACTGCCCTATGTTGAATTGTTCTTACCTTTGTAATAAAATTAGCACCACAGACTACTTGAAAAGTAGTTATTTTTTTTTTTATTAAAGAAAGGACCCCCAGGACACTTACAGGAAATAGTAAGAATTCAGTTTGGAATGCTCTGCTAATCTCAGTTGTTGCTAATTTTGATCAATTTCAATTCAGTTTATTTTTTAAAAAAATAAGAAACAACTGATGATACTCACACACCACATGATCATAGCTGGTAAATGCAGGGAAGCACTCAAAAGTAGCTAGAAATGGAATCTTATGTGTATATTGTGTAGTTTGCTAAAAAAAGATCCCTCAAGAATTTTATCTAAATCCCACACAGAACTTTATGCAAATTTCAAGTAAAAAGACAAGGAAGAATAAAACTCTTATATATGCAGACGTACAAAAACCAGTCTGTCAGTCTTCCTCTCAATAAAATTTGTATATTACTAAATTCCTCAAAAAAATCTGTCACATTTTTTCAAAAATCAATAATTTTAAATTTTCATTCAGTCTTTTAACCCTATATCTTCTTTCAACCCCTTTATTAGTAGCTGAAGGGAGAAAGCAATCAAAGATTTTTCCCAGCTACTGATTTGCAGTAAAACTTGGAGTAAAAATTTGCAGTCCTTTGCAACACAAGTCAGGTATTTACTCATTACAATTATGTCTCTACTGTTTGTTTATCTGGAATCAGTGCAGGTGAATGATCTCAATGATCTGCCACCCAAGGGAAAAAAGCAAGAACAGAATGACCTTTATCTCTTGTTTCTTTCAAACTCCTGCAAACTTTGGGCAGAAATCCATCTGGGAACAGCACTTGCTTAGATCAGCCAACATGTAATCCCAATATCATTTCAAAAAAAAGGGGCAGGTAGTGAGATGTAACTCCCCAGTGACTAAAGCTCTGCACCAAATGTCATTCTAACATTCTTTAGGGGTTTTAGAGCTGCAGATGACATATAAGTGCAATGTTGGCAAGATCAGCCAAGAAAGGTAATCACTGGGAAACCACTTGTGTACAGTAATGCAATAGTCGTATTGCTCATTTTAGTGACAAAACAAGCTCCAGGATCTCTCCATGTTTTAGTCAGTTCTTCCTATGCTCATCAAAAACACTTTGGAAGCCCGGATCTCCAGCACAGCAATTCTTCATTATTTTTCTATCACAATAATTTTTCTTCTGTGTTATAAATGTTTCTCGGCCTAATTATTTCTCCCTAAAATCCTGACAGCTGTAGGACTACATCTCTGTTTTCCTCCACAGTGTTTTTCCTCAGCTGTTTAAAGACCATCCTCCTGTCCTTTAGCTCTTATCAATTCTGGATATCTATTCAATATCCAAACTTTGTCTTCTTCCACATTAAGTTTGGCCAGATGAAAAAATTTCACTACAATTTCTTTTGGAAATCAGCATTTCCTTAAAACACTAAAAATTCATACTTTTCCCTACAGACCAGCATAGAAATTTTCTGATAATCACAACATTTAAGCATGTGAAAAAAAAAATCTAGTCATTATTGTTGATCAACACTGTTATGTGCCTCCTTCCCCAAACCATGAAAACATGAAGCGTAAGATTAAAAATATAGACAATAACTAAAACTAACCACATTGCTCTATTATAATAAAATGTTATTGCTCTGATACAAACCCCAAACTTCCTGATACCAAATTTTCAATTTTTTTTTTTTTTTTTTTTAATTTCTGATGTCAACTTTTAAAAACACTCAGGCAAGCACACACATTTTCCATTCCCTGGACATATCCTGTCAACCCCACTTCTCTTTCAGCTTAGAGAGGCCCCTGTTCAGTGCTCCAGCTGCTTCTGGTAGCAGCACTGGAGCAGGCTCACTTGTGGCACCTCTGGTTTATGGTTTATATGATCCCACAGAGATCCCATGGCAGCTGAGCATCCTGGAGCCCAGTTGAACATCTACAAGTGTGTGCTTTCCCACTGAGGGAGGCTAAACTTTTTTCCAGCCTCTAGGTCCAGCCCAGACTGGGAGAGAGAGACTGGCTGACAGCTTTGCTTGCTGCAACTGCTGCCTGTGCCTGCCTCAACAAGCCCCAGGGCTGGAGGAGACGCTGTCAGGATGTGCTTTGGTGTCAGTAGTGGTGTTGTCGTGACTCCTCTCAAGATCAAACCACTGCCCAGGAACTCGCAATTTTTCTATCTCTTCTCTGACTTTTCATGCCACAAGTGCTTGTCTTGTACAAGAATCACATGGCAAATTTCATTAATAGCTCTAGGTTTCTAAGTGAAATTTCTGCTCCTTCAATCTGCAACCCCAGGCTGACTTGGTGACAAGAAGTAATGAGGGAGCATGCATGTTTTTGTCCCTTTCATCTACAATAAATTCTCAGTAATTCTGATTTCTAGGCAATGTACACAGAGGCATGACAACTCCCCTTCACAAAGGCATGTCTTCTCAGGCTGGAAGCTTTGTGCTTTATAAGACATGTTGAGGTGGATATTATTTCTGTCATAAGGAGAAATATTCTTTGTCCAGATAAAGACAACTGCATCACCTTTGAGGAAGGCTGTGTCTGGAATCAAATTGAAATCTAGAGCTCTTAACGACATCTGGGAGTTCCTGTTTTCTGCACCAGTGTGGCTGTCATCATCATCTTCAGATTTTTAAGCCCTTGGATCCTTGTGTTAAGCTGCTTTCCCTGTGTCCAGGGCTGGAAGGCAATTAGACCAGCAGTCAGTGGCAAATGGAGCCCAAAGCTCTCTGCTGAAAGATTCAATCACTTGAGATCCTTGACACAAGCTGACAGTGGAGAAACTAACAAGCAGAAACTCACTGATGCTTCTTCCCCATGCTACTAATAAGTAGTAAATAACACATAGAGATATCAGCTGTCTTGTCTTTTTTTTCAGCTTCACAAATTTTAGCAGGCTTGAGCTGATTTACAAAGCAAGGGTTGGATTCCAAGCCAGCAAAGACGCACCAGGCTCCAGGTGCAATGTCAGAAGGTCAGCAAGGTGCCTCTCTCTTGTCTGTGCTGAGACTGACCAGAATCCCAGACTCTTGTCTCTTCTCACCCATGTACCTGCTACACAAAAGACAAAGGATGAGCTGAGGCAGTTTATTCTGGTCACAGAGGTCCCTTGCTTTCTCCCATTTACATGCACCTTACACTAAGCCCTGAAAGTCCTTAATTGCAGAATCTAGTTATGTGTGAAACCACATGGATTTCTCCTTGAAAATGCAGTCAGCTCTGGGACACTACATGCCCATTTAGGGTAAATACAAACATGGAATTCACAGCTGAAACTGCTGGTCAAAATTAGGAGGGTATAACGGATATGTTGTGCCAAATCCATTATTTTGCCAAGAGACCAGAATTTAGTCCTCAGCCATGTGTCTTTTTAGACACATAACTGTATGAAAGCATCTTTTCTGAGAAAAAATCCTAAAATCCAGTGTGGAAATATTTTTTTTATAAGCTTGACTTCTTTGGTGTTTGGTTTATATTGTGTCGAGGTTCCTTCAAAGAAAGGTGTCTCGCTTCTCTCACACTCTTCTTGCTGATTACTCAGAGGTTATTAGGCCATGTTTAAGGAGACCAACTTACTTCAAAGCACTTTCCAACTTCATCGTTGAGGTAAGTCTTGTCTATCGTAAAAAAAATCTCTACATCCATTTCAATCCACCAGATAGGTACTTGGAACCAGTGTCACAGGAGGGAGGATTAGGGATGTTAGTATTCAGCATGATATCATAAAATCACATAATTATGTAATGGATTGGGTTGGATGGGACTTGAAATATCATCTAGTTCCAAGCCCCATTCCATGGGCTCAGAAGCCACCCACTAGATTGGATTGCTCAGGGCCCCGTCCAACATGGCCTTGAACACTTCTAGAGATGATGGGGCATCCACAATTTCTCTGGGCAACCTGTTCCAGTATCTTACCATCCCCCCAGTAAAGATTTTCTTCCTAATACCTAATCTAAATCTCTCCTCTTTTGGTTTAAAATAGTTCCCTCTTGTCCTATTATTATCTGCCCTTGTAAAAACTCCCTGTCTGTCCTCTTTATAAATTCCCTTTAGGGTCTGGAAGGCCTCAACGGGATGTCCCTGCAGCGTTCTCTTCTCCAGGCTGAACAACACCAATTCAGTTTGTCCTCGTAGGAGAGGTGCTCCAGTCCTCTGCTTATCTTCATGGCCCTCCTCTGGATCCACTCCAAGAGGCTCAGTCTTTCTTGCACTGAGGACCCCAGCCCTGGATGCAACACTCCAGCTTGGGTGTCTCATGAGGACAGAGTAGAGGAGACAAATCACCTCTTTCCACCTGCTGGCTACTCCCCTTTTAATGTAGTCCAGGATACAGTCAGCCTTTTGGGCTCCAAGTGCCTACTGCTTTTTGTCCGCCAGAGCCCCCAAAACCTTCTCCACAGGACTGCTCACAGTGAGTTCTTCTCCCAGCCTGAACTCATGTCTGGGATTGCCCCGACCCAGGTGCAGCACCTTGCACATGAGATTCTGGGGGCCCACTCCTCAAGTTTCTAAATGGTACTATAGGAGGTCCATCAGAAACAAAATTCCCAAACTCAGACCCTGCTTTGCACAAAGAGGAAGAACTGTGTGGAAGAATCAGGACTCAGGATACACCACGCAACAGGCTTCTACAACACCTCTGGAGGGCTATGTGTTAAAATCCTTATCACAAAATATACTGAAGTGGTATATGAACCCATATCTCACAAATTACAAGTGCTGTAACAGTTGGACTCTGGTATAGGAGACAGGAAGACATTTCTTCCTGCTGATAGTTCCTTCAGCAGGCTCAAAGAACATCCACAAAGTCAGTGTGAGAAGATAAGGTCAAGAGGATACTCAAGTACTTGTTGAAATCACAAATGTTAAGAGTAAAGGTGTGAATAGCTGGATGCATAGAGGAAATGACAGAAATGTGGGCATCTGGAGACTACAGTGTTACAGCTAACTGCCAAAAGTGGTTAGATTTTAGCATATGGTTCAATTAGGAACATAACTTCCCCCATCCTCTTTCTTCTTCTCATGTGAGGAAAGGGTTTTAAAACTTTGCTAGTCACAGAGGGTTTAGGATAATATTATAATAAGAATGTCTACTGCTGTGTGATCATTACAAAATCATGATACACAGCCAGTAAAGCTACTAGCGTGAGATATGCATATGTAATTTATTGCTCTTTTATTTCTTGGTTTTGCATAACACAGGGCTTTTTTTGTTTTTCGCACTCAAAAAGCAATATAATATCACAGTAGAATCAGAGATCCATCATAAGAATTTACCTGCAGGCTTACGAGATGGCTGCAACAGGAGGAAAAATAAATTGCAGCTAATAGTAAGATAAGTTTATATGCCAACCAAACCATTGTCTACGACAATAGATATTGTTCTGGTTTGTTAAAAATTTTGTTATTTCAGTTTCTTTGCTTTTTCTTTTCTTTCTCACAGTAGAAGCATAAAAACAGTTCAGAACATGAAATACAGAGAGTTGGTGTTTTGGCATTTTTGTTCATCCTTACTTTCAAAAAGCATGGCAGTCGATCTTCCGCTTACATAAGTCAGAACTGGATGATCTCTTTTGATCTCCTTCAGAGATCAATGGCCTCTCAACAGATGGCCAGATGAGAAGAGTAAATGTGCCTGAAAACATCAATAAAAGCCCTGATTCTAAGTAACCACAATTCACTTGAATGCTGTTTGACTGCCAGTTCCTGGGTCATTTTAACCTTGTACACTTTCAAAGTATTTTTTTTTTTAAATAGCCACCCAGCTCAGCTTGTTCCATTCTACTTCCATTTCAGGTTCTATTCCAAATCAGCTGTAAGACTTTCACAGAAGCTCAGTAGCTGAAGTCCAAAATTCACTGCAACCTGTTGTTTGCATGTCAGTACAGTTCTCCTGTACTTCTTTAATTTCTGATCTTTAATCTCTCAGTTGACAGTTTCCCATTGCTTAACAAGTACAGCTTCTATCTTACATTGGTGAGTTTTACCAAGATATCATTTAAGAGAAAATTTTCACTTTAGAGCAAGAAGTCAAGGTCACTCCTAGTGTAGTTCTCAGCAAGTTTGGAAATGTAGAACACATGGTCTAAATACTCAGGCTTCAAGGTCTTCATGGGCTAGTTTCGCATTACCTGTTTGGTACTGGGTCATGCTGAGCTGAGATTAAGTGGTGTTCATGACAAAAAAAAAAGGTTTATCTGCAGAATGTTTTTCTAAATAGTAACCTTAACTTCTCATTATTTTCTTAAGAAAAATTAATAGTGATTAGATGCAACATGGATAGAATGCAAAATAATGAAATTCAGAAGAGTGTGCCGTGACTTCCTGATTTGAATGCATGACATTCACCCATACTGTGCAAACTGACAACAAAGTCCATTAGTGCTACTATATGATCCTTCCAAAGAACCAAAGAACCATTTGTTAAATGGCAAAGAACACAAATTACTATTCTGCTTTGGTTCCCTCTTCCTCCCAAAAGATATTTGAGGGAATGACATTCACAGTATCATTTCATTATACATGGTAATAATAATTGCATACGTCCTTTATTGCTCAAACCCAAAGAAAACAAAACACATAGAAGAAAGGAAAATCTGACTCTTATTTCTTGTACCAGACATAATCAGGATTTGCTCTTCTGAGGATAGGAAGGTTGAAACAGTATAAATCAATGAAATAAGTACAGACATCTTTCAGTGCATCTGAGAGGAAATAACTTTAAAGCTGTGCATATATTTTGAGAAGAGAATTTGCTGAAAGTACTTTCACCTTGGCATGACTTTTCTCCACTGCATCCTCTGTATTTCCCTTTACATGAAGATTGATATTAGATCGGTGGATTCAGAGGATGAGCATGATATACCCAAGGACTCAGCAGGTGTTTTCCTCTGCAGTTGCTCTGCTATATACAAGAGTTCAGCAATACTGTTTACAGAACGTCTGTGCACAGCCAGTAGTAGATGCAATCTACTGGTATAACTAAGTATTCAGGAGTGTAGTTAAGGTTTTTGCACTTAGATAGACCTTGCTCTTATCAGCGTTGTTCTATAACACCCAGAGTTATACAGAGATATATCCTCACGTGGTAGAAATAAGATTAGCTTTGACAGATTACACCAGAGTATAACCCAGGTCAAAGTGTATTATATAATCTATGCAGCAAACCTCCAGATCTCTGCAGATTTTGCTTTTTACAGGAACTCAACATGAGCCAGTAGAAGTAACCCAGCACAGAAGAAAATATGCAAGTTACAACACTTTTTTTACCTTGGTAAAGCAGACTTGGTTCATGCCACACTTGTCTGGTAATTAATCCACATAGTATGTGTGTTTTCCCGCAGTGACTGCCTGGATTCATCCATCCTGCAGCTGTATGCTGTCTGATTGGAGCTGCTTCATGTCCCAGTAAACCAGGTGTCTCACAAGTAACTGTACCTAGTCCATCTGGCAGTAATTTAACAATAATGCTTTTATTATTAACACCCTATAATCAGCTCATTGTGTGATTGCCAGTCTGTCCCTCTGCCATTTTCTTGTATGGTTTTTTGAATGATTTCATATTTTCAATATCAAGCCAGTTTTTTGGGCCTGATGCCTCATATGTGCAACTGAGACTTAGCAAATGGAGGCCCACACAATGGGCCAAACAGCTGGCTTTGTGTTGCCTTAGTAGAAAATGTCTAATTACAGCAGAGTACACACATCACCATTGATGGCAACACATTTGTATTAAAGTGCCTTTGTTCTGGGGAGACTCCTATCATTTATCTAAATTACTATTATTTTCTCTTTCTCCTCAGAGCTTTTACTGAATCTCTGAGCAATTTCAAGCCATTAGCCTACAGATACAGGCTTTATTCAAAAGGACTACATTACTAGGAGAATGGTTGTCTGCCTAGCTGTGTCTGGCACCAGTCAGTCCTGTCAGGAATTCCAGATCCAAGGGGTATGGCTGATCCTGTTTTGATTGATGCTCCACTCCCCAGTGTTGCTGCCAAGAGAGGCTGTAATTCATGCCCAGATAATTCTGCTGTTACTTATTTCTGCATAGACTGCCTGTCTTTTTCTGGGTGCATTTTAATATCTGGGGTTTTTTCCATTACTGCCAAAATCTGCTTGGTGCTGGAGAGGCTGATTCCCAATACAAACGTACAACTGGGAGAAATGTCTATGTGGAGAAGGATGAGTGTGAGGAAGGAACAAGTGCAGCTGCCCCTTATACATGCCTTTGCTCTTCATCCTGTGATAGGTGGTGAACAGGGAACATCTGCAGTCATTTCTTCTCCAGGCTGTTCTCTTGTCAGAGTGTTGACAGATAAGATCAATCACATCATCCGTGCTCTTCTCGTCTACTCAAATTAAGCTGTTTGGGCCAGAGACTGCTTTTACCTGCCTGTAGATACTCTACCAGAGGTAGCAGGGCAAGCATTTTGACACTGTTAAAATATAAATATTCCCTAACATTTTAACTCACTAAATATCTTCCAGACAGTTTTGAAAAGCTACTGCAGGGGCTGAATTTCTACCTTACAGGGTCAAATATTGCTGCCTCCAAGAGAGGTTAGAATTAAGAGCATTGAGATAGCTGGGAAAGACTTTCATGCTGCATGCAAAATCTCTTCTAGAATAAACTAAAGAATGCAGTTAGAATTCCTCTTCCAACAATGTAGAGTATGGATACAGAGGCAGAACCTTGGGGTAGGGTTTGTTTTAGGGGAAAGGGTTAGTTGAAGGGAAAACAAGGCAGAGGAACAGAGGGATTAAAAGGTTTTTTGAAACTAAATGCGGGGAGGTCACTAGAATTATCCCACTAATTATCTGAGAATGCCTATAGCCTCAGTAGCAGCTGGGCATTATGTCTCCAGTAAGGGTTGGAATTTGGAGAATGAGAAAGCCAGCAACAGGGTTTGAATAGCCAAAAAGAATAAAACTTAAGCAAGAACCTTTCAGAGCCTCTGGGCTATTTTGTTTTCCCCTGGCTAAGAAACCTAGCAGTAGCCGCTAGCTTGCTGTGACAGATTGAACTCTCACTATAGCTCCAGGCTTTTCCTTGTCAGAACCCCCACTGTTACTTTCAATGTTCCTATGAACTGAGACATAGCTCAGGACTCCTGCCAAACACCTCCACCATTTAATGGCTTCCCAGGTGTAAGGCGAGGTCTAGACTAGATTTAACATTCAGCAGAAGTGAAAGCTAGAGGAGACAGCTTCTCCATTAGTAGAGTTCTGATGCCACAATTCTCTGCAGCACAGTACTTTGAAGGATTTTGGGGATATTGCCGTTTCTTACATATTAGTTTAGTTTAGGACTATGCTTCTGTGAAGACAAGCAGGACCTGCAGTAACAGAAAACTTGACTGTGGTTTTCAGTTCTCCTCCTAGCATCATTCTCTCCAGGTAATACATTAAACATTTGTACACCTCACTCTCAGACAAGGAATTGGGGTGCTGAGAAACACCTAAACAAGAGAGAGAGTAAAAGTAGAGTTCAAGAGGTCAATGAAGATGATATTTGGGTCTTAGACATTCGTCCCATCTATACATTGTCCAGGCACTTGAAGACGGTTAGACCTGAATCCCGGACTCTTTTCCAGATTCAGGTAAAAATGAGGGGTTTAAGAAAGGGAAATCCCTTGGCAACACGAAGAACACAGTTGAAAAGGGACTGGTACAACCTAGGAAGAATTCCCAGTTCTGTTCCATCTGAGGCCTAACGTTAACATGAGGATCAGTCCTCTGTAGGAGAGACAGCAAGAGCAACACCCAAAACCTGCCCGCTCCTGAGCCAAGAGCTTGTTAATGTCTCTTTCAGTGTGAATACTCAGGTATTGTGCCAAGGAGTAGCCTTGCACGGACCGGTCTCCATCCATTTGGGAATTTTTGTCTACAGACTGATACCCAAGATATTGCTGTCTGACCCTTCTAGCCACAGACTATTTCTTTCCTCAAGTCCCTCTTCCCACAGTGCAGTTACCAAATTACATTTTATTTTAACTACTGCAACTGGCAAGCCACCCTGTTTTTCAATGGTCTTCATGTCTTTCCTCCAGTTTATGTAGTTACCCTTCTTACTCTCAGGCTTTGCAGACCTCTCACACATGTGGTACTTCTCTTACACAGTCAAATTCTCTGCCCTTTCCTCAGCTTATTTTCCTAGGCTGCGGATGCTCTCATGATGCACCCTCTGCTCAATTTCATTCACAACTTTTTAGTCCAGAAGACAGATTTTCTATTTAAGAAAATGCTGGCATGATTTTTCTAGTCCTGAAATCGGTTTTATGCTGTGTCAGAACTCTGATTCAAAGCACCATGTTTGCTTACCATTGCTACTAAAAACAACATGCATCTGGTTTACTAACAAAAAATGACATTAATTTTCATTAGTCATACATTCATCTCTGCAAACGCAACGGATAACTTAATTAGGCATGTTTTATTTACTTCCCGGCACCCCAAAATAATAAAATATAATAAAGGCATGAACAGAAACACATTGAAAAATGTTTGTACTTAGTTTTTTTGTAGGGGATTTGGAATTATAAACAAAATAAATTTCCTTTCTTAGTCCAACGCTTGTGTGCAGTTCTTCCAGGACCTGCAAATAGTGTGATGGGCAAGTGGTCAAGGAGCTCAAGAGCCCAAGGCTGAGATTTGTGCAGTCATAGAAGTCCTGTGTGACCTTTCATTGTCACAGATGAAATGAAGAAAGCGAGAACATTCTGGTCTCACAGAGATGATATGGGACTCTCGAGTACAATTGCAACAAGGGCCACAAAAGCATCTAATAGATTGGTAAATTGTAGACAAACGTACTGGCCCATCCTTTCACTTGATCTATTTCACAAGATCAAAGCAGAGAGCATTCACAGTTCTAAAGGAAGGTTAGACACACATAAGAGTAAGTTTTACTTCTGTAGTGGCACTAGCTAGAATGAGATCTTAATGAGAAAATCATAGGTACTGCAAAATTAGAGATACAGAAGATTGTTTAGATCATCCGGTCCATCCAATGCAGGATTTCCCATGGAATCTATTCTCCAATATCTTTGTCCAGCCTGCTTCTAGAGTCTTTCCAGGTTGAGGCAGAAGGTGATCTCCAGATGAGATCATAAATATTTTTTTTCCCTGTAGCAAAATAAACTTTCCTGAGTATGCCTCAGTAAATTTATTAATTTCCAGCAAGAGACTCTGCCCTATTTTCCCCAACAATTTGAAGCAGATGGCCTCATCTGAAAGCTAGTGACCTGAAGATATGCATTTTTTTCCACTTACGGGTCAACCACTCATCAGTGACCTTTAAAAGACAAAAATCTAAATGCTGATAAAATTTTCCTTGCTTAAGGAAAAATGAAAATATTTCAAGTGACTGGTTCAAACTATCATTCTAAAATTACCCTGCAAATCAATTAAGCACTTAACAATGGAACAGCACTCTGTGTTTCAGCCCACAAGCCATCTGCAGCCTTATGTGACACTTAACTCAGGCTGCAGCCAGCTTCTGGATTCCCTTTCAGAGGTCTGTCTGAGCCAGCAGCAGTTTGCAAAGGAGGGTGGATTTTTCCAAAGGCAAGAGGCCAGCTTCCCCCAAGTACCTTTACTACAGGACATTAATTCCTGCATGGCCATACAACGCAAGAAAGACTGAGTGGACTAAGAGGTAAAAGACCTCCCAGAAATAGACTGTTCTTGTGTTTCAGTCCCTATCCTAGTCCCAAAAGCATTCAAGAAAAGTTGCAGTTGTGAGTGGGTTGTATTAATTACTTTATTCATGGCATCCAACACATTGAAACCATCTTTTCAAGTCTCTTCTCAAGTCCTGCTACCTGTAGACATGGCACAATACAGAATTTACTTTCTCTAAAATGCAAATAAAGTATTTAAAAAATCAAGTGCATTTTTTCTCATTTTATTAATGATGACAATATTTTTTCCCTTGAAATCCTTGCCTGAAACTCCTTTGTGTTGTTTTGCCATCTTGTTCTGAATCCTTCTGCAGTGTTGATGGACTTTCACATCTCTATTTTCCCTCTGCTGTGTGTGATGTTATTGCTGAAGCGCTTTTTTGCTTCTGATTTATTATAGGTTACTGGTGCAGATTCTCAGCTTTCTGAAAAACCAAAAAGCATGTGGCAGTCTCTCACTTGCACCATTCAGTTCCAGCTGGTCTGCTTTCCAGAACAGTTTATCCAACTGTTTGTTGGCAGATACATTACCACAGGGCACAAGAAAAGTCCTTCCTTCTCAGGAGAATGAGTAAAAATGGGTAAGAAGAAGTATCTATAAGTGGTTAATTTCCACAATGGAAACCTATCAAAAGTGGTCCTAATGTTCTTCAAGGAATTCATATATGATGTGGCACAAAGGGCTATTCTTAGCCCTAAACACCATAAATCTCATCCAGTCCATTATGATTTCATGCTTAGCAGAGAGGATTTATCAGCCAAGGGCTCTCATGCTAAGGCAGAATGGCTTTTTGTGGCCCTCCAGGCAGTGTAGGCCACGAGTCCAGCCTACAGAAGTGCACAGGTGGGACTGTATACACTGTGTTCCCAAATAAAGGTTTGTAACAGATTAAGTGGCATCTTCCCATAGCAAACAATTTGTTTTGGAATAAATCTTTTATTATTTAACTTATCTTTTATTATTTAACTCTGATATTTTGGGTTTTATCATTCAACCAACCTGTTTTGTTTATCAGTTTCAGAAGGTAATTGAAGTGCTTGGTTTCTATGGTAACATTCAATGCTATTCTGAAATCAGTTACATGCTCTTGAAAGAAAATCGTCTTCTCCCAGTTTTCTGAAGAGTAATTTTATGTGCAGCTTCATATAAAGTAATACTGTTTAAACATGAAGAGTATGTCTTGCATGCTTTTGTAAAATTGCAAATATTCTTCATATTCTATCAATATAGCTCACTCTCACTAAATGATATTTTCCACATCAGTATTATTATTGTATGTTCAAGCAAGGAAGTGCTATCATCATCAAAACCAGCAAAATCGGACTAATATTTATCAGAGTAAATATTAATGGCCATTTACAAAATCACAAGAAGTAAGAATATAGATCACTATATACAAATCCGGAGCAGTTTTTCAATCTGAAGGTAAATACAAACTGTTTTGCAAACAGTGAGCACAGTAAACAGACCTCTTTCAACCCTTAACGTATTTAGTTTTTCATATTGGTTGATTTCAGTATGTGATTTTGATAGATTAAAGCTTTAGGTAACTCTTGCAGAATGTTTTTAGAGGGTTGACTTAAATCTCATTGAGAGATAAAAATCTACAGTTGTTGGCCTATGGAAAGTTATATCATTACATGTTTTTCTAAGGCTTACAGATACCAAAAATACTACAGATGTTATTTGTTCACTTCTAAAGTATATATAAATGATGTGCAACTGAAAGAGAATGTCTCTCTGAAGTAAAGAACTAATTCTAAATACAGTTCTCACAAGACATAAATTCTTACTAGAGTCAGTACCACAGAGCAGAACTCCAACGTAAGTCACATTTCCATTGATATCAGTAGGCTAAATTTGCAGCTGATGTAACACAAAATACCTCTTAAGGAAGAATATATTTGCAAGGCTTCTCTCCACCTATGGTCTGCACAAGTGAAAAATAAAAATAATAATAATAATTAAAAAAAAAATTAAAAAAAAAAAAACAGATGCAAAAAGAAATATTTCATTTTTAATTTCACACCAGCCAGAGAACTTCCCAGAAGCACTTTCTCTGTTTGCTATTATTGAACACTGGGGAGGGAAACCTGCTGCTGCTGACCTGAGAGGCTCCAATTTACCCACTCACTTTTGTTGCAGCTTTCTCCATTACAGATGGGTCACTGATTTACTAATGCAGTGGTTCCTCTCTCACTAGCAGGCACTGACTTCCAACACGTAGGTTATTCATGAGTGCAGCATGCCCCTCAGTGCTGGGACTTGACCTCTTATTTGTTCTTTTTGTCCTGTATTTGGACCAATTTATGCTCACAAAATTGCTTTGGGCTTTTCTATCCTCCAGGCTTGTACATTTCCATCGCATGATTGCTTCCTTACATAATGGGATAGCAATCAGTAACTGATGAGTTAATATTTCCCTTTCCTAGCTAATTAGCTTCCTGATCACAGTGCTGCCATCAGGAATGTTCAGGTGCCATAGATTATTATACCACTCAGGGCTCTAAGTCAGGAAATATCCAGAGCTTTCAGTGCTGGTAGGTGTTGTATTTGTTGGAGGTGTTCTTTCCCAGATGTGATAGGAAGCCAAGGTTTGTGCTACACTGAGTTGCTAGAACATGACAGTGTCTCCATACGTTCTATCTTCTAACTCAAATTTACTCCTAAAATTTCATTTGCAGGTTTGGTTAAATAGACATGACATCTGAATTGAATACATTGTATTCTCCTCAAACTAAGCTAGTATGAAGGACTAGCATGTGATACAAATTTATATTGTTTTATGAAAGGGATTAAATGAAAGCTAAACTGACTTTTGTCTGGGGATTTTGCAATTTGAGTCAAATGTTCTGTGATCTTCAGCTGACAAGTATTCAGTTTTAGGCACTGTTAGTACATTACAAAATTTAGACAATGATTGAAACAAGAAGGAATTCAGAAAAAGCCTTGTCAGTGTCTCTTATAGAAGCTCTTACAGAGAGAAGATCCATGGTAATGTTACTGTTACAAACTTTATAATTCCATCTACCAACTCCAAACTCTGTGTTCCTGAACCTGCCCCACCCTTCATACTTATTTATGTCCACATATGCACATTCAGATTAAGTGCAAGAAAGAAAAAAGGCAAGAAGTGACATATTCCAGAAGTGGACTACTCAACGTGGATTTTTCTGAGCCAAGAAGCTTTTCTACTATTAATGTTTATGTGCAGGTTTTATGTATCACAAACTCATGTTCTAGTGCAATTATTTGAAAGTTTGTCAGGAGTACAAAAAGTAAGAACTTTATCAACCACTAATGTATTCCTATAGGACTGGCATAGATCATATTTTCCAAACAAGTTATCAGATTTATCTATTTATCTCCAAGAATTTTGCATTTTCCCAGTCTATGATACACATTTCCTTTGATGGAACACTGAGAGTAGAAAAGATGTCTTCAAAATTCAGGATAGAAACTGATCCTTGTAAAGCTGTCTGTGTTGGAATTGGGATTGCGTCAGACTGGTCATTAATACTAGGCAAAATTAATTTCATTGGTTATTTCTGCATCTATTTATGCATGTGTGGGCTTTCATTTACAAAGGGAACCTGCCATTAATAAAATGTATACAATCAAAGCCAATATAATTATTCTGGTTTTAATCAATGGTACTTTTTTTTCTCTAAATGTAAAGATCCTACTTCTAAAAAAATTCTCATGACAGCCTTGATAACACTAACACTGATGGATTATCCTGAAAATCATAATCTTTTAGCTCCAAAAGACACTATTATTATATACTAGCACAAACTATTTTGGCATTAGAAGTTTTTTTTTTCATATGAGAGCTGGTCAATATCCTTGATAACTTGATATCCTTTGTAACTGTAGTTCAAAAAACTTGAAGTACAATAGCTTGGAAAAGTAGAAGACTACACAGAGGAGGCAGTGCTCTGTCTTTTACTTGGACGAATAAAATAGACATGGTAAGCAGCAATCTGTATTCTAGTGGTAGTATGTCTTACAATAAATGGTCAATTACTTAACTAATCATAAAGGATTTTATTACATACTCAGGGAAAAAAAAACAAGGGGAAAAAATAAAAACAAGCTGAAAAAAACCCAGGAAAAAATCAATCCTGGCCTGCAAACCATGCATCTACACTTCCTAATACCATGTGTTTACATGTTTTGTTTTGTCTCTCTTTCATGCTTAAACAAGGTACAAGTTAAAAAAGGGGGCCAAGATAAGGGCACAAAGTATATCTCTGTTTAGGAAGAGGTTGCATTTTATTCAATACTTGCACACAGAATTAAATACCAAACAGGAATGCACTGACTTTTTGAAGGCTCAGTTTCATACAGTGAAAACCTGTAACTCACCAAGCTAAATCTAATGAAAGAAAGAAATTGCACAGAGAATGACAGGGAACTGTTTCACATCCTGGAAGATCCCAAAGGCACAATCAGGCAATACAGATGAAGATCAGTAAAAAGAAAAAGGAAAAAAAAAACCAAAAATAAAAAGCTGGTGATAGATAGACAGTCACAAATAAAATATTTATGTTTTTGTAAATTAATGTATCAGACTGTAATATGAAAAGAAAAATGGTAACTAGAAATTTAAAAGTATGCATTTGAAGATATAATTTGCGTAATTAAGCATATATTAAAGTCTGTGAATTGTACGAAATATCCAAAATTTGATTACAAGATGGTCAAATAACAAGCAGAGATTAAAGTGCTTCTTGCCAAATGGCAGAAGTTTTTTTCTGAAAACAGTTTCAAAGTTCCAGAAACTCAGAACACAGTTTTTTCAACTGGCAAGTGATGACAGACAAGAGAAACCTCACATTCACTTAACAAGTGCTAAGTGCTCCTTTGTATTTATCCTTCTATTCCATTTCAGCCCAAGGTAATGCTTTAAAACAAGCTCATCTATGATGCCTTCATTGCTTTCTAGTGTAAATCTACAATGCATAATACGTTTCAGCTGAAAAAATTATCCTGATTTTTTAAATACCATTAACTATTCACTGTGTAACTAAAAACTTGAAACCTCACAGAGTCACAACTCGTGTTACTATGTATTCCTCTCACATCATTAGACAATATTCTCTTCAAATCCAACTCTTTGTAGCTGTCACAGCTACCAGAACAAGTGCCAATTGTTGTTGTTCTCCCTCTTCAACAGCTCTGTGAAGTGAAGCAAGGAGAGAGTCCAAGACAATCACACCTAGATTCAGACACTGTCTACTGAGTTGTACCTAGAAGGTCTCACTTCACACGTTATATTTTTACAGCACAAAGCTGTGAGCTCTTTCTCTTGCACACTTTGGGATCGCACTCAATAAAGTTTTAAGCTGTAGGCTGAGGGCACCTGTGTTCCTGTCTCCTTATGGCTGCACAGCCAGAGCTGAGATTGCAATGGGATTGGGCTGCAAGCATGGCTTTTGTGTGCAGAACCTCATGATTCTTCAGGCTATGCCTGAAATCTAAATGTGAAAACTCCAGCTCCTGGAGCAACTACCCACTGTCCAGCTCCATGTGACACATGGAATGCTGAAGCAGAAGAGCATGTATAAAACCCGTAAAACTGCACAGCAACTGAGATTAGATTACTTCTATTTCTCAGAGTTGATCTTTCACTCAAAAGAGCACCAGTATAAGGCCTCTAGAACCGAGAGATGTCATATAGCTGGTCTGTCACTGGAGGCAGTTGCAAGTAGAGCTCACACCTCTGTAGCCTAAAAGTGCACATTTTTTCAGAATATTTTTTGCACATTTTAGCATATTAGCTCAATGCATAGACTTCGTACCTTTTCTGATGTAAACTTCACATCTTGCTTTGTCTCTCTTACTTTAAAAGGAAGGTGTTCATAGCACCTGGACATCATAATTTTCAGTTGTAGGTATAAACAGAAAATAATGGGAATTGTATTGGTAGAAATAATATTCCAGTCAGTGAATATAACTTGTGCTAATAGGGACTGAATTTACTTAATAAGAGTCTCTCCATCAGTAACTACTGATCTGAATATGTCTTCAGTTAATCACCTTGCAGTATTCCTGTTCCTTCTGTCCTGCTTGTAAGGCCTCAGTCATAGCAGAATTACTTTTGGAGCTCTAAAGCAGCAGTCAAGAGAGAAGAGCTGCCACAACAAATATTCAACACACGGGTAGAGAATTGGAATGTTTCCAGCTGAAACTGGTAGTGCTGACCAACAACATGGAAAGGGAATATCAGTAGATTTTGTGAATGGAATAATACTTTTCCCACTTTGGAGCTTTATTGATTGGGGGCAGAAAACTGTGAGCCTTGCTGACCACTCCGTGGCTTTCCAGTTGCTGAATCATCTCCTGGATGGGAGTCTCAGAGTCCCTGTTGGTGCAATATTGTCAACAGTGCATTGTTGTGATAGTGTACCTGCTGTTCTTCAACCCTCAGCAGTCCCTCAGCAGAAGGGCTCAGTCTGTTTTATGACAGAGGCTGACTGGAAGCAGAAGTTCTTCAGAATTCTTTATTCTTGGGGAAGAGCAAAAAGCCCACTGTAAAAATTTCTACCCCGCATTCATCCTATCTGTGAAGAAAAAGGGATAAAACCCTTTCTCACTTCCCACTGAAAACCCAAGACAGCAAAGCAGCCTCTTTCAAGTGGCTGAGCCTTGTCATGCCATCACATTTTTTGGATGCCTCTGAGTTTCCTTTTGTGTGGGTATGAGAACAAAACCTTACACATGAAAATGTTTATGGGAAACAAAATAGAGAAAAAATTGTCCTCAGCCAACTAAAAGTTAGTTTATTCTCTAATGAGCAATTTACAGACTTTTTTCCCACCCTGCTCTGAGCTCCAACTTTTAGGCAAAGCAGTGTGCCAAGCACTTTAAATTGTATCTATCTATCCAAACATTTCTAGTAGTGTAATCATTGAAGGCCTTCCATGAGTCAGGATGGACAAGATGAATGAATTAATCACATCCCCATCATTAATTGCAGTGATTTCAATACAGCCAGATGGCTGCTTGCCAGTGGTGGCAGCAACTCTGTGAAGTGTTAGCTTCTCTGACTCAATCTTTTTCTAAGTAGAAATGTCAGAGTAAACTGAGAAGATATGTAGAGATTTTAAAACAGAATGAAGTTATGTCTTGAGAAAAATTTAATTAAAATCCCCTCCGTTTGCCCACTAAGATTTAAGAGAAATCTTGTTGAATTCAACTGAAGGTCAAATCAATTAATTCCTTAAATAAGTGCATAAATAAATAAAAGCTAGAACTAAGAGAGAGACACACAGCTCCAATTCTCTACTTCTCTACTTCCTATAGAGTTTAATTGTTACACTACTGTTATTTGGACAAGTCACAGAAAACTGAAACTACAGCTTTGGTCTGAGACATACCTGTGGATAAATTTAGTTAATGTAGTGACTGGCTTTCCAATCAATCCTTTGAGACTCCCATGGATTCCTACCCACGGGTAACTGGAAGGAAATAAATTTAACATCTGCAGAAATGTTTCAATATAACCAATTTGAAATGTTATGGAGAAAATTTCTACTCTCACTCCAGGTCCACAGACTGACTTCAGCGATACTGACAGATACTACTGATTTACACTTGTAGAAGCCATAAAGCAGATATCAGTGAATTTACATATTTCTCTCTGGAGCTTTAGTGTCATCTTTTCATTTTAACTTAGTGTCAATACTATTGTTTGGGGGTTTTTCCCCCATGTTTGTCTTTATTGAATGATGGCATAATTTATTCTTGGGAAAGCAGTCTCATAATTTAAAAACTGTCTCCAGATATCATTTGCATTTTTACTCCTTTGCTTCTGAACAAAATTTTGTTCTTGAAGGTTAGCTGGAAGGATGGTGACTACCAGAGTCATGAGACTACAGCAAAGCCTCACAGAAGTTCAGCTAGAGGAAACACTTCATTATAGGATCTGGAGCCTTGTCAGAGGGGAATAGCAGCATGAGATATCAACATGGGCCATTTTAGTGCTTCAGAGACATGTGGACTGCTAACAAATGCACCCATAAAGTAAATGTTTCCTGATTTTGCATGACAGAAAGGAACTGATAAAAAATTCTAATGCAGTTGTTAGCCCACTACTGCAGGAGAGGAAGCCTATGAGGCAGAAAGGGATACCACAACATAACAGCATTTGAATATCTTTTAATGGAAACTGTACTAGCATTGGGTACCACCTTAAAATCTTGGGAAACAGCTTTACTGAACCCACCCCATGCAGGTAGATTCAAAAACCCTGACACTGCCATCATGTTCTTGCTGGTGAAGCATGGTGTGTTGGTGAAAGAATGGCCTAACAACAGGGACCTTCCCAACATCAAACTAAGGCCCACAGTGGTGGATAGATGGATGCAACCCTGGATGTGCTATAAATCACTCAAAGCTGTTGCTCTCCCAGTCTACAAGTGTAACACTTCTTCACATTATGTTCATTTCCAAGATGGAAAATTTGAGGCATTTCCTTTCAATTTTAACTTTTTTACATTCCACTGTAAACAAAACAAAGACATAAATGCAGAAGAAAACCAATTAGACAAATACTCTTTTGAGTTGAAAAATTTCTGGATCAAAATTTCATGATCATTTTTCCTTGACCTGGCATTGACATGCACAGATTTTAAAGAGTCATACTGGATTTTTACTATGCATCTTTCAGTAGTGCTTATGGAAGGCTGATTAAGTGTTCCCTTGAGATTCAGAGAGAATTCAGTGTTATTTTTTTTTTTTGGCACCAAAATCTTCCATGAGTGTTGGGGTTTTAGTTGTTTTCTCATGAAAAATTTTATCTGCTTTCTTTGATTTTCATTGAAGTTGTCACCAGCTTGAGAAATTGTCATCAGTTCAGTGAAATTCTATCATTTCTGAAAAGTGAAGGATATTAAACTGCCTCTCCCCAAAGTTAAAATGAGATTCTTGACTCTGTCTTTTGCGAGTTCATTAAAGTACTCCGTAGCTCTAAGCAGGACTGTTTTTTCAGTTCTGAATGCTGACATGGAAAACTGAAATAATGGTCATTATTACAGTTATCAGTCACTTAATGCTGAGCTATGCCTCAAGGAGGTTTTTTTACAGTTTATGCAACTGCCTCTTGCAGAACATTTAAGTCTGTGCTGAATTCTAATCAGGGTTTCTAATGTCTTTTTCTGCTTTTTTTCTTTTTTTTTAATTGCTGCATGTTCATTTCTCCCCACTTCTCCATCTTTACATATACCCTTTCTCTTCATTAACTCTTTAAACTTATCACAATTCTTTATAGAGCACATCCACTGTTTCTTAGCGGGTTTTCACCTTCTCATGCATCTCTCTTATATGGACCACCCTCTGCTCCTTGCAGGTGCCTGTTCTTTTCTTTGTAATCACAGAAATGAGCAGGGAAGAACACTGGCTGAGTTGTTCCATTGCCCTAGGCTGAGGGCAGGACTGAGCTTTGTGACATGCTTCCAAGGCTGGTTTCTGGAGGCAAGCAGCAGGTAGCTGCTGCACAAGGTGAGTGTCGCATCCGACGTGCTGGAGCTGTTCACGGAGCTGGCCAGGCTTCAGTGCACGCTGACTGCTCTGTCTCCGGTAGTTCCAGTGGGAACTTCCTCACCTACACAAGCCGAGAGTTCAGCCCACTTGCTCCACTGTCCCCCCTCCTCACCCTGAGTGCCTGCATGCTTCAACCACACCTTAGACACTGCATTCTCAATCTTCCTTCCACCAGGCAGCTGGGTAAGGATATGCTTATACATCTACTAGCAAAAAGGCCTCACTGAGTTTGATATTTTCTTCAAAATACACATCTCCCAAAATCAGAGGAATATATCACACTTGTATCTTGATAACGTAAGCTTTAGGTTTTTTTATGGGAGAATAACTCTGGACTCTCATCCACTCTAATTTCAAAAAATGGATCCCTGAGGCATGTTACTATTATGGTTTTTAAACTCATTATTTTAAAGACTATCTTATGATTTTCAAGGGCATAACTCATCATCCTAGGATGCCTGGAATTAACAATACCAAGTGACAGTAAAAACAAGGCTCCATCATAGCATAAGCCCTTAGGCAACACTGTAGTAATAAAACAAACACTATCTTACTGCTAAGAAGCTATTTCTAGGTCCCTCTGGGTGTCAGCAGGACTTAAACAGAGAATAAAAAGAAGTGAATTTCACAATGCATCTAAGTATTTATGATAAAACAGCACAGCTTCAGAGGAATTAATTCTACTCACAGGGAGAAGTTTTCACATCCACTGTACAGCAGAATTATCTAAGGAACAGTTTTACAGGGTAAGATTCTTTGAGGTGTCTACACCTTTCCTGTCACTATTGTGACTACAGGCTATTCCCTCCCCCAAAGAATACAGCAGTGTTTTGTGTAACATTATGGAAGGTGAATTGTAATAGAAAACCATTTTGTTGCTTGATAAACTAAGTATCATTTCGAGCCCTTACAGTTTTAGTTAAAAACTCATAAGCACATGTTTGTTTTGCTAGGACAATGAAATGCCATTTAGCTACTGAAGTGCCAATTAACTAAAATTCTGTGCTGGTGCTACTGATGTAGATCAGGCTATTGGATAGTGCAAACGAAGATGCAGAATTGGTTGCAGCCATTTAGCTGTTGATAATTGAGATGAAACGGAAGGCAACACATTGAATTTAACATTGTCTGTACAGAGAGTTTAGTAGTCCTTTTTCATTGCAAGAATTTATGGACCGTGCAGTGGTAGCACCAGAGAAAACATGACAACGTAATAGCATGATGCACTGTAATGCTTTATCCTTTATTGTAAAACAATTGGGAAATATGGAGGTGATGGAACATTACTTCCCACATTTTCCAACGAACCTTTCCATTCTGCTGTATTTCATGGGACTGCTGAAGCTAAAACCAACGGAAGACTTCCCAGGGAAATCTAATCACAGGGAAGGGATCATATTATAGTCACCAGCAGAAGCACCTCAAGAGTCCAGATTTCCACAGGATCATTTCCATGAAGCACTATTTACCCCTCCAACAGTTTGTAGATGGCTTGACTTCCAGGAGCAAATCAGAGCAAAATGACCTAAATAACACATAGGGAAATAAAGATACCTGAAATTTAATTCAAGGAAGGTGGTAAGTCAGATGAAGAAAGGCAGAACTCAGCTGAGGAAAATGATTAGGGAAGAAGTTACTTAGAGTGCATCTCAGAGAAATTTTAACATCTGAAAGGCTTTAGCAGCTGAAAGGCAGTGCTTCCCCTGACCTGTGTTTAACAGCTGTGAACTTTCTTGTAGACCTAGGGCCTAGACACAGTCAGTATTTAATTTTAAACAAGAAATCAACAACATCCACCATACAGGGAAGTCTCCTCAATGCCATGGTGAGAGTATAAAGTACAGCTTTCACCCTGCCCCCACTGAAACCTTCCCATTTCATACCAACAACATTAAAGTTTGTGTCAATGGTAGCATGAAAATGAGTGAGCAGAACAATAGTCTTGGTTGCTATTTTAGGTGTTCCTGAATGCCTAAACACAGCTGTTCCCTGGCTAAGGTTTATGAAGTTAGGTCCTTCCCAACCATTCATTTCTGAAGTTGGATAACGTGTCTGAGGATGGGGAAAGGAGGTAAAGAAAGCCGTGACCTCTCAGTATCTCTAGCTGAAGCTATGCCATTCTGCATAAAATGATTGGGTCAGACAGAGAAAGATAAGATAAATTATGAAGCTTAGGAGACTAGTCAGAAACTGAAGATAAGAATAGGAAACCTAAGTCTATTATCCATTCTAAAAAAGAAAGCTTTTTGTCAGAAAATTATTCTGGCAAAAGCTGAGGTGCTTAAGGATTTTAGGTTGTAAATGAGAAGGTCTTTATCAAATCATCATTTTCAAGATAGTGCCTGCATGTTCATATCAATGCACTTCTGCGATCATTTCCCATAAGCACTTCAATGATTGAATTCCTCTGAAATTAATACTCATGCAGAATACATGTATTAGCCTGCATATTTGAAGGCTCATATGAAAAAAAAGATTACAATGCACTCTCTGCACTACATCTGAAATGAATTACAGTCAGCCAATCATAAAGTGAAAGCTCTATAATATGACTGTTATGGTCAGACACATGAAAGTGGTATGTATCCTTCTGAATTGCAAACTGGCATAAGCCAAATGTTTGAACTGCAGAAAAACATGGGACAGTCAAGAACATTGTCCAATCAAACAGGATTTTAAATGTATTTCTATTTGCATTCATTTGTTATATATTATGATGCTCATCTTTCAACATGAATTTTTAAAGAGTGAAATTATCCTTGGGACAAAATTAATTGGGTTTTGCCAGGAGCCTGCCCCACTACTTCTTCTGTGCTCCTCCTGGGCAGAAGTACAAGAATTGAAAATGCTGAAGTGCTCATACAACATGGTAATGAGACTTTTGGCTGAAATATGTGTTTTATGAAAAGGAATGCTTTCTTCTCTGTTAGGTGCATTGCCAAGGAAAGTTGTAAGCAGAAGCCTAGAGGTTTACAGGTTGTCTGTAGTTTAAGAATAAGGACTTAGGGTAATAGATGCCTGAGTCTGAATAAAATAATACTCAGAAAACTGAGGAACATGCACCTTTGAGATGCCTCTCCTCTCAAGACTGGATCTTGAGGTAGAAGTAAACAAATTTCCATATAACCTTTCTGACAATTTACTGTTAAACATCAGGTGCTCAGCATTAGGAACCAGAATCCAGGATAATTACACAAAAAAGGTTTAAAAATCATGAAATTTGTTTATATTTTAAGTACACCAGCTTGCAGTCTGAGTCTGAGTCCTTATAGGCAAGTCTTCAGCTTCTCTAAATGAGAAACTCTACTACACCAGTATCTCAAGGGAAAGATTGATTTGTCAGTTATTTGCTTATATTGCATGTTTCCAGGAGCAGGCAGCAGCCTTAAGAAGAAAAGTTAAATGTCAGTGACTCAATAGCTGGTAGTATGTTGTTCACATAAATTAGGAATAGGGATAGAAGAAATAGAGGAAAAGGTTTACAATAAAACCTTATATAAACATGACTGAAAGATCCCTAAAGTATAAAAATGTACTTAGAGCACCACTGAAACTTGGTGACAAGGGAGACTTTAATATCAGGGAACGAAATATAAATCCCTTGCCATAAAGAAAGTGTGGCTAGGAGGGACACAGATATCACCCACAGCTGTGCTTGAATTTTGTTTTTCCCTCTATTTACTTTTGAAATCAATAATGCCTGCTCGGTGTGGGCAATAGTTTCCAGGTACCAAACTGTTCCATCAGCAGCAGAGGTGGCTGCTCAGGAAGAAAATTGTGATGAAACAGAAAGAGCAGACACCTGGGCACCAGAACAATTGCTCTGATTTCTCTTAATGTCTTTTGTAGAGATACCTGAAATAAGATTAATAAACATTCATGTGGGGGTTTTCACTTTGCTGTGGTATGAGTGGTGTGTCTAAGGAGAGCATACAAACAGGCAGTAATGCACTTGTAGCTCAGACCTATTGAAATCAAACTTTGAATGGGTATTCTCCATGGACTGCAGTTGGACCTGACCCTCATCCTCTGAGCATTCCTGGTCTTCTCCTGTACCTTGTATTGAACCACACAGCACAGGGCTGGGTGACCCTGCAGAGCAACAGAGGCAGGACCTCAAGAGGAGAATATATTTGTTCTTAAAAATCTTGTAGGTTACTTTTGAAGTAATGAAGAAGGAAGAAAAGGCTTTAATGACTCAAAAAACTGTGCATTGAAAGACTTGAGAAGAAAATACGGCCGACATAATTTCTGAAACATACAGAAAATCTCTTTGAAAAGTCAAATATTTCTTTGTATCTCAAGTTCTGTTGTCTTCAATGAAGAAGGTACATATGCTGAAAGCAGAGGGATAAACTGTAAGATCCAAAAAGAACAATACCAGAGAATCTGAATGTATTTGAAGCTTTCCTTAAAAGGTGACCTGGAATATGAGATAGCATCTCAATGACCCAACAGCGAAAACTTCTTTTGTACTTTTCTCCTTCCCTTCTCTTGAATCATGTCCCTGATGCCTCAAATATGTTACTCTTGCCTTTACAGAAAATTTAGATTTGTGTATACTTGGAGTTCTCTACAGGCCTGGATTTTATAAGACACAAACACTCTAAATTTTCAACATATGTTCAGCTAAGTTTTGTTAGCTGAAGATGCTCAGAATATTAACAGACAGGAACTGATAGAAGGAAAAAATGGGCTATGGACACTTTTGAACTCTGTTACCTGAATCTAGAACAGTGAGATAAGAGAATTTTGGCCTTCTTTGTTTAAAAAATACAGAGTGATGGTAAAAATTCACTTTGCTTTCTATGTTCTTATCAAGTAGACCCAGAAATGATGATGAACTGGTTGCAATATATCCTTGCATACTTCTGTTCAGTGATAAGGAAAAGAGGGAGGAGGGAGGACAAGACAAAGCCTGAAATCATTTTTGTAAATCACATTTGGTCTTTTAAAGCAAAGACTCAAGCAGTGACAAATGTTTAATAGAAACTGAACGAACCAAACCCTAAATAAATAAAATAAACAAAATACAAACAACAAATTACAAAGAAATAGAATTAAGTGGAGGGGACATGGACAGATACACTGAATAAACTATGTAAAAGCAGAGGGCACATAAAGAAAGAGCTATTAAAGATGAAGAAAAGAAAAGACAGACTGTTTTAAAATTGACAGTTGTGTATAACAAACCTCAATCAGATTTTATGGAGTTTCACAAGAGAGCCCAGTTCTGGAACTGGGAAGTTCACCATTCCTGCAATCTGCAGGAGCAGCTATTCTGACCAAAGTAAGTTTGATATAGTATTGGCCATATGACAGTAGTGATCTCAGCAAAACAGCTGGAGCTAGCAGTAGAAATAGATCAGAGGGTCTATTGATAATAGAGGCTGTTGCACTAAGAAATAGTCATATGAAATAAACAGAAATGTCATTTGAATCACTTGGGAAATGAATAGAGTTAATGTGTGAACTTAGGACCCCTTTAGATGATGATATCTTGTTTACTGGGGATAAAGATGTTTAAGACGATACCTTCTTAATAAGTGCAGTTCATATTTGTTTAACGCTTAAGTTGAAAGATATGAGACCAAAACATTCTGGGAAAAAATAAAAAAAGGAAAAAATTAGATTCAAGAGCAGAAAACATGATAAAGAGGAGATAGATTCCATTTTAACATTCTAGAAAATCCAATATTTTAACTTTAAAACTCAGCAAGTCAGAGAGTCTTCACCCTCTAGTGGTATGCTTCCCCTCCCCTCTACAGCTGGATGCTTAACTATTGTGTTTAAAGTGTCTAAAAGAGATGTCTTGGGATCTCAGGTTTGATCTTTCTCAAATGAAAATTTTGTGATGTTTTCAGATGATTTTCCAAGTTTGTATGCAGGTTTTGGAAGAAAACTTTGGAAAAGAAGAATTTATTTTCAGTTATTTTAATTCTTGCCTAATAGATTGTTAAGCTACTTTCTTAACATGAAAGGTTTTCCATTTTAGAGAAGTTCCTTGCCTTTTATTTCCCAAGGCTGCATGACCAAGAGTTATCATGCTAACAGATGTGGCTCATTGTGAGAACATAGAGATGTTGTTGGGTTCACTTGGCTACAGAAGAGCCTCTGAAGCTGAAGTTAAAATGTGGTAAGGAGTTATTTTGGAATCGTTCTTTACTTGGGACCAAATATTTCAAGATAACATTTTTTCCATTTTTTTCTAACAATATATTTCTGAAGATGTAGATCAGTTACAAGAAAGGAGTCAATGCACTGAATATTAACACACAATGTATTAATGGTATTGTCTTAGGCTATATTTATTTGGAAGGTCAATTCATTACTAGTTGAAATGCTGATATGTAAATATTGAGCAAGAGGCTTCAAGGGTAATACTATAATTTCTGATTAATAACAGTGTTACTAATGTGCTTTAATTAACTACAATGTGTGGTTCCTATAGCTCGAAGGTCTGACTTCTAAGCAAATTATCATCAGTAAAGTCCAAGGCAGTGCCAGATATAAATTTAATTCATTAAAATGCTACACTTAATGAGAAAAAGGTTATTCTACAGAATTCAGACTGAGTGCACATATTAGCTTTTCAACTGACAAACCTTTTCTAATCTTGCAATAATTTTTTAATATTAAGTTCTCTGCATGGCATTCCTCCTCACTGTTATTTCAATGAAATGAAAATGCAGGGATGAATCAGAAGTAAATCAGAAACACAAGTGTGGTTCTCCCTCTTCTTCTAGAGGGCCTCTAGAAACCCTTCTTGAAAGTAGTAATACATGTGGCGAGAAGGAGGAGGAGATAATACTGTACTCCCATTGTTTATGGATCACCCAGGGACCCTCTAACAGAGATAGGATTTGCAGGACAGAAGAGTGTTAAGGGAAAACACAGAGCTACTGGACTTTTGCCAGCCTGATTATAGGCTTGATACTGTTTTGAAAGCTTGACGTGTAGAAGGAGCCTGGCCCTGCAGTCCCTGACACCACCACAGTTCTATAGTAATATGATGCCATGAAGAAGATTAATGTCTGCAGATCAACTTGTGTGTTTAGCAAATGCTATGCATGGAGTGCTCAGCAAATGCACCTCCACCCAGTGATACAGCTCCAGGAGACATCTAGTCTGTTCTGGCCCAGTTGGATTTTTATTATTCATGTATGTTTTCTAATACATGAGGTAATTGGATCAGTAAAATGGCCAGAGAATGAGGTACACAGTCCCTTTTCCAACTACAGATGGAAAAATCCCTTCTTGGTTTTGGAATAAATTTGCGTATCAAGAAGCAAAGGAGCCCAGAAATGTTCTCAGGCTATGAACCAATTTGACTTTTGGGAGCAGAGACTGTCAATGCATATGAACACAACAACACCATCAAAACATTGCCTACCTTCCTATCCCTGGAATCCCTGTGTAGAGATTTAGGCTTAACCAATTGCTTCAAAGCCTCTTGCTGATTATAGGCAGACAGTAAGACAACTCAATAACAGAGAGCTGGGATCTGCCATAATGGATATTCAACCAGATGACCATCAGAACCAGGTGGCCAGACCTTGAACTGGGCAGCAGAAACAGGTCTTTAGCTCCTCAAACGTTCTGGATCCTGTTCACAATCACATAAGACCTAGATTGCTACTCATATGGCCTTCCTCATGTGCATTTTGGAGGAGACAAGGAGAAATCGTAATTCCTATGTAGCGATATAAATGTAAAAGTTCATGTAACTTGTAAACATACAGCATCTGCTTGATCTTCATGCTCAGCTCAGCCCTGGCATCCATGAGACTGGCTCTGAGGCATAGGAAACCAAGCAGCAGTAAAAGATAGACAGAGTAATGCTCTACCTTGCCTCCCTACCCAAGTGACTGCAAAATGAGAGCTTATTCTACTGTTTCCCTTGATACCTTAGTTGATACCCCTCTATTTGCTGCCTATCAATACTTAAGGGGTCTTATAAGAAAGATGGGAACTGACTTGCCAGCGGAGGCTGTTGTGATAGGACAAGGAGTAATGGTTTAAAACTAAAAGAGGGTAGACTTAAACTAAATGTAAGGAAGAATTTTCCTATGATGAAGATGAAAACACTAATGGGTTGTCCAGAGAAGTGGTAGATATTTCATCCCTGGAAATGTTCAGGGCCAGGCTGGACAGGGCTCTGAGCAACCTGATCAAGTTGAAGATGTCCCTGCTCATTGCAGAGACTTTGGAATAGATGACTTCTAAAGTTTCTTTCCAACCCAAACCAGTCTATGATTCCATGATTCTATTTCTCAGACATCCTTATGTCTGAGTGGTGCTTGGAAAATAGATGAAGTTTAACAAGATTACCTTTACATGAAATATTGATCCAATTGATGATGCATTTCACATTGGAAAACAGCTTCCTAACACTCCTACAGAACAAATGGTCGTATTTTGAAACTATATTTTGGTATCTACAGTTGCAATATTTACACCTCCGTGCATCACTTCTATTTCCAGTGGAAAATAAAGATATATTTCTGAAAATCTTACTGATATTGAAATATCTTGAAAAGCTTGGTTCTTCTGGGGCAACAAACATTATCCCTCTTTCCTCCACTACACAATTAGCAACTTTTAATGCCAGTAGTCGACAAGGAACACAACCTTGGAAACAGATAGCCTGCTTATTTTGCTGCTGCTTACCTCCTAGTTAGGTTAATTTGGCCCAGATGTCTTTTCAAGAACTCCTTTGAGAGGCACCTGTTCTCGTCTTCAAGCTGCAAGAGTTTTCTGAGAAAGACAAAAAGGCTGGGATAGGCTGTGAGTAAGGAGAGACTTAAGAAAAAAAGGATAATTTTAAAAAATATGTTTAAATTCCTGTTTTCTATAGCCCCTTGCTGGGTTAAGAGAAGGGCTAAGATTCATTGATGTTCCCTCAGTGATGTGCTCTTTCCTATGGTCACTTCCCCTTGCTATCTCAGAGTTCACCAAAGAAAACATACTCTCATATAGTGGACAGCTGCATGGAAAATACTCATTTTTGTGGGTATAAATTCATAAGTGAGGAACAGCAAGATAGGTGATGATAAAGCATGTATACAAGAGAGGATGTTTATGGAGGCAGTATGCTCAGATTACTTAAAACGAAAAGATTACTTGTAAGACAAAATTCAGATTGAGAAAAGGTGGTAGGCAAGGGAAAATGTGCCCCTGCATTACAGCATTCTCTCAATCCAAGCTGAGAACTGCAATAAATTAAGAACAAACCTTCCAAAAACCTTCATCAGACACTGAGCTGCATTTTTTAAATGATTGATAAACAATTACAAAGCTTCTGTCACACCTCTAGCACCATAACTCAATATGTGTGCCTAGCGTACTGTTTAAATCACTGGCTCATGTCAGGAAAAATAAATGTCTTGATTCTCATATGGCACTGAGTTTTCCTCCATTGCTTCATTTCTACCTGGAGTATTCTCCCTCAGCTGTTTGAACACTGGCTAACAAGCCCAGGAAATTTCTCACTTAGAAGGTAGAAAGGAATGGCTGGAAATCGCTGGGTGTGTGTTCTCAAGGGGCAACTTAATTGCTAATTCACAGGTGCCGAGTGCCCCAAGGAAACCCTGGCCACTGAAGTGAATTTAGAACCAGTCTCCTGCTGAAAATATTGACAGCTTCTTCCAGAGAAACATGCAAAGAAACATGACATTTTGGGACTAATATTTAGTGCTCAACAGCAGCTGGCAAATTGCTCTCATCTGATTTGGCTGGCTGCTTCATGTTGGAAATCAATAGTAGATTGGAGATAATTCACTCCACCTATTAGGTGCAATATAAAAAAATCCTCACCATCACTGAAGTCAGAGATTACATAAAACCCTCATTTGAATGTGGGTGCTATTTCAAAAGCCAAGTTACAGCCCAAACACTACATTTCTGTAATTCACATCTAGCTGCTAGCACGGCTAGATGCATCCACAGTCCTCCTGAATATTGTGAATAGAAAAGAGTAGGTTTCACAACCAAATTCTGCTCAAATAACCAAAGAAACTTTTTCTTCCACTCAGGAAGAAGAAAATCATACAGGGAAATTAAATTGTCCAAAGCTGATCTATTGAATACTTCATCAAGTTAAATCCCACTCTAAGCAGGAGGCTTGGAGTCAGGGCTGCAGTTTTTATCAATCTCCAGCTACTTTGCTATTTGATTGATTCCTAGATACTTTGTGCCAAAATAGTCAGGATTTGAGATTTGTGTTCACCCTTAATGCCACAATTGTCTTGGATACTACAAGGGGAGGGCTATGTCTGATTTATCTTGATCTTAATGCACTCACTGTGAATTCAGTCAATGAGATTAAAGCCAGCCCTGCTTAGCCCTTATACCTGTCTTTCTTTTCTCTATAGAACAATTTTCCTGCAGAAGCATCAAACTTACAAAGGTCTAAAACTTAGATAACAGTAACTCAGTCAAGTTATTAGGGACGTCAGACCCATTCATTTCAGGGAGCTTCAAGAAATCCTTCAGATCTTAGGAAAGTGAAAATGGTGAAAGGCCACTGTGGTGACCAAAGATCGGGATGGACAGCAAGAAAATGAGCTGGGGTGCTGAAAACTTTCAGTTAACTCAAGATTCAAACTGCACTTTTGTGGTGCAAAGATTTTATCGGTTGGAATAGCGTTATCTTGGGTTCTGTTTGCATTTCAATATAAAGTAGATGCAGACTGAGTCTTTTTCAGTGAGTCTGTATAATAGGTCATTTGTCTGTTTCCTTTCTCTTGGAGCCTCATATTTTTTCAAAGATAAGTGTATTAAATCTTTCCTGAAAAAATCAAAAGAGATATGGAAGTTGGGAATAGACCAAAGGCTTAAATGAAGCAGGCTGTCTTTTTTTTTTCACGTTCAATTGCCACAAAATATACTGGATGTTATTTGTGTCCTGACCTGTTATTAAACACATAGGATTGACACCTGCATTGGGTGAAATAATATGGATGTGCATTCAGTAAGTACAACTAACCAAACAAAAATGGCTAAATAAGCCATATGCTGCAGTAAAGAAGTCACCATAGTTCAGAGAATCTCCTACACATGCCATCAGCTGTTCATTCTGTTCTCTTGCAGTCTAGATTAAAATCAATTGAAAAGTAGCTTCAAAAGAACTTTTATCCTTTCACATGTTTTGATCAGTATTGGTGTTCTGAGTCTTAACTCTGTTGTCGAAGCTCATTGATTGCAGTCCTTCAGCTGGGAAATAAGGCAACCTCTAAAACACTGAATCTGCTTTATTTGGGCACTTATCTAATATTTTTACCTGCACATTTGCATTCTTCACACTGCTGCTTTTTAGAGGTCTCTTTTGGGTCTGAGCACGTCTTCAGAGTACAGCTTGTGTGCCTGAGCAGAGCCTTTGCGTACTTTGTGCATATTTTGGTAGAAACAATTAAAATGGATTTTCAAAATTAGTTTCAAATTATTTGTTTTCAGCATAAGAAACCATAAAATGGTTCTGTTCTGTTGGCTGAAAGAAGACAAAAACAAAGAATAACTGGAGTTTAAACTGGAAAACACACAGACTTGCAAGTACTTCCTATTTCTCAAGTGTAAGGAAAGGAAAAACATCTGGCAAGGTTGAAACAGATGAGAAAGGGCATCATCAAACTCAGTGAAGAGTCTCTAGATTCATTATCTTTTTACTATTTGTGTGTCACTAATATATGTAAAATGGCACTGTAACTGTCTGTCTTTTTATCAGAGTCTAATAAATTATTCAGAGGTGAGACGAATGCAGAGAAGACTGCCTTCAAAAATGTTCAATATCTTTATGATGCTTTGGATTAAAAAAAAATGCAGAGAAGGAAGTATGTAATGTAAAGGAAGTTGAAGGAGTGAAGGAGCAGAAGGGGTTGTACTTCATGGAACAATTTATCAGCTTCCAAAAACCCAGTCATAGACAGGCTCTGGAACTCTGGCATGAGTTGTATTCTTTTGTAGTTCATGTTGTTGAAGCTTGGCTGTGGATTTGACGGGTTTGCTCTGAAATTTGTGAAGCCTTCACTATCCCAATACATCAAATACTAGTGACAAAATTTTGCTTGTGTTCTGGAGTGGTAGTAGGGGAAGGTTTGACTCCAGCTTCTAAGCCTCTGGAAAACTGTGGATTTTGCTCTAGTGTTAATCTTCCCACTGTTATTGTGACAATAAATTAAGTAGCCCAGGCAGAAATCAGCTGCACACTCAATAACAGGTGATAGTCACAGCTCTAAAAAGACAGTGGCTTATTATTGAGATGATTCACAACAGCATATTCACACTTAGGTTATAAGCATTTTGACATGCACACCATCTGTTCCTGCATGCCTTGTCCACACTTGAGAAACTACTGTCATAATAAGAGTTTTAGGAATAATGGATGATTAAATGGGTTAAGAAAAACCTTTCAACAGTGTCAGTCAAAGCCATAAAGCCCCCCCAAAAAAGGCAGCTTTCAGGCCTCTTCATGCCTCAAAGATTTCAGGTTGGTACTCACAGTGGTTCTCTAATAATCCCACCTGTCAACATATTTGTTTCACTGGTTTTAGATCTCTGACAAAGTATCTTGTCTTAAACACAACTCTAAGAATGTTTTTAAAATTCAGCCAAGAAAGTAATTTTCATTTTTCAAGCCCCTTTGTCCCTTTCACAATTTCAGATCCTGAGGCCTTAGAGCTGCTAAAAAATCACAGGATTCAGTTGGGCAAGGGGAAAGTACCATAATATCCACCAGAGTCCAGTATCATTGAGTCTTACAGCATCGGGCAAGAATCACTACTGGTTGTTGTGTGTGTCTTCTAGAAATATCTCTCCAACAGATCTTGATAGTTTTAGACTTATAACTTAAATTCAACTGACATTTCCTAGGCAACTGTACTTTGGCAGCCCTGGAGTGCAAGCAAAAAACCCAAAACCACAAGCAAACACAAAAAAAATGCATTGAGGCAATGAAATTAATTTTTCTATTTTGTTTTTTTGTTTTGTTTTGAGGCGAGTAACAAGCAGCAAACATGAAAACATCCAATTTTTGAGATAACATCTGCTTGGAATTATGCCAGCCCTGATCAAATGGTCTACCTGTTACTTAAATGCATTCTCCTATCCCAGGAACAATACATTCCTTTTTTTTTTAGGTTTTTTTTTGCCTGTAGCGTGTGGCAATAAAAACAAATCAAGTCATCTCACTGTATGCCAAATCCAAAGAATGAATTGGTTTCTGTAATACACTCATATATCCACACATATTAAAAAAAAAAGAAAATCGTTGGCCCCATGACTTTTAAAGCTCTAGAGCATTTATTTTGTTCATTAAGGAGTCAGACTATAAAGGCATTCAAACTGTATTGTTAAAGAAATAAAAAGAAACAGTTGCTAACTGATGCATCTGTAAATGAAATTATTAAATAGACTGATGGTTAGATGACATACAGATTTTCAAAGTCATGGTAAAATGAACTGGCAACTCCCACCCACTGCGTAACCACACCTTCACTTGCAGTACAGACATAGACTGAGTTTCATATCCATACCTGTCAGTATTCTAAGGTCTACAATTCCAACACTACACAAAAGCACTAGGTACAACAGAAAAGAGCTGATGGAAGATTCCCAATATTAACAAATTCTGGTAGAGAACTTGAGTAACCATCTGAGTTGAGGCAATTAACAAAATTGGGAAGGAGTCAGAAATGAAGATTCTGTGATCTTCTGTGCAGAGACTGCTCTAGCTGATATCAAAATCAGAAATCAGTTTCTTTGAATGTCAATTTCCCTTCCTGGATTAGCTCAGGAGTAGGGGAAATGTAAAATGTAACATAATCTCCTCCACCCAGTTGCGCCAATGAGTAAATTAGGATCAGCCTGGCTCAGGCTGTGTTCAGACTGAGTATGGTAATTTTCAGCAGTCAGTATGTGTGGCACTGATACTTGGATATCAAGGAGCAAAGTGCCAAAAGGAAGCCTCTGAATAAGTCTCCAACCACAGTCAATCATGGCTGTGTCCAAAACAACTTTCTCAGTTTCATTGGGTGCTTCTGCAAAAGCTTCCAGCCTGTGATGTGTTTTGCCTTTTCCAAGCAGCTGGTTCAGAAGGTAAAGGATTGTTACAGTAGATGGCTAAAAAGAATTGTCATTTTTTTTGTCCGTGTTAAAATGAGAAGAGATCAAAAGCAGTCATAGCGCAAAGATAATTCTTTCAGTAACTACTTAATCCTGCAGTTTATTTCAATCTTCTCCACTTACTTATCCTAAAAATAAACCCTGCATTTTCTCTGAAAATTGTATTCTCAGCTTTGCTTATTCACTTTCCACTTGATCTAACCTCAGCTCTAACTTTGACTCCGGTCAAATATAATACTTAGTGTTTAGAAAGTGATTTTGGTTTGAAGTCTCAATCTGCTTTGCAAACATTAACAAACTTAGTCCATTCTATTTCCAAAAGACAAGTATTATTTTAGGACTTAAGAAAGTTACTTACAGAGCCTGGAAATGAAAATTGATGAAATCACTCCCAGGACAATTGATCTCTTAAACAAAAGAAAACCTAGTTTCGAGGGGTTTTTTGTTTGGGTTGTTGGTTTTCTAAAGGTATAAGACACATTGTGCTACAGAGGAGCAAAACTGAGCTAAATCACTTCTGCTGTTCTTGTAACTGAAGTGAGGCTGCATACAAGCGCTAATCAGAAAATGTTCAGTAGTATTTCACTGGGAAAATGCTGTCTTGTCTGTTCTAGAATGTTTTGATTTTGACTTCATTCTTCCTTTAAAAGAATTTTGCAGTGATTTGATGAAAATATTAGGTATTTCATATTGATTTTCTCACTTGGTTCTCTGCTGTCTTTTTTCATTTTTAGAGAAAAGTGAACATATTTAGAATAGATGTTACCTCAGAAAAATCAATTATTAAGATTTAGTAGTCAAACATCTGGTTTTAATACAGACCTTCTAACGTTTCAGTATTAATCTGCTTGGGAATTCTTCACTTCAAAATTTGTAATTTATGCAAAGCGGGAAAATATCATGGCAGAATTGGCATGTCCTTTAAAATACAAATTCTACTTTAGTGAAGACCATGTACTCATTTCATTTCAAGAGTCTTCTAGTCAGGTCCTATAATAAGCTTGTATGTGCTATGTCTGTCTTGATTCTAAACACATTTACACACTGTCTCCATTTCCAAACAGCGTCTGAATCACTTTGGTGGCGTCCCTAACACAAAAGGAGTAGAGACAGGATGGGAAGTGATGGAAGACAAAAATTAAAGTGTACATTTTTTATATTCCAAGTTAATGAAACAACTGACTTGTCTGCTCCAGACCAAGTAAGGATTTCCCAATGATATGTACTGGATGGTATGTGATCTTGAGGGAGAACCACTACAGAATGTAGTTCACATACAGCTATGACGTTTCCATTGGCGTATGCTAAAACTCTCTTAGCTGCTATAAAGAAAAAGTTTCTTTCTATGTATTTTTAAACTTTCAGTTCAGTTTCTTTCAAAATATGGATATAAACTTCTAATAGTATTAATTCTATAATAGAAATATTTCTACAGTTCCTGGATGACAGTGTTCGGTTTTATAGAGATTTGTCAAATGCACATGATTTTAGTAAAGTTAAAGTATATGCAATGAACCAACAGGTCTAACCCTAGTTTAGAGGTGCCAAAAAAATATTGAAATGGGGTCCCATCTGGCAAAACGTTCAATCTCCAAAACTTTTCCTACCTTAAGTGGGAGTTATGTTGGTTCATTCTCTTATAATTCCTACAAAACTGAAATCTTGATTACTGCATCAAAGACTGTGCCAAAATACAAATTCTTAAAAAGAAGGGCATTTACTTCGATTTTATATTGAATTATAATGGGTTGATTGGTACAGAAACAGCATAGCAGGTTTGCTCAGTCAAAAATAAGTGAAGGAACATCAGGGCACACTTGCTTAAAAAAGAAAATAGCTCAAGAATGTGACTAGAAAATATGAAAATAAACAGACATGTCAGCCAGTTGAGACATTTCTGGAAGCAAGTGGGTCAGACATCACCAAAACATATGGGAACAGTCTTAAGTGTGAGGTATTTATAATCAAAAGATGAGCTTCACAGTACCTCCCATGTTCACCAGGGATCACAGTGTGACTGGAACTGACACACTGATTTTTAACAGTTGCATGATGCAGAGTGCATCGAAATACAGCAGGTACAGATATGTGTGGGAAGACTGAATGCAAACCTAAATGGTGTGATTTTTTCACAAAGTGCTAAATACTCACAAATGTCCTGAGACTTGATAATGTTTAAAAACTTGGACCAGATAGTGAAGGCACCTGCTTTTACAGGCATAGGAGTGCATGCCAGTTCTCTAAAAATATCTCGAATGCTTCTGCTGACATATTTGGAATAGAAAAAATGCACGAGGTACACCCTTGCAGATACCTAAAAAGATTTGAGCATGAGAGTAAGTCAGAGATTTTTTGCCCAGCTCCACTTTTTCTACAGTCATACAGTCAACCTTCCCAGGGTTAATTCCCTTTTACATCAATGACTTTAAAGTCAGAACAGCCTTTTCTCATTTAAATTTTTATTCACTTTGGAATCATTGAAAAGCTAATTTTTAAAGGTCATGGTTTATCAGATTAGCATCATGTGCACACAGTCAGACATGAGGTATCCATAGAGGTAGCAAAACTTAGGAAAGGTGAAGATTTCTATTTTAATCTTGACCCTGACATGTCGTTAATCCCAGCTAGAGACCAGCTAATGCTCAGGTAGAGAGGAGCAGAAGCAATAAAAGTGCACAGTCTTGACAGAATTTATGGCCCAATGTAAGACTCATTTTAGTGCTGAAGCACTGTTTTTCCCAAATAAAGCAAAGTCTGGAAAAAAAAGCAAGCAAGCAAGCAAGCAAGAAGAATAAACCATGTTCATTTGCAGGTAGAAGACCACAAATAGAAGATTTGTATTCTGGGAGTAAAAAGGAATAGAAGAATTTCTAAACAATAAATAAGAAAACAACTTGACTATTTCCTTTTTGTGTTATTCTGTGACACTGAAACAGGCATATCCACTGAGCTCATCACCCTACAGGATGATTGGTAGCTTAAATGCCAATTTAGAATTTGAGAGCTTATACTGTCCATACAATTCCCTGTGCAAATATTCAGTGCTGCTCATAGTGCCCGTTGATATTTTGCAGGTTTTGTTCAGATATTGGGGCAGTGACGTGGATATCTGAGGGTGTCTTCTGGGTGACCTCTCTTTGGGAGCAATAAAGCATGGAATGGCAGCACACATTACCCACAGGTATGCCCAAGGTCTTTGGGAGCAGGTCACTAACACAGGCTGCAAGGAGAGGTGCTCCCCCTTGCAGGGTACAATGCTTTGGATGGTGGAGATAAACCACTGGTTTCTTTTTGCCTCCTGAGCTCTTGTGCACTCCCAAAATGCTATTCCTTGGCCTGTCGACAATGTTAATAGTATTTCCATATAATTAACAGAGGAAGATTACCTAAAGGTGAAAAACTTCCATTCAAGATCATTTTTAAGACTTTGCTTCTTTCTCTATGGGATCTTAGTATTAGCTTTCTCAGAGGCAATCTTAAGCTGAGTGCTTTGAGAGATATCCAGATAACTTCAGCCTCCAAAAGAAAAATTCCTTGGTATCAACACAGCATGAATAAAAGGTCTGGGGAAGAGGAGAAGCCCCATTAGAAGAGCTTGATTTTAATAAGAGGATGATGAAGTTAATTAAACTCAGTGTCCATGAGCAAAAAGAAGAAAAAAGAGCTTTGGGGTTTTTCCTTTAGTTTTGCTCCAGCTGTTCCTATCTCCAAGCCAAATACATGAGCCAAAATGATACAAGCTGGCAGCTTTTTTATAGCAAGGGGATCATCTATTAAATGGCTAGGTTGGTTTTGTTTTGCCATAATAAGATGGGGAGTATAGTTTCTAAGTTTTCAGCAGGAATTGAGCCAAAAGTTCTCACTGCTTTCTTAGCCCCTCTTCATTTTGCTGCCCATAAATTATACAACGAAATCCCTCTCCCTCAGAGCTACTCTCATGTCTGAGCTAGTCATCAGTTTCTTCTTTGCCTGTTCCAACTTGAAGCTTTCTAAGCACCTTGTGAGTTCTGTGCTTTCATTAATAAAGTGATTATGCTTTAAAAAAATTCACCCGTTTGTGTCCTAGAAAATAGGCCTTTGTGCATGCAAATTAGCTAATAATTGGCCAGGTTTTAAATAGATGCTAAGACCCAAAAATTAATGGGAACATAATAAATCTTTTACTATTTCACCTATCATTAATTCTTTCCAGGACACCCACTTTACAAAGATTCAGACCAGGTGCCTCAAAAGACAGGTACTGTCTGTATTCTGCACTGATCAGACTAGTGAGTTTGCACTTAGGCTCAAACTCTCCCAGGCATCCTCAGTGACTGTCTGTTGTGATTGTCAGGAGCTTGGCTTGTTTCTGAAATAAGTCCTTTGGAGAATTATCTCATGCTTGGTATCATTCCTGTGGGTAGTGTTGTTGTTCTCAAGAATTGAATTTATTACCCAGTGTGCAACAAGACAATAATTACACACTCAAGAGTGACACTGATTATTTATTTCAGAGTTGTGCAGTCCTGGGTGCTTGGTGATATTCCACAAATCAAGCATGCCAACTCTCAAAATTTTTACTATTTAGACACTTTAGGAATTAGTGCTCATTGGCTACAAATTACATAGATAGTTCTCTTATTAATTAGTATTCTCTCTTCTATTGGTTAATGATTCTCTCACTTCTCATGCTAATTAATCCACATGCTCAGTTTTTCTCTTCTTTTGGGTCAGGGGGTTTCTTGGATTGGTTGTCTGTGAGTGGGTAGTCACAATCTGCCCCTGCTGGAATTACCTTTTACCCAGTTGGAGCTGATTCCAGCACAATTGCTGAGTTTGCTTTATGAGTTTCTTCTTATCTTGCAAGTTCTGACAGATGTCGTTGCAACCTGTAAAATCTGCATTCTTTGTGTCCACAATCAGTGGGCATCCTTCTTCCCAAGCTTTCTTTACCTCTGCCTAGGTCCCAGATCATTGAAGCACATCCAGGCCTAAACCTCAACAAGGCAATACTGCCAACAAGCAATTTGCTTTTCTAACACATGCACATCACTTAGAGCTTGTTAGCTGCTATCTGTTTCACAGATTAAATCTCTGTTCTTGTTGATTACACAAAGATCAAATGTTACAGAACATCCTTTCTTAAGAAAATTTTACATATCCCAATTTTTGCAACAGTGTGAACACATCACAGATGCTTAGCTGACAGGTCAAGTAGCCATACATTATCCCTTTAACTAAATCATGACACAAACTGGTTGGCATTGTTTGGAAGTTTTAAATTACTCTATATTTAACATGTGGTTCTCCAAAGACCTGAGAAATCCTCGAAAAGGCTGAATGTACTGAGACTTACTCAACAGAAAGAGAATTTATATATTTACTTTTGTCCTGCATGCTCTTGGCCCCATAAACTGATTTGATGCTAAAAGAGATTCCTCACATCAGTAGATTTCCTGCTGTTTGACTTCAAAATGCATAAGGTCAAAATAAATCAGGTCTGTGGTCTGCCTGCTGTCTCTTTCTCTTAATGAATATTCCTCTCCACCTATGCTTTGTTTGACCAAGACAGTTTCATCTCAAGTTGGAAATAACAATCAACACCTCATTTTCCCACATTTGCCTTTCCTGCTGATTCACCTCATTCTGACACACTGAAATGTGAGGAGTTTCTAGTGCTAAAACACTGAGTTGTAGCCTCTAACAACTGCTGGGGGAAATGCTGCAGCTGGACTCTACTTTCAGATACCAACCATCCAACCAGAAGCTGTACAACAAACAAATTAATTAATCAGGATCTCTAAGGTTTGCACAGCGAGGGACCTAATTCAGTCTTAACCAGGATCATTCCCCAGGTTAGTAACAGGCAAGAAGAAAACCAGGAATTCCACTAAATTCTCTTCCTCTCCTAAGCTCCAGTAGAAGTCAACAAAATGGAAAATAAATCTCAGACTAAGGAGCTGGTTGGAGGAATCTAGAGGAATAAGTAGATTCTAAAAGGGTGGCAACAGAGAAAGGTAACTTCTTGTACCCCCAGGTGTAAATAACCTAGGTAGCAGATTAGTTTGCAGTCTGACACAGGAGATCGAGGCATTTTTTAATGCCTCTTTAAAAATCAGAGTTGCTTACAGTTGAAAGAAATGAATGATGATATTATGTAGGAAACTGAGAGATGACTTTAACCCCTATAAACTACACTGGTATTCATTAGGGTTCTGGGAAAGGAATGACTAGTCATCATGACAAAATGGCAAAAAGTCTGTGCACTAAGTTCTTCAAACATCTGGAGTTCTAACAAAAGCTGCTGAAAAAATGAAAAGTACTTCACACTGCTGAAACTATAAAAATAAATCAATCAAACCAACAAGAAACTGGGCAGTATCCTGAGAGTGCCTAAACAATAAGTTTTGACCAAGTTGAAGTGCTGGAAGACAAGGGTCTGAATAAGGAAGGAGTTCTTTCCACACAATCTTCACTTTGAGATTTTCCACAAACCTCCTAGTTACCCTGTGGTTTTGTTTCCACTTCTGTATGACCAAGAGATCAATGAGACATGGATTCTGGAAGGCTACATCTCTGAGAGGTAATGAAGAGAGTCTAAATAATAATACCTAATATTGGCAAAAGTGCAGCATTTCATCAAAAGCAAACTGACTTTCAGCCAAATCTTCACTTCACCTCACAAACTACAGAAATAAACATAAAGAGCATAAATAAACATAAATAACAATTAAAATCTGAGTTAGTTTCCTCTCATTCAGGACACTGCTGAAAACATGGCCAGTTCTGGAAAAGGAAAATAGAGAGGTTCTGGGTGCTTCTTAGAATTCCCTTTTTTTTTTTTTTTTTTTTTTTTTTTAGAATGTTAATGGAAGTTTGAGGCAGACAGCATAATGTGATAAGGAATCCCATTGTCCGGAATGCATTGGCTTCCACATCAATATTTATAATATATTACTAAGCCTATACCCTTGCTGATTTCACATCAATGCTCAACCTTTTCAATGATAAATTAATCATCCAGCTTGAAGTACTGCAAAGTATTCCAGGCAGTTTATAAATAACTCCTTCCATCAGATTCTCAGATCATACAATATCATCAGGCCCAGTACAGTCATGCCAACATTGGATTTGGTTTGTAACCCCTGCCTCAAGGAACAAACAGAGTCAATTCCATGATACAGCAAAAGATTGATCAAAGAGATCGGGACAGAGGAAGCTATAAACAACCAGATTATAAATAAGTGGATTGGTTGCTTTCAGTTTTCTGTCACAATTATTATTAATGATTCCTGAACCCTAACATTATGCCCATGGAGAGAATGTCACTCCATATCAATCTAATGTGCTACACAGCTAATATTGTTTGAGAACTAGTCCAAAAGCAGAGAGGAAATCCGTCATGACATAGCTTGCCGCTCTGTTATATGTTCTTATTTTGTCACCTGTATCAGAGAAATTGCAACTCTCCTTTTCCCCATATCCCCAGATTTATATAACCTTCTATCATAGTTTCAAATGTGCAGGGCTGCAAGATCAATTCATGATGCAAATCCATAATCACATTCATTTTTTGCAAGGTTGGCCTTGACCTATAACATATAAGGTAAATTCAGTTCACTGGAAGGAGGGAAGGAAGGAAGGAAGATAGTTTACGGTTACAGACGACTGTATGTACAATGAGAAAGGAGGTACAGTTCTACTTTTTTCCGTGGATTTCTTCCCTATGTTCAGCTGATGCAGCTGATGACAGTCACTGAAAACTGATGGCATCACCAGCATTTTTGAACATGTCCAAGTAAATAGTATTCAGTGATAAAATAAAAGTAATAACTAAGAGGAATGAAAGAGGCAGTTAATGTGTGCGATGAGGGAGCAGTGCCATCAACCTGAAGGCATTCAAGTTCCAGAAATGGAGAAGTAAACATGGAGTGGTTAAAACACTGACCCAGGAACAAGAGTAGGGCACATGAACACAGAGTAGATTATAAGGATTCAGTATAAGGTGTTCTTGCCATCCTTTACTTGTCATTGTCTCTTGTAGGATTGTCTTTCACTATCTGTTCACATCAGAGAGCCCCAAGCACAATGGTGTTCCTCTTGTAGCCTCTTAACGCCTATATAAATAGGAAGAGGCTTCAAGTCTTGTAGATATCCAAATGAGAAATATATCAGCAAAAGTTATAAGAAAAACCTGTCCTGACATGAATGTCTCCTGGAGAAAGAAATTAAGATGTCACTTTAGTATCTTTCATCAATGTCGAATTCCCTTGCACTAAATTCATAACTTACAATGTGTTGTTTCAAGACGTGTGAATAATGAGATGAAGATGTTAGATATAAATGGATGCCTAGTATTTATTTTTATCCTCAAAAAAACGTAATAATCATCTCTTTCAAAGATGAATTGGAATGACTGACCATCCATTGAGAAGACTGTAATTGATTCATGTAAAGAAAGATGTAGCGAGGGAAAGAATTCAACCCTGATGAAAGGAGGTAGAGCCTATCCAGCAAACATGGAACCAGCAGAAGAAACACAGGGTCAGACTATTTTTCAGATTATTCTGATGAAGCTTGTAACTCAACCCATAAATTTAAAAGATGCTGCACACCAATTATTTTGCTTTGATGAAGAAATTTGATTTTAGGAAGAAATTTTTTACTGAGAGCATGGTGAGACACAGGAACAGGTTGCCCAGAGAATTTGTAGATGCTCCTTCTCTGGAATTGTTCAAGGCTGGGTTGGGTGGGGCTTTGAGCAACCCTAGTCAAAGGTGTCCCTGTCCATGGCAGGGAGTTTGGAACTTTATGATCTTCCAGGTCGCTTCCAACCCAAACCATTCTATGATCTTATATTGCTTTTGAAATGAAGCATCTAAGTGATAAAGATGTAAACTCCATGCACTGATGGTTGCTGAAGGATTTAATCCATGTTTTAGTAATATTCCCACACCCTCTCCCACATAACTAAGTTGGACTTTGCACAGTAAAATCAATGGACATTTCTATCCTCTAATACTGACTTTCTTCTTGGAGTGAAGTATTTGGAGATATACCTATGGTTGACATTTCACTTTACAAACCTTTTTTTTCTTCTTTAAAAACAAGAGGTGTTTAAGTTTGTACTACTGGCCAAAGAAAAGGACAGGGCAAAACCACATAACAGAATACTTTATCTGGTCTGTCTATGAGTGTTGTCTCATAATCTTGATTTATAAAAATGTTGCAAAATCCATCAAAATCTTTGGAATTCAATTAGACTCCCCTCTGCCATATGTGAAGAGTCTTTCTGGTTAATGCTGTCCAATGGAAGGCATACTCCTTCTCCTCACTTCTTTGAGTGTTTGAGGGTTTTTTTTAATCCTTTGGCTAAATGTTATAGAGCTTTGTACCAGTGATGCCAAATGCCAGACTTTAAAAGCTCCAGAGCCAGCAGTGCAGAATGCACTGATTCAAGGCAGTTTCTTTTCAAATAATTATTAACTCTGAGCAAAAGTTAATAACAGGAATTGAAAGCTCTTTTTCATCTCCCCACCTCCCTATCTCTCACTATAATAACTGGCTGCATCAATTTCCAGGTACCATCTCTTGTATTTGACTAAACTATTATAAGATCTTTTAATCCTTTGGATATTTTAGCTCCCTCCCAAAGTTATTACAACATGCAAATACCAGACTGATTTTCCTGTTACACCACAACTTGCATTTCAGATCAACTGTCACCTGATCTCATGAGCTAATTAAAGGGTGTGAAATGAATAGATTATTTCCATTTATTATGAATTCCTATTCAATAATTCCTGACTGAGCTTGGGGTGACTGAAAACTGCTACAGCTTTGAAAGTTACCATGCTGTGTGCCATTTGAAGGTAAAGCCTCCAAGATCTTTCAAGGCAAAGTTTATAGGATTGAGCTGATTATATTTCATTTAAAAAATCCTTCATCCAGAACGTCCTCTGACAACACAGATGGGGAGACCTGCAGGAGCATCCTTACTGTCCTCCTGAACACACAAAGTATTATTTTTCCAAAATAAAGGTGTGAAAACAGAGGTCCTGAACCTACGATCTGGGAAATATTCCTGTATCCCATAGTCTAGATGTAAGCTGTCTAAGCCCGTTTGACATGTAATAGCAAACTCAGCAGTGAGTCATCAGCCAGTTTTGACAAAAAGCTCTAACCAGGATTGTATGGTTTGGAATAAGAAATAAAGGTCAGTGTTACTCCTGCTCCTCATATTTACATTAGAGTGTGTATGATACCTATACAGGGACAGCAAGATCATCAATGAGATGCAAAATCTGGCATGAAAGGCATAAATCCTCACCATTTGACCCAACAGAGCAAATCTACTAGATGCACTAAGAGAAGGCTTTTCTGATTCACTAGGCCAGCCTCTGGAAAACAAAAAATCCCGTGCACTGAACCAAGAAAAAAACCATGCAAGCTCTGCTGAGGCATTCACACTGGGCCCTGAACACACCCAGGTTTTGTGCCAAAGATTCAGATTTAATGTAGAATTAACCATGCCTGCTCTGAGGGACAAAATTTGGATCATCATGGTTCCTTCAGTGTTTAGAAGCTTTAGGAAATATTTGCTCTTCCTGGTCAGAGAAACATCCCACAGAAACTGTACATTCTGCCTTTCACAAGGTGGAAGAGCTGAGATTTTCAGAACTTACATGAAGAACAGCAGGTGCTCTGCTCCTGCATCATCCCTCAGCATTTTTGCCATCCTAGGACTGCATCTATTCTAAATCACAGATCACTGTTTTGGCAGAAGTAATGGATTGTGCCAGAATGCAGAGTTCCCCTGGAACCCGTGGAGTCCATTTGCAGAGATGCCAGTGAAGACACAGGAACAGGTAATTCGTGATCAACACAGGTGAGCCTCTGAGGATTTCTCTCCCCAAAACACCAGTGTTGACCACTTAATCAATTAAACAGAAAGAGCTAACACAGTGTCTTTTCTGAAGAAGTGAGAGAATGCAAAGCAGCTGTTACCTTCTTTCTCAAGCTGCACATCTGCTCTATTTAATCTGCTTGGAGAAACACACTTTGCTCTCTTGGTGGGTCTTATGATCTTATCACACACTGAGCTATAGCACCCTGGGCTATAACTTCCAAGTACTTCACAGGCAGGAACCCCTGCTTCAGCTATCAAACCTTTGTTTTTATTCCCATGGCACATATTTTTTGTTTGTAAAGTGAACACAGGATAAGATCTGACACTAATCCTACAAGTTAAGACTTGAATTTCATACTACATTTTGCCACTATTTTACCCTATGAGATTTATGCTCGTTCCTTAGCCCTTCTCATCACTACTCCTAAGTCAGCATCTGTGTCACAAAGCTGACAACAAGACTGCCCAGCACTCTAAGCCCACACAAAAAGACTATGAATAGCTAGGAAAATGACATTTTGAGTTCATTATATGTTGGTCAAAGCTATTTAGCTCCCACCATCTGTATCTATGACCAAGGACAGATTTAAACAGACATTAGCTGTTCTGTTTTCTAGTATAATTTAACTTACGACACATTAACATGTGCTCTACATGTGTGTGTCCCTTCCTTAGCATGAGTAATTCCATCAGTGACACAGAGAAAGTGAAGATGTCCACATGCAACTAACAACTTCTTATTTAAAAGTCACATGTATCTGATATTTTAGGAAGCCAACTGATTTTGAATCCTTATTGTGGAAAAGATGTATCTGTGTTTATTTATCACTGCCATACATAATGTGTTGCTTTTTAGTCTGAATCTTATTTATGCAAGCATGAAATCAGAGACACACATAAAGGAAGATTAGAAGTTCACATTTTAAGTTATCTGAAGGTCTTATTACAACCAATAAAAAGCCAGAAAACTGATAACTAAGAGCCGACACTCCATGTGTCACGATCTGTCAGGTTTTATTTTGTGTGTGTGTGTACACATGTATGGGAGTGTCACCTCTCGTTTCTGGGCTTCTTTAATGTTAGTTTTAAAATGGGACCCATATGCTGGAACAAAACTGAGAGACAAGAGCATAAACACAAACTGACAGTGTCCTTATAAACAAGAAAGGTAACACCAGCGGGCACCATTGGCTGTAATTTTTTTGACATGGTGCTGTGCATCTGTCTCCTGGGGTTACTTAACATGACCTTTTTAACCACAGTGCCAAAGGCTTTCTCTTGCACTTTCCCACTCTACTGGTACGATGCCTCCACCTTACCCCACTCTGGGTAACGTGCCTATCTCAAAATCTGTGTTGCAGACCACAGGAAACCACAGAGGATTTTCTGGCACACTGTGAGATAGAGACAGCATGGAAAATTCTTTATTACTTCCAGCAAAAATCTCAACCCAAGCGGCTCAGAATGCTTCGTAAATACTCAGATACACAAAAAATTAGGCATCATAGGAGGCTCTAAAAATAAAGGGATCATTTTGTGCAGGTCCACAGAGCTTCCATATTGATATAATTCCTCCCCCAAAAGAAGGCTATGGTCCACAGGGAAGATGGAGATCCTACCAGGGGTGAAGGAGCTGTGACAGCAGCAATAAATCCCTGCACTGCCTCCTCTGGCAAGAGGTCTTCCTTTCCAAGCAGTGTGAATGAGGGCTTACAAACACCATCCGTGGTAAAACAGACAGCGAACAACGTAGAAATTACTGCACAAGGATACCCTCAGTACCAAGGGTGATGCAGCCTCCTTGCACTGACCCTCTCTTTCGTGCCTTGTTAAGTACCTAAAGTCAGGGTGCCTGGAAATCTGTGCATAGGAAGAACTTAATTAAAGCATAGATTTCAGAGTGAATAAAGCAGAAGAGGATTAACAAACTTGAAGTGATTAAATGTCTCTGCTTATTCTTTCTTATTCTTTGCCCTGTCTGCTGATCTTTTTCTGATATTCTCAGGTTTAGAGTTGAAAACAAGGTGGGACTTAATTGTTCCACAAATGCTGTGCAGCAAAGAGCAGGCAAGGATTAATCTGCAAATTCAGCTTATGCTTTCCTTCTTCCTTTCCCTCCAAACACATGGATTCGAAACGCCATTGTGTTTCAATACAAAGTAATTTAATTTATTCTCTGTGGCCATCTCTAGGAGTCTTTCAGTCTTGCTTCTCTTTCACTTTTTGGTCTTCACTTGAATGATGTGGATTTGAAATGTTATTCTCCAGATAATTTAGTTTACATGTTGTTTTCTGCCCATGTTCTAACCTGTAGATCTTTTTTATTATAAAGGAGATCTGACTGGCATTTATAATATTTTCCAATGCATTTTCACACATTAATTACAAAGTGAGGGATTTCTTTTCACTTTTTCTAGGCAGCACAGAAGTGGCCTTGGAATTAGATACAATGAATGACACACAGGGGTATGACTTCAGGAAGCCAAAGGTGCCAGTAACAAAGATACTGTTTTCAGATAATGCTCCATCTATGTTTGTAAATATCTGTGTCTTCTTTCATTTTCTAAAAGCAGCATCCACTTTACAAAGGGCGCTGTGAATCTTTAAATGTGTTTATGTTCATTCATGTCAGCATTCTTCACAAAGTGTTTAAAATCTTTTCATCCTTCTCACAGCTTTCCAGAAGTCTGGCCCAGGATACCTGGAAATGATCAGTATTTTTTGGATCCTGAACCCCAGGGACTGCTTAATGCCATGGCAATTGTCTTACAGTCCATCTGATAGCCTTACTCATTCATTGTGCTATGGGAAGGAAGAAAGTAAGTACCTGAAGTCCTGCCAGAGGACCTAAGAAATCTATCTCTGGGTCTTACGATGTTATAGTGGCATGAGCAACATCCAGAGAAAGAGATGCAGGTAATCTCTGTGAAGGGGACATAGTCACTTTAGCAGCTACTTGATAAATATGGAGCTTGGGTGTAAAGGATGCATAAATGACTAATATATATAAACATCTTCAAAACTGCAAAACTAGCTCTTCAGCATGGGTTTCCACTGTTACCTATAGGTAAATAACCAGCCACCCAAATAAATAAATAAATAAATAAATAAATAAACCAATACAAAAGAGACTTACAGAATAAAATCTACTCTTGACTAAAAAGAAGGGGATAAATATATCTTTATGTGTGCTTTTCAGGATTGCAAAAGGTAATTGAAAAACAAATCTATAGAACTTTTAAATAATTTAAAGATTGAAGTGGCTGAGTGATTTCAGTAATGTATTTTCAATTTCCCTTTCTCTGTTTGGGCATTATCTGTGAGGAAATCACTATTTTCTTGAGTATGTTGTTCATTTAAAATTACTGCTCCTTTATGTTCCTTGCATGTATCCCACATCATGTATTTGTTCTTGAGCTGAATGAATACCAATGTTGGAAACAAAACTGATCTCATTAATGTTTATTTAACTAATACTGTCTTCAGAAATATTCCATCTTCTCAGCTACATATTTTTAAGAGGAAAACAATTCCAAATGGACTAGCTGATCAAACTCACTTGAAATATTATTTTATTTTACTGGAATTCACTTCTTTTTTCAGAGTTTTCAAAAGTATTTTTTATTGCGCTAAAAGAAATAAGCAGTGCAACTTTTATTATTTCACAGGTGAAACTTTGATGTTAACTTATGACACTGAAATTGGCATCATTCGGTGATATTGAGTGCTTGTTAGTCTAACATATACTCTGTACTGTAGTGTGTCCTATACTTCAAGACAGTTACAAGCGATGCCCATACAACTTTGTGAAGATCCCTGAAATCATCTCAGGTAGGTTATACAACCAGTCAGGGTGAATTATTGTTTCTTTACCCCCTCTCTAATCCAGGAATAGAAATGTGATTGCAGCAGGGTGGCTTATTTCTTTCAGTTCAACCCTTTTAGCATCCTCCTTGCTAACTGTGCCTTGTTGTTTCATCATTGTCTGTGGTACTTTTATGCTGCATAAAGCTGGTCTGAGTGGTACTTTAAATCAAGTGGCCTCTCTATGCTGTGACAGAGCTGTGGCTGAGAATTCTCATTTGTGAAAATCTTTCAGAGTGTGTCTCTGTTCATGCCTGAAACAAAAATAAATCCTTTCATAAATGAGTGGTTATTGTTAACTTTTTAAAAACAGGGCAGTTGCAGAAAAGTTTCTAGTTCCAAACAGAAAGCTTCAGGTCTGATGTAAGAAGAGTGGCCAAAATGTCCAGACATGGGTCACTTAGTAGTTAACACACTCTGATGAGGATGAGACCAGTTCCAGATCTTCTTTCAGATTAAAAGCAACACTAAATCTAGCTAATATTTGAAACTGAGTCCCTGGTATCTTATATTTTTAGCTGCCAGATGCAGAGCAGGAAATTCAGCTTTTAATTAGACTTATTTGATTGAAATTTATTCAAGAGAAAGCAGAATATGAGGCCAACCAGACCCTCTACTCAAGCAGAGTACCCAGGAACTACGGTATTGCAGTTTCCATTCCCTAATTAAGAAAGATATATGGCATTTTCTAAAAGGTTCTGGAGGAGTCACATGTTTGGGAGCTCTGTAAAACACAGACAGAATCTACTTGTTGTTTTCAGAGTGATGGATCTGGATCAGACGGAATGAAAATTCATTATTTTCAGAGAAAATTTTCATTTCTCTTTTTTTTGCTTATTCTTTTTATGTCCTAAAACAGGGCAAAAGATCTTGTTATTTGGCTTCACAGTGGAAATGCAACTTCAGAAATAGCTGAGAAGGGAAGAAAACTTACACTGTAGGTCACTCTGTGGGTCTTCTTTTACTGAAAACAAAAGCAGAAAGCTCAAAAGGAATGTGTTTACCCTTTTGGCACTAGTATAATGTGTGCTTTGGGGCTAGAAGAACACTGTCTTCTTTCAGAGATCAGTTTTGAGTTCTGGTGTAAGACATCCAAATTACCAAAGGATGAATTAATGATTGGATTTTGGTTTTTTGTTTTCTTCTGTTTTGTTTTTTCTCTTAAGTGAATAGTAATGTGGATGTGTTCAAAGCAAAATTCTACTTTCTCCTCATTGCTTTAATACTTCTCCCTCTGCTGGCCCTCTCTCAGCTTTCTTCTCTTTTATTCTGCGATCACCAGCCATTGAAAGAGCTGCTTTCTGTCTGGGGGCAACTGTTCAAAGCATCAACTTCTCTGCACAGCTGTGTGGTCAGAGCTGCAAGATGGTTCATAAATCCCCAAAGCAGATACAAGCTCTAGTACAAAGTTCTGTGAAAAATAGCATGTGGCAGAGCAGTCCCAGGAAGGTACAAATAGGACCCAGAGGATCTGCAGCATAGCAAGTTCAAGTAAGAAAGGTCATTCTGATTCAAGCAAGATGCATAAACCTCTCCCACAAAGCAAAAAGCCACGCTTTTGAGTCTCCTGGGGTTTCATGATTTGACTGGAGTTTCATGATGATTTGACTGGTGATGGTCAGAAATGTTTCAAAAAAATCAACTTCAGTCAGAAAAATGACAGTCCATTGAAAGTGAAGTGTACTGAAAGTGAAGTGTCCTGCAGAAATGTGCCAAGTTGAACAACTCTACCAGCAAAACTCCCCAGCTCTCTGCCACTCCACTCATCCACCCAGCTGCTGAGATGCTCCCTGAAGGACTGCAGCACAGCTCAGATGTCCAAGGCTTTTAAACTTCTAGGATATCTGCCTCCCAGAACTGCTGCACACCTTTTATGCTCAGGAAATATGTTTTCATCAGCAGTGAGATGAGTTTATTGTACAGGGTTGCCAGTCTTGCTGCCACTGTGTTCAGAGCCCTGGGCATGGGCTCCTGGTCACCCTGCAAGCCACCATACAGAACAAAGTACAAGGAACTCTGTGTTTCCATTCTTCAGCCTGGCTACTGGCCAGGCACTAGTTGCCTCACATGGCCCTGGCTATGTGACCACTGCAGCATGGGGAGATAATTACTCTGAAGGTAACAACAGTCATCCACCCCTGTAACTTCATGGCTGAGCACCATGAAGTTGGTCAGAAAAAAGCCCCACTTTGAGTCAGTAGGTTTCAAGAATTTGGAGAAGCAGATTGTTTTTTAGGAATATCAATTTACAGCATTTCTGAAATTGTGTACTCTGGAATTTCATTTTGACATACATCTTTAAATTTTGGTCTCTCTTTCTGAAGATGAAAATGTTTCAGACAATGCAAAATTTGTTAAGAACAGGAATGTAGTTTTCTGTCCTACTGTAGTAATTTTTTTCTAAAGGGATAACTCCATAGGTTGTAGAAATAATGAGTTACTTTGCTGCCCTATTGCTACATCCCAGCCCAGTGCCAGTTGCTAAGAGAATAAAGACTCCTATCATCCTTAAAAGAATGAATGAATGCAAATAAATACTTTTTCTACAAACAGAGGACCTTGTTCTTTTCCCATTACATCAGTGAGATTGTCCTCAGCCATTGACTACACAAGATGAAGACATGACTTGCATCCGCACCCAGAGAAATACAATGGTGATAACAGGAATTTCAAGAAGGAAAAAGTGTTAGCTGTTACTCATAAAATCTATTATCTACTTGAACAAGCCTCATGCAGAAAATGTTGAAAATGGACAGAAAACATGATCTTCAACCCTGACACAGATCACTTACCCTCCTTAAAACTGCATGCTTCATAGTAGCCTCTGCATCATACATCTTTCCAATGGGATGGCAAGACAAAGAGCAGCCCAGTGTTCACAGGAAGTCTTTTAGAATTATTTGGGAAGTGTCTGAACTAAACCAAGCACATGGAGAGATTCTGGTTCCATTTCTGGCTATATTGCATTATTTTACTTTACTTTTGTAAGTACTAATCCTTGAGCAAAAGGCATACTGGTTCTACAACCATGCACTTATATCCCCACTGAATCTCCTTTCTTCCCCCACCAATAGTCAATCCCCAAAGCCTGAGTCATTCACTGAGTCTGAATTTCAGATTTAGGTTTCAGGACACGGAATAGTGTGTGATCCATTTACAAGTACTGAGGGAGTGCAGTGCAGGTATTGGTTATCTATTATGATTCTCTAACATTATGCTGGATTTAAATTATGGACAGAGAAATGAGCTTGGCTGAAATAAGATTTCTCGCTTTTTCCTTTGATCTTTTTCTTAGCCAGCAAAGCTCTGCTCCCCAAATTACTTTGTACTAAGTTACTTTGCATTAGCTGTTTCCCCCACAGTCTTTCATTGCACTCAAGTTGAGCACAGTCTCAATATTTTCAGGTTTAATTTGCAAATATACAGGGAGAAACTCTGCTGGGAAGAGCTGCATTAGGCTAAACATGCATAAAAAACCCAGATGAAAATAATCTGTCAAAAAACGCTTAAAACATCACTGACATTTTTGTCAACATTTTGAATTGCTGTCTCCAGAAAGAATTACATCTTTCCAGAAGATATGATTTTTTTTTACCAGATAAACATCTGACATTTGGAGTAGCTAAATTTAAGTACACCATCTACACAGTATCTGTAGAGAGATTCTTTCTATCCCTGGAACCTCTTCAGACCTACAGTGTGGTTCTGAATGCCACAGCTTGGATGTCCACTCACCTAAATACTCTCACCATCATTATTCACCATTTTAAAACTGATAGACAACATCTCTGCTTCATACCTAGGCACATTATTATTATTATTATTATTATTATTATTATTATTATTATTACTATTTGAAACTTGGAACCTTCCCAATTTTGTCACTTGTGAGACATGTTAAAGGATATTGCAATAGTTATTCATTGATAACTACCATTCAAAGTTCAACAGAAACAAAGCCCATTATGGCAATGTGTAGGAAACACAGCCTCTGCCTATGAGTACAGTCTGAATGAGAGTGACAAACTGAATCAGAAACTTCAGTTGTGAATTCCGTACATGAAAACGTCTGTGGAATAAAGCAAGCAGCTCCTTCCCACAAACAGAATGCAAATATTTCACCAGCAATTCAGGGGGATATTTAAATAAAGTTTACATTGCTACAGAGCAGTAAACATGATGGTGAGATAAGTATTAAGTGTATGGTCTTAATGCCAGCAGTTTCAATATTTATTTGTTTTTCATATGGTCACACAGTAGAACACCATTTAATTTCTTCTTCTACCTTGTCACTAGAAGTGAAGGTGTCCCAGTGGAATTGACCTGTTTGGTCAGGTGGCAAAATATTAATTAGTTTTCAGAAAAGATTAATCCATTGAATTCTAAGCAAATGAACTTATAGCAGGGAGCTGAAAAAGCTCACTGTGGTATGCTTTGAATTAGCAAGCCATGTCTTTGGAAAACACCACAAAATAACTATTTCCTGGGTGAACTGTTCCATGTGTGCCCTGGTAGTCAAAAGCTTAAAACACAAGAATGAATCATAGGGAGAAAAGAATGAAATGTTACTGTTTTGTTGTGATTTCAGCAGAATCCACATTTGTACAGCTAATTTTAACCAAAATCTAATCCAACAGTTTTCCTGAACTATTAGTCTCTGTCACAGTGATGTTTCTATTGACCATAGCTTAAAAGAAATTAATGCAAATCTGACTTAGAGGAAGGGGCTACAAGGATGAAATGAATACAAAAAGAATAAAAGTTGATAAGAATGAATGTAACTCAGATAGATACTAGCAATTACAGAAAAATGATAGGGGGAGGAAAAGGATATCAAGGGAATAATTTCTAGACGGAGAAATTTAGCAGATCAGAAAGAGCTTTTAACAACAAAAAGAACATCAATGTAGCCCTGGCTTATTCCTACCCAATAAAAGTAGGACCACTGATAAAAAGATGAAAGGGACATATCAATAGATATTTCTCTATCCTCTGCTTGGAAAAAACAGATAATGTATTCTGTTCTCAGCACCTGGTGGTCCTTCAATACCTTCCTTTCTCCCAGCAATGCAAGAGGATATAGAGAGCTACTACTACTAAATATATTTAAATCAGCACACCTCTATAATTGTTATGCACAGGATTTGAAAATTAAGAAGTTTTCTCTTTGTTGATTTTTAATGAATCCTGGGAAACTGGCAGATTTAGAGAGGGTATTTAAACAAAATGATACATTTTGTTCATCAGAACTTACAGCATTTTAAAAGCTCATAAGCACAGTACATAAGATGTATTTCAATTTGATTTCAAAAGGTATGATATGACATTGAACTTTTGAAATCAAATTACTGCTATAAAATATCAAGGAAGCATCCACTACAGTAATTAAGAATTGGCTAACTTTCTTGTAGATAACTGGGAGAGACGTTTAAGAAATAAATGGCGGCAAAATCTTATGAAGTATTTAAGGTTAAGAAATTCTAAGGTTAAGAAATTACCATAGGGTTTTGCATGAAAACAGATGATCAAACAGGGAGTTAAAATTTCAAAACATCTGGGAAATAAACAATTAATTCTAGAAATCCACAAGGCCTCTTACAGGCAGAAGATGAGGTGAAATAATCATAATATCCTTTCAGGTCTTGTAATTTATTTATCTATTAATTAGGCCCATGTAAGTGGGGATTTGATTGCTCCAAGGTACTGAGCTGAAAGCTTAATTTACCTGGTCTGCATGGACTTATTGTACCAGCTGTACATGAAATTGCACTTTGAGTTTTAAATATATGTTAGTGACCCAGCAGTCAGGTCAGCAAAAGGCTGAAGTAATAAAACAGCTCTGATGCAGACACTTTTGCAGGTATGAGTCAGAATTTATGCCAGCTGAGCATCTGCCACTCAGTTCAAGCCTGTATTGGCCAATATCTTCTGTTGTCATTAATATGACAGAGGTTGTAACATAATAAAGAATGGCTTCTGCAAGTCTGAAGTGCTCTCTAATGTTTGTCTAAGTCTTTTGGACCGCGTCATAGCCCCAGTGTGGCTGCAGAAAGTAGTGATGATCTTCGAAATGGTTATATTCATTAAAACATCATCAGTTTAGCAGCAATGGCTCAAATATGTATGATGGCACTGGGAATACATATTTAATCTAACCATTCAGTAAGAAGGGAAGAAACAAGGGGTAAGGTTTTTCTTCTGGAGGATAAAGAACACGGAGAATAATTCAACATTTGTTTTACTATTTCTTAAATAACTAGTTAGCATTTATATTACTATTTGTGACCATCTAATCTCCAAGGGCTACTCAGTCCTCTTTTTTTTCATGCCAGAGTAAGAAATGGCTCCCACTGCTCCTTTAAACTAAGATTATTTTAGTAAAAAAACCAAGTGATAGAAAATGTTCAGTCTCCCATTGTCTTGGCTGTGTCTGTTTTTCTCATTGAGTCTCTACAAAAGCTTTAAAAAAAGTCAGGTAAACAGTTAATAGCTGATAAAAATACACAATAGAGATTTCTCTTCTATACTTTCTCTTCTCCTTGACATTTTCTTCTTTTCTCTCTCCAAAAAATGAAATACAGACTAATTTACCTCATGAAATGCCATGTGATTGTTCATACAGCTAAATCTACTCAAGGCTGAAAGCAACCAAAAATAAAATCTTAATGACTGCTTTTCCTACCAAAAACATGTTTGTCTCGCTTTCAGATTGACACAGAGCTACAGGTAATGCTTGCCTGTCCATGATGGTGATGTTAGCAAGGATGACCAGGTAGAGAGTGCCTGGATGGCAGGAACCTGGCTGTGCTTTTAAGTTTTCTTGCTTTGGAGAAGGAATCCAATCTACAGAGAAGATGGCTTTCAGCAGTCCTTTTTCTGGGAAAAGTGGAGTAAAGTAGACTCAAGACTTGTCCGTCTTTGAGTTTTTCCCATTAGACCTCACCTCTGACCTGGGTTCTTTCTGGAAGAAAAGGTTAAGCCCCAACTTCTCTTCATGAGATTCCTAAGTCTTCAGTTTGTCCTTGGGGTGCAGAGGAAAGCTGCAAGTCACTTCCTTTTCCTCTTGAAGCAAAGCAGCTGGCTGTATCATTCCTGGCCCAGATCCATGTGTTTACAAGTAAAGTAAGGCAGTATCTCCTCCAGATGCAGCACCTCAAACTGAGCACAGACCTCCCATCAAACATTCACTGGTGCATACTGTGGCTATTGCTTCTTCTTCAGCTCATTTTATCTGAGAGGGGTTCACTCCATCACTGCCCCTTGCACAAGGATGAATTTGCCCTTGCACTCTAGTAAAATCATGGTTCTTTTTTCTGTGGTCCTTCTGCAAAGATTTATCATTCTATAGTTTACCCTTGTCCTGCAACTGTGATAAAAACAGATGAAAATAAAAAGGAAAATATTCCAATTGTATAGAAAAGATCAAGAAGGTTTTAACCACAATCAGTTTGTTGACTATAAACAGTATGTTAAAATGTGTAGAATTTAGCCTACTTCTCATTTTTAGTCCTAGTTTCTATGTTTTAAATTCACAGACATATCTTAATTTGGTATTAAAAATTTATTTGAAGAATGTGAACACAAAATTTTGTTTTGAGGTTAACACTACTCTATTAAAAAAATAAAATTCCTGGCCAGATTTAAATTTTTCAAGTTTTCCAAATTGAAATAAGGAAGCACACAGTCCAGATTCTCCTTGGATAATCCTATGACTTTTCTTCCCTCTTGCATGTGGATTTATTATCCTGTGGAAGTGACTTTTATAGGATGGTAGTATTATTGCTTTGATTTAGATTCTTTGCAAATACCACAGTCTATTAAAAGCATCAGTTCATCAAAGTCCACAGTATTAATTTACCAGGAATATCCCCACAGGATTTTTAAAAATAATTTTGTATTATGAAATCATGCTTCAAACTGAGCTAACAGAAATCTAATTATAAATGGGAGCATAGTGCTAATTAAACCACCCACTCCAGCATTAAGGCCCACTTGGGGGTATTCACATTGGTAAATTGCCAATTTAAGCTAAATTGCAGGATATAATATCCAAGTATTTGCAAGCCCTACCTTTCTGCTACGTCCTCTCCTTTGGTCTGCTCCATAATAATAAAGCATAGAAGACAAGAAATCCAAGTAATTTTCAATCATTGAAATATTTTTCTGAGAATAACCATAGCTACTGGTGTACCAAGGGTCAATCCAAAATATGAAAGTTCCCAAGCCTGGCTCCACATGGTTAAATGCAACCTGGCATGCTCCCTAACATGCCTGGCCTGCCCCAGATCATCTTGTCTGCCCCAAGACATACAAAGCAATTGTGTCCTAGTCCATGCTGAGACCTCTGTCATTTTCCAGCAGAGGGTCTCATTTCAGGAGAAAGGGGTCCTCAGCACTCAGTGGTCCCAGGCACAATACTGATGTGGCTCATGTAGCTTCTCAGCCTTGAGTCTTCAAGATAGAGGGTAGGTTCTGCAGCAGAACAGCCATAGCAAACCTCTGGTCAATCCTGTTGGATCTACAGTCTCTGATAGCACAAAAGGCAAGTGCCACCCAGGCCAGGCAGACTTGATCTTCTTTTCTGTCCTTTAGACTGAAGGTCTCCTAGGAAACAAGCAACTTGTGTATGATAAAATCACCTGCTCTGCTCTGATATTTTGTTTGGAGGGAAAGCATAAAATGAATTCTCAGAGAATTCATTTTAATGAGAAGGGAGATGATTTGATTCCCAGTAAGCCAATACTCATCTGAGAGGTACCAAGAAAGTGACCTGACCTACCCAAGGACTTGATTTCAGAGCAAGGATAGTGGTGCAAATCTTTTGCTCTGAGAAAGTTAACTAGGTCACAGATGCCTTACCTCTCTGACTAGGCAGAGAGAAGGATGGATGGAGAAGAGTCATGGCAATCAGTCTTTAGCTGGTAGTGACAGCCTGAGTACTAGGAGAAAATAAGAATAAAATGAGAAATCTTAATAGATTTTGTCTAGGGCTATATATGCATTATATCTCTTATCTTTCCAATACCTACTTATTGCACCAAATTTGGCTTCTTGGTAACTCCTTGGTGTTACTGTCAAACTCTGACAGGATTTTCATCTCTTCAGTGGACAGATCCATATTCTGGGACCTTTTCGACCCGTTAGCAACGTTTCCTTCCAAAAATGCATGTTTTAAAAGGTTTGTTAGTGATGTATCAGTACACAGCACTGTGATTCCATACAATAACTTACCAAATAAATGGTGTTAAGCTTGTTTATGGTTTGGCTGACAAATCCCTGAAGACAGCCTAGGGAAGGAAGTAGCACTAGCACTTGCAGGTAGAAGGGTCCAACACAGAGAGAGCAGTGGAACACTGCCTAATGCACCAGGGCTCTAAGCCAGCAAGGGAAAGGCTGTGACTGATTACTTGTCATTAAAACACCAAAGTGTTGACCAAAGCAAACATATTTCCTCAACAGGAAAAATAACCCTGTATAAGAAGAAGGAAGTTTCTTCTATATATAATATGATTCTTTTATTTTCTATTAGGTGTGGTAGTCATCAATTTTTCCTATGTATTTGTACACCCTTTGTATCTCCTATACCATTCTATGTTATTAACTGCCATAATTCATATTAGATTTTTGTCTTCCACAGAAAAAATCCAATTTCTTCTTTGGGAAGTTATATTGTTTTGAAAGATGCTATGCTTTCATGTGCCTGCAATGAAAATCTTGGGTGGAGGCATGAAGTAAAAATAGGCATTAAGCAAAAATAGGGATGTCTGGACATATCTCAAAAAATTAGATTTGCTTGATGCTGAGACCCAGTTTCTCACTGTGAACTTTGACAGTCAAGACTGTAATTTGTTATCCTGAACATTTGCCCCAAGCTTTATCAGTGTCTTGGAGGAAGTGAGGGGGATAACAGTCATGGGATTTTTAAGTGACATAAGGTTGGTGGGAACAGTTTAAATGAATGAGAGCAGGACTTCCATTCAGAGGGACATAGAGAGTCTGGAGGAATGGCCACACAGGAAATTCAGTAAGGACAAATGCAAAGTCTTGCAGCAGGGAAGGAAAGACACCTGTAGCGGTACAGGCTAGGGACTGACAGGCTGGGGATCAGCTCTGCTGATCAGGGTATTCAGACAGAGAATGAGTTGGGTAGGAGCCTGCAGTGTGCCTTGGCAGCAAAGAAGGTCAATAGGACCCTGGGCTGTATTAACAGCACAGCCAGGGGGTTGAGGATGCAAATTTTTTTCCTTACTTGTCAAAATATTGTATCTATGCTACTGCATCAAACTTTCGGCCCCCAATACAGGAGAGATACCAAGAAACTAAAGGAAGTTCACTGGGGCCACCAAGAGGTTCAGGAGTGGGAGTGGTCATCCTGTTAGGAGACACTCAAGTGGGGGCACTTGTTCAGTGTGCAGAAGAGAAGACTTTGTGGGCAGGTGGCAGCAGCCCCCTATTACCTATGAGCAGGAGATATCAACATATATATATATAACTTTTTCACAGTGGTGGATGATGAGAGGATGACAGACAATAGGTACAAATTTAAACAAGGGAAATCCAAATTGGATGTAAGTAAACTTTTCCACAATGAGGACAACCAACCAGAGAAGAGGTTATGCAATCTCACATTGAAAAAAACCCTGAGTAAACCAGCCTGATCTAATGGCTGACTTTCCTTGAAGCAGGAGGTTAGACTAAAGATCTCCTGAAGTTCCTTCTAACCCGAATTCCATGATAAACTCATTTTTTAAAGTTTCTGTCAGGAGACTTCATTCATTCCCAAGAAAACTCTGTGTTGAGGATGTTCCTTTTGCTGTTCCATTGAAACACATTCAAGACAGAAATCTTTGTAAATCTCTTCTCAAAGTGAAGTGGTGGGAAAAAGTTAGAAGTTACCAAGAAAGCTACCTGAAAATGTGCTTCTCTCTTTCCACTGATTTCATAGAAAGACTAGCATTAAGATTTACCTTGCCTACCTTTGGAAGTCTACAGTGTAGGTGTTCATTTCTGAGCTAGTCAGCCCATGTTCCCTTTATAGCAGAGTGTAGGAGTTAGCAGCTGCTTAGTTGAGTCCTGCCTTGGATGACTAGCCTAGACACAGAACTTTTAGGAGATTTAAATTAAACTAGATGAATCTCGTGACTAAAAACAGCTATCTAGTCTGTGTTTGTTTTTTGCACATTCCCTTCCCCCCAGAATGTGACCTGAGGGCAGTATTATATTATCATATGGTTCTCTGTAAAATCCTAATGTTTTGAACACAGGCAATATTATTTTAATCTTGGTTTGAGTCCATTATTCTTATTCTACAGTTGGAGGACTGCACCATCTGCAATAAAAAATACCCACAGACACTTTTGTCTAAGGTCACTTCATCTCCAAATACCTGTCCTTATCCCTGTTGGTTTGAGTAAGTTTGATGTGACCTTACAGGAGTCCTTTATACAGCCTGAAATATGGTTTCTACAACTTTTTATTAAAACAGGGCTTGACACATAATCCACACTCACACACTGATCACAAAACATTTCACAGTTTAATGTCAGCAGGGAAGCTCTACTTGTCCCCATTTAACAACAGAAAAATTCTTACATTAGTTTTGATTGTGGCTTGAAGAAGGATTCAAATTGTCATGTTAATGCTCTTAAGTGAATTGACCCCACAAGCTTTTACTCAGCTGAGGGAGAATGAACCTAGAATACTGGACAGTGATCCTGGGGACTAATAAATTTCCTAATAAAAAGCTAGAAATAAACTCTAGGAGGCTAACTGAATAATTATTAAATATCTTTTTCCTTTCAGGAAAAGAATGAATCTTGAGAAAGTTTCAGGGAGAAAGAAATGGGAAGTGAACGGCATGGCTGATCCTACATGCAGATCATGCAGTGCAAGTGAAATGGTCACAACACACTGCATCTAGCATTTTCTGTCAGATCTCTGAGCTGGTTTCTTCTGTCATGCATCTGCATGAACAGCATGAGTCAGATCTTTGCCCTGATGCTTTTGGAACAAATGTGTCTCTGACCACACCACTGTGAAAAGATGAATCTTACAAAAAGGTAAAACATAGATTTGACTCATTAAATTACAGCCTGCTGAAGTCTTCCACTGAAGCTTGCTCAGAAAATGCTCAGAGCATTCTTGTGGCTCTCCTCTGGACTCTCTCCAACAGGTCCAGATCTTTCCTGGGCTGCAAGATAATTGCTGTAAAAATTTTAAATAACAAAAAGAGGAAAAATTTAAACTTATTTCATACAAGGGATAAATGTGTTGTGTAATGTTTCATTTATTGGTCCACATAACTACTTAATAAGAACATCCTTTTATAGCTTAGATTCCAAGAGCTATAAAGAGTCCTTGTGCAAAACAGATGCACCAGACAAACATTTCAGCTAAAAGACTAAGACATGATCTGCAACAAGACAATATGAATCTAAGAGATGCTTCTAAGAAATTATCAAATCATAAGCTCTGAAGAGCAAAACTGCTTAGATTTGGAAGTTCACGTGCTGAAACAAATCCTTAGTCTCCCATTGTATCATTATTTTTTAATAACTAAAAATCTTGATTAAAATCATAAATGCTGGGGGAAACTGCAAGGGAGTATGCGAAGCAAAAGTAGATTTACGTTTATTAAGTATTCCTACAGAAAATATATCCCCAGGAGGACATCCATGATACCAGCATCTCTGTGCATACAGTGACTACTGCATGAGCGGGAAATATTCCTGTGCAACGACCTGGGAACTCAGTGAACTCTGCACTTAAAAATTCTGAATTAATGCATTCACTACCAAAAAAAAAACCCACCCAAAACCAAAAAAAACCAAACAAACAGACCAACCACCCCCCAACAACAAACAAGAGAATGGGGAAAGAAGGAATAAGGAAGAAAAAACTAAGGTGACTGCAGGAGGAGTAGTTTTCTAGAGGAAAAAGGAAGAAAACCTGAATGAGGAAAATAGTCCTAATTTATTCAAACTTCACTGTTGAAAGCAAAGTGCATCAAGACAGAAAAATTAGGGTCTGAGAAAAAGTGCTTCAAAGGGTCAGAACAGGCTCTATTATTATTGTTGCTCTTCCCTTTAAATGTGTGTATTACCATTTCATGTAAGAACCCAGCCACCAACCATAATCCCCTGTGTTAGACACAGCACAAGAATAGAGCAAGAGAAGTGTCTGCTGCCCTGTGAATGCTGGGTTTAGTCCAGAGCTGGGGCCCCATGCACCCAGGCCTGAGTGTATGTCACATCTTCCACCCTCTCACTGCACCCATCCTTTCTCTGCTACTTTTATTTCCACAAAAAGCTGTTCTAGTGACAGGCATCCTTTTTGTAGCATGTTAACAAAATGTCTGTTCTGGGAAACTGATGAACATTTGTGTGCTGAGGCCATATGTTCATTGGAATTCAGGTACTTCAAGTTGCAGGTATATGTTTAGGATTATTCCAAAGTTTCTTCATGCATACAAGACATCTAAGTCACCATCTGGACTTTTATTACTTCTTACAGTCTGGTCATAATATGATAAAAGAGAAACACACTTAACATGGGGGAAAAGATAGTCATATAAATTACCAGGAGACTCAGAACTATGTACAGCACTAGGAACTACTCAACTTCTTTTGCAGACTAACTGTTTCAGCTTGATGTACAGTGCCAGTCAGCACAGCAACTGTTTACAACGAGGGTTTTGTTGTCCATTTTCATCAGTTAGTTCCTGGAAACTCAGACGATGCAGCAAGTAACTCTGTAACCTATTTCATGTTTAAAGGAGTTGTCTGTTTCACAGCTCCACATGTCTGATGGAGATTTCAAGTGAGTGTAAGTGCAATTTAAACCTCTTCAGAATACAAGGACTATCGCATGTTCCTCAAGCCCTCAAGACCATGCCTATGTTAAACATTCCCGTTACATCTTTCCATCCCAGCACCACAGTTTAAAGACCTCCTGAGACAGAGGTTGTATCCCAGCCTTTGTGTTGAATAGCTGCCAAACTCTTTGAGGGCTTTCTGCAGTGTAAATTTTCCAAGCAATGTAAAAAGAAAAAAATAAAAAACCCAAACAAACCAAAACATGAGTAAGAATCACATCGGCCATCTTTCAAGAAATACAGGATGTCCAGAAACCTGCAAGGTGATGGTGAAAGATGCCTAGAGTGCTTCTTGTTCATTCCTACTTGTAATCTGCAATGGAGACACAGCATAGTTGTAAAGGCATCTGCAGCTATTTACCAGGCTCTGGCAGGAGATGGTCTCACTTCCACTTCATCGTAGGCGGAAGGTGTGTCACAGACTCCTCCACAAATTCAAAACTCAGTCCCTGCGGAATTGCAGCAACTCAAAAAGGAGTGAGTTTGTATGTGCATATAGGGGTATCTTTCTTCCCTGCATAGCATGTACAATCTTTTTAATCAGAATTAACTGTATTAAGGCTGAGGGGGGACATTTTTTCAAGCTGCTGCAAATATACATTCACTAGTTGGCAGTCAGAAAAATATGTTGCTTAGAGATAATAGATGTAAAGAGTTTGTAGGAATGAGCTCGATACATAGATAGTGAACAGAGGCACACAGAAAGGAAAAGCATTCTCAAAGGATGTTTTGTGTTCTTTGGAAAACCCTCATCCATATACACTCTATTTTCCCAGTACAGTGTAGAAGGAAAATCACTAGATCGAGGACCTGAACATCTGTACTCTCATAAATCACGCAGATTTCTATCTGTGGAATTAAGTGTTGTTGCTTTCAGGCTTAGTGAATATTTAATGATTTATGCAAAGTGCAGTTTTTCCATACATGTGGAGACATACAGAAATGTTCACGTGTCTAAATGGACACAGAAAGAGATGAGCACAAAGTAATAGTCAGTAATCCATTCCTAATGGCCAGGATGTGAGTTTAGGAGCCTAATTTTAACCAAAGAGTTCTGTAATTTAAACACTTTGTAGGTAGTCACGGGACTTCAGTAGTACATCAATTAGGGATGTTTCTCTTACCCAATCCAGCTGAAGATTACAAAGCCCCTTGGAATGGCAACTCCTTTCACTGTCCAAGAGCTCTGATTCCCTCAGATGAACGCTACATCCAAAGAACACAAGAGATTTGGGTTGCGTTTTTGGGGGTTTTTGGATGGGGATTTTTTTGGGTTTTGTTTGATTGGTTGGGATTTGGGTTTCAGCTTGTGTTTTTGGTTGTTTTGGTTTTGTTTTGTTTTTTTTTTTAATATAAGCCCTCTGTTCCAACTTACATGTTCTTGACCCTTAAAAATGGCCAGTTTGTCTAAAAATCTGCTAAATGGAATATCCTCAGCCATAAACAGCATTTACCACCAAACATTGCTATTATGTACTATTACCATACATGAAAACTTGTTTGCTAAACTGAATTGGAGCTTTGATTTGACAGGCTTTGGTTGGGGTGAGGGGAGTGGAGGGTGGTGAACAAATGACAGAATAAGGAGAATGTAGAAGTTAACAATTTTTTTTCTGTTCTTGCAGATGTGTTTCTTCATCTAGTCATTACTTTTTGCATATGCATGTGCATGTGTAATGTAGGTTTCATTGCTTATGTAAGCTTCTAGTTAATATACTTTAAAGGCTTCATGAAGAACGTCATGGTCTGAATTATTTATCACTACAGGAGCTTTTAAGGCACTTATCACCCTGATATCTGGATGCACTTTTTATAGTTTGCATTAAGTCATTAATAGCTAAAAAGAGAGAAGAAAAAAATGCACCATCCTGCTCCGCAGTACCCCAGAACCTTTGCAGCTGAAAGGCAAAGGGGGTGCTTTTGGTCAGCCAGGTTGAAAAGCAGAAGCTTGTTGCTTCAGATCAGCCTACAAAAGTACAATTACAGTCCTTGAGAACTCCCAAATATACTCTAAAGTATTTCTGATGGAAGCTAATTGCAGAGATAGACTTCTTTTCCAGAATACCCTCCCTCCTTATCTTAGAACCCTGGTCCTATAGATCTTATGAGTAAGACTTTATTATATGCATAGATACGTAATCAGGATAACTGAATCCCATTCCTTGGCCATCAAATTGATGGGAATGGTAGAGCTCTCAGTAGCTGTGTCTCTGTTCTTTTGAGTCCTGCTGCCCAGCTCCAGGCTGTGACTGGAACACGTGGGTGCTATGGGTGGAATATGGAACAGGTTTTTTGCGTGATGTTATCTTCTAGTGTTGGGTTAAGAGCTATTTTAACTTTATTTCACCAGAATCTCAGCTAAGTTGAACTATTTTTCATCCACTCCAGGCTAAAAGGAAGCTTAGAAGCAATTACTGCAGTAGTTGATACACAATAACCTGTTAGCTATGTTACTTTGTTCATACATCTAAACTATTAGACAACCCTTAATACCAAGCAAGATACCTTGAGGTAATTCTCAACTACAATCAGTTAAAATCATAAGTGTCTTGCACGTCCGTGCCTCTAAACCATAAGCAAGATTTTTTTTTTTTTTTAACTTTAGCGAAATCAGTGTTTAAGGGGCAAGCAGAGAAGGGCTAAAATCACACATCAAATGGATGTGATCTCCTGTCCTATCTGATTCTAAATTTTGGCAACAGACTGCCAAAGCCACTCCTGAGCAGACTTTTATGTTTTTTAGAGCATCAGCAGTCAGACTGTTCAATACAGCACTTCCCCTGTATCTCTCTCATTCTGTATTCTGGATTTATTATTCACATCATGAAGCTTCCCTGGTAACATGCTGGACTTACTGCTGCTTCTGGTGCTGAATTTCACTCGTGTTTTTTTCTTTATTTTATTCTTTCTTGCTTTCTTGCTTTCTGTTTTTTGGGATTTTTTTTCAACATGTTTCTTTAGAAAAAAAAGTTTTCACTAGTTTTATTTTGTAGGCAATCTTGTCAATCTGCTCATGATTCAGGAAATAAAACAGTACAGCAGAGCATTACCCCAGCTACACTGAATCAGCCGGTAAAAAATCACCCTTCTCATATTTTTTCAGAAAATCAATATGACCATAATGAACCATGACAAATCACTGGCCAATATTACAAACTCTCAAAAATATATAAGATTAGTCTACAGTGACAGTTCCTTACTATAGCATCCAAGATTTTAGCAATCTCTAGTTTAGAGATTGCTGAGACAGACATTGTACACGCATCCTTGAACTTTGTAGATTCAGTGGACTTGTCTTCCATGAATATGTCTATCTTTTTCTGAAGCAACTTATAATTTGGGCCCCCACAACAAGTAGTATATTTTTCAGTTTCATTGTATGAAAAATACTCTCCTTTTAATTTCTTAATTTATAAACATCCATCTGATTCTTTCACTGCACACTACTTCCTCTACACTATTGGAGAATGTGTAGAGCTCTAACAAACCCCTCTTTGAACATCTGTTCTGCAAGCTGAAAACTCTACCGTGCTTAACCTTTCTCACACAGAAACCCCTAGTCCAGCTTCTGGTTTTGTACTACAACTCAGCAGATTTCCCTTTGACTACACCTGGACTTGATACAGCATCTTTACCTCACTACCATCAAGGTTGGAGACCAAAATTTAGTTATTCCAAAATCCAAGAAACTTGACATGTGTTTTTAAGACAAATGTCTTAAACTTCATAATTTGCTGAGAAAGCCATGAAGGAGAAAAACACTAAATTTTTTATAACTTCCTGGCTAAGTGTCCCACGTTCCACTGCAGCAGTGTGTTTGAATGAAAAAGAAAGAAATTTCTGTCAACAGTTCCAGATTTTATTTCTTGTGATAAAGTAGCAGAGTCCTTCTTTTTAATGTAGAAAGTTCAAAGGCATGCTTAAAATTTGCATGGAATTCTTTTCCAAAATTGCAGATGGAGATTCCATGAGAGCATAAACTAAAAGGAATAAAAGAAAAAACTCTTGCAGTCAGTGCTCTTCCACCACATTTTAGAGCCACAGCTGAAGTACTTGAGATGTAGTGAAACCAAAGTTACTTGCAAGACAACAATTACAATGAGGCAGAACACTGACATACCTCTCCAGCTCTGGGCCAGAGAAGGAGGAGCTGCCATACACATTGTTCTGCAAGGCTATCTGATCAAGAAGCAGAAATACTGAATCCTATGTTTTATAAACATAAAGTACCATGCTTGGTCAGCAGAGTTAAGGTAAGTATTTTAGGAAAAAAAAGCCCCATAAATCCAAGATCAAATGTTCAATAGTAATATAGAAAAGGTTAGTGTGAGATAAACACTATATCATCTGAAGCTTTGACATGAGGGCTGAAGATGTCATTTTTACCAGATTCAAGTTGTGCAAAATTAACATATTGGAGATGGAATAGGAGTACTTCAAAACTTGGAAACTTAGCATAATGCATCAATCCAACAGTGAAAAGGCAAACTTTGAGGCTGAAGACCATTGCCAGATAAAGCTCTATCAGGTAGGAAGAGGAGGAAAACTGACACAAACCAAAGTGCAATTTCTTTCTTTTTCATTTAAAATTAGTACAGAATATTTTTCTATTCTAGGCAGCTTGGGCATTTATCCTGCTTCCTATCAAACCATGTAAAATCTTTTGCAATTGGCACCTGATGCGCTGATCCTTGGTGCTGAGTCTTCAGACAAAATTAAAAGCCAAAGAAATGTCACTCCATCAAAGATTCTTAAAATCTAAAAATTTGCATTTCCCTTCCAAAAGTAATATCTCAGTCTAACCAGAGGAGCTGTTGAAGGGTGGTACCTTTAACACCTCTGATGCCTGTGTTGAGGGTATCCAGGTGCAACAAAAATGCTGACGGAGACTTAGAAATAATTTTTAAGCATGCACTTAGAGGAAAAAACTTAATTCCTCACCAAATGAAAGGTAACTATTTCTGAAGAAACCTCACCTTGAGAACATGGAGACAATCCAAGTCTGAAAAGCTTTTACCCATAAAAGCCAAGTCAGACAATGCAAGGGATACTCATTTCCTGCTTCTCGTTACAAGCTGTCAGTTCTCACTTTGCACAAAACAGCAAACTGTTGCATGGATATGCAAATGGCAGGGTTTATGCTGGGTGTTGGCTAAAGTTTAATCCATAGAGGAATCAATACTCTGATCCATTTTGCAATAAAGCCTAGTTAGTAATTAGTGAGTCGTTACCAAATTGTTAAAACATAAAATACAGGAAGTTTGTGAATATTGGAAACAAGGGAAATCAGAAAGGAAAACAGAGAAGTCCTTCAAAAGCATCATCTTTGTCATGAGACTTTAAGCAATAGAATTAACCCAAACCATGGAGAATGTAACCAGTGGAAGAATAATGTAAATAGCAAAAACAAAGCAGTACATTTGTGCATAACTAGGAAAATGTCGGCACAAAAGGAGAAATTATGAGTAAGGAGAAAAGCTGCAAGAACTGAGAGGTGGGACAGGCCTGACAACGATACTGCACATCATTGCTTTAGCCAGAAATCCATCTGTCCCTCATTTCTGATGACAGCCCCAACTTCTGAGTCATGGATGAATCCTGTCCCCACACTCCGTGATATTTCTAAAATTGTATTTTGCTATTGAAATATTTTTTATCTCAAGTAGGAGTTAAGGAATTGATACAGAATTTAACAAGTGAACCATATGGCTTGTACTGTGCAAAAAGTCAAGTCAGATGGACTTAGCAACAATCCCTTCCAGCTTTAATATCCTTTAGTCTGCATAGATCAGCTTCTCCAGCCGTTCTGTCTTAAAATAGGCAAGTGAAGTCAATTTTATGTGGTGGCTGAGATCCCGGTTCAGTCTCCTGATGTACTGATTTTAAAAACCACAAGTTATGCGGTCTCGCAGAATTGAGGAGTATTATCCATTTGTTGTATAAACCCTGAATCTTAAAAGAACTTATGTAAAGTACACCTGCAGATTCAGACTTTACACTGAGTGCTTAGGTTTCTCAAATTGTCTTTACACTTCTTTGGGCATGGGTAGGAAAGATCAGAAGATTTTCACCTCCCTGAATCCTGTAGGTGTCAGGGCTGTCCATTCTTCAACTCCTTTCTGTTGATGCTATTAACAGCTTAAAAATGGTACTTCAATCTGTTTAGGTAAATCATAAACACAGGGAAGTTTAAATCACAAATATTTCTAATGGTAAATAAAAACTTCCAGAGGGAAAAAGGTAACTTCAAACTTAGTTTACATGGGGCAAATGATCCTGCACTACATCTCTGGTCTTAAGGGAAAGCAGCAGGAAAGGGCTTTGAAGGACAAAATTGCATCTCTGGTTAGCATCTGTTTGTATTTGATCTAGACAGTATAAGCCAGGCTTGTGTATTTAAACAGTAAAGCCAGGAGGTTCAGAAGAGGACAGCAGCATTATAAAGCAGTTGTATCAGCACTTCATGTTTTCACAGAATTGGGGAAGGGGGGATGGGGGTGGAAGGGGCACAGGTAAAAACATTTGAGGATATTAGATTTAATGCTTTCCATGATCATGCTTATACAGACATTCCTCTGTAGTATTTCCCAGCAGCTGACATGTTTTCCATTAAACCTATTAACCTCTCCTTAATGATTTGATAGTGCAAATATTCATGGATCTGATAAAGGTATATATAGACTGTTGTCTTTTAGCTGTATTATTACTTTCTGAGGCCATATAAATGTAGCTCCCTGTGTCTCATCCCTCAATCCTTGAACCATATTTATGGGCTGGGGTTTTTTTTATTGTTTTTATCCTACTAGTAATTCCCTACTTAACTCATTTTTTTAACTTCTTTCTGCACTTCTTTCTTCCTGACAAGCCACTTAAATCTCAGGCTCTCAAATCACGATTCAGTTTGACCACTCAGATGTACCTGCCCCCCTGAGCCCAAACCCCACTGTGATCCTCACAAAAGCTGAGAGTTGATCTTTCTTGACCACTTAATCATCACCTTCATTGCTGAAACTGACCACAGAGGTGACAATTAGCATGAATTGCAGTGGAGACCTGAATGGAAAAAAAAAGTATCTAGAATATTACTGAGGCCCCTACAGTTCTGTGGCTCACATGCATGAACACACAGACGCAGGGATGGCTTCAGTAATGTTAAGCTGACGGCAAGGAGTTGAGAAGGGTCCTTGCATAGAGTTCCACAGAAAGCAGTTTACTGCTACAACTTGTGAAGGGTTCTAGAGGCAAATGACCCCGAGCATGTGACAGCTCAGGCTTAAGTACAGGGGGTGGCTAACACCAGGAGCCAACCGGGGAAACGGCACTGGGGTACATTGCCATAACTGAACATGGCATTCTGGGGAGAGGCTTCTTTCCCTCACCATAACCGGTAAGTCTTTGGCACCAGAGACTGTCTTACCAAGAGCTCTCTCTGTCTCTTGTACCACAGGTCACTCGGCCACCACACTAGAAGATCTGAGAAGAAATTTTCAATCAACATAATTTGGCAACCAAAAAAAGCAGTATTGAGAAAACTGCAGTGTGTGTAGCTGATGAGAGCAAACACATGTGCAAGACATACATTCTCCTCCCACTCTAGAAAATATCTTCATCACTACAGCACTGAAAGGAAATACAATTTAATGAAAGACACACTTGAGTCATTGCAACAAAGTGTTTGGATTTAGAAATGTTGAGGATTCTTGTTCCTAGAGAGATCTGAAAATAAAACACTATGCTACATCTGAATTTAAAATGCAATGAAGCTTTGGTCACGTGGAAAAGTTGAGTATTTCACCTTTTATAAATTCAGTAACACAAGAAATTCAGGAATTTAGTACCGGACTGAAGCCCTGATTTTTGCTTGGAGCTCTCTTGCCTTGACTAAGTGCCTCCCAGAAACTCATTTCACAGAATAATTGCACAGGCATTAGATCTGAATTTCAGCACTCCACAGGCCTAAACTGAGAATCTATGATGGAGAGCCATTTTGAAAATTTGCTTTTGTATCAAATTGGAAGCTTGGTAGCTCTTGGAAGACACTCTGGAGTTTCGATTAATACAGGGAAACTATCTTATCAAAAAATGACACACAATGCATTAAAGGCCATAACTTCTTGTAGAAGAACATTTTAAAGGAAACTAAAGTGAATCTACAAAATCTGCTACACTGTGAAAACCTGTGAAACCTAAGATTTTATCATCACTGAAGAAAGAACTGGATATTTACATAGATGATAAGGACATTTGTACGCTGACTTGATAACCTACATAAATTAAGAGACACAGAAACCTTTATGTCTTTATTACTGGTTCTGAATAGGGATGGTGCTGTCCTGGCAGATGTGTTGTTTATGAACGCCCATCCTTCAGACACTTATGTTACTCATTGCAGAATCCCATTAGAGAACAGATAGCAGTGTTAAATGGACTGCCAAAATGATCAGGCCATGGTCATCCTCCATGCAGAGAGATCTGGCTGGCATGCCTCTCAATGGGTATGTGGGGATTTTCCTAATGGGTAGCTTTGGTCCCTCTGTAGATTTACCTAACAAATGACTGTTAGGTAATGAGGTCTGCTTATGAACACCAGACTCTGTAATGTCAGGTAGCAGAGAGCGGCTAGAAAGATTGCCATGCTTTCCTGGAAATTTCTCACATCCACGGCTGCCCTCTTCTCTTCCTGGTACCAAATGGGACATTAAAGAAAAGACATCTAGAAACCATCTATGATGAAGACAGATAAGTCGCTTCAATTAAGGCATGCTGACTTGCAATATGCCTCTCTGCACTGCAGCATGGGTCCACCCTGCTGCAGAGAGTAGATTCACAAGCTTTCTCCTGGCTGACTCCTCTGGTTAATCCAGAAATCTACTCTTGTCTACTCAACAAGTGGTTTAAAGCTTCCAGGGGGATCAGTGCAACTAACCCACCAGAAGCTACTTCCTAGAGGTTTACTCTGCAGAGCCCTACATCTCTCTGACAGTGACTTTCTGGAAGGATTGCTGTGTAATTATCACTGTCAGGAAAACTGTTGTGAGTGCAGTCTCTAAACACTAGAGTAAAGCCCCTCGTATGCATCACTTTGGCACAGGACTCACTTTTGTGAAGTTCTCAAAAAGGCAAAAAAGGAGTAGCCAATATTTCTGCTCATCTATTGGCAATGATATTATGAGGGCAGCACAGAGTTAAGACATTCAGTAGACTGCAGTTTTAGGCCCCAAGATGTGTGCTTGGAGGACCTGCTGAATCCACAATTCACCAGACAGAAGATATTTCTGGTGCTCGGACTAAATATTCTTTATCAAATGTTTCCTGGGTACCACCCAAACAGCGCCTTTCCTTTTTGCCTACTGCATGCTGCCGCCTGCAGATCTGCTTTACAGCATTATCTCAGGGGAGGTAGAGGCAGCAAGAAAGGAAAGATGAGGTAAAATTAATTTAGTCTCAGGCAGGATCAGCACATACTGCACATTGTATAGTGGGCTCATTTCTCCACAGAACTGCTCAGACACCATTGTGAAGGAAGAAGTGAGGTCATACATATTAGGATACATAGACAAAGAGATGAGAACATCCATTTAGCCCATGCAAAATGGATGGGCTAACTTACAGTGCCTGAACTCTAAATCTCTGTATCATCTACTGACATTCTGGGAAAAAAAAAAAAAAAAGGCCAAACATACCTAAAGACCACTGTCCATACCAGAAGCTCTTATTAAATCCATTTAGAAAACAGCCTGTACCATTTTCAGTGACTCGCGTTGCAACAGGAACGAGGCTGTAGCAGGAACTGCCAAGGTAGATTTAGTCTGTAACAAAGTGAAATTGACTGTTTTCACGATATTTAAAGTACATAGCAAACCATCATAAATCCTGCTCTCTGTGTATATATATATTGTCATGCAAGGCACCAGCAGCCCATATTTTAAATAGCTCCAAAATTGGCCTATTTGTAATGTTTTTTATTTATTGACTGTATCGCAGATTTATTTATTTTTTTGTTACCATGTAGGTAGGAAGTAATGCTGCTCAGTCCACAAGGAGCCTGGAACTTAGAGGAGTTCTGTGGCAGAGTGGGTATATCTAAACACTGGGAGTCCTTAAAGATACGGGGTCTGGTGCAGAGGGTTTATGTAAAACCAAACCTGCCACAGAGAAACAAGAAGTGTTTAGTGAGATTGTTTTTAACTCCATCTCTCATCTCTGTTAGAAAAGTAGATTAAAAGGGAATTAAAAATTGAGGTTCAAGATGGACGATAGCTAGGGGAAGAAAAAAAGGGTGCAAGAAATCTGACCAATTAAAAATTAACCTGCATGCTGGAAAATAATTTTCCCTATAAACCATAATTGCAGTTTCCCTTGTTTCTCTAGTAAATGAACTGTAAATATTTAACCAGAGTACTGGCATCACAGTGCCTGCAGCATGTGCTGTCCCCTCCCCAGGAGAGGCAGAACAAATGTTGCAGACCTAAAGCAGCCCTGCTGCTCTCTGCTCCACGGGGCTGCTTGGCTCTGCAGTGCACCCACCTCTTCCATTCATGGCAGCTCTGCTGTCCCCAGGCAGCTGCAGGGGGTGGTTCCAATGCCACACAGATGAGCCAGGAGGTACCAGGTGTTTCTTTGGTGCACTTTATATCAGATATCAGCAAAAGCCAGTGGGACATCAGCCCTTCACAAAGAGTGCCGTGGTCTGCTACAGCCAGCCAAAGTCGTGAATCTCCTGCATGTTGCAAGGCTGATAAAATCCAACAGATTTTTCATGGACACAAAAATGGGAATGAGATCATTGATGAGCAATAACCCATTATTTTCTCAAAGAATTTAACACCAAGAAGTCTTGCTAAAGTCAATGTTAGGAATAGCCATGTGATGCATTTAGGAAACCAGACCATAAACCAGGTAACAGCCAGGCTCCCTCCAGAGACAGCGTGGCTCCTTGGGATATACTCAGTAACACTCTGTCCAGTCTGCTTTTTCAGATGGCATTTGTAACAGAGCCTCCATCACAGCCCTTGGTACTTATCACATAACCTAACAGCTCTCTTTCCTTGCTGTTCTGCTAAAGTGTCCCCTCTTAATATATTTATCCTCATTCTACCCTCTTGTCCTCACTTTAAAGTCACTTTGTGAGACTGTTTGGGGCCTGCACTTCTAGATACTCCAAGACTGCTTTTCCTACACTTGTTCAAAGATTAGTTGTTTCCCTTTTGTAGGAAAGAGAGGCAGCAATGCTCTCTCCTTTGTGCCTTTTGCATAGAGAAGGGATCATGGCTGTGCTGTGCTTGGCTAAGGAACAGGCATGGATAAGATGCTTTATGCAGGTATGTTACTGTGGACATTAAACTTGCATAAGAGCAGTGCCTACTCCAACCTTTTTCCAGGTAAGGAGTCCTGCTCAGTGATTCCCAACCAAGATAAAAGCTTGGACTCTGTCCTCATATTTACTGATATCAGACTTACCAAGGCATCCTTAAGGAAGCATAGATGTGTGTAAAATGTGCAGCTGAGAAAGGCTTCTGCCTGACCAGACCTCAATCAGGGAACACAGTGCAACACACTCTGGGATGAGCTAAATGCCAATGGCTGAAGCCTAAGTGAAGCCTCTAAAAAGAAAATCAGATCACAGGATGACAGCTTACTCTGATCCCAGCATTGCCTCACATTGGAGAAGAAGCCCAAACCTTCTGGGGCACAGAAAGCCACACAGGGTAACTATTACGGCTCATTCTGGTATTAATACCTATGAGCGTCTAAGGATTCATCTTCTTCTCTGAAAATGAAAATCTATAAATATTGACCACTCATTTCACAAGGAAAGAGCTATAATAAAAAACCAAACTTTTCCTTCCTAGTGGTAAAGAGTATAAAACCAAATTTGCCTCTCTTTTGCTTCTAGTAGCTTTGCTTTTTGATGCAGGAGGAACACTCTGTCTCTGAAATAACCCCCCATTTTGCTTTTGCTCTTATAAAATGAGGTGTCCGTAGTCAAATGAAATCTCAAAGAAGGAAGACCTCAGTTAACAGGGTCTCTGCTCATCAGAGCCATTAGATAGTCTATGAGGTCCTCCACAAGCAGCAACAGGCTTTACAAAGTGGTTTATTTGAGAATGGCAGTATGATTTTCTGCAGTGCCATGTGGGTGAAGGGGGCAGGAAAAAGGTGACTCTTTATTTGATTTTCTTGGTTAGAACTGCTGAGATTTTACTGCAGTGATTCTAATCAGAGGTAATACTTTAGATAAAAGGTAGCAGGAGTTTGGGACTTTAGACTCTATTTGTGGCTCTTGCTGATTGTTCCACTTACAAAACAGTGTCTTCTATAGGGTACTGATATTTGAGCATAAAGTTACTCTGCCTTTTAGCTCTCTTAAACTTCTGTGGGAGGCAAGTAATTTAGAAAGAAAGAAAACAAACAAAAAAAAAGGGCAGATCAGTAGAGCTGGGGGGAAAAGTAGGGAGGGATGAGAGGAAGGGTTGTGAATGGTTAGGTCTAAATCCCTGAGTGAGTGTGAGGAAATGAGCAGGTCCAAAGAGGAGCAAAGTCAGTGAATGGCCTAGAAAACAGGATTTATGAGAAATAGCTGAGAGAACTGGGGTGGTTTAGTCTGGAGATAAGAAGGTTCAGGCAGCACCTTGTCACAGTCTACAACTACCAGAAAGGTGGTCTTGGCAGTGTTAAGTTTGTGGTTAGACTCAATAATCTTGAGGGTCTCTTCCAACCTAAACAATTCTATGAAATAGAATTTATCCAGTCTCTGTACATTACAAGTTTAAGGCCTCAGCTTAGCCAGATTTTCAGTGCATTCATACTCAAAATGATGAATGAAGAATTCTTTAGGAAATAGATAATATCTGTGCACTCAAAGCAACTTCTAAATTAGCTAATCACTCTCTGAGAAGATCAATTCCAATGTAACACTTCTAAAGAGACAGTACATTCTGACAGAAAAACCACACTCTTCAGGTCACTAAGCTGCTTTCACCCTCACAAAGGTCTGACTTTGAGAGGAATCCAGGCGGGTGGAAGCCTAATGTATAAACTCACAATATAAGCCTGATTACAGTGATAATACAATGTTGTACCTAGCTGATTTTCTTCTCTTTTAGCTAATTCTGAAAACCACTTGGGATTTGTTGTTGAAGTTTCCTAGAAAAGTGAGGTGTTACAAGCTCCTGAAGCTGCAGCCTGGAGCAAATGCATTCTAATATCAGAAAAAAAGACAGAGGAGGAGAGGTGGTGCCTTAATGCTTGGCACACATAAGCCTATTTCAACATTCTTGTTTGAAATAGGAGAAAAAGTTTCTTCCTATAATATGATTATTGCTTTTGTAGAAATGAGGAACAACTGTTCTGTTAAGAACAGTTTTACCTATTTTATCAGAAGAATTTTGTGTAGTAAAGATCCCCCAAGCTGTTCCACAGAGCTCTTCAGAGAACTCAGAGAATAAAATGAGTCAATCTTTTGCAGGACTACTAATTTAGTGGGGTCATGTAGCACTCAAAGCAAAAGGAGTCCTGAGAGTTTTGCTGGTTTTCCACCTCTAGTATTAATTTGCTGGGTATCTTTGGGCAGCAGAATTGATCACTGCAAGGCCCACTTTTAAAAAAAATGGGTCACTCAATGTTCTCTTACTATGTGAAAACTGCTGAAAAGGGTTGGGTAGAAGCACCTATATTATGAAAGGTAAATGCTCCCTCATTAAACAGAGTGCCCAGATCATGAGAAAGCTGAGGGAAGTCAAGGGAGCTCTGTCAGCTTACACTACTTCAGACAGAACCCTCTAACCTAGGATGAGGATGCATGTCACAAATACTCATCTACTAGCTTTAAATCTCTTGAGAAACTGCACATGCCAGATCCTTACCTCACTAAAATCTATCCCAATGGGCCCATTGTGTAGACTGAGGATGAGTTAATGCTTTAAAAAGGTAGATATATAGCTCAGTTATGTCTCAGCAGCAGGATAGGCAAGCTGCATGGTAGCTACTGATCACCTCGGTTTGGCAAGGCAGGCTCACTGAATCACAGCCCCTCCGCTCTCTGTGCTGCGGTGTGATGAAGGGCTTGGCCGTGCCGCAGCGAAGCTTATCCGTGCTTAAGGAGAAGGGTGCCCTGCCTTAGTCAGCGAGGGTCTCCCTGCGCAGAATTAAAGGGCACCATGTACTTAAGTGCTCCATGCCTTGAGGGCTTAAGCTCTTATCCAGCACGAGTCTAGTACTTCAAGAGTCATACTCTGCTTTCATTTAACACTGATGTAAGCATGAATAACTTCACTGAGATTAGTGGCATTACTTTAGTTTATACTGCTGTGCAACGATTCCAGAATTTGACTGTATTAACTCTTACTGTGCTCAGCTCTTCTAAGGATACCTTTGCCAGAAATGATGTATTTCTGCTGAACTCTCTGTTATTTGGGGCAGTTGAGAGATTTCCATCTCTGTATTAATTTGTTGGCTTCTTTCAGCACAGCCCTAGGGAACCATCTAACTTCTTTCAACTGAGATATTGATAAATTCCCTAAGACGTATAGTACTTTCCTTTTCAGTGCTTGAACTGAATAGATTTATAAGGCAGATATTACTTTAATCTGGAAAATATTCCCCACCAGTGAACATGCTCTTGTTCTGATGCTTAGGATGCTGTTCCTTTCTTCGCCCTAGTAACAGCTTTGGTTGTTGAAAGTGTTGAACCAAAGAGATCTCCGGGCATCTAGTGGTTCACCGGGAAAACTGCATCTGCATGTCAGCGGTTCGGGAACGAACGAAGAGCAAGGGAGAAGGCGATGAGGAATACTGTAGGGGAACACTGCCACCTGTTCCGAGCCCGGCCAGCGGCGAACCTTGGGACTCAGGCACAAAAGTTCAGTATCTCTGCATGTGTCGCTGCCCAACCCTCATTATCACCATCAAATGACGGTGATAGGAACTAGGCAGGCTGGGGAATGCAGGGATGTGATCGTTTGCTCTCTGCAACCATTCACAGACTGATAAATCAGGCCCTTCCTAATGGAGCAGTAAAATTGAGGACTACCCTTGTGATTAATGGAATGCAAAGCCATGAATGGGATACAAAGACATGCCTCCATTTTCCTTGTATTATTAATGGCACATATTAAAAATTGAGTGTTTACAATATGAGAATGCCGCTCACTCCCACAAGAACTGTCCCTCTGAGTACAGCAGCACAGGAGATCAAGTCTAGCTGCCACAGCCACACACATATCCTTCAAATCCTTATTTTTGTCCATGTAAGTGCAAATAGCTTGGCTAACCATGATCATTTTGCACACTATTATCCATTTTTTAAAGGGTATTGTTTGTATGGCCTAGAGCTAGACTACAAGGGGCTTATTTCTAAACTCTTCATCTTGCAGGCCACAGTTAAAATTCAAATTTCCAGAGGGCCCAGCTGAGATCAGAGCTTTGTGCCAAGCATTGAGTAAATATACAAAAGAGAGTCCCGGGTACAAATCAAAATTCTGAAAGAAACTGAAGTGAAAGGAAAGGCAATTCATGTGTAGAAACAGACATTTTAGTGCAAGGAAATAAAACATGACAGAGATGAGCAGGGAGGACAAATAAATGGAAACCAATTATTGCTTCTATGTCCATCACCTCCCCTAAAGGCCTCTCCTGCCCCTTGAAATGTTGCCTTATGCTTTAATGTAGTATAAAATAAAGCACTGATTTAAATGCCATAGCCAAGAAAGCAACAGGTACACTTCTCTCTTGATTGTAATTTAGATCTCCACACTATAAGAAGTGAAAAGTATTTTACTAAAATTTCAACTTCACAGTGCAAAATTAGAAAGTGGCAAAATAGTTGCAGTAGACAAAATCTTGGTTCAGTCCTCTTGTGTCTCTATTACAGCCCACTTCAATTTCTTGATTATATGCTATTTTTCTCAGCAGTCTTCTGACATATATTGCAGACCTGGGCTGAACTGATCATCAAAATAATGCATAGCAACTAGCAGGGAAGCTGTCAGCTACTGGAGAAATTTAAAATGAATTCAGTAAAACCAGGAAAAAGGAGATGCCTGCAGTTCGCCTGAACAAGGTTAGAGTTCTAGTCCATATATATGCATTGTATATGTATAATCCATGCAGAATTTTCCAAAACTGCTCTCATGTATCAGAAGTCCTCTAAAATTACCAGGAAAGGCAAGTATATGATCAATGTGCTTATCAGACAGTGAATAGCTTAATATGTAAATATGTTTGGAGCCCCTTAGCAAATGTATCATGCAGTGACAGAACATGTTTCCATGTAAAGGAAGTCATGGTTGGTGCACTTTGGGTTCCAGCTACCAGATAGAATGCTGCTGACCATTGCTTTTCCACCAACATACAAATACTGTGCTATTTGCTGGTTGCCATTTTCATGCCAAAGTGAAAATATGTAAGAGATGGTTCTGGAACAAGGTATATCAAAGACAAAAGGCCTGAAAAAGGTAAGCAGATTAAAGGTGAGTAGTGATGGCTAATTCTGCCAGAGGAACTTTATTAAAAGCAATTAGTACAACTTCTCTCAAGAGCAATTTGTTCTTGGAGCAGATAAGTCAGTGATGTGATCTTTCTGTGAAAAATACACAACAAGACAGAGGTCCTTGAATTCCCAAGTGATCGTAGATTTGCATTTTCAGCAGGTAATTTTTACAAATGTTACTCCAATTCAAATATCTCTCTCAGTAGATTGATCTTTGCCATGTTAAAAAGCAGCACATGAGAGAGGGAACACATCTATCTCATTCAGACTACAGAGTCCAGGTTGATGGCAAATGATGATACTGATGACAGCAAATACCTCAAAGAGACACAATTCAGTGTGACCCAGAGTGCCTGATTAATTTCGAAGTGAAAGTATCCTGGGCAGTAGGAATGCTTAAAAGGATGGAGAAAGATACATCCAGACATTGACTTAAAAGAAAAAAGTTACTATAGCTGCACAGTGTTTAGTGATTCAATTACAGGAAAGCTACTTGAGGAAAACAAGGAGATTTAAAATAGTGTTAGATATAATAAAGAGTAAGATTATTCAGAATTATTATGAAGAGCAGCACTATGAAGAGGTGTGTTTTAATGCTGAATGTCCCTGCCAGGATGAAAACTCTGAAAAAAGTTTGTGTCCTTGCTCCAGAATACTTAGCAAAATTTTTTTAAAAAAAACCCTTATAAGATCACGGAACAAGAACACTCGTGTATGAGTACTCCTACCTATCCTATCCACAACTACTCATGGCTACGTAGAAGTTATGTGTGGAAGACTTGTACATATCCTTAATATTGATATATTTTATTGTCCTCTTCTTGGAACTGCAACTTGAGTACTCTGCTAATCAGTTTCCAATAAATTCAGATAAGAAGCAGCATCTTTTTATCCCTGTCAGAGCTGTGTGAGGAATTCTGAAATATGTGACAGTGAAAGTTCAAATAGATGCTCTGTAGGGCAATTTCTTACTCCTTGGACGAAAAAAGAAAGTTGTTTCCACATGTGTGTATCTACTTTTTCCATAAGATTATGGTAACGGACACTGGTGGAAAAGAATCCTACAACAGCTCTACTAGGAAAGGATAATCAAGACCCATTTCTTCATTAAAACTGTTCTGTTTTCTTTCTTTTAAAAGCATAAACTGCATTATGTGTCAGCTTCTGATATTTTTTCTTCCTCTGGAGTACATGAAATTCCTGATAATAGCACGGGGAAAGTGGAATTGTAGGAAAAGGATCATAACATTTTTCTACAACTGCATCAAAAGAGATTGTTTTAGAAGGTCCCCTCAGCAGAAGTGAAGAATGGAGACTTGCTCCTACATCATCCATTAGGGCAATCATGGAGATAATAACTTTTTTTTTCCTTCCTTTTTTTATTTTACCCCCACAGACTTTATGACATTCTGGGTATCAGTCTGACTTAATCCATGGGGCAACACCCTGTCCAGTTCTTCTCCGCTGTAATCTCATGCCAAAATCTAACCAGTTCATCCCCTTCATCTTTTTTAAGACAAAAATCATAGAAACTGGTGAAAGGAAGAGAGCTTTGCAGCAGACACGAGTGCCAGAACTCTTTTATTCTCTCTCTGATTGTGCTCTGATTTGCTGAGCTACCTTAAAAATAAGGTGGTTGGATCCCCCCTTGCCTCTCTTGCTTGAGCTCTGTGAAATGGAGGTAATTAACACCTGCCTCAGGGAATGCCTTACATTGATACTTAATGGATTAACATTTGTAAAGCTCTTTGAAAGCCTCAGATGTGGGTCTGTATGGAAATTCAAAGCATTGTTATCTTGTGGAATAAACAGGTGTTTCTCAAGGCCAATCCTACTTTATGTGAAAGACAACAAACTGTGAGGGTAAACACATCATCATAATTCAGATAAAGCAAAGCCAGATGGCTTGCCTGTGCCTGTAATAATATCATCCTGTCTTCAATATCATCTGCTTACATATTAGCCTGAAAGACCCTGTGCATGTAAGAGTAACTGGTACCTATGACAGAAATGCATGGGGTTTTTTTTAAATTCCATGATTGGTGTTGGAAAAAAAGCATATCCTGGTCAGAATACAGAACAAATATGTGTTTTTCCTTCAGGCAGTGAACAAGCTAAGAGAAAAAAATCTTTATCAGTCTTTCTTCCCATGGCTGTGGGATGATATCAATCTTTCTAACTACAAGTGATGCCCCCTCCTAGTCCCTGGCTCCAAGATAGCTTTTAACTTTGGCTATTAAAGTCGTCTCTTAGTTCTAACACAAAGAGCTTGTACACTTTGGAGATAATGGAAAAAAGGTTTAATTCTAGTTTTTTGTTTGTATGTTGGTTTTGTAGCAAGTTTGTCTGTGAAGGAGAGGCCTTCCTTCATAAAATCTCTCCGGTATGTAATGGCGATTACGTAACAGGTCAAATATATAAAAAGCACAGCCGAGGTCTTCAGCACACATCAGATCACACAACAGCAAAAAGAGGTGGGTACTGCATTGTCAGACCATACCAATTTATGCATTCCCCACACTTTGAGGGAAGTGAAAGCCACTGAGATTAAAACCAGGTTATTCTTTACGTGTGTCTTGTGACGCTTCATAATACACAATTCTGGCACACAGCTTTTAAGTATACTAAACTGCTTTCATCCCTGTTCTAATTCTTCTGCCACCTTCTTCCTTTCTTACAAAAATTGCACCATTCTCTTTGTAATCCTGCTGACCACAGGCATAGGAAGTGAATCAAGTCCTTTTTTTGTTGTTCATAACAAATATTATATTCATCCAATATGTTACATATAATCACAAAAACACTGCTAATCTTTAATAAAATTGTTGTGATTAAGAGAATAAAGGAGGCAAAATAAAACAATTTCAGGCTGAGAAAATAACAACTATGAGGAAATCTTTAAAAGTTTGCATTTGTTTTCATCCTTTAGAAAAATATAAAGAGGGACATTAGCTCTCTAATGAATTAAATATTCTCTCTATATACCAGAGGAAAATGAGAAAAAGTTTCTTTAATTTTAGCAAAGGTTTAGATTGACTATAAGGAGTTGCATACTATGATGCAGACTCTACATGAGACTCTACATGATACACTACATGATAGGCAGTCTAGAAATGTGAAATCTGCTTCACCAGTAACTTAAAAGAGAAGCCAAACAATCTTAGGATGGTTTCCAGCTAGTTGGACTTGTATGAGAGTTAGTGGTTGGAATGCTTTTGGTTTGTTACACACGCACCCACTCACTCACGTGGTAGATTACAAAGAGTCCTATGGGTCCTTCTCAACATCAATAAGCAGTACAACCTGATGTAGGATGTGTATTAGTCAATAAATCTGCATTCCTATCATTGCAACTTGTGTGAAATCCTACTGACATCCCCAAACTTACCCTGAACTGGAATCTGACCCAAGAGGTCACCAAATAGCAGTGCAGTGTACTCTGGGACGTTGCTCTGATGAGGAAATAATCAATTAGTACTCTGAGGTCCTGTTCTGGCTGCATGCTGGTTTTGCACAGGAGTTACTTCTTGACTTCATTGAATTTGCATCAGAATCAAGCTTGTTTCCTCTCTTATTGCATATTTGGATACATTAATAAATGTTTATTTTAGAGAGTGTCTCAGTTTGAGACAAATTGGGAGAAAACCTCTGAAATGAATGTGTCCTCTAATAGAAGGCAGGTTTCAGCAGCTCCTCCCCCACCCAGGTTTGGAAAGAAATTTCTTGGAGGAAGGTGAAAAAAAAGCTGTTTATTTAACAAGCAAAGTGCACACAGGCCCAAAATGAATAATGTTAGATGATAAACCTTCTTGCGGTGGAGAAAAACCAGGTAGATTCAGAGTCCTTCCTGTAGGTGTGGCTCTGCTCTCTCTGGATCTGGGGTGCAGCATGGGGCCCTCTGGGCCATGGTGTGGGGGCTCTCAGTGATGGTGTTCTGGACCGGAGCAAAGCTGAACAGTTCCAGGAAAAGGAGAAGCCACAGTCCCAGGAAAATCCTTGCTTCAGCTAATGAACAAGAAGCTAGCTAAAAAGCAAGAGAATGCAACTCTCCTGCCTGCTGCAGAGCTGAGAGCTGGGGAGAGAGAGAGAGTTATCTGTGTTTTTGAACACAGCCACCAAAGGAACTCCACCGCCTTTCCGCCCCCTCTCTCGAGTCTGGCTTAAAGGCACAGAAAGGCACAGGATTCATGGCTGGGCAATAAGCAGGCAATAGGGGATACAGCATCATAAAGTCACCCCAAGACAGGGGGAGAACATGGCTGGATTTCAGTCACTTACACTTTGTGGGATTCCATGACTAACACAAGCAGGATCCTGGCCACATACAGCATTAAGCAGCATGACTGTAACAGTACAGTGTTAAAAATGAGTCACTTAACAAAGGCTGGGAGTGATTAGAATAGAACAGAATAAATGGTACTCAGCTAAAAATATTTTTCCCTGCTCCCTCCTTTCAATGTATTTTTTACCTTGAATTACATGGATTAGGGGTACCAGACTGATATATTTCATCATACATTTCCAGCCTGAATATTGTGGTAACAGAAAACAGTGAAAGTTTAATATGCAACAAGTGACTCAACAGAAACTCATTTCAAGTTGTGTTGGGTGAGGATCTGCTTTGACAGGGGAACTTTAAGTCAGATAATGGTGAGTCCTAGAATACTCAACAGTGAAATACATTCTCCCTTGTATGTTTTTGTAAGTGTCAGCCATTTAACTAGAGACAAACAATAAGGAAAAGGTCAGGTGTATTAACATAGAAATAAGGAAAAACTCTGAATTTACAAATTTACGTATGATGCTATCATATGTACAATTTCTGACCACCAAAGATGAGTATTTTCTCTTCCTTTTGATTATTAACTTACAGATTGCTTTTACATATTTAAAGTATTGTACTCTGCTTTGCACTTCTTGTTTTCTGTCTAAACCTGGAATACTCTCATCCTATTCTGTCATGTCAGCTAGTCATTTCTTGTGCCATTCTTCTATTAAACTAAAATAAGCCTGGCTGTTAGCGGGCTTTCCCTTTCCCTTACTTGCAGTTTTCATTTCTGCTGCTTCTTTTGTTGATCATCTCATTACTGACAGCAGTTCACTGAAAATATTTTCTTTAAAAGTCAGCAAATTCTATGTACTGTCTTCTTGGTGGTCCATGTTTCCATTAGGAAGAAAACAGGATCACAGTCAATGCATTTTGTCACATGAGCCTCCTCCCAAGCGTTTACAGGGACAACCCTCTGCTCTCCACTCTGCTGATATTCTCCACCTCTAAAATGGAGATGAAAATGGTAGTCTACAGGAGGGGAAGGTTAAAACAGCTTATGGACTGTTTCAGTCAGATGACAGCAGTTATAAAAGTACTGCATAAGTAACAGAAAAATGCAAATGACAGCTGAGGCAGAGAGAAGTCCCTGAACTCGAATAATGAAGTACTGCAAGAAAAGGATGGAAGATGTACTGGAAGGTAACTTGCAAACTTCCATGCAGTACACAGCTGAAGCCACACTGACCAGTCCTCTTTTTTAAAAAGTAAAACACAGTCAAAAGATGAATGGTAATAGGAACACAAACAACTGCTTCTGATAAGCTTCTTATGGTCTCCTATGTATCCACAGGAAATTTAGAGCAAAAGAGAATGTGATTAGATGCAGCTGCTAAAATTGGAGGGTAGATGGAAATAAAACTTCAGAGTTACATAGGAAATGAGGTAGAAGGAAATGAACTAGCCCAGCTGAGATAATAGAATGGTATATGCAATAGAATGGTATTTGCCACACTTATAAATAAAACAGGGTGCCCAGATCCCAGGGAATTTAACATAGCATGATGTAAATGTGGGGGCAGAAGGGAAGGCCATATACAAATATGTGATGCTGAAAATTACATTCGTGGAGTCTGTAGAGGGGGAGGAAAGGAAATAGAAAGAGCAAGGACCATTCAAACCCTGATTATTGTTTTACCCTTTAAAACAAAATTCTAATCAGAGCTTGGGCACAGAAAATATGTTAGCCTTCTAACAGAGTCATTCAAATTTTAGAGGTGGAAGAATCCATTTATTACTGTCTTTGAAAAGCTTCTGTATCTCTTTCAATTTTTGTCACCATCTCAATCCATTGGAGTGTGATGTTCTTTTCATTTCCAGTTGATGCAAACCTTCCTCGTAAACAGGAGAAACGGTTCAAGTAATGTGAAGTGTCTTGCTGAAAACACACAAACATTTGGACTTTAAAAAGCAAGTTCTCTTTCTTTAACTCCTAATGTTTTGAAAGGAAGGAGAAACTCAATAGTGTATGTTCCAAATGGAGTGGGCGAGTATTTGATGAATGAACAGAACACGAACACAATACAGAGGTATCCTGTAGAGTGTATTTGCTGTAAATGTGATTTCAAGCACTTTATAGAATTTAAATTGGTTGGAAGGATGCAGAGGTTAAAGCCAGGAAGACAAGGAAATTAGGAGAATTTTTTTTCACCTGACGAGGTGGAAAGACAAAAACCAATTTTCAGCTCTCTCATGATGGTAGAGAAAATTCTTGCACTGAGGTAGCAGATACAAAGTCAAAATTAATAAAATACATATGGAGGAAACTTCTGAATGCATTAATAAAATATGTGTTTAAAATTCCCTGAAGTTTTTGCATAGTCCATTGGAAACCCAGAGCTTTAGTAAGAGGGAAAATACAAAAGATTTTTTAAGAGAAATAACTTCATAGCTGCTCAATAGGTGTGCCAGAAAGGCAAAAGAACTTTTGCGGCTGCTCCAGAAATATTTCAGAGAAGGCAGAAAAACTGGCTCTCTGTACAAATTAAACAGTTGTCAGTTTTTAAATGAATCCTATAATGGAAGCAACGGTTAGTTTTTCCATACCTGTTTCTTTGGGGTAGTTTTTCTGGTTTGTTTTTGTGAGTTTGTATACCCTCCTTCAAGCAAGAACTGCCTTTTGCAGAGTTTTGTTGGTCTTCTGAAGAACTATAGATGTGAAATTGATTCTACTTTCTTAGCAGTCATTCCCTGAAAGTCTTTCAATGACTCCATTACTGCTGACTTCAAATACTTGTCCTTGTGGGCCAAGGAGGACACAAGAGGTTCATGACATCATGTGCAACACATGTATTCCTGCAGCCTATGCTACAGGCTGTGGAGTTCTGCCCTCAGTTAGTTAACCTTTTCATAAAAGTGCCTTGGTCATCTTGACAGACACTTCTGTGTTGTGAGCAAGATGTGATACAAAGGAACTCTTGAGTCTGAATTCTGCTTATGCTGTGCAGAGTGTGATACTCCCAAACACTGCATAGAGTGAGGCAAGTTATGTTTGTCATGCCTTGAAGTTTTAATGCTAGGGAAAAACAGTATCTGGCATTCAGATATATGGACTGCTTTTGATTTATTTAAGGGATGTACTTTCCTACCAGTCTTTGGATTATTATTTATAGCAACAGTGTATGTACTGTTAGGTATCTGCAAGTTGGCTCTGAAGGCTTGCTAACACTTATGATATCCTAGACATTTGCACTACAGTGGGGAAATTGCCTACTTTTATGCTGAAATGGTTCAATGCATTTGGCCAGATTCATTAAGATGAGTTAAAATTAATCTAGTATCATACTTAGAGAAGCAAGGAAGGTTATTTACAGGACATATTGCCAGCAAACTTCTCTGAAAGTCTTTTCTTCTTTTTCCTTTCTTTTCTTTGCAAGAACAAACAAAATAACATGGCCCTTATTGTCCATTTGTTCTTGAGCACCCTGAACTAACTTACTCTGTACTGACAGCCTTACATGTACAATTATCTTCTTCAAATCAGATGGCAAAAGCTCATGGAAAGCACTGCCTTGTGAAATACCTGGCATAACCAATAACCCAGCCATCTGACCAGCCTGGTTGTGAGATGACAGTGAAAAATAGTGCTGCTGACAAAAAGAGCATCATCCTGTGATGACTGCACAGTGACAAAGAGGCTCCAAGAAGGGCTCAATACATGCTCTGCTTGACACTTCATCAGCCTGCCACCTCAAAGATGGATGTTTGTATAAGAGTGCTCAGCAGGATGCTAGCACAGCACTGAACTCAGTGTTCTGGCTGTGGCTGAGATCATTTTTGCAGAGTTGCTACAGAAAAGAGGGGCAGGGCAGCCTGTCACAACCCACAGATGCATATCACATCCCACTGAGACTCATGAAGGGCTGCATTCCCAGGTTTGTATGTACCACATCTCCAGAGGTAAAAGCCACTGGATTGAGCCTTCACAGAGTAAGGCATCAGGGCACCTGATTGTCACACATTAGCTTGCAAGTGTGATCAGGAGAGGTATTAATGGAAACCTTCCTCATTCCTATTGCTAACCTGTCTGGCTAAGGTCCCCTGTGATGATAAAAATAATAATGCAGTTTCTAATGGCATTAGTAATTTCTTTACATTTGGTGAGTTTTGACAGGTATAGGCATAAAAATAAACAAGACACAATACAGATAAGCAGCAGGTAACAATTTTCCATACAATTCCTCTGTACATACTTTAACTGAAAATGTCACTGTAAGAACTATATAATCAAGGCACAAATAAGCAAAGAGCACAGAATAAATAGAACAGCCTTCTTACTGTAACTTATACAACTTGTACTTATTGAACTGTGAAGAGTGTACTGAATACTAAAGAATGGATCACCTGCAGTAAGCTAAATTGTTTTTCTGCTGATGATACAGTTCCACATGGTGTGGTGATTCAAGGAGAAAGAGGATCGTAAAAGAAGTAGAAAGAGGAGGAAAGACCACAGCTCTGCATCATAAGAAGAGAATGAAATGCATAAACTAGAGGAAAGACATCTCTAAGAAATTCAGTTGTGAGTGATGGTTTCCCACTTCAAGTGCAGGGGAAACTCAAAGATTTTAATCCATTCAGTGATTTCAAGGCGAGACACTATAAAGGTCCTTGTGGCACAGAACAGGGGCATAACTTTCAGATAGAACTTAAAGTCAGATGGTCTCAATAGCTCACTGAACCTTTTGGCACCTAAATTGCAGACAAGTCTAAGTTCAGATGAAGTCCCTTTTCCTAGTCTGTTAATGCACAACTTCCAAAGGCACTGTGACCATGTGAACTGCAGTAAGCACTGGAGCAATGGGCAAAAGGAACCAGATTTCTAGATAGATGCATGTGTTATGGAAAGGGTTTCAAGAAAACCACATCACCTACTTCAACTGAATGCTACATTGCAGTAATTGTGTGCTGTTGGGTTCAAGCTAGTGAGCACACAGTTCTGATGCTCTGTTAAAGCATTCATGTAGTGATAATGCATTTGTAATCTGTATTATTTATACTGTGCCACATAGTAATGTAAAAATTAGAAGTTGACCTCAAAATCTACATTGTAAGGAAGCACAGGAAAGATTCATCTAAATTAGTTCCATGAAACTCAAGAGTGGTCTAAAATTATGTCATCTGGAAAATAAGTCTTAGAAATATACTTAGCTTGCCGTTTCCTCCAGCTATGTAAGGTTTCTGTGGGAGTTTCATAACAAAATACTTGCTATTTTTGAGATGTTTGGGCGAGTCAAGGAAAAGTAAAGGAAACAACTGGATTACCATTTAAGGGTAAATAATAAAATTTGCATATAGTATTCAGGAGGGGATCACTAGAGCATGTACTTCCATGTGCACTACTAGCTTAAGACATCAAGCAGAAAATTGAATTATCCGTGTCTGTAATTTCTCCTAGAATTTTGCATTATTCAACTCCAGTCTAAGAGCCATGTGGTTTTGGTATATATTATTTCATATTTAGCACCTCTATGCATGAGTTTGATGAAAAGCTCATATGTAATTTCAGTATATGTCAGGAACACATTACTACGTAAATTCTGGGGCTTCACAAGAGGGTCTTGTAATTTCTATTTGACTTAGTGGTGTCAGGGGACAGGAAACAATTCTGAAGTGACTATTTTTCTTGCAGTACTAGAGACAGCAAAACCCATTCTCTGAAGCAGTTTCTGACTCCTAGATCACAGCCTGCTTTCATACACCATCGTGTAGAATGGAAGTCCTCTTATAATGCATCACTAATTTGACTGGGATTGCACAGGCCTATGGCACCACCTAGCTGCAAACACTTTGGGTTTATTATTTTTTCATTCCAAACCCACCATTTTAATTTCACTAGCATTTAATTAAGAAGTAGGATAAGTATTTACTACAAATGTACTTATCATCTGTTCTATGGTTCCCCAGGTGTGTTCCAAGTGTTCTGCATGTTCTGGATTATGTCACTGGTTTGTTACAGGATGGTGCCTTAATGGTTATCTGCAGGCACTGACTCAATGGAAAGAACTCATTTGTCTCAGGCTCATGTCTAAGTACAAATCTAAGCTAAGATGCTAACTGGTATTTCCTCCTTCTGAACCAGAACACTTCCTGAAGTTATTTGTCTGTAAATCGCAAAGTTGTGTTATCACCCTAAACAGGAAAAAAAAAATAGGAATCCAACTACCAAAAAAAGATACTTATTTTACAGGAATTACAGAATTTACAGGACTTTACAGGAATTACAGTAGGAATTTCAGATGTACTTTGGAAAAGAAGTTGACAAATTAGTGTAACAAACTGTCTCTTCTTTCAGCTTCTCAAAAACATGAAAAATATATTTTTCAATATAAACAAACATCCTTTTTTTCAAGTTTATATGAAAACTTAAACACAAAAATTACACCATATCCTCAATATAGGTGTCAAAAGGAACATTCTTACTCTGTACAGAAGCGTATTTTGTCTATTTTCCTTAAAAATATAGACATTTCTACGTTAATCTAAGCCAATTATGTCTTTGTTTTGTTTCCTATGATGTTTCTTACAACCATTAAACAAAATCAAATACCCTGTAATTTGGTCAGCTCCACAGAGCAGGCTGGAGACACAATACATATATTAATGTCTTCATTTCTTTATATGTTTCCCAGAAACCTTGGCATAAAAGAAGTAGAACATGACATTTATAAAATGGATCTTTTATGAACTTGGTGGCCTTTGATACACTTATATTCAGAAAAGATGCTTGCATTGTAGCAGAAAGGTCTTGATGACTGAGTGATCATTATAGCATTAATAGTTATATTTGGTGAAAGAACAGCAGGCTGACGTTTTTCTTTGCTGATGTTCATCTCAAGCAGAGCTCAGAAAAATGCCTTTGAGGAAAATGCAGTACATGCTTTAGAGAGCACAAAAGAGCTTGGGTGTGTCTTTTTTCCTTAGAGATGGCATTTTAGACATGTTAGCGTCCTTGTTTCTTTGCAATATGCACAGAAGATTTGCTTATGTCATTGCACAGAATTACTTAGCCTTATAAACTGTACAGATGCTTCTTTCTGTGCCATTATCAAAAGTCTTGTAGAAAAGTCAAAATGACAGAAATAGCACAGTCAGACATGCTTTCTCAGCATGCAGCTATCTCCTTCACATATCCTCTGGTCGGCACTTCAGAAGATTTATTTTAGAAGCTGAAGGAAGGAAAACCAGGTAGTATCAGCACCTTCAATCTCATGCTCCAGACCTCAAAGAATGCTACCACAGACAGGAACAAGATGCAAACTTTCTCCCCCAGAAAGTTTTATATTAGCAATTAACCAGAATGCTATAACATTTTTATCAAGCACACTGATGTTTTTGCAGTATAGCAAGGTGAGCTGTTTGAACCAGAGAGGTAACACTACTCTGCATTTCATTGTTTCCAATGAATTGGAAACTTAGGTGCTGATTTCCCTGAACTGTACTGTACACAAAGGCTTTTCCAAAGCATAAGTGAAGTTACTGCATCCTTCTTGGTGCAGGATTGCATCCTGACAGCTCCGGGCAACACGGCCAGAGAGGTGGACTCCTGCCTCCTCAGGCAGGAGAACCGATGTGCCAGAGCACCCTAAAAAACATTATAGTCCAGGAAAAGGGGAAGGGGAAGCATATCATGTCCCTCCTTCCTCTTTCTTGTACTCTGTTACAGTCAGAAAATACTTTGATATTTCATTTCTTTCACACTGCTTTACCAGAATCTCCTTTAATTAAAAAAAAAAAAAAAAAAAAAAACAAAAAAAAAAAAAACCAAAGAAACAAAAACAACCCAAGAACACAAAAGGGAAAACATACAAAATAGATATTTGGCCATGAGAGATGAGAAGAGATTCTGTAATTTTGAATCTTGGTTAGAGGCACACACTGCCCAAAACATCAGAGTGAACTCCCCATGGAAAAGAGCAACAGGACATAAATATTAGTTTGTTCTAGAATTCTTAATCTGATGAACAGGAGATTTTTTTTTTTTTTTTTTTACCCCAAGTCCCTAAACAAATAACAATTGCTTCTGGTTAGACTTTGTTTTGGTATGGATATTATAAAATAATCAAATAACTGATTATACTGATCATTAGTGGAATTATTTAAAATTAAAGTCCTTAATTATTTATTTTAATAGGACAGATTTTAAGAGATAATTTTGCTGAAGCACAGGCATGTAAGATATTGAATAGAAAGAATTTTTTCCTATTTTAAAAAATGAAAAGTGATTTACTCATGGAAGTAAGATAACTGTTATTTCCCTTCTGTACCTACTCCTGCAGTACCTTACATGATACAGTTTCTTCCGATGAGTTTGGATAGCCCTTATCCAAACAAGGTCATTTACATCCCAGTCAAGGGAAAAAACCCGTAAGGATGACCTTTGAAGATAAAAGTCGCAAGAATATTGGGAATAAGAATTCTGTGAGGAGAAAAGCTTTGACCAGAAAAGAAAGCAATGCTTTGGAAATCCAAAAAATGAAAGTACAAAATTAGTTGGAAAATATTAATGTGCAGTGTTTACAAAAATAAATGGTAAAATGTTGCTTATTTTTATAAATAGAAACTAATACATGAAACAGGTGGTGCTGCTGCTATGTATAAAGATGGTATGGACTAAAGATAACTGATATATGAGCAAACAGTAAGCAATATGTTGTTCTCTGTTCTACATACACATTCTTACAGAAAGTGCAGTAAGGGAAAGACTATTAATATGGATGAGAGCATAGATAAAACTGCATATTCAAAAGGGAAATAGGTGACCCCAGGCTGGTGGCAAATTTATTTAAAAAGCTATCCCTTCTAGTCTTAAATGGTTCCATGAGACTTGAGAGTAGGTTATTATATTTTCTATGTAAAAAGGAAGTAGTGGCGTCATTCTGACAACTGATCTATTAGTTTGATCTCAGCTCATTAAGCACTATGCAAAAACACCAAAGAACATTTTGCTGAAAGAAAAGGCATAGAAAGAGATGGCTAGTGGAATTTTCCTCAATCTGCCTTCTGACTTCTCTGGTTAAATATTTTCACCAAGAATATTGGCTCTGTGATCTGGTGCTCTGATAAAATTTGTTGCATACACTTTGCAGTAATTAACAAATCATAGGATATATTGAATAACAGATAAGAAAGAGGAAAAACTGGATTAGCATGGGGCCCTAAATACTAGAAGTGAGATTAGACTAAATTAAATCACAGAAAACAGTAGGTCATACTTTAGTATCACACATCATCACACATTCTTTAGTGATGAAATGACAGAAGATCCTGTGTTAACTAGTTAGTCATAGCCTGTCTAATACTAGCAACTTGATACGGTCTTCAAAAGAGAAAATACCTTTTGGGATCATACCAGAAAAGATACTTCCAGCAGACAGTGTATTGAGAAAGAATGATTTTTAATACACAAGGCAAAGTTTGGACTTAAGCTTTTGGAAGGAGGTATCTTAGAAAGTAGCTCTAACCAGTTACCAAGGTGAATAAGAGGATTTTCTTCTTTCTTAATACAGGAAAATGTGCAAGAAAATTACCTGGTCATGTAGAAAGTTGATCAAAATATGTGCCATGTCTAATGGCGTTGGGAGCTTACAGCCCTGTTCTGCAGCCGAGCCTCCAGGCATCACTGTCAACAGTATGAAAGAAAAAAAAAGAAGAGGAAATACATGGCAGGGAAAACTGCAAACACTCACAACATTTAAAGTGTCACTACAGAAGTGAACAGACCAAATACTCTCTCAAGGCACCCAAGTTTACAGACCAAAGATACCATATTAGAATGGGACAAAGATCAGAATGTTTCATTCAATCCTACAGTTCTGTTTTACCCTGTTAAAGTAACAGAGGAATCATTTGGTTTTGATTTTGCTTGCCTATTAATTACCTTAAAGGGAGTGCTTTATTAAGGATTTGTTCTAGATTAGAATTTTCTATGCCAGTCAAGTGTTTTGATAGCACAAACACACTACATGGAAGTAATAGTCATGACTCACTATTAGGTAGTGATTAGAGAAGGTGGTGCCAATCCAGTTGGGTGGAAATACAGGGACTATCACCAGATCCTGCAGGTTTGGAGGTCACTCTTTTTTTTCTTTTTTTTTTCTTTTTTTTTTTTTTTTTTCATTTATGTCTCTCCCCCACCTCCCTTGCCCTTTTCTCATCACAAATCTTGCTAAATCATAACTACGCTCTTCAGGACAGGTACCGAGTCCTCTGATATGGGCATAGAGTGCATTAGCAAAAAGAATTCGGTATGCCTTTCCCTGTGACAGGATTTTAGCAGGACTTGTTTTGCTCTTGCTTGGATCCTTCTGCTCTGTGGGAGTTCTGTGTGATGCTACAACCAACGAAGGAGGTCAGTCTCTTTCTGCTTCCCCAGAATATGTCCAAATAGCTACCTAAAGTACAATCCCACAGACTAAGGTCCTGCAGGTTGATGTGCCGTAGTTGGTCTAGACTGCAAGGTCATCAGATCACTTTCCTAATGCAGAAAGTGAAGGATTCAGACATAGACATTCTGTTCCCTACCCTAGACTCTCACACATCCAGCTGCTGGAGCAGTGAAGCGTTAGGATTCACCTTGGTTCTGTGACAGTGCTTTGGCAGTTTCTCTTCAACATTACTTATTCATCATCCCTAGGAGCTAAATAAATGAATGGCATGATTAACAAGTGGGACAGGGACTGGAGGATCCCACATGCTGGGTCATAATGATGAGAGAAGGCAGCAGCAAGCACAAGCAGTAAAATTAAGCAAGTATTCCTAGTTCATGTCCTTAATGAGGACTGTTTGGTCTATGTTAAGATATCTTGTCACTCCTTCCAAAACTATGATAGCAGCACATAAGCACAATTCAAAGATTCCTGGGCTAGCAGTCAAGTGGTAGCTCCAGAAGCAGAACAATTTAATCAGTGTTTTGCTGCATGCACACAAATTATCTTTGTTAGGATGCAGGTGCTGTGACATTAATTCTGTGCTTCTCTTGATCTGATCTGATCTGGTAGCTCTGCAGATCCAGGCAGTGTACCCTGTGATTGTATCTTCTCCATTAGCTTCAGCTTAGCAGGGTCCTGGCCCTGCTGTGTTGTGCAGTGTAGATAGTTCTCTAGCTTGTAAAGAGTAGAGCTACTCCTTGGAAACCTTGCTGACACCACAAGCTGCTTTTCAAGACAGTTATCTTTCTTAAGATGTGTAAACTGAAAAAGAAGTTTCTCTGGACTGATGAGAAATGAGTTGCTTTTATATTTGTCTCAAAAACATGCATTGCTAAAAATTCAGTACTGGAAGAGTAATCTGAACTAAGTAGGTTTCATGTTCTTCATAACTTTGTCAATTATCACAAAAAATGTAATGAAACTCATACAAGTGAGTGAATGTAAAAGAAATTAGGTTCCCATAAGGAAATGTGAGAATTTGATCAGGCTGTTTAAATCACACCACCTTAGAAAATTTAGGGTAAAGAAAAGAAACAGTAAGGAAGACATTTTGTTTACTAAGTCCTTGTTGCTGTTATCAACTGTCATTGGGACTGGTGTACATATTCTAACAAAAGACAGGGAGAGTCAAATTTCCAGACTGGAATTAAAGTTCCAAGTGTGGTCTTCTGAAATTACAGGTAATGTGGTTATAAACAATCCCTTTTGCCAGAGGCAGGGTTGTACACAACGGAAAAACCCAGTTAGAAAAGACATCACTTTTTCAGGAGGCAGTAGTGGAACATCACAGGATTGCAATCAGAGTTCCTAACCAGTGAAATGCATTACTCTTTCAGACAGCAAGGCTGTCCTGCAGGTATTTGCAGTGGGTTTTAAATATTTTCTGTGACTATGACTATCTGTTTCTGCTCACTAATAGGTCCTCACTCGTTTCTGTCATTCCCCCATCTCAGATGCAAAGCAAGTAGATATGAGGGAAGGAATTTAAAGGGAGGGAAATAGAAAATTAGAAATAAGGAGGCTAGAAAAGGAGATGGACAGCAGGACAGGTGGGTAAGAAGTCCTGAGAGGAATTTAAGAGAATGGAAAAGATAAGAAGACACATAAACATTGAGAAAGACATGTATGTGAAGGAATGATTTAAGTGTGCAGAGATGGATGCCAAAACTCGTGCTATTTGTTTTGTCTCTAAGTACTTGATTTTGCAACTTCAACATAGGGATTGGCTGTTGAGGGGAATACCCTATAACGCTGTTCTTAAAAATAAAATAAAGGGGAATACTATTATCCAAGAGGGTAGACTCAGATGTCCAGTGTTGGGAATTTCAGCTAATTCCCTCTGTACCTTGGGACTGATGGCCTTTCTTGCACCCCTCTCCTTCCTATCATAAGTACTCTCACTGCTTTTCAGAAGGTACTATGTTGTACTGCAGAGACAGCTGAAGTTAACGTGGAGAAATCAATCTCTTGTTAAAACGCACTGGAAGTTTAACAAAACAATTACAATTAATTGAAAAGGTGCAAAATCATTTTAGAAACTTAAAGGTCAGGTTTAGGAGTGTTTGGGCCCAGGCTTCTTGACTGTGGTTGTCTTTCTCAGCTATACCTGAAATTTAGAGTAAATATGGAAATCAGATATCTCAATCCCACTTCTCTGCCTTGGTCTTGTTTTCTCCTTTTTCTCTTCTTTTTCTGCCATTCTGTGTTTAATTACAGTGCTTATCTTTCCTCATGGGTGTCACATGAGTTCTGCATCTGGAGATGAAGGATTTGCACGACAGCAAGATGAGGACTGTCAGGTCAGTGCTGCCAAACCTGGTTGGATGCTTTTTGGAACAGGAAGATTTCATCAAGATAAAGCTGTTTTCTTTTTTCTTCTTTTAGAGGAAGAAACAAAGTTGCTAAAAACAGCAACACAAAACCCCTTGACTCTAAGTGTCAAGCTTAAAAAAAAAGTGAAGGTATTCCACTGGCTAAGATAGAAACACTTTTCAGCAAAAAAGACCCTATTCAGGTCAGCATCAAGTCAGCCTGTTCCAGTTTTATGCTTTGTTTTATAATTAATTTTCTTTAAGCACACAGCATTTGAAGTTGAAATAACTGGGTCAGGAGACCAGATTTCCAAGGCTGGGATTGCAATGAATACTTCACTATCCATGAGGAAATATAAGGCAAATACAGTGTCCTACATACCTTTTTCCTAACAAATAAATAACCCATTCTCATTTCCCCACAACAGAGTATTTCAGAGGCCCAGTGGTCAGCCAGCTACAAGGGCTGAGCAATTAGCACTGTAGTGAGAGAAAGGCTTTAGAAGAACAACTACTACAGAAAATAAAGCCTACCCCTCTCCAGTGCTGTGGGCATAGCTGTCATAACCTTTGAAACCTCCTGCCTGATGGCTCTCTGAGGTTAGTTCGAGTGCCACTATTCAGACAGCTACAGCTACCTCTCAAGGGCTTGATTTTCTGTTATCTTAGAGGTTACGTATAATCACCGATGTGAAAGTGAGTGGCAGGAATCAGGAGAGCAGAATTCTCTTCTTCACTAGGCCCACTTTTCCACCCTCTAAGTGGCTAAACACTCCATAACAAAGTAACGATCCTCTCTCCAAAAGCTCAAATTAAATTCTTCCAAGGCATTGTCACATTTTTACCTTTTTTTTTTTTTTTTTGAAACACTATTTAGAAACTGGCAATACTGAAAACACTGGGAAGAGGAGATCAGAGTGCATAACCAAACAGCTTCTTTCTATCTTTCTCTTACAATATCATAGCCAAAGATGCAAAAGATGGAAATATTCAGTGAGACTTGTTTTATGGAATCACAATTCTTTATTGTGATTTGCAAGAACTCAAAAGAACTGAAGAGCTTAAGGAATCTGAAATGACAAAGAGAAATAACAGTGCAATGCTAAATCTGGAAGTGACTTAACAGCATCTGGAAAAATAAAGTTTTTGATATAAGCATTGGGAAAAAATGCCAACAGCCTCCAGAGATGCCCTGATATTTTTTGTTTTGTTGGGGTTTTGTTTTGTTTAATTTTATTTTGTTCCAGTTTTCTGCCTTTTGATTTTTTAACATGGTAAATCTCTTTGGATAAAAATTAACTTTCTCGGAGTGATTTTTGTTACAGATTCACTTACCTTAACCAGATGCTTAGCAGACCGGAAATTTGCTTTTTTGCAGCAGTATAAACCTTCTTGGTTGCAGAAAAAAAGTCCTCTCCCAGGTAAACTAAAGACCTGGCTAGGAACACTACAACATAGTTTTGAAAGGTGAAATACAAAGCAGATATACTTCAGATAAGGAACAATTAAGTTCCTTAATGGAATTTAATTGATTTCCAAGTCACATAAAACTCTTCCAGCACAAAAAAGTCTTGAAGGTCTGTGATCTTGCTTATTGTATTGTTGGGATTTGGAGAAGGGTTTTTGTTGTTGATAAAACTTCTTGCTTTGATGCAAATTAAATGAGAAGTGCTAACCACATTTCATCAGATCATATGTCCAGCTGTTTAACTAAATTAATTGCTGTTCCAAATACAGGGAGCAAGAGAGCAAGATAGTACCAGTATTGGAAAATATTTTTTTTTCTTTTTTTCCATGAGGCTTAAAGACCAGTATGTTTCTCTTGGAGCAGTGAAGGCATAATTCCTTCTCTTAGAGTAGATGAAGACCAAAAGTTGGATCTGCACTTCAAGGGAAATGGAGGACCATGATTTGTTTTGTCCAAAATACAGCAGAATTCTCAGTACTGAGAATCATCTCTCTGACCCTGTGCCTGACTCCTGGAGTGTCAGTTGTGCTGCTACATGAGGGACCATCACAGACAACCAGTAGAGTTAACTTCAGTCCATAAAGTTAAGCAAGATTTCTTTAATGTGGAAGGGAGCAATGGGAGTCACCTGCACGATGATAGGGTAGAGCATCAGGACTAAAGGTCACACAAAGGAGAGGAAAAAGAAGTCTCCTGGTGTTTTCTAACATTCAGGTATCTCCTTTTACCATGCCCTTAAATTCAGTCAAATACAAAAAATGTAAGCATGCTAACAGATTAACCCCAATCCTATACCTGGAGCTGCCTGGGGCAGAAAAAGCCCACATAGAGTTAGGCTAAGGCAATGTATGACTTTGTCTAAACTTTCCTTTGGTTACACCTATGTCCACCTGATCAGATGGGAGTGTTATGTGACATTACATTAATTCTTCTCACAGTTCTCAGGCATTAAGTGCAATAAACACACAGTCAGACCAGCAAAAGTGTTATCTGCCCATGAATGGACTGTTTGCAGGGAATGTTGTGTAAGGGTGGAACTGTGCAATCCTGCTTCAGATAAACAGAAGTTTTGGAGCTGGCCTGCACAGAACTCCCAGACTGAAAAAAAAAAAAAAAAAAAAAAAAAAAGAAAGAAGAAAAAAGAAAAAAGAAAAAAAATAAAGGAGCACACAAAGTGCTACATTGTGTAACACTCTAGGTGGGATGATGATATTTCTTGTAAAGGAAGGAATCCAAGAAAGAAGGGTATGGTCGTGCATAAATGATGAGGTCAAACACATTAAAAATCCTTTCCTCTCTCCCTTCCTCCCTCTCTCACTTTCTCTCTCTTTCCCTCCCTCCCTCTCTCTCTCAAAAATCTTTCCCTCCATCCCACTTCTTTTTTTCCTTCTTTTTTCCTTAATTTTGTCCTCTTTTCTAATTATATCAACCTCTGCTTTTTATGCATTTCTTGATTCTCTTAATCCCCTTGTTGTGTGGCTTTGCAAAAGCATGGAGAAGTAAACATATTCTTTGCTTTAATGTGTAGGATCAGTTGGATTTCTCAATATTATACAGCCCTTTACTCTGGATACTGCTAGATACTGCTCAAACAGAGAGTGCAAACAATTTCAACACTGTGAGTTCACAAATATTAAATTAAATAATATAAATATTAAAATAAAATTTTAAAATGAGGTTTTTTTCATGGTTGCGAGCAGAAAAGCTGAATGACATCAAAGGAAATGCAGCAAAGGAGGAGGGTAATAAGATGAGTGAGGAGAGGGTTTCTCCATCACACTGAAGGTAAGGAGGGAAAGCACAAGACAGCATTGACACATATTTTCTAACCAGCCTGGCTGCTTCCATACCAATTATTTTCAGACCAATTTTTTTCTGATTTCTTCTGCATCTGTGAGAGTGCATCTGTTTCTGTGGCAGCCTTGGCACAGGAATTTACCAAATCCCTGCTTGTAAGTCTGTGTGGTTTGTGACACATGCTTTTTAATTCCATGGAAGCAGCATGTTCTAGAGAACGGCAAATATTATTTTGTGTCAGCTACCAGGAGGAAACACCAGGAAGGCTCTCATGCCTCTTTGTAATGAGGAAAGCAAAATATAGCAGAAGCCTCTGCTGTATCAACTCCCTAGGATTTCTCAAGTGTAGACAAGGATCATTATGCAGGAGCATGCTTTGAACTGAAAAATGCCATGATGCTCCTGAGGAACTGTAAGACATTCTATGGTAGTCATTCGTACCTCACTTGTGCCCTGAAGTTTGACAGTGAATCTTTTCGTAATAGTTTCTTTTAAGAAGGGCCTATGTTGTTCACGAGTAACAAACGTGGAGAGGGATATGTTCTGCTGTTCTGCTCTTGCAAGAGATAGACAAAACAGTGAGTATGTCTTGCAAGTTTTGTTATTTCATGCTCAGTTTGCAGGAAGCCGGACATGGAGGCTTTCCCTTGGCGTGCACTCATGCAGTCTTTCCTAACAGCAGTCCCAGCACGAGTCCTGGCTGTGTTCCAGCTCCACGTGAGGACACGATTAGGTCTTCCACTTTGTCCCGGTTTCTGTTCAGGCATGTAGCCCAAAGTTTCAGAAAGGTGTTGAGTAACTCTTGATGGATGCCTAGTTTTGACAATGAGGCAACTGTGATTCAGTGTGGCAGATGCATCCAGCTCACAGCCTGAATTCTCCCTTGAGACTTTTAAGTCATTACTATTTTATTAGTAACATATCTCTAAAACTTTGTTCAGTGCTTATTTGAAGCATGAATAACACTGGAAGCAGCCCAATACTTTGCATTTTTATATTGTTTTAGCATATGCTCCCACAGGATGTGGACTGGACTCTGCCCTTCAATTGCCCATGTGGGTTTAACAGCCCTTGGCAGGCACGCAGACCTTTACAAATGGCACAGTGCGGAGTCTTTCAGGGAAAGTTAGCTAATCCCTGGATGTGTACAAGTGCTGAGAAAGACCCACCCCTAAGGCATTAAGTGTGAATTCAGCAAAATCTTGAAACAAATAAACAGGTAAATAAGACAGGGCTAATCTAGGGTCCCTGGATGCCAGAAAGGAAGGCAGCAGCAGGAAGGGCAGGAAATGTCTTTCTTTGGAATCTGGGCTAAATAATTGCCCTGCGCCAAAGACAAGTCAATGTCTTCACGATGTCTAGAAGACAATTGAAATACCAGTGGCTAGAGTTTCTGTGAATCCTAAAACTGCTTTGAGTATTGAGATAGGTGTTATTTTGCCAGGGTAGAATGTCATGCCCAACAATGCAAGGGTGTGACACTGCACAGCATCTTGGAGTAGATACACAAACCCCAAACCCTTAATTATTTTCTGAGTACTAGTCCTTTGGATAGCTGCTGAAAAAAGCAAAGAAATCAAACCTCCAGCTGCTGTCTCAGGTGCTTATTCTTCATGACCTGTGACATGCCATGACACACCACAACATGACACAACATGACAGTACCCCAGCGAAGTTAAATGGAATCATCTCTTATGCAGATGCTCCTATTTCGTTACATATATTTCATGGCTTCATTTAATGGTGGGCAAGTGTTTCTGAAAATCAGCAGTAGATATTTCTGAGAGTAAAAGGTTGCCTTTGGAGGTGTAAAAGCTGATTTTATACTGGTTTAATGAAACATGCTTATATTTGTACAATCTGAAAACTAAAAAAAATTATAAGGCTTCAAGTATACAAAGACAATTCATTACTTACCTTTCCAGATATGCTGAGCACCACAGCATTCAACTAGACTGCAGATGCTGATGAAGCAAGGATTAAGTTTTTGTTTCTTGATGAGTTTATAACAAATTTTCATCTTTATTCATTGCACATCTAATCAAACCTCTTTTGCAACTGAGAATTTCACTGAATTGAACAATTATTACATTTAATATGAAGCTAAAGTGCCTTCTGTATTTCAACTGTCATTATCACTTGCTCTTAAAATAAATCCAGAAAATCCTTTAATTACAGTTATTCCAGTTCTACAGGGAGAAGCAATGTTTCATAAAGCTACTATAAATGTCAACAGCAAACTTGCTTCCGCAACTTTTGAAAATTGTAATTTAAACCAGTATTTTGGTCCGTGTATATGTTACCTTGACATCACACTGGTGGGCATGGCTTCAGACTGGATATTTAGCCACACTGTAGGTCACTCAAGTCTGTATTTCTTTTCAAATGGCTTAAGCTTTGGGGGGAAAAAAAAATAGCAACATGGCCTTAAGTTTTCCTGTTAGTCTGTAACCAGTCTAAAGACTGAAAAAAGTCTAAAGTCTAGAGTGTATTGGACAGAAAAAGGGATTTTGCTACAGAGCAAAGATTTAAGTATAACCTGACTAAACAATTGAATCTGTACCAGCACATAAAACTTTGTCTGGAAATAATGGCTGACACAAGCAATTGTAAAGCCTAGTTACTCAAACATCAACAAGTAACGCACAGGTCAAACACTAAAGGATTAAGACTGTGCAAAGAATTGCTAATCTGTTTTCAACCAGTAGTTGCAAATTAAATACCCCTGACAGCAATTTTGTAATGGAAAACAGAATTCTTTTAGAATGGAAGTCTGATCATAGAGTAGCATGGTGTATAAAATTGTGAGTTTTACTCTTAAGACCTGCACAGTTCTAAATTTAAGAGCAATAAAAGTCATTTAGGGAATCACATGGCTTTTGGAAGAACAGCTGACATGATTCAGGGAAGGAGATCCAGGGAAAATTTGGGCACCCAGCCAAGCACTCCTTTCACGTGTAGATCAGGTTCAGAACAAGTGCCTCCAGTTCAGTTTGGCAATGGGTGACCATGCTCTGCAGACTCTCACCTGAAGGTGGACATCACATACTGGACTTTTCATCATGAGCCCCTTATCTGTGAAACACTGAGAGCATGGGGGAAACTATATTAGGCAGGAAAACTGAAATACTGCTTTCTTATGCCTCATAAGATCCACTATGCCTCATTCAGTCCCTGTGCCTATCTTCTGACAAGGTTGTACAGATTTTACTTGAAACTAGTGCTGGGCTAGAGTTGTTGTTTCCACCAGAAATGTTGCCCAACTAATGATATTCGTTATTCCCAGTCCTCTGGCAGCCTTGCTGGGATATGTACCCTGCATGTGAGTCCTTCGATGCCCATGTTTCCCTTGAAGGCAACTGGCAGCGAGAGCTCAGGCTCTACACTTGGCTTTTAAAGGGCTGAGGTGGGGGTGGGGAAAGGCAGAGAGCAAAGACTGTCAGCCAGGTTTCGCCCTTGCTGCTGAGGGCTGTGGGGCTCGTCACCAACGAAGAGAGTGAAAGGCCTTGAGGGGAAGCCGCATGAGGAGTGGCTGATGTCTATATAACTTAGGTCAAAGTTACAAAATGCTTATATAGCTTCGGTTATAAGCTACCTATGTAACCTAATAGCAATATAACCTAAATCATTACTTTTTATCAATATAACCTGAAGAATATCAATATAACCTGAATCATAGCCTTCTATACTTATATAGCCTGGATCATAACTTCTATACCGATATAACCTGATGCTTTTATAACCTGAATCATAACTTTTGATATCTATATAACCTGATATGAATAACTTTTTTTATACAATGTAATGGCTATATATAGTTATATATATATATAATATATAGTTTTATATATATATATATATATAGTTAACTAGTTGCTTAAATGCAAAATAGACAAAAAGAGAGAGAGAAAAGAAAACCAGCTTGCCAGGTGTATAGTTTTAGAGGTAGATAAGTGTAGTACTAATGAGAAATTGGCAAGTGCAAAGCCAATTAGACACAAAACAAAGAATTTAGGCCAGTTAAGACCAGATGGACCAAGGAGCACCATAACTACGCATGCCTCGAAGACAAAGTTGAAAAGATCAAGTGTGAGGAAGACTTTAGAAGCCTTCAAAGACCCCTGAACACCCCCGAATTGGGGAAGCGCAAGCACAGTGCAAAGAATTATCTAATAACCATGAGATCATGCTACATAAATTAGTTCCTGCGCATATGTGATGATGTTGTAATGACATAGCAACATTAAGCAAAATTTACTGTATAAATATACCACAGTGCTTGACAAAGGCAGGCGAGTTAGGAGGAAAAACCCCCTCACCACCAGCGCTGCAATAAACAAATACCTGCTCTATAGGCGCCGGTCTATGGGGATTTATTTCTAGCCTATCTTTCGGGCATCACGGCTGAGGTCACTTGGTCTGATCAGCCTGGAGGAGACTAAGGGGCGACCTCATCACAGTCTACACCTTCCTCGTGAGGGGAAGCAGAGAAGCAGTGGGGCAGGCACTGATCTCTGCTCTGGTGACCAGTGACAGGATCCAAGGGAATGGCATTAAACTGTGTCAGGGGAGGTTTAGGCTGGATATCAGAAAAAGGTCCTTCACCCAGAGGGTGGCTGGGCACTGGAAAAGGCTCCCAAGATAAGTGGTCATGGCACCAAGCCTGCCTGGATTCAAGAAGCGTTTGGACAATACTCTTGGGCACGTGGGGTGACTCTTGGGGATGGTCCTACGCATGGCTAAGAGGTAGACTCGATGATCCCTGTGGGTCCCTTTCAACTCAGGATATTCCGCGACTCTGTGAACTGCCCGAGACCGCTGTCCCGGCAGCATACAGCGGTGGTGAAGGACCTTTGGGAAACGTCCCTCCGTCCTTCGGCCCGCTCCCCTGAGCGGAGCGGACTACAACTCCCGGCGTGCAGCGCGGCGCCTGCCGCCGGCCGCCGCTCCGATTGGCCGCCCCCCTCCGCCCTCCCCGCGTGACGGCGCGGGGCCGGCAGCAGCGCCCCCCGCGCGCCGGGGCAGGGCAGCCGCATGGCGGCGGCGGCGTGGGGGCGGCTCCTGCGGGGGGCGCGCGGGGCGGCCTCGCGCCGCGCCTGCAGCTCCGGGGCGCGCGCCAGGGCCGCGGCGCAGGTGAGGGGGCGCCGGCGGGGCCGCGGGGCGGGGAGGGCGCGGGGCCGGCGGCGGGCGGGGGGCGCTGGGAGCTGAGGGCGCGGGGCCGCCGGAGGTCGCGTTGGGGAGTTCGAGTGCCGGGCCGGTGCCTCGTCCGTAAGAAGATGTATTTCGTGGAGGGGCGCTCTGGTAGCGGTGGCAGCGCCTGGCGGGGTGACCGGGGGGCTTGGGCACCGCGGGCGGGGGCTGCCAGCGCGTTCCACAGAAATGCAACCTGTCCGTGGAATTTTGCAACCTGTCCTGGACGGACCGGTGGTTTGTGCCCATGACCTGGGCACATGACCTGGTTCTATATAGGGGGAAGAGTCAACAAAACATGTAGTAATACACAATTCTTTGTCCTCCCTTTGTTGAAATGTCACCCTTACTTTGGTGGTACGTGGGACACTCCGTATCATGGACCGAGCCGGTCCTGTGCTCCTGCCCAGCCAAAGAGAGATTACACAACGCTCTTTGATCAGCCTGGGTCAAAACCCGAGTGGTTTGGCAGCTTTCGGTGGTTGTGCTCCGATGGTCAAGCGAGCTTCGCACTGAACCTGTTCTGGGGCTGGCGCGAAGTGAACACAGGTGTTGCCCTGATACGGCTTCTCCCTGTTTAACTTTCGGTCCCTCGGGTGGATTCGGGCTCTTGGTGTCCAAATGCAGGCGAAAAAGCGGCGTGGAAAGGCAAAGGTTCTGTAACTGTGGCAGAAGGAGGGCATGGCACACAGAGCAATCCCAGCTGGGACATGATTTATTGAGTTACTTGCAATTGCACGGCTGGCTTTAACAAAGAGAAAATAAGCTAAAGCTACTAGTTACAGACTCCATGTCACCAGAATTGAATGCATTCACTGCCACTTACTTATTTACAGGAAACCAAATGGATTTGTGCGTTGCTTTATTGAATGTTTACTTGACTCAGAAAAATAGAAAGGTTATTGAATTTGTATTGTTTGTTTGTTTTCCTAGGCCATGAACATTTTTTTAAATTCTGATCAGAATTACTTTTCACTATTTTCTATACGTTGGGTACCTTGAACAAACATTCAGGAATACTTTTGAGAGAGCTTGATTACAACATCCATCTGAAAGCCCTACCTCCCTAAGGGGCAAAACACCACGGTAGCTGGAAGAATGGGATGGGAAGTATGCATTTGTGGCATAGTAAATAGTAAACATGAGAAGTGTGCCAGGGCACGGCTCATATCCCGTGAGGCTTGAGAAGCAAGGTGGTGTAAAAACAAAGGCACTGCAAACTTAGCAACTTACAGTGGTAATATACTCGTTGCTCCTTTCTGTTCTCAATCTCCTGGGATTGATGTGTAGAGAGGAGCAATTAGCGTTAACAGCCATAGGGGACAGTGAAATGTGCTTTCAAACGAGAGAACATTCAAACATTCAAAACAGTTGTGAATACTGCTTGACTGTCTTCTGTGCTGGAGCTGCAAGTAATCATGGGTTCTAATTAGTTTCCTGAGAATTCGGGGAGGGGGTGTGTGCAAAGGGGAGAAGAGAGCACTAGGCTATATTTCAGTCCCCTTTAAAATGGTCATTATAGCTATGGAAGGAAGAATTCTGTAACTTAGGAGCTTCAAGAGACAACTAGGAGGCTGTGTCCAAAGCCATCCGTTGTAAGTCTTTAGGTTAGGTTGCAGGCAGTGGGGTCAGTACAGCTGCTGTACTGACAGTGTGTGGTGAACAATTTACTTGTTTATATCTTGGTTTTTAAGGTACACTTGTCAGTCTCAGAGATGTGCACAGAGTGGAGTTCCTTTTTCTAAGACTAGAACAGGGCACGTAGCAACAGGCACTCTGAAAGCAGCATTTTCACATTTGTTTGGTTGTTTCCAAGCACTTATTTGGATTTTTTTTTTTTACTAATTAAGAGTTAACAGTTTGATGCCATCCTACCATCTTGTATCCATGATAATATATGTCCAGATTGTATTCTTGAATTAAAACGATCATGTAGGATGACCTATTTCTACTAAAAAACTGGAAATCAGCATATTTTTAAAAATTCTGCTCTAGATGTATCACGTCCAGTAAGGGTCTTGATACAAAGTTTCACTTCATCTTTCTCCATGTGCTCTTGTAGATCCTGTAATCCGAACACAACCTCCTGAAAATTTCTATGGCCACAGTGAAGCCTTCAGTGCTGGGATAAAGTGGAGAGCCCGGTTTTCCCAGAAAGACCTCATATGGCCCTAATTCTCAGCCAGTCGTGTCTGAAACTCTCTGTGTGCTGCCTCTCTGTTTTGTGGGCGGCCGGTAGCAGTCCCTGGGCAGTGCTCTCTGTGCCAGTACCCACAAGTGTAGCCTGCTGTTTGGGGTCAGCTGTTGGGCAGCAGCTGCTGAGCCCTCACAAAAACATTTGTCTTGGACTTCTCAGCTCAGACCTCATTCTGGCACTTGGCCTGCTTAGGCCCATTTCAGCCTCTGCGGTTGTCTGATTTCCAGGTTGAACCAAGGACATTATGTCACCACTTCCCTACAGACTCAGACACTAAAGGTGAGGCATGGAAGAGAAGAGCTTTTGCTGAGTTGTGTGTGTGATGCTGCAGCAGTGTTAGGTACTACACTGAGACAGCAGTGCTGTGCACAAACCCAGCAAGACTGCAGGAGCTTGATGAGCCAGTGGGTGCAGGAGCAGCACTAACAGTGCCATGGGTGCGCAGGTTGTCCTTGTCCCTGAGGTCTGTACAGAAGTGTCTGCAAGCTTTACTGTTTCCTAGTGCACAAATATCACAGGGGATGAAGTGAAGGTGGAAGAGTACAGCAAGAATAGTACTTGATCTTCAGCTTGATTAGTAGGTAAAAGTTCTGTCGTCTGCCCCCTTGTGTTTAACTGAGCTTTTCTAGTATCCGTCAGTTTGTGGTGTTCCTGGTGGTTATTGATACCTCTGCTGACAGCTTCCAATTTTGCTGCATTGTTAGACGAGTTCTCCTGGAAATCACAGGTGAATTGTCAGGTCTGAAGGGTTGACAGCTTGTCAAAATGTAGCTGCTAGGTGCAGTCATCTAAGCTCTCATTCTTTCAGTACTAGTATAGAACATGTGATTGACAGCCCAGAGGATGAACCTGTTTTTTTCACGGATCAGATAAAGCACACTGTGTGACAGGGCATACTCCTCCAATGTGCAGAAGTGTCTCCTGTCAACTATGGAGAGTGGGGAGTGGGGACTTGTGGGTTATAGCCATCCCTTTTGAGTGAAAAAGTCTTGGGATTGGGCATTGATATGTTAAAATACCAGCAACCATTCACCTTTTCCCACTTCAGGGAACTAATAACCCTTTCCCTGTAGCCTGGGAACTGTAGCAGGCTTTTGCTGTCTTTCTGTTCCAGTAGTTCTCACAAAGTGATGCGGTTCAACCTCAACCTATTCTTCCCCTTGAGAAAATCCTTCTTACACAGCAATCTGAGAGAGTGCTTCATCCTTGCCCTGAGTTACCGGGAAGGCAGCTGAGTTTTCATCTCTGATAATTGGCCTTTCCTGTGGTATTGATAAAAATATGAGTTGGTGCTGGGTACAGTGGCAGTTTTGGTAGTACAGGATCCCCTTCTGCTGGAGTTCAAGCTGATGGTACTGATGGGTATTTTCTAATTCCTCTGTGCTGAAATCTAATTGGTCAGAAACTGAATAGCTTAAAAATTCCGTCTCCCATCATTCTTCCCTCCCAGAAAAACCCATTTCTGTACACAAAAAGAAAATGATTGAAAGAAGTTCTAGTGGCTGTGTGAAACATTTTTCTTTTCCCTGTTCTAAAACCCACTACTTTGCAGCAAGAATTAGTTGTTTCCAGTAGAAACTTTAAAGTTTATTGACAACAATTTCTTGCTGAGTGCCTGGTCTTTTAATGCTGCTTCTTGACAGTTCGCTTAAGAGTAATTAATGAAGGGCAGTGTTATTCCCCTTACTTTAGCTACCTTACCTGTACCAGCCATGTAGATGGATGACAGACCAGCAACAGAACTGGTCTCCTGTGTCCCGCTCCAGTGGTGGCTCCTTCCTGAAAACAGGATATTGCTGTCTTTGAAAGTATGCAGTTTTGTCCTGCATTGCATAAAAGCATTAAAGTCTCCCTCACTTGCCCCCACCTTTCTTTCGGGGAGGACAACTTTTCCCTTCTTTCTTTCCCTGTAATGCACACTCTAAAACCAGGAGGCAGGAGGTTTGCACTGTTCTGTTTTTAAGTGGAGTGGTAAGGAAGCCTGATCCTGAAAAAGATGCAAAAAAGAGTTACTGAGAAAGAAACAGGAGAGGAGGGCTCCCACAAGAGAGCCTCAGATAATTTTAATGAACCTGGGAGTGCTTTCCCTCTCAAATGTGAATACATTTCCAAAATAATAGGAAGGAGAAAATCAGGTATCCAACCAGGTCAGAAGGCAGCATGATTTTCAAGAAAAAACACTATTGTGCTGTGTTTTTTCTGAGTTTGGCAGATTTAAAATATCCTTAGATTTAGTCTGTTCAGGGGTGAGTTTTCTAACTGGGGAAGAAGCAGAAATGAAGTCTGGATATTTACCTGGGCTCTTTGAGTTAACCTGGCTTGTATTCGGAGAAACATTTAGAATAAGTGGAACAGAGCCAGCATTTCTATCAAAGCAAGGAATTCCCAACTTGGGATTTTTTTGGGAAACTAAAGCTGTGCAGAGATCAACAGCAACCCGCACAGCCCTAGGCTGGAGCATTTTCCCGGGGTGTTTAAAACCAGATGACTTGTTCTGCATGCTGGAGAAAGTGGAGGTGAAAGAACGTGTGTGAGCAGCGGGTGTGGCTGCAGAGTGGTTGCCAGAGACTCTTTTGGTGCCGCTGGAAGGGAAGGCCAGGTCTCGGGAGGGCTGGCCTTGCACCCATATGCCTCTGCTGTTGTGGCCCCTGAAACTGAAAGGGATTGCTTTCTCCAGGCAGAAAAACAATTCCGTGAAAACTACTACTGCAGTTTTATCAGGGGTAAACAGATGTTTTCTGGGCTTTGAAACAGCCTCTTTGTATCTCCTTTATCTTCTCTAGCTCCTCACTGCTATGAATGTTCTTAGAGATGTTCTTATCTTACCACAGAGCTGTTCGGATCAAGTGCAGTGGATTGTTTAAAGGTTAGTGAAAAGACTGTGCTGCCAAGAACGTCTGCTCCTGCTTTTAAGTTTAGCAGCAGCATAGTGTTAGCACAGCTGGAAACAAAATTGCTGCGTCTGCTGGTGGCTGAAGTTGTGTCTCTCCCCAGATAACCTTTGCTGTCGGGCTGATTTGATCACTGAGGGCCCTCTGTGGCTTCCACCCATCCACAAATGTTTCTTACAAATGTTTTCAGAATAAAACGTTTTGAGGAAGCATACCTGGGTGGTTCAACACTCTAGCTGATCGTTTCTAGATTTCTTGCAAGGGCTCTGTGGAAATCCTGTGCAGGATTAGCTCCTTTGGTTACTAGTGATGACCAGATCCAGGGAGCTGATGGCTGTGGCATCGTCCCATACATGCTGATTTTAGTATGTCCGGAGATTTCACAGATCTGGTTTTCACTAGATGTGAGTCATGGCTTTTGCTTAGGTAAGCAGTTTAAATACCCACTGATGTGTCATTTTGTCTGGTTCCTCATTCTACATCTTAAATTTATGTCAAAACTTTATTTAATCCTTTGCCTGCTGCAGCCTATCAAGACTAGTTAGCACAATTTCAACTTGAGGCACAATTCTGCAGCTGATTCACACACACACACACTTGAACTTTGTGAACACCATGTATACAGAAATGGTTTTTACTTTTCACTAGATATGAAATTCACTGTGTGTCCAGGAATCCTTTAGTTTTGTCCTGGTTTCGATGGCTGTCTGTTAAATATCTGTATGTGGTTAACAAACAAGGACTCAGTGAAGGTGGTTCCCTTAGTTATTTTGTTTTCTCTGGTTTATTTTGTGATGCTAGGCAGCTGGCCTCATTCATGAGTTACCAAACTGACCTCCTATAAAACGTTAATTTAAGTCTGATATAATAGATGAAAATACTTAAAAGAGTTTGAATTATGTTGTTTGTGGATGTTTGTACGTAGTGCCTGAACCAAGTATCCACCAGCTGATAAAAGTATGTTGGTAAACTCTTGCTTTTCTGCAGTACTGTGATAAGAGTTGATTCAGTTACTGTAAGTTTCACTTGAGGTATCAAAATATTTTCCAAAAGCAGCAGAGTGGTTTCAGCTATGCTTTACAGGTATAGAAAAATAGAGCTATAACATTGTAATTTGAAATTCATGGGCTAAAGGCAGTGGGACTCCCTGCATTTAGACCTTGCTATAATCAACAGTTCTGGCACTGATGGTACTGATATTTTTAAGTTACTTGGTATAAACTTGAACTGTATTCGTTTGCAGCTACTATTTGGGGTATTTATTTTGATACGTAATGTGTTCATAGAAGCATAGAATGGTTTGGGTTGGAAGGGGCCTTTAGATATCATCTAGTTCAAACCCCCTGTCATGGGCAGGGACACCTTGTGCTAGACCAGCTTGCTCAAAGCCTATCCAACACTTCCAGGGATGGGGCATCCACAACTTCTCTGGGAAGCCTGTTCCAGTGCCTCACCACCCTCACTGTAAAGAATTTCTTCCTAATATCTAAATCTACTGTTTTTCAGTTTAAAACCATTCCCCTTTGTCCTATCACTACAGGCCCTTGTAAGAAGTCCCTCTCCAGCTCTCCTGTAGTCCCATTTAGGTACTGGAAAGTGTTATAATGTCTCCCCAAAGCCATCTCCTCCCCAGGCTGAACAAATCCAATTCTCTCAGCCTGTATTCTTAGGAGAGGTGCTCCAGCCATCTGAGCAGCTGTGTGGCCCCATCTGGTCTTGCTCCAGTAGGTCCTCATCCTTCTTATGCCCTCATTCTAGAGGGCAAATATTCATACATTGTGCTTTAAAAAAACCCCAAAATTGTAAGTAGAAATCACTTGTAATACTCACTTCATTACAGTTAATAAAGAAATTTTTTAAATTCTGATCTTTTTTATTCAGTTTGAACAGGTGTTCAGAATCACACATTTCTCTTCCAGTTCCATCCTGTGTTATTTGTCGTCTGCCCTGCATTATTTGTCATCTTTTAACTGAGATAAGCCTTTTGGAAGTATTGTCTTATATGGGTTTAGGCAGGAAGACTTTGTTGGAAATCTTTTTGGAATACACATCATGAAACAGAATTGTATGTAGCAATAATTCAGTTTTGCTATTAAGAAGATGTTAATATTGCACATGGAATATGGTAGGAGCATAAGCAGAGATGCAGTGTTTCATCAACTGGTTCGCTTGTGCTGAAGTGGAGGAAGGGCCCCTTCTCTGTAATTTCATTTACCCAAGGGCTGTAGTGAGCGTACATGATACTGCATCATTGATTCTGGGAAGAGACAGTTGAGCAAAAACACCTTCTATTCTGCACAAAAAGCCTGAAGCACGTGTGACAAAGACAGGTATCTTAAAATGCACAGGGAGAATTGTAGAAATGGAATTGTGTAGGGTATGAAACTTAATCAATAAATGGCCGGTTTTGATGATGGTTTTCCTTGGGCAGCTGTCTATGTGGGGAGGAATGGAATAATAATTATCAGTTCAGTTCAAAGTTGATATTTATACAGCAAGTTGACAGGGTAACTATTCAAATATTTGACACTTGCTTGTTTTTGTTACAGGAATTACAAAGCTCAGGAAGAGAACGCTTTGTACTGGAACATGCTGCTCCATTCTCTGCTTTTTTGACAGACAGCTTTGGGCGGCAGCACAATTACTTGCGAATTTCGTTGACTGAGAAATGCAACCTCAGGTGTAAGTGTCTGCTGGTTCCTTGCACAAGACTCCTCTGCACATTCTTGGCAAATGCCAAGGTTTGGGTTAGGGTGTTATTGCTGTGCTGGTGCTGTGCTGTTTCTTGTCTTCACAAAGTAACAATAAAGGACAGATAGAGACTAATTAGAGCTGAGCTACTGATGGGATGGGGAGCAAAGAGCAAGCCTAGGGACCTGCCAGAGACAGGAAGTGACAGATCTTTTATCAGACTTGATGTGGTTTGGATAATGGTGCTTGTGTGCCCAAAGTCTCTGTAAGCAGGAGAGCTCATACCTGGGCATTCCCACAATTACGTCTGCAAAGTCTGTGCTGATGTCCCAGGGCTTGCTGGTTGAACTTGGTGTCTCTGTTTGAATGCAGGTTAGATAGAAGTAAGATCCTCTTTTTCTTCAAAGTGGATCCATTGTAATTTTGAGGCACATCAAATTAGTCTTGGGTTTTTCTCTGAAGGAAACCAGGAAATTGTTAAGAGATTGTAAAATTTTTGCACAATTGGTGTCATTTGACATTCATTAAAGACAGCTGCCCTTGGTGCATTTTCCCCATCAATATTAGATTAATTGCTGCTGGTTATTTTTTCCCCCATGTATTTGTGTAATCTTTGTTTCAGGTCAGTACTGTATGCCTGAGGAAGGTGTTCAGCTGACTCCAAAATCAGAGCTACTGACTGCCCAGGAGATAATCACCTTAGCCAGACTGTTTGTGAAAGAAGGTGTGGAGAAGATCCGACTAACAGGTGGAGAGCCGCTTATCCGTCCCGATGTGGTGGATATTGTGGGTGAGTTCCAAATCAGTACAGAGTGTTTCAGAATGACTTGGTACACGTCGATCCAAGAACTGCACTTACAGATACCTACTGACACAGTCTGGCAACCAGAAGAATACTTACACATTTAATCATGGTGTTTTTTCCCCAACATTGTGAAATGCAAGATACCTTTCAGAAAATTTCCAGTTCTACTCTGTTGCTTGGATGGAACTTCCGTGTCTTTATATTATACCAGCTGAACTTAGCATTGTTTTCATATTCAACATCTGGCTACAGTAACTTGCAATAATGCAGCCTGAGGGTGAAAAATCAAGAACTTACACGACCAGGACCTCACTGGGGAAGAACAAGTGATACGTGCTTACAAACAAAACAAATTTTCTCTTTGATGTTTTAGGAGTGTGAAGTTTTTTTGTGGTTTTGTTTTGCTACCTTGATAACAGATGTCACTTGCTTGTGTTTAATAAGGAATGGTGAAAAAAAACTGTTTTTACAGTTATTGATGAAGACTATTACTTCAATGAAAGGTAAATTACTGGGTAAATTTTAGAAGTCTATCTGCTTTGATAGGTATTGTGTTAAATTACTCTTCCTGGGTCTTTTCTCTTGAATCAGGTGCTTTTTTTCCTCTGTCCAAAGTCTCGTATGTTAAGAAAATTGCAGTAGATCTGTGTAGTGTCAATGTATAGATTAAGGCTGTGTAGGGGGGTGCACTTTGGTGTATTGTAGACAATTGGACTTGTCTGTTTCTGGACATACACTCTTCTAAGTACTGAAGATAAGAAGGGGTTTATGTGGAAGATGAAGGTCTTGAAAGAAGGGAGGTTGCCTACCAATGCAGTGAGCTTTTGTGTAGAAAACAGTTGGTCTCTGCCTCTGCTCTGTTTTGTTCAGGATTTGGAAGACCTTTTCCAAAGAAGACGACCTTCCAGAGGAAGCAGAGGAGCTGTTGTAGTTTGTACAACTGACCTGTTTATAGCTGGAAAAGCTGTGACTGGACTGAGCTGGGGTGTGTCACCTCAAACTTTGATTGTGAAGAGTTCTGAAATGGCACTAACATTTTGGTACTCTGAAATATCATTATCTAGAACATTTTGCCCATGCATGATGGGTTTGGGGTTGTTTTAGTATTGAGGGAGCTATATGCCTTTCAAGAGACACATTTCTTGCAAGATATTAGATTTTTTCCAATGGTAATAGGTATAATTATTGGCTCCTGTAAAAGGGAACTAGATTTATAAATTAGGTTGCAATTTAAAATACAATAAAGCTTTGCAGCTCAGCATATAGTATTGGCATGAAAATGAGTTGAAATCAACCATCAGTTCAGTGCAAAACTTCCTTTTCTGGAGTATTGTAGGCACCTTTTTTATTTGTCAGTGGTAGCTGCTGATGGCTTATACTCAACACAGCCGTTCTGATGTTGATAGTCTAAGTGGAGTAGTCAGGTCATGGCAATTTGCATTATCATATTGCTGCAATCCAGAAGTATTGGTACTAGAAGGATAGACATCTTTTTGTTTTGCTTTACTCTAACGATAGAATTCTCAAAGGTTTATTTTTGTGCCTGAAAGAGAGAAATGGATCTTTTTGAACCACTGGGTTTTCATTATTCTGCCCGTGTTCCTGTTGACAGCTGAACTTTGACAGATTCATAGTGATCGTATTAATGGATAACAATAGTGATCTTGGGGTGAAGGTAAGGGATGTTCAGATGTTTGTCCTGTTGTATTAGTTCATTCTGTTGTGGACTTGTATTAGTCTGGCTGGGTTTTTTTAAGGTATGTTGAAAATTGTTGAATTAGGTCTACAAGCACTTCCTGTTTTCTGAGACTTTGGTATTACTCTATGGTGCCCCAGTCTGGGATCAAGATAAGAGACTCAAAACTAAATAGCTCAGTGTAATAGCTATGGGAAAACTCATTGAAGGAAAATCAAGCCCAAAAATGTCTTCTGCAGAATTTGAGTAAAGCACCTTTATTGAAGCTGTCTTAGCATAATGTACTGGTTTGGTCTGGGATAGAGTTAGTCTGGTTATCTAGATGGTTTTAGAGAAGCTGGCTACAATATCTCAGGTGCTGAAATGGGTTGAGGTTTAAGCTAGGTTTATTTTTAGCCACCCTTTCTCCAAACCATAAATGATCTGTGAAATGCCAGTAAAGCTCAAAGATGTTAATGCTAGATTTCTGTTACCAAATTTTTTTAATACTCAAATTCAAGTTTTTTAGTTGTTTCAATGAACAAATGTGATTTGAAGCTATTGTAGGAGACCATGCTATTCAGAGACCTTCTACAGGTCTTTAGATTATTTTAAATCTTTTAACAGATGCACGTACATAAACTATGAGTCAGCATCTAACACTTGCTGAAAGCTAAATTATGTCCTGAGTACTGCTGAAAACATATGTTTGAGACTTTTCTGAAGCAGCTGATAGTGGAATGTAGAATCCATCTCCTTTGAGATACTCAAAGTTTAAATAAGCACCGGATATAAACTCTGTGATAGCTGTTTATTATTAGTAGTCTGAGGAGTACACATCTGCACTGACAAGATCATTTCCCAAGGGGTGGAGGATGGACTATTGGATGACTTTTTGTAGCAACATACCCATTTCAAGAGAGAAGTGGTGTAGGGTAGACTTGTTAGTTGATGTGTTAGGAAATATACACACCTTTTCTGGACTCAGTCGGGAGAAATACAGTTAAGGAAATGATTGGAGGAGAATATGTAAGAAAATTGTCTATTTAAGAAGATGCTCCTGATCCTAAAGGAAAAGGTACATGTGAAATGGTTCACTTCATGGCTCAAGTTTGACATACAAGTTCTAGCTTCGTGCTATGGACTTACAACATCTGTTGTGTTTCCTTTTTTACTTGATAGTTTTTGTCAGTTGCCTTTGCTTGTGCTGATTGGTGCTAAAGCAAGCAGATTTAATGCAGGTACAAGGAGAGTTACAAAGTTATGAAGTCTTTAATCCCTTTTGGATTTAGAGGTCAACAAGCCAAGAAACCAAGACACTGTGAAGGTTACACTTGGTAGAGTATTCTGACTGGTCCTTTTTAGCTTGTTGGTGTTAGTGTTAAGCCTCCATCTCTAATTTCTCAGTTGTCTACTGTCCAATTTGTTACTACAGGTGATTCCATGTATTAGTGTATTTCCAGTGCCTCATCCTGTATCTTGCTCTGTCTCATGAGGAAAATTATGTATGGACATCATCTGCTACCTGTACTGACCTAATCATCTGGTGCTACTTTTTAAAAAATTTTCCATTTTGGGCTGCAGAATGACATTAGTTTTATTCAATACCTTTATTCATTTTACATTTCTAGCAATGAAGCCTGTATGGCACCTAGACTCTCTTTCTCAGTTGTTCTGAGGTGTTCAGCATTTTGTGTGTTCTGAGGCTGTAAATAAAAGTAGTGATGTTCCTAAAGTATCCTCTGGCTGCAGTGTGTATCCTTTATTCTCACGAAGATTAGACCTCTAGTGATAGTTAGTGTTAAGTAATCTTTGGCAAAATTGAGCCAGTAGCACTTATCCTCTAGAAAGAGGTTTTTCTTAGTCATTTAGGAGGGTTTTGAGAGGTGAAGGCCAGGAAAAAACCTCTCTTAGTAAAGATTGCTCTTTCCCTACAACCTCATGTCTTTATGGAGCTCTTAATCATGTTGCAAAATGCTGCTGCTGTAAACTTCAGCATCTTTGCTGTGACCTAGCTTGACCCATTCCAGCATTCTGGACTCAGTTTAGGGTGAATATTTTGAAAAGAGCTGGGAAATGAGATAAATCAGAAATAAAGCTCTTATCAACATGAACAAATAGAGGTAAAATAGCAAGGGAAGAAGGGACTATGAAATAGTTGTGTTGTAATTACAGCTGCCTCAAGAGTACGGGTTCTTCAAATATTTCTTAAATAATTAGGGTGGAGGCTATGAGGGAGGGAGGAAAAACCAAAGTAAATTACTTTGCTGTGGCTCTGCTTCTGCAAGTTGTTTATGAGGGTTTTGTTCTTATTTGTTATTGTACTGATAACTGGAGGTTTGAAGGCTTGATCTCTGGAGATCTGGTATGCTGAGGATTTCTGCATTTGGCTTATGAGGAGGCAGCTCTTTTTTAAATCTTAATCTCATTATATTAACTGTTTCTTATGCTGTTTTCTTTTGTTAGCCATTTTTTAGTGTCTTGCGTAAGCACTCTCCAGTTGGCCGGGCTACCACTGGTAATGGAAATATCTCAGTTGTCAAGTGCAAATGTTTTGTCCCTTTGGATGTTGTTGCCTTGGATTCTCTGTAGTAGTCCAGTATGTTGACCTTTTCCTGTTTAGTTGGGACTGCTTATGGTATTTTTTTCAGAAGTTTAAAGTCACTACTGCTGGCAGCTACCTCTGGGTTAGAACTGGTTTCTGGTAAAGCATTGTAGGATAAGTGTTGCTAAATAAACAGTTAGGTCAGGTGTCAGTTGTGAAAGGGATGGCTTGCTGCTTATTATTATTGCAGAACATAAAATTCAGCTTGCAAAGGTCGATGAGAATAAGAAAGTACACAAAATCAGAGGCTGCCTTCCAACAATAAAGTAGGTATTAACTCTAAGAAATGAAGAACAAAAGTAGTGTGCATTTTAATAAAACAGAACTGTATCACCAATTTCACTTGCAATAAACTGCTCTCATACCTTTTGAAATGGATTTGTGCTAAAATTGGTCTCTTAAACCAATACAGCTGGAAGAAAGCCAAAGCACTGAAGTGTCCACATTTTCTTCACACCTTCAGTGATATTTTTTCCTTTGTTTCACAAATGCTTTGTGTTTTCTGTGTAATTTATAGTTTAACTACTTATTTAAAGTGTTCTTTTTACTTTTTATTTCCTAGGTCAACTGTACAAGCTAGAAGGGCTGAAAACCATTGCTGTCACAACCAATGGGATCAACTTAACCAGACTGTTGCCCCGGCTGAAGGAGGCAGGACTGAATGCCATTAACATTAGCCTGGATACTTTGGTGCCAGCTAAATTTGAGTTCATTGTCCGGAGGAAAGGTACAAGCTTGTCTTCTAAGGCAACTGTGTTAATACTTGCAGGAATGTTGTGAATTGCTTACTGTATCTTTCACAGTCAGTTACTTTGGTAGGGAAGTGAGACTGAGACTAGGAAAAGTCGTCTGTACTAGCTTGTTCAATAGTGACTCTTCCTTCTTCCTGTAATGCTTAGGAAGAGCCCCTTTCATTGAAGTTGGTGAAGCAGAAGATGCTCAGCTCACCACAGTTAGTCATGTGGCTAGTCATATAATCTATAACTGGCTAGTCATAGATCTTAAAAGGGCTCTCCAAATCTTGTGTTGGTTGTGTGTGCTGCTCTTCTTTAATACTGTTCAAAAAACCAAATGTTTCTGCTATACCATCTGGGGTCAAAGATGCCACAAGAACTTCTTGTCATGAATAGTGGCAGTTTCTGGAAGTTATATTTGGGGTGTGGTAGCAGTGGTCTCACTTGTGGTTAGTGATGTTCTGTATCCACTACTTTTTAATAGGTAATTTGAGGAGGGCTGTAATTTGCTTGAGGTAATTTGAGGAGGGCTGTTGGCTCTGTAACCTCTCCTACTCAGCAAGTAATTCCAAATAAAATTTCAAAAATTCTTGGATATGCCCAGTGTTACAGATTCTTGTTTAAACGAATCCTAAAGCTGATCGTAGAGCTCAGCTTCATGGTTGGGCTTCCTTCCAAACTAAAATTGGTTTGATGTTGTATCATTCTCCTTCTTGTCCAGCAATGTAACTTCAGCAGTCTGTGAACATCTAATTCTGACAAAACCTCTGAGTAGCCACCAGATGGGGCAACAGCCTCAGATAGAGGTAGGAAGAGGACTGTAGAAATCTGAAATGCTGTGAGAAGTAATGTCTGCATTTGAATCACTGCTGTCAAACCAAAGTTCTGCTGGCAGGTGCAGAAAGGTGTCCTTGTCAACAGTCTCTATGGGAGCACTACTTCAGGTTTCTGTGTCATGGTGCAGAAATCAGTTCCTGTCATAAATCTGACTGGAGCCTTATCCTTCCAGGGTAGGCTATTACATTAATCTGGTTGTGTCATGGCACAGTTGGCTCCCAGAGTGGTATCTGGGAGTATCTAATCACAAACAGGTGTTGGCTATGCTCTTTCCTTCTGCTCTCTGTGTTTGAGTATTACCTGGTTTGTGACATTCATTGGGAACACGCCCTTCTTTTGCCACTGAAGGGGCAAATGTGAGCCTCCAGCTTCCTGAATTGTAAGGCCAGAGATCTTCATATATGATTAGAAGCTGTTAGGAGTGTGCTGCTTATAAGGTAAACTGAAAGTTATTAGGGATGAGGGTAATTTTTATTACATAAATGTTCTCTTCCCCCTCTAAAGAAAAAAAGATCTTTTACCAACAAAGAGAGAAATTGCTCAACTGAACGGCATAGACAATGAACAGGGAAATTTCTATTACTCCATATTTTTAAAGAGGAGAAAAAGGTCTCCAAATCATAGATTTTTTTCTAAGCAGAGAGATCAGTTTAAAATAGTAACATTGAGTTCTGTTGGTTTGGATTTTTTTTCTTTTTTTTTTTTGTTAAGGTTAAAGACTGAAATTATGTCAAATACTTTTTTTTTTTGAGGGTTTTTATTTAATAGGAGATTTCCAAGTATGGAATGAGCAGAGAATAGAGTGCCTGTCCTACTGAGCTACCCTGTCTCCTGTGGCAGTTCCAGAGGCAACAAGATATAGCTCTATTAAGGTGAGAGGGATTCCTGGTCTTGGACTCCTACAGGCTGATAACTTCTCTGGAAAGTAAAGATGGCATCTGTTTATGGAGCTTAGCAGGAACTTGAGAAACTTGGAATAATTTCTGTTTTGCTGGAAAGTCAATCTAGGGTTTTAAGAAGATGCAGAAAATGTGTATCTTTGGTGCAGGTGCCCTGCATCACATCTGCCCCTACTTGCAAATGATTGGGATAGACAAAAATGACTGTGAGATCCTGATGTGTGAAAGCACTTTAGAGTACCATATTTCTACCTTTCCCAATCTACCACATTCTGAGGGATGAACAAATGAAAAATGTTTTCATGCAGGTAGCCAGTCTAACCTGTTTCATGGCCTGTCCCTTTTTTGTGTGTGTTTCATACAAGGAGAAATGAGGTAATGATGTACTGTAATTTTATCATTAAATGTAGGCCTGAAGCCTTTTTTCCTGTAAGGATTAAATGCTGGGAGGTTTTGTACAGCATAGGATTTTTCTGGATGGCTCTAAGGTTCTCTGTACTATAAAGCTGGCTGAAGTTCTGACTTTAGAAGAGATCAAATATGATGAAAATACTGAAATTTTTCATTGGGTGAAAGAGGAGAAGTGGTTGCTTCCTGGCCTCTTGAGTTACATTGAGTTCCTCCTTTCTGTAATCCTGAGGTCACACATGAGATTTTCTGAGCAGTTACAGAGATTTTTGATCCCATTCATGGCTCTGGGTTGTGCTTATAGCACTGTCATTATCTCTTGCCACAATCTGCCTGCAATCTTGCTTAATTGGAAGGAGATCTACCACAGGTGCTGGAAACTTCCTAGGCATATGCAAAAGTAGGTAGTGATTGAGAAAGGTGACAAGCCATAACTTCAAATACTTGCTTGCAAGAGTTATTTCACTGTGTGAAATAACTTTGCTCTTCACCACTCTTTTTGCACCCAGGATTAGCATTAGAACTAGCTTATTAAATAATTGTATCTTCTGCTTTCCTGTGCCCATGCTTTATGATGCCTTTAATAGCCAGAGAGCAGTGAAGTGAAATTTTTGTCTCTTTCCTTTTCTTTTTTTCTGATTTTGAGTGCATCCAATATTAAGTATGTACAGAGTACTGTTGAGTTACTGCTTTTTTCTGCTAAGACACCTACAGAGTAGTGAAGGTATGATCTGTTCACTAGAGAATCTGAGGTTCCAGTAGATCATAGATAGGGAAAGGAGGGCGATGGACCTGCCAGGGTAGAAGAGGCATTCACAAACATGGGGTGAGCAGCTGAGCACTCACTAGAAATGTGTGCCCAGAGCTCGGGAGTTTGCTGTCTCGTTCCTGCTCACCTCTGTTCTCTGCCAGCTGCTGAGTGTGGCAGGGAGGGAATAATATGCAAAGTATGAAATTGATGTCTTGATGAAAGGTCTTAACTTTAAACAAAGTTGACGGAAGGGGTAGTTTGGATGAGATCATTAAGAGGCTTTCCTAAATGACTTTGGAATTCTAAAACTGCATGTTTTTTTGTTTTTTTTTTCTTCCAGCTTTAAGAGGTATGTGTAGGGGCAAAGATACTTGCCCTGAATTAACTGTATCCCTGTGTTTGAGAGCAGCTGGTGGGTGTAGGCCACACTAAATGGTAGAATGAAACTGGCCACTTCATTCCTTGAAGTAGTTTTTGACATCTTTCATTTGTTTTCAAGGGTCTAAGGCCAACTGAATTGCTTTCCTAAATGCTCTAATCCGTGCCACATTTTGTTCATTTTGTTCACTGATTTCCCATGTTTAGTCATAAAAATGATGATCCTGAAAAATGCTGCCTCTGATCTTCTGACTAATGCATAGTCAGTAGCTTTGGGAAGCCAATTACATCTGTAGCCAGGGTTGAACAGGGAATCAAGGGGCTTTTGTTGGTCCTAAACCCACTCCACCCAATATGTACTTTAGAAAAATCCTTTTAAAATTCACTTAGCAACATTTCTGTCTGATTCCGAACAGTGAAATTCTGCCATTGTAGAAAAGACACAAGTCATTACTATAAAATAAACATTAATTTGTTATTTTTTCTTCATTGCATCTGGAGGCAGTTCATAAATTCTTTCCACTCCCTTTAAGAAGAATGTAACACAAGGAAAGCTGACTTACAGGGAAGTGGAGAATCATATGCTAATAATATATGGATATCCAAAGATGTAAAAAACCATACCAGTATTGTTGATTACTCATATACCAGTTAAATATTGATATCAATGACTTGAGCACAGTAACACTGGTAGTCTTTGTGGGTTGGGGGGGGGTATAATTAAAGTCTCTTTATTTGCAGGTTTTTTTACTTGCAGCTGTGCCTACTGAATCAGATTGGTTTTTATTTGTCTTGTACTTAATAACCACCTTTTGCATTCTGCTTTGAAACAATAAAAATTCTTTGCCACTCTTTTTGTATCTTAGGCTTTCACAAGGTAATGGAAGGAATCCACAAAGCCGCTGAACTTGGCTACCATCCTGTTAAGGTAGATACAGTGTTTATTTACTCTGAAAACTGTTGTGTTTTACCATATGTACAGTTCACCTGAAAAGGAATTTATTATATTCCATCTCACCTCCCACCCTACCCCATGAATAACTTTTAGTGAAGCTGGGGAAAAACTTGAAGATCACATCAAGAAGTAACAAGGAGAAATCTTGTGCAGCTGGGGGTGCAGGTTCATACTGCCTCAGCCTACTGATTACATCATCACAGGATGGCCCTGCTCTGTAGTTGCCTCCTCCTGCCCTCTCTCTTGAATTGGCATTTGTCTCACTCAGCTCTGCATCTGGCCAAGGCAGTTAACTGGCAGGAACTACCCTGCAAAAAGACATTCATTTTCTCCTGTTATGTCTCCTTTAGCTTCTTATAGCAGACTATTTCGAGTGCCAGTGTGAGAGGAAAAGCAAGTTTGAGGGTGCAGGTAGACCAGCTTCAGTGCAGCATGAAACTTCACCCTAACTCAGCTGTTGGCAGTTCTGCAGCTGTGGTTCCCTTCAGTTTCACCAGTGCTTTGAAAGTTCTATTATGTGTAAGTGGCTTAGGCTATCCAGCTGTGAAAAACATTTGAAATTAAACTAGGTTTTAGGCTTTCCTGAAAGCTCTTAAGATCTGTGATAGGTGATGTTTGGACATAGAAGGCTGCCTTGCTAACTGAAGTATTTTAGCAAGTCCACAGCTCTCAGTTGTTCTTCAGATATAGCACAGAGGACCTAAGGCTCCAATGTAAATATTGTTTATGAGGAATGTGGGGTAAAACTCAGTGTTAACCTCTCTTTTGGAGGAAGGTGGGGCTAGTTATCCAGTAGCCTATGGTTATGGAGTGTGCTGTGAACACTTCCTGGTCCAGGGAATTTGCCTGTCATCTGCCATAGAGAGTGCTGTGGAAGGTAACTTGCCAGTACTTTTACAGAAGCCACAGTGTAGAACTGGGGAGTGGAGTTGTCATTTTAAACAATAAAAGCAGCCATACCTTTGATGGGTAAGATGATGTTTGTGTTACCTGGCTTTTGTATTAGTTTTCCATGTAGCAGGACAACTTGAACAACTTTGGTTAGGTTGGATGTAAAAACTTGGTTGAGTTAGGCAGAAATGATCATCCATACCACTGCAGTCCTGCCAGTTTCTCTCAACATTTTTTCTTTCCAAAAAAGAAGTTATTTCTAGCCATGTTGCCTTCTGCAAGGACTGTGAAACCTTGGGTAAGTGGAAAGAAAGTCATACTCTGCTCACTAATTTCAGGTGTCTGCTTTACCTGCAGGTGAACTGTGTGGTGATGCGAGGCTTCAATGAGGATGAAGTGCTGGACTTTGTGGATTTCACAAAGGATCTGCCCCTTGATGTGCGGTTCATAGAATACATGCCCTTTGATGGTAGGTACTGCTGCTTTGAGATTCTTCTTGGACAGAAGTGGGCTGCTTGGTGAATATTCACCCCATAGACTTGTCTCTGGAGGTTTTGATAAGCTCTTTTAGGGAATTAGGAATTGCCTGAAGTTTTATGTTGTATCTTTTGCAGCTTATCTTCCTCCCTTGATAAGCTGTAGACGGACTAGTTGGGGCTGGGACACCTACAGCTAAAATGAGACATGGAGAATGTAAAAGTGGTTCTCTGCTAATTAAGAAAATCCATAGTCTAAAGTTAGGCTGGTTTTGTTAATTCTAGGCAATAAATGGAACTTCAAGAAGATGGTGAGCTACAAAGAAATGCTTGATACAATTAAACAGCGATGGCCGGAATTGGAGAAATTACCCTGTGAGACTTCCAGCACAGCCAAGGTGGGGTTGAGCAGAGAACATGTGAAACATGCCCCCATTCCTTCCCTGCCCCAAATCCCCAAATGCTCACAAGTTCAGCATTGATATTTGACAACCAAAGTAATAAACACTCAATGTAGTAACTCTTGGGTTTTGGTCAAGCTGCCTGCATGAGACTTGGTGCTTATTAAGTGCTAGTCATAGTCTTTACCTTTAGAAATACAATGTGTTTTCTAGATGTATTTTCAGCCAGGTATAAAGAATGCCAGGCCTGTATTTACAGCTTTTGAAACTTTTGTCATTCTATGGCTGCACATTAACAATCCTGATGGAACAGTTGTTCAGTGAAAAAACTATTGGTTTAGACTGTACAGTGTCAAATGGGGACTTTCGAGCTCATGCTGCCTACAGGCATCACCTGTTAGTTACAGATAACTACTAGACCAAGCATTTAACAAGTTTGGGAATTTCCAGAAACAGGGCAGAATAGACTGGAACACCTGACAAAACTGATTTTGCTTTTTTTTTTTCTTTGATATGGTTTTAGGGCTGAAGAAAATCTATGTTAAAATAGATTTTCTGGTCTTCAGGCAAGTGAAACTATAAAAGTTAGGAGTCTGTATTTGACTCTTTTTTTTTTTTTTTTTTTCTCCTGTGCATTTCTTTAGAGTTACAAGGTGCCACATTTCCAGGGACAAATCAGCTTTATCACCTCCATGTCAGAGCACTTCTGTGGATCCTGCAATCGGCTGAGGATAACAGCAGATGGGAACCTAAAGGTTGGTAGTGAAACAGGATTCTCTTGATTTCATGCAGTGAAAATAGTGTTGAAATTCATTCCCTAAAAGTAGCTGGGATGTAAAGATGCATAATTATTACCAGCTAGCTCCTGTTTATTTATCCTGTATGTATTCTTGTTCCATCTTGTCAGGCTGTTAGGGGGATGTTACATCACCTTTTTTTCAGTTACCATAGTTAACTTCAGTTGTAAAACATGGTTGCAAGGCCAGTAAGTATAAATATTTATTCTAATCTTTGATTCAAAATCATCTTAAACATGTGAAAAACAGATGATTTCCCATTAAAAAAAGGGCCCAAGCAGCTGTGAGGGCTCGGCTTTTGCATTCCACAAGGATTCTTCTTGTTTCCCAAACAACTTGTAACTCTTCTTCTTCAAGAGCAGCCTGTACATTTGCTCAATGACTGTAGAACAAGGAGGGATAGCCATTTCCTGCCACGTTGAAACTGGCAGTTTCTGGGGGAAAATTAAAGTTTTCAATTAAAAATTGGCACTTATTCATTGTCACCTGATATTGACAACAGCTGTGCTGCTGCCTAGTGTCAGATGACCAAGGCAGCCTGAAGGCCCAATGAGCTTAGGCTGCTTAAACATCCCAGGCTGTCTGTGTGTACATGAGGAGAGGTAAAGAAAACAATCTCCATAAATGTTCCCTTCAATAGGGTAGGCCTCTTCAAAGCTCTTCACTCTGTGGTTAGTACAAAATATTTGTAAAAGTAATTTATTTTATTCTTTCTCATTTATCCTCTTCTTCTTCCCTGGGTTGGCTGCAGGTGTGCCTTTTTGGGAATTCAGAAGTGTCCTTGAGGGATCACCTACGGTCAGGTGCCTCAGAGGAGCAGTTGATTCAAATCATTGGAGCAGCAGTGGGCAGAAAAAAGAAACAGCATGCCGGTACGTTCCTTGTACTTGAGAAATAACAGCAGTGCTAGGGAAAACAATGTCCTGGTACCTGTAACCTTCCATGAGAGTTAGAATCCAGACTGTCTGAAAGACTTTCAGACTGACTTTTGTTCTCAAATAGATAAAAATGCCACTGCTCACGACAACAACAGCAAAGTGTAAAGCTAAGTAGGTGCACTGGATCCCCTTTTTTTTAGATTAGCTTGCTGTAAAAGAAGTACTAAGACTAAATGGAGCTGTCAGTCCAAGTACTGCATTAACATGTTTCTAGAAGTGACAAATCTCTTCTTCACTGTGCAGGAGTTTGTGGGTACTCATCTAGTGCTCTGCACAAGGTCATGACACAAGGTCCATGATGATGCAGTCACATCCTCAGGCTGTATTCATCTTTCCTGAATTTATGTTGATATTAACATTGATATCTGAACCTTACTGTAGTTTTGTAATCTGGCTCCAGCTGGGAATGCTGAATTCTTGTACATGAACTGGCTTTATGGTCATGGCTTAGTCCCCTATACACTAAAATATGCTTTGGCCCTTTTGTTTTCTTGCAGATTCTGACAGATTAACAGTAGGTTTTTCCCTTTTTTCCTAACGTGTGAAACAAATTTAAAGGTAGCCTTTAAATCTATGCGTAGACTAATTTGCAAAGTATATTGGTCTGACTCAGATAAAATAGTGCCTTGTAAACCTAAGGGAAGGGGTGGAGGGTTTGGTTCCTTTATTTGTAGACCATTTATTTATGTACTGATTTGGGAAAGCAGGGGGTGGATGGGGAAGAGTCTACTAAAGGCGTTTTGCCATCAGCAGCATTTACCTGACATTGTCTGTCTTCTCCCAATTTGTGTTAATCTCAGTATTGTCCCTGGGGCTTTCTGTGATTTAGCCTCTTTGAACTGGAACACTTATTCACAGCTTATCTATAGAACTAGAACAGTCAAATACCGTTGTTAGAGACAAGATAGTCTCAAATTGATTGAATTCTGTAGTAGGTAGACTGTAATTTACATTATGGCAAGCTTTCTGGGAAAGGATTCTGCAGTGTGATAGACCCATAGCAGCTGGGTGCCTGGAGACTTGGGCAGATATAGTTTTAGATAATGCCACGCTGGATTCCCCCTCCTCCAGTTCCCTTGGTCTTTACTGAGCTTTGTTTTTCCTAGCATACAGGTTACACTGTGAAGAGCAGAAAACTAAATATGTAAACCAGATGCATGACTTAAAGCCTAAAAAGCCAGGATTTTTATGTGTTCCTTATTTTATTTCTAGGCATGTTTAACATTTCCCAGATGAAAAACCGGCCAATGGTCCTGATTGGTGGGTGACAAATCAGTACGTAAAAAACATACAATGATTTTGTTCGGTTTCTGTCTTTGGGGGAGCAGAGTAGATTGGGCTTCTAAGTCTAGCTTTTGGTTCTGCCTTAGGTTTAGGCAAAGAAATGGGCTTTTAATTAAGCAGTTATATTTAACACACTGAAGTGGAAGAGGAGGAAAGGTTTAATGTCCCTACCAAGCTTTACCCCATTTTCCAAGTGACAGCCCTGGTTTTGTTTTCTCTAATTATGACAGTTCATTACATTTTCCAAAGGGATAATCAACTTTCCTACCATATTTCCTATCAGCTTAAGAAGAACAGTGTAGTTATTTATAAAAATGACAGTTTGGGGTGAATTTTTACCATATTGCCATATAAATATAAAGGATGCAGAATGGAGTTTTATCCATGTATTAAGAAATTAAACTTTGTTTATAATGTATATAGAGCCAGCAAGCTGAAAGAAATGCAAGTGTTCCTACCTCACTGCTACTTCAGAATTTGAGATGTGGGGCTTCATTTTTTTGAAATTGCCACTTATTGCTGCAAAGTCTCAGAACATAACCATGAAAGCCCTATGTACCAAGAGCCTTTCCTTCTAGTGTCCATTGAAGCTGTTTGCTAACTCTCCGTTCTGCCTGAAGCTCAGTTCATGAGAGATGTAGCAGTGCTGGGGTTCTCTTACTGATTTTTAACATCTCCTTCAGTGTGATTTTTACCTCCTTCCATACCTGTGTTTCCCTGTTCTGTAAGATAGCTATCTTTCCAAAGACCTTAACAAATGGTTACAAGAGTTAGCTTTGTGAGATTAATTGCAAGATGTTTTGTTGTTCCTTATCAACAAGATGTGGGGGGGAAAAAAAAGCCAAAACAAGGGTGAAAGACCTGAACATGTTTTAAATCCCAACTCTCATCCTCCCATTGATGTTTTAGAGCAGGTTAGCTGTTGGGCAGCTTAAAACACGGGTTTTAAAACAGGTACCATTGGGGAGGGGAACATGCATTAATCTGCAGGTCTTTGCAACAGGTGATACAATAACAACTATTCTATTTTTAAACCAAGCCCCTAGGGCTTGTACTTTTGTTGCCTTTATTAGGCAGTGGATCCACAGAGGTCTTTAGCACAGGTCTTCACTGGGAATGTTTTTCACTTGGTGCCCCACTTTAAAGGGCCATCATTTCCCATGTTGACTGGTGCAAGATTGTCTTTTTGAGTTTGCTTTTGCTCTCTTGTATTTGGCCACTGCTACATTGTGTTCCAGAAAAAGGGTAAGGAGGATCCTTTGTTTAAAGTGTGTATTGACTTGCTGCATGAGGAAATAATTTTGTTGGGGTTTTTTGGTGTTTTTTTTTGTTTTGTTTTTTGGTTTTTTGGTTTTTTTTTTTTGGTAAGATGAAAAATACTATAGTAAACTCTTGACAGCTCACTGGGACCTACGTAATTTTTCACGTTGCCTTTGAAAGAATTCCCACACTCCAAAGTTAGCATTCGTAGCAATGTTTGGATGGCTACAGATCAATCCAATTTCCTTTTGAAAAGTGCTTTAACATTGTCTGACAGGGCAGTGAAAGAGGCAGCCTGTCCAGATCTTCCTCCTTCAGCTGTTCCATCTCCCTTTGAGACTGACTCCTGGCAGTCACCGCATCAATAGAGAGACTGGAGATGAGTGGAGAGTATCCCACTGTGACACATGGGGAATCATTAGGAGATTTCCTAATTGTATTTTGAATTACTTACAAACTTCAAATAATGCTGGCGTGCAAGCAGTCAGTGTGTGTATGGAACTAATTTAATGAAATTTAATTAATTTAATGCTGTGGAAATCACTAATTGGTTTTGCTAGACCCAGTAAGCCAAACCTGGCATCTTCCCTGCACTGCTGTTGTCCAGTCCTTTGCTATGTGGTTTGTATCTTATTTCCCTTAATCAAAATATTCCTTTTGGCAGGTTCTTCTTCTCCTGGGTTCACTTCAGTTATGGGAATTTCCTCATTAATTTAAGTATCTCCTGCCTTCTTTTCTCCCCCTGAGATTGTGCTAGTTGGAAACTGACACAATTAAACTTGAGGTGCAGTAATAGGATATAAGGAGATGGAATTTGTCAGATGGTTTCAGTATACAGTGCAGTAGAAAACCATTATCTTTTTTTTTTTTTTTGTAGGTATATGACCAATTTGGGTGCAAATAGAGATGACTAGGTACAACTTCAAGAAGTGTAGGTTGTTCAGAAAAGCAAAGATGCTTTGCACTCATGACTGTCTCTTGCCGTCTGTTTACTTCCCACTCTGCTTGAGCAAACTTCTCTCCCGTCTCCCACCCACGAGTGTTTACCCTGTGGAAGGAAGTACTTGTCTGCCTTTGCAGTCTGGCTTCTCCTGAAAACAAGACACTTTTACAGGGGTTTAGCTTCAGCTTTAATACTAATCAAGGAATCCAAAAGAACTGAGTGCTTGGAGTTCCTGGATTTTAAAAGGAATATTCAGGTTAGGCCCCACTATGAAAAGAAAGAGCAAGAGAAGAGGAATAAGAAAAATAATTTTCTGTGCTCTTCTAAAGCACAGCAGTGTTGCATTCAGTACATTTATGTCCATTTAATCCCATTCCTCAGAGGTAAACACATGCCTTCAAATTTGCAGGAATCTTAACTTTAGTGGATAGACCATCAGCTGTAGATGAAAAAAGGCCTTTGCCTGAATTTAGGTTATTGCAGTGATTAAAATAATGAAATCTATGGTTGACTTAATCTTCAGGAATGGGTACTTCCAGACCAATGTTTGGGAGGGTACTCTGGATGAAAATGGCGCTAAGTGCATCAGTCTTGTTTCAGCAGAGGTGGGGACTAGCAAGGAAGAGTTTGGTGGGTTTGTTTTTAAAAAAAGAGGGAGGAGCACAACGAGACCTTTGTCCACACTGTGTCTGTTATTGTCATGTGGACAGTCCCTGGGCAGCAGAGGTAGCTCAGCAATGTGGGGCAGGAAGCTGTTTTGATGCACCCATGGATAGGCTGAAAAGGGAGTCCTTGAATACCAGAGCTACCAAAGGGAGGTTATTGAGCACAACCTAATTCCACCTTTCTCAGAGCAGAAAGAGAAGGAGCTTCAGAAAAAGAGAAACATACTTATCAATGGTGCTGTTAAACCAGGGCTTTGCTGCTTACCTCTTTACTTACAAAACATTTTATTCACTTTATGTGAAAGAGACTCCTCTTGTCTTCACACTTGGCATCTAGCCCAGTACAAATGCCAAAACCAAAGGATTAAATGGTGAAAAGGGGCAGGAGGGCCTACTACCTCTCTGCCAGCTGGGAGCTCTGCCAGCTTGACTTGGAACATGCTTCTGAGTAGATTTAAAATCTATCTGTCATTGAGGGGACTGTGGTTTTTCCAGTGCTTAAACTTCAGCTGTCATTAACGTGTTAAGAGCTGACAATAATATGAGAGGTTCCCATCACCCTCTGAGCTTGTAGACAGTGCAGTTGCAGTGCTTCTGGTCCCTGCTGTCCTCAAGTGCTGGCATAACCCTTCCCTGCAGAAGGAGATGAAAGGAGGAAGTGCAGCCGCCTGTGCTGGGAGGGAGGTGTTTGGAAAGGCAGAGTTGAGAATCTGAGTGTAAGAATTTCCTATTAACCCTGCCAAGCTTTTGAAAGAAGGCTGGTGCTGGGATGGTCCCAAATGGATGCTGAGATGCTGTGACTCACTTTTCTTCAGAAGTGATGTTCCTATAAGCTTTCTTGGCTGCTGTTTCTCAAAAGGTGTTGATGCTTTTAGAAAGTAAGTTGTTTCTTTTTGTCAGGGACCTTGAAATGAGTGTTCTGAGTCTTGAGGTTTGTAATAGCAAACAAGGAAATGCAAGGAACTGATGAGAGAAGAGAAAGAGCTTGAGGAAAAAAGTGGGTATTTGCAGACTTATTGAGGTTTTTGCAACATGGGAAGTCCCAAGCAGTGCTGTGACAGGGTTCTCAGTTGCTACCGGCAGCTTAGCATTCCAGTTAGTAAGATGTTCTTCTCATGTTACTTTTTGTTTTTTCCCCAGAGCCTGCATTGATGTCATTCCCACTACGCCAAGATGCCCTACAGAATCCCCCAAATTCAAAGCAGTGGGGCCACACATTTAGCCATTGGCTGACTTTGAGAGTAAGTTTACCCAAACAAAAGGGAAAAACATCAATGAAAAACACACTTACAGGACAACTTTTCCTCCCAAGATCTCACTCAGAGAAACAGTGGCATATGGCAACAGGAATTCTACAAACCCAGCTCCGAGGCTACTGTGTCTTCCAGAAGAACCCAAGCTCCACATTTGATACAAAGTGCCTTGATACTTCTGTGGGCCAAGTTTCTGTGGACCGTCAGTTCAAAGATACATGTTCAGGATCTGAGTTCCATACCAGGGATTTGGGATCTTGCACCAAGGTACCTCGCGCCTCTGACAACTTGACTCACACTGACGAGGAAGGACGGGCCACAATGGTTGATGTTGGAGGGAAGCCAGATTCCAGAAGAACTGCTGTTGCTGGTGCCGTGGTTCTCCTGGGTGAGAAGGCATTCAGGATGGTCAGGCAAAACCAGGTGAAGAAAGGGGATGTGCTGGCAGTAGCCCAAATTGCAGGAATTCAGGGAGCCAAGCTGACCAGCCAGTTGATCCCATTGTGTCACAACATCCCCCTGTACCATGTTGAGGTGTCTCTGAGCCTGGATGAGGCCAGACATGCAGTGGTGATCCGTAGCTCCTGTCACACCTGGGGAAGGACAGGTGTGGAGATGGAGGCTCTCACAGCTGCCAGCCTGGCTGCGCTGACCGTGTACGACATGTGCAAAGCAGTCACTCATGACATTGTCATCCAAGAGCTCAAGTTGCTTAGTAAGACAGGTGGGCAGAGGGGAGACTTCTCAAGGGTCTAGATAATATCCAGATACCTCCAGCCCTCCAAGTGACCACTGCTCCTGTTCAGCCTCTTAGAGAAGTCCTTGTGCTCAGCTGGTGGGCTTGGAGACCTCAGCGGGTGTGTACTGTGCAGCAACCCCATGCCTCCAGCATTGCCTTACTCTGTCAGCTCACTGCTGGGTGAACAGTGGAGCCACTTAGCCCTGTTGAAAACCATGTGTGTTTTCTTGAGGACAGACTTCTCCACTCTGCCAATACCTCCATTTCAGTGTGCTCGTGATGAGATTGAGAAAAGATTCCTGCTTATACCACAGAGGTTTCTGGGTTTTTGGTTTTTTTTTGCCTTTGTGCTGTGAAATACACCTGCTGTCATCATACCTTGCAACTGTGAGTTCTGGAAATGAAGCAACTGCTGAAAATGCTGTTATTTGGCAACAATTTCTAAGTCAAGGATTAGGATTTCAGAATTGTGTCTGTCTTTCCCCCTGACCTCTTTCGTTGAATTTAGAGGGTGACAATGAGAAGAACACAGCTGGGGAACCTCACTATACAGCAGCGATTATAAACATGGAACAGTCAGGGTCAAGGGGCAGCTCCTATCCCTTTGCAGTGCTACTGCTTCCTTTCACAGAATCAAAGAATCCCAGAATGGGTAAGGTTGGAAAGGACAACAATGGGTTACCTGGTCCAACCTCCCTGCTAAGGCTCCCAGAGCACAGGGTTGTGTCCAGACTGGAATATCTCCTGCAAGGGAGCCTCCACAACTTCTCTGGGCAATCTGTTCCAGTGCTCAGTCACCTGCAGAGTGAAGAAGTTCAGGTGGAACTTCCTGTCCATCAGTTTCTGCCCGTTGCCTCTTGTCCTATTGCTCAGCACCACCAAGAAGAGGCTGGCTCCATATTCTTGCCATCTCCCTCTTAGACACTGGCATATTGCAACATCAGTCATCTCTTTTGGATGCTGAACAGGCCCAGCTCCCTCAGCCTTTCCTCATAAGAGAGACACCTGCAAGTGGGAAATAATTCACATATCAGTTTCAGAAGAAAAAAAAATGACAGCTGCCCAGTTTTCTGCCTTGAGTGCTCTGTAAAACATCATGCAGAAATGGGATTTCTGGATTTGGAAGAATTATTTTTCTGATCTGAAAGATAGGTTTTACAATGTTAGAAGCATGTTCCAGTATTTTGACCTTAGCACTGAAATACATGGATGCCCTGTCTGCATGCTTGAGGGATTAATTTTGCCAAGCACGGAAGTAAGTGTTAAGCTCCCCCTGACTTTAGAAAGAGATGTCACACCAAGCTCTAGAAGACTCCAAATTTTTTATGCTACAGTGCAACTCCTAGTAACCAGCAACCTGCATAGTCCTGACAGATCAAACAGACTAATACCAGTGGCCACTTGGAAAATTAAGGTAGTTACCATTGCCTCTGCCAGAGTGTCTTCCTGCATGTTTCTCTAATTTGGTTTTCATTAAATCGTCTGGCCTTGGAGCACTTAAGTGTCCCCATAAATGTAGCAGTGGCCAGAGTCATGTAGCATTAACTAGCTTTTTTTGGTGATTAACTGTCCTAGATAAGAAATTACTCAACATTATTGTTAATATTGATGGCTGCTTTTCAAATGTTAATTTAAGTGCTCTAAACAGGGTGTTACTGGTTGCTTATGGCTAATGTGAAGCTGCACATGATTCAGGGTGCTCCCTCCATACGCACAGGGTTGAAGACAACTCTAGTAAGGTCAAAGATGCTACCAGAAAATCATCTTAAGCCTAAGAGGTTACTGTCAGCACACCACACTGCCACACACATCCTGCTCATTTAAAGTAAGCACAGGGCTCAGAGGAGGAGGCAATAGGTTTTACTACAGATCCTTCACAAATCTCATACACCAGCTACAGCAAAAGGCACTCTTTCCATTGCAGGTGAATTGATTTGATTCTTTTATTTGTTGTCACGGTGAGATAAGGTACATACAGTGACAGACATAGCAGCTATAGCTGAAAGGGAAAGGAGTCTGGAAAGCTTGGTGCCCAGACTCCAGAAGCCTTGGTACATTGATGGTGTGGTTTAGGAATGGTATTCCCCTCTTCAGTGTTCTGCCACTTGCTTGCTCCTCCATTCCTGTGGCAGGCTGGAGAGGAGAATTGGAGGCACAGTAGGTAAAGATCATGGGTTCACATAGGAACAATGTACTGGAAACAGCAGTGGAATAAGAAAATGAGCAGTAACGGCTTCAGTAACAGAGGGAACAGGCGCTATGTGACTTCTCCCTTACTGGAAGAGACCCCATACCTGGTCCCCATAATAACCCCCCATGCTGTTAGCTATTCCCCCTCCTGGCTCCTGCAAGAACTACCCATGTCCTGGCCAGAACCAGGAAAATCTACATTCATTGTTACAGTCTTGACTCCCTGTCATTGCCAGGAGAGTAGCTCTGCTGTACTGAGCACCAACAATCCCACTCAGTCCTGCAAATACAAGAGACTCTGTGCATCTGTGGAACTGCTGGGCCCATAACACAGATGTTTCCTTAGCTCAGCATGGAAACAAAGTGCCAGGAAAAGGAAGCACACGTGTAACCTGCTAAGGCAACTGACTGACACAAGCACTTACCTCCCCGCACCATGCACAATGCACCGTGCCCCCCTGGCCTGCTCCCAGGCTCTAGCTAATTTTGAAAATTGAAAGGAAACTCGAGGTACTCAGTAGTAATAAAACAGTGCTTTGGGCATATAATTCTTTGGCTTTTGAGAAGTTTGCTGTCATGCTGTAAAGCCCACACAAAGGACTCAGGGCCACACCAGGGACTACTGAGCACACGCATGACCACCACGCACATCCCGTTACGTACGCACATTTCACTACTTCCTTGGTTTGAGAGTGGCTGGGAGTGCAGGGCAAACTGACTTTGGTGCCATTTTATGCTCATGTTACATTATCAGGTCTTTAAACTATGCACATGTATAGGTAATGAACCAAACATGAGTCAACATTTTGTGAGAGAAATGGGTTGAGAGCACTCTGTGTTTCTGTGGTGCTGGGTGGGCCATGGTGTAATATATGTTGATGAACTGACTATTTTTTGGAGGCTTGCTTTTTTTGATCCACTGTATTTTTAATAAATACTAGTTGCAATGGAGTTGCAATTACTCTGAATATCCTTTTTAGTTAATCTTTCTATGTTTTAACCCAAAAGCTTCTATGAATACGTTACCTCGGGACAAGCAACAAGACAGGCTTTGCAAGTTGCATGATTAGTCAGCAATTAGCAAGGGATCAGTCATAATAACTTAGTACTATAAAGAATCTTACTTTTTTCTGCTGTTGTTGAGTAAAAATCATTTTAATCTGGCTGTTCTTAAACTCTGTAATCCTTTGGGTTTAACATTGTAATGTATCATCTCTTGTCATTATCCCAGCTTCCCCCACATGCCTGTTCTGAGCCAGTGGCTGTATATAACATCACTGCACTTCGTTGCAGAACTGGGGCCTCCAGAGCTCTTCCTCCTAGTCTGAGTAACCACAACTGAAACCAAGGCTCGGGGAAGTGCCTGTATAAAAGTCCATCTCTCCTGTATCATGAATAAGCCTTAAGGGAAATTCCCCTTCTGATCCATCCAAGCTTCCAGGAAAGCTCTCTAGTTTCCTGCAACCAAGAAGACATCAATGATCTTAGAGGTCTTTTCCAAGCTAAATGATTCTAAGGTTCCAAATGCTGTCAATCCTGAAATAAGCACAAAGCTTCACATCATTTTTCTAGGAGCAGAAACAGAGAAAAGCACCATGCCCACCACCTCCTTCTCTTGAAGGCTGCCGTTAGAGTACAAGTTGTATTTCTGTGCATGTCAAACACAACTCAAACACAGGTACTGCAGACCATGGCAGCCCTCACAATGCACACACGGTAGAGCTTTGGCCTGCTAGAAACTCAGTTGTCCCAGCTCGTGGCACATTTGTGTATAACAGTCTCTTCACTGCTAATCCAGGCTGAATCCTTTGGGGCATCTTGGCCTGGCTTTCCTTCGTGCCCACATCCTGACACTAGTTACTCCACCCTCACACTGTCCCGTTAAAAACTGGATGCAGCATATAAAGGAGAAGCTGGCAGAAGCTGGTCATTAAGAATTTTCAAAGAGACTAAATCTATGTCAAAAGAGTAGTGCTTTCAGGAAGTGCTGGGGGAAGGAGAATGGGTCGTGGGGAGAAGATACAACTTGAAATACCTCAGGGAGAGACCTCTTTTTCTGAATGGAAACTGCTCAAAACCAGATTCTAAAAGCAACAACAGCTGAGCAGTAAAAAGAGCAATGAATTTTTTTAGCTATTCTCAGCCCCTGGTGACCTGCAGTGATTCCCTGTAAATTCCCTGTTACTCAGCTTTACATGGGATTTGAACAGAATCTGGCCCTTGATCCTGCCCCTGCCTTGGTGCTTTGCTGGTTCTCGGCTCCCTCTGGCTGCCTCAGCAGAGTCAGGCAGGCTTGGAACAGCTGAAAAATGGCTGGTGCATCGTGTGTGCTTTGGCCAAGACAGAGCTGCTAATTGGTTAAGTGGAAACACAGTTAGTTCACTTCCCTCCATGCACCAAGCCTTGCTCCAAGAGCAGCTCAGCATTTCAGGGAATCTAAAATCGGAGGAATTGCTGGTTTCAGTGGGCTGACCAGGTTTTCAGGTTTTTGAGGTGTCAGGTAAAAGCCTCAACCTAGGTCTCAAAACCAGTGGATGTGAGGAGCACTGCAAAGTCATGAGGATGGCAGACAACACCCTGGCATGGTGCCAGAAAGGCACAGGATGAAGAGCTGAATTCTTTGTCACAGGCTAGGCCTGAAGGGCTTTGGGTGAACTCTGCACTCTGTCATAAGAGCAGATTCTCATTTTGGGCACAGCAATCTTAAACACTGGGTGGCTGAGACACAAATCCAGCTCTCTCTACCTTCCCCTGTCCCTCCATGCTGCCAGTGCCAGGTTTAGAAAGCTTCCAGTTTAGCATCTCTATCTTTGTACTTACCCTGTTTTCTCCTTTGGGGAGTAAAGGGTACCCAAAATAGTAGCAGTAAAGTGCAGCTGAGTGCAAGTTCATGGGACAGGATGGGACAGATGCCCTGAGAGACTGCTGAGCTTTCCTCCAAGAGAAGCACAACAAACCAGGCATTGCTCAGCTGCGTGTACGCAACCCAACTGCAGTGGCATGGCTGTGGCCATCAGGCAAGCTGCCTACTGCCCATGGCTCTCCAAGGTGCCATCCACACCACACTTGCTCCATGGAACAAAGATTCACACTTCACAATTGCTTAAGGTTTGCTTCCAGAACCCCAAATTAGCAGCAGACAAAATTGCTTTATCAATGACTCCATCAACAGAGAGGGCATAATCTCAAATTCTGCACAGCCCACTCACAACCAGAAATTCAGTGCTACTAAGCTCTTCCTGCATGACTCTAGCGTTAAAATTAAGTTTAACAGAAACACTCTCTTCTATACCCATGGTACTTTCAGGGTGTGCATCTGAAAGGATGTGAGGCCAGCAGAAGCAGGGTTTGTGTTTGCAAAGTCAAGGGTAGCTTGGCTGCAGCGGGACAGGAGGTAGGGGAGGAAGAGGAGGAGATAGCAGGAGGGCCATGCAGCTGTAAAGTTGTGTTAATATTATGCTTGGAAGATAACACAGGCTATCAGATACGCGGCTGCTCCACAGGTAGTGCCCTAGGCCAGTTACCTGCTGGTGCAGGTTGTGGCAAAACTCTGTCAACACCAGCAGAGCTGTGCAGTGTCACACCAGGCAGTATCTGCTGCTGGGAGCTGGGAGAGGGGGGTTCAGCTGCACAGCTCTGACCTGCCACTACTGCAGCCTTAATGAATTCAGGCTTCCTTATTGGGGTAATTTCGGCACTGAAGGCTCCCCATGTGCACAGTTGCAGCAAGGCTGGAATTGCTGCTGTGTGAGGCAGGGCCTGGAGTTACATCACTCGTCCATCCCTCTCTCCCTCCATCCCCTCTCCAGCTGCCACCCACAGTCTCTGTGCTTCAGAGAGCTGCACTTCCCCACCCTGGGCCTGACATTGAATGGAAATGTTTTAGCTCTGTGTGGCTCATTTGGCTTCTGCAGATCAACCCTTGGGGCCATCCTCAGCTTGGATCCAAGAAATGAGCTGAGCTCAGGGAAGGGAATTATTTCTGCTGCCCCTGAAGCCTCATCTCTCCTATTGCAGCTGGCAGCTCAAAAGGCTCCATCCTGCCAAGACTGAATCTTAATTGGGATCAGTGGAAAAGACAAGCTGCTGCCAGGGCCGCCCTGATCCTGGGCTCATCGAGAACATGGGCAGAGCTTGCCCAGACCCACAAGAGAAGGCCTTCACTAGGGTTTACAAAAAATAAAATTCCCTCCAGAGTATCAGTGGAAGCAGCAGGCTGAGGCCAAGGAGAGGACATGGCTTAGCCATGGAGTTTGCAGAGGAAGAGCAGGTAGATCTGCACCACATGGAAAATCCTCCTGTCCCTGTAGCCTGCTGGGAAGGGAAGCCACCAGCAAAGGCTGAGGTACAGCTAGTAATCCCCAGGCCCTGCAGTGAATGCAAATACTGTAACCATCTCTGAACCAACACACAAAACTGTCACAGTCACGCCCAGAATTGCTCTTGCCAAGAGCTACAGGAAGAAGGACAAGGTAAGTTTTTCATCTTAGAAGAGAAAGACTAGAGCAAAACCTCTTCAGGCATCCCATGTGCATGTGGCACCAGGATGCTGCATGATGCTTTTTCCAAGCCACAGCTGCTGACTTCAAGCCCACTTGCTTCAAAGACCCTGGCAGAGCTCACTCATACCTCTGTGATTAGGCACAGTCTAGCCACCTCTTTGGCTTTGTGGAGGCAATCAGAATCAACACTGCCAACTCCTAATGCACCCAAGATGGGTGCTCCTGACCCAATTTCCTTACAAGCACAGAGTCCTGTCATCTCAGCACTGTCTTGTCCCAGCAGCACCAATGTGCAGCAGGAGCAGAGCAGAGCAAGTAGCCATCAGCCCGGGTTATTTTTACACCATTTGTTGCACCTGGCATATTTTGGTGCATCTCCAAGTCCCCACCTCAGAAGAAGGCCACCGTGGCAAGTCTTGCTCAGACTGGGAGGTTTAGAAGAGCTTCCCTTGCTGACTCAGGGAAGCAGGAGCTTATGCAGCAGATGCCTTGTCAGAGCTGCTGGACCTGAGCAATGACAATGGGCTCTTGCTCTGGTAAAATGGCTTTAACGGGATTTTCCAGCCAGCAAACATGCTTTGAGGGACACACCCGGGACATTCAGCCATCAGCAACACGACTGCATGCAGAAGGCTCTTGGCCAGCCAGACTGGGAGGGGTATTTAAACACAAGTTTCTTGCCTTCATGTTTATAGCCTGCTATTTCTCTCCCGGATTGCTGAGGATGCCTCAGAGCACATCCCTCTGGGATGTCCCAGATTCAGCAGAGGCATGGTCAGTAACAGCTCATCACCAGTAAACCATAGCTTTTGCAAACCTGTGCCAGAGAACTCCAGCTGAACCCCAGCAGCTGGAGGTGTTTTCATTTCCACTTCTCCAAGGCTGGTATTTCAAGGTGTTTTTATTTCTTATTAATCAATGCACATGGCCAGCTCCGGAGGGGGCTGAATGAGGAGAGAGAGGCGGTGCAGCCACTGTTTCTGTACAAAGTATTTCCACATGCAAGCGAAACAGGGCTCAACACACTCGGTGCATGGTTTGCAGTGCGGTTACAGGCTGCCGTTCCGCCTCCACAAAGCTGTTATTTATTTACTTAAAGACTTGCATTCCATGGAAAAAGATGCCCCAAGATAGCACTGTGTTTCTAAAATTAAACCCAGCTGGATGGAGTGGGGAGCAAGCAACTGAGCACTCCTGCACTCCCACCAGCAGCGGAAACAGGGTTCCCTGTGTCCTGGACTCTCTCATCCCCATGGAGCAGCAGGAGAGCCTGGCAAAATGCCCCTGTGTCCTCAGCCATGAGGGAGGCAGCTCTCTGGGAAGTCAGACCAAGTGCCTTACTCAACAGCAGGAGTGCCACTGCTTCCCATGGCAGGGGATCAGGGTTTAAGAGCACTGGTGGCCCTTCCTGCCCCAGCAGCTCTGCAGGACAGCAGACACCTCACCATGTGCCTGACACAGGTTTGAGAGTGGCCAGAAGTGCTTTAACAGAATTTGTGAGGAAGGCTGCATTCCTGAGGCTCATCTCCTACCTAACCTAGCCAACATTTTCATCTAGTTTATGTATTATTGATAGCATCCTACTCACAGTAAAGCTCAACTAGCCCTCGCTGTTGTAACCTAAGTTAAGAAACCTGTTCTCACAAAAGCCATTTATAGAAGGGTAGGGGAAAACCCAAGTATTCCTCCAACCTCACATGGCACCAGCAAGAAATCCCTCCCAGACACACTCTCAGCACCTGTTCCCCTGTCCACACGAGCACAGGGGCCGCTTCTACATCCACAAGTGGCTCTGCTCAGAAATGAGCACATCAGCTCATCGGAGCAGCTGTGCCAGAGCTGCCGCTCAGGGGCTTTACCATGGCCTGCATTTAGCCTCATCCCTCAGACAAAATGTCTCCTCACACACACAGCTGAAGCTCTCCAAAGGACAGGTTGGGCACTGGTGGAGCCCCCTGCACCCATCAGGGCTGGGAGTGCCTTGGAGGCTCTTGGGAAGCAAAGCTCCAGCGATGGCAGAGGTGGCTCTGCAAGGACCATGGGAAGGAAAGTGAGGTACAGCCCCAGACCTTGCTGCTCTGCGCCAGAAGGCCCACACAAATGTGGGACAAGAAAAGCTGGCAACGTAGTCTGAGCCAGACCCAGAATGAACAAGAAACAAGGATGATGGCTGATGGGAATGGCTGAGCAACAGGGAAAATGGTGAAAACAGTGGCGAGGTCAGGGTGCCTGTGCAGCTGCTGCCTCCAGGCTCATGTGCCAGCTCTCCCAGGGCCTCAGGGCCATGTTCTGTCCTAAACACAGGTAGGAGCTGTTGCTCCTTCACCTGTGAGCAAAGAGACAGCCCCTGGTATCACATGAAGCTTGTTTCAAGCAAGGCAGAAAGGACAGTCCCACCACTACTGGCCTGGACTGTGATCCAAGAAAGCCTGACCACAGGGATGTGGGCCAGACCAACATGTCACACTTGGTAAGTCACTCAGATTATTGTTTGCAGATGTGGACACTAACCTGGCATTCCCATTGCTCTGTGCACTCTGCAGTGAGTACCTGGAGACAGATTTCCAAGTCTGCGTGCTCCTCGTGCCTGATGTGCAACTGGAGAAAATTATGTTTGCCACCAGATTGACAAGTCTGTTTTTAGCAGATGGACTTTTGTCCCTTGGTTTCTCCTAAATATTAGAGGAAGATTTCTTCTTGCTGCCTCCCAAGGGAAAACCTTCACATATGTTGGTGACAGCCCAGACCCTGTTCTAATGAGAGTGAGAGGTACAGACTTTCAGGGTTCATTGCAGAGCTGAAGGAAAGGATGAGGAGGAATAAGAGAAGGGAGCTAGCCACCAGAAAAGATATCAGGAAAGAGCCTTCCTCTTTCAAAGCTCAGCTATTTCTGTGACTATGCCCATTTTCCCATAATTATACTGGTTCTGCTCTGCACAGCACTAATCAGGTCTACTGATCCCTGTCCAAACTCCTGCTGCCTTCCTGTTTGCATTAGGGTGCCAGCATGGGTTAAAAATTAGAGAGTAAGATTGCCTCAGTATCTGATTTATCCCCTTTCTTCCTTCCATCTTGATTTGGGATGTGCTGGTCAGCATCCCCCAGGGAGAGGATTAATCAGGAACAGACAGAGAGCTGGCAGCTGCCTGACAAGGACAAGATCTCAGCTATGGAACAAGCTGCAATTTGGAAACTCTTGCTTTGACCCTGGTACAAGTCCAAGACATGCTTGCTGGTGCATCCCAGCACTGACAACCCCAGGAGCTGGCACAAGATCAGCACCCCCAGGGCCACAACTTAGCTCTGGTCCCAATGTCACATTGCCTCGGTGCTGGAGATGCTTCTGCAGTGAAAGGCTGCCCATCCCCGTGACTCCAGAGGCAGCTCCAGCTCTCCAGCTGTGGAAAGGGCCTCCCCTCCTCTTACAGAGAAGCCTCAGTCCTTGCTGAAACTGCTCTGAATAGCCCTTCCATGAAGGCAGAGTGTGGCAAAGGTCTTGCTAGAACATGACAGACCCAACCACTACTGGTCACAGACACTTCCAGCAAAAAAAAAGCCTTTTTCCACATCTCACACCCATAAATTATGGAAGTCTTTTCCCAGATCACAGAATATTCTGAGTTGGAAGGGACCCAGAAGGATCATCAAGTCCAACTCTAAAGTGAATGGCCCATACAGGCATTGAACTCACAATCTTGGTGCTATCAGCACTGTGCTCTGACCAACTGAGCTAATCTCCCCCCTCCCATTTTCTGATTCCTTTTTTTAGTTAATGTAATTAGAGACATGTTCTCCTTCTGTGAGCACTGCAAGAAATTGGCTCAGCACAACAGTGCCCCACATCTAAAACAAGGTGGGCAAAGAACAATTCCTGGATTCCCACATTAAATTATTCAGAGCATTTCAGACCCTTCTGGACCACTGCGGTTCAGTGCTGCCACATGGTAGGAAACATGCAGCAGCTCACTCAAGGCAAGCCTCCATCTCACTGCAAACCCTGCTGAGTCTGGGGTGGGGAGAATTAGGGGGAAAATGGCAAAAAAGGCAAAAGGGATGAAAACACAGCAAAAGAGGGGAAAAGACAAAAAGGAAAAAAAGGACCTTACCTCCTGGTGAGTCTAAGCAAAGTAGAGATAAATAGCAACTATGCCTCAGAGAAAACAGCAAGAAGCCCATTAACTACAGGAACATCAAACAAACAAAATCTATCACAACAATGTTGAAAACCAAAACTTTTGGGCCTTGAGAGGGGGGAAAAAACTCCAAACTTTAATTCTAGTGGTAGAAGTCTAGAGCCAAGCAGATTTCTCCCAGAAAGCTCCATGTCCACTAGGGCAGACATAAAAGTCACCTTTGTTTAAGCAGAAGACAAAAGTTAAAGAGAAAATCAATAAATGATAGAGACTCAGCCCTTCCCAGCAAGAGCAGAGAGCTTCCCTTACACTCCTCCTCACTCCCAGTCATTCAGGGCAGCTGAACCCCAACCCTAACTTTGCTCAGAAAAAGCCATGAGGCACTTACCTTGCTTCTGTGCAGCGATGACAAGGACAGGGAGGTCTGTGATCATGGGAAAGGTGTCAACCAGGAAGATGGAAGAAGGCTTCTGTGATGGACCCATGCTGCAGGGCAGAACACCAGCTCCTCACTGTGTGCTCCAACCCCAAACAAAATATTAAAGTCTTCTTTGAATCCAGGCAGGATGTCTGTCTTGTTCAAAGCAGATAATTCAAATGCCACTGGGTTTCACCTCTAACAAGAGGAAAAGCAGTGGTTTGACTCCCTTTACCAAACCCCAGCTGTCAGGGAAGAGAATTCAGGGAGGTCCCTGCATTTTCATCCTGCCTCCACCACTCACACAGTGCAGATGTTTCAGAAACATCCCTTTGCCTCTGCCCTTGCATCTGTACAGCAAGAACCTAAAAGTCAGAATTTTAGCAACGTGTGAACCAAATAGATCAAAACAGAGAAATGGAGAGCCTTTCTAACAACTAAAAGCCAAGAACCTTCCCACAGAACGCTCAGACTCCCATTTGCTGCCTGTTGATTGTCAGCCTGTGCAAACAATTACACCCTGATTACTTTCACTCATTTCCACAGTTCTTCCCACCTGAGAGCCAGAGACAACAGCTGGGGCTTTGTCTGGGATCCTTGGGAAGTTCGGCGCTGCAGGAATGTGCTGCACAGCCAGCAAGGCTGCCACTGGAAGCTAGGAATGAACTTCTCAGGAGCTCAAAATTAAAGCACTGCCCTTTGGTGGGTTGAAGATGAGCACAAAATGTTGTGGCTTAAGGATAATTTTGTCAGAGGGCTCTTTCCATCAACAGAAAGGAGGAGATCTGTGTATAAGTGAAACAGCTGTACACAATGCACCTATGGTGAGGACAAGGTTCTGCCCTTGAGCTCCAAGGAATTCCTCAGCACATCCTTCAATTCAGCCACAAGTCAGCCCTAGCCCTTGTGCACATCTTGCTCACCCCACTGATCTGTGTCTAACTTCACTCTGGACTCTCCACCCTGCTTTTCTGAAGTCTTCACTCCTGATGCTGGCTTTCCTGGTTCCTTTTCAGCTGGCCTTATTTAACTCTGGACTCCTTGGCAGCAATGCTCTCCTGCCCACTCGTCCTCTGAGTCGGCGCTCTTGCTGTCGGGATGTTGCTCTGTTACGTAAGCAAGCTTAGGGTGAGCACTGCCACCCTGCACTCCCTTCCTTGCTTGGAATAGTCATGTCCAGCCAGGGATTATGAACTCCTAGATATCAGGACCATCTTACTTTATCCTTTTTATTTTTAAGTGAACTCCTGTGTACCCTTGGATGTTATTCTGAAAGAGGAACAAGAGAGAGCTCTTTAAGAGGAGCCTTGGATATGGTGACCTGGTGGTTCCATGATCAGCTCTTCCCCATTGCATGGCATGGGGAGGATGTGCTTGTGTTCCACGGTGTTGCTTGTTCCCCCAGAACAACCTGTGGAGTTTCTCACCAGCTCTGCAGTGACTGTGTCACCTAAAGAGCTCCATGCTCTTGATCAAAAACCCAGATCTTAACAAAAGTCTTCACTCAGACCCTGACTCGCCTATCAGACTTTGCAGCAAAATGTGCAGAAGATGAAACTACAAAAAAATGTACGGAGACACAGTGGGGGCAATATATCTTTAATTTTTTTTGCTTTTGTTTTTTAGTATTACAGTATATTCTTATAAAAAGATATAGATAAAAAGGACACTACAGGATTTGTACATTTAATTCACCTATAGTCTTAAACTGACTAAGAAATGAGGATAGGCCAAGGCATTACAGCAGCAGCACACAACCTCCCACTTCAGTAAGCAGCACTGTACTTTCTAGCTTGGCAGGCAGGGCCACCTCCCAAAGTGACCTGCAAGTTTCAAGCTGAGCAGGCCTGCAGGGGAGCAGAATGACTGCAGGTGGGAATGGCTTGGAAGGGAGGCGTTGAGCAGAGAGCGGCTCAAGTACCGAAAATTCCCTCGCAATTCTAAAAACTGCAAAGAGCATTAAAGAGTCTGTTTGAAGGTGAGCAGGAAGGGGGAAAATGACTTGCCAGAGAGGCTTTTCTAGATCACTTGGCTCCGAGCTCCTAGTGGGGGAAGCTGAAATGACCAAGACCTACATGAGCTGTGTAGAACATCTTGTAAATTGACAAACCTGTCTAAAGGAAAGTTTTAATCCAGATCCTACTTTGAATTATGTTGGTGTAAAACCCGAGCAACTTGAACTGGTTACTGTGGATCAATTCTACATTACCACCCATAACAGAAGACTCCAGTTTGGAACCACCCAGACTCTTTCATGAAATGAAGCGCCAAAACACCATGCTAAACTCATGGTATCCTTCTCATTTGGCACAGTGAGGAAATCTGGCCAACTTCGGGGAATACTGGTCATCAGAACTACTACTTGGATTAGTAGATAGGTTTTTTATACATTATGTAAATAAATATATAAATTCTATATTTTCAGTTGGCCAAATTGTATTATCCATGTTGGCCCCTCCCACCTTTATAAGAGAAACTGGGGTGGCCAATGGAGACTACCCATTTGGATGGTAGGCAATCAGAAATCTCCTGTGTCAACTACAGAAGCCAAGGAGCCATGGCCTAACACCTGGTGATTGCCAGAGACTCCATGGGTAACAAACTGACCAGTAGAAAGATTTTGCTTACCTGGGGTAATCTGGGGAGGTGGGGAGGAGGAGGAAAGAGGGAAAGTAGATGAAATCTTTCTTTGGCCATGGTGATAGGAAGGAATGTTAGCTCTGAGGAAGGAGAGCTGTCCCAGTTTATCTCACTAGTGTGTTAACTCTGGTGAGAAGTTACAGGGCATGAACCACTTTTGGCCATCTAGCCAAGCTTCTCTGACATTATGGACAGAATTTGTGCGGAAGAATGAAGTTTGAGTGAGCAACTTGTGCACCTTTACTCTGCTCAAACTCCTCACTGTGACTCATGATGAAAAACAAACCCATTTTGTAGAAAGTGTTCTAAAATAACAATCTCCATCAGTTCACCTCAAGCTTTAAAATGTGTGCTTTCCCAGAACCAGGATCACCAGAGGCAGAGTAATTATGACAAAAGCCAAAAGGGTTTTTTTCTTTCCTCCCTTTCCACACCAAGACTGCTCACCTGCATCCCCTGGCCTGGCTCAGCTGGCACAGGAGCCAAGCCAGCTGTCCAGCCGGTGTAATGCCCTGGCACGGTCTCAATAGTCTTTGCTGTAATGCAGTGTATACATACAAACATAGCAAACTAAAATAAGGCAAAATAAATAGAGGTGTCAGATTTACAGGTTCCCCTTAGAGATTCCTAAAACCATTTTTTAAAAAATCATTTAACCCCCAAACAAACAGACAAACAAAACCCAAGACAACCAACCTAGAAACGAAACTGCATATATCATGTACATCATCTACTGTACAACAGATCTCCTTTCCCCTCATGGAAACTCCTGACACAAGCTTCTCCCATGCAACCCAGCTCAAAGTGTGATCTTTCCTAAAGAAACGGAAAGATTTAGCCAGTGGGGCTGATCATTATGGAAACACCTGCCCCACAGTCTCCCACCAGGATCCTTTGCAATTCCTTTCCCTTCATCAGACATTGTGAACACATTACAGAAATACTTCTGAAGGACATCCAGGTTGTTTCCATAGTGAGGAAGTCTCTCAGCCCTGAACAGTAGTTCTGCTCTTGTAGGGAACTGGTGCCTGGACAATGGCTGTGCTACAGAGCACAGAAGGGTATTGCTGCCCTGAAGTCACTTTACCTTGTAGCATTTCTAGAGACATGATTGACTGAGAAGAGTGACTGAGTTCAAAGTAAGTGTAAGGAGGAGGGAGTCTTCTTCAGTCTTTTCTGGGACCATCCTAATGCAACCTATGTAGCAACAATGCAGAGACACAGAGGTGAGTGAGCACTAGACCTCTAGGGACTAATTCTGGAGAGTTAGAAAGTACCTCTTCTAGGTGTGAGGAACTTCATCATGAAGTTAGCAATTACTGTATTTCTGCAGGAAGCAGAACAAGCCCTCTTTCAATGATGCCCTTCTTTCTCACATCTCCTTCTTCTCCACTTTTTTCCAAAGGCAGAGTGACTGCACAGGTGCAAGGACAACAGCAGACCCTAGCTCATCTCCAGCTTCTCCAATGATGTTAGACCACAGACAGCTTCCTAAACCTACTCAGGGATAAGATTTTCCTTTCTCCTTCAGCACCTGGCAACTCAACCACAACTGCTGAAGAAGAAGAGAGTATTAGATGCACTCACAGTACCCAAAATATGAGAAACATGGACAAACTTGGCTTCAGCAAGAATCTGATTCCAGGCCCTACAGCAGAGCCAACTTTTTCCTTATCTTCTGTGTGGGTAACCTCATCTCATACAGTAGATAAGTTAATGGGCCTCTCTGCTTGTCACCACTTGTATGAAAACACTGCTTGCCTCAGTGTGAAACTGAGCTTTTCCAAAACCTTCTTTATGAACTTTCACCACGGAGTCAAGAGCCAGGGAGACTGTCCTTCACACTGAATGAAGCTTTTGGCCATCACCACTGATTCAAAACAGGAGGAGCCTGAGGCACTGCAATGCTGAGAAAGTCGAGCAGCATTGAATCAGGGGCATGACTCTGAGCTTTCTGTCCATCCCCTTAAGGATCCCACAGCTGATTTACAGGAGTTGCACAATCTCTCATTATTAATGTATGAGTCAAAGAGGTGGCAAAACTACAGCAGCTTTCTTTGACTCTCAGTGTGGCTGGAGTGTTGTCGCGTACCATCAGACAGGATCTCTTTAAACTAGAGCTGAACTGTGTATACAGAGGACAGAGGACTTACCACTCTCTCTGCTTTTGCTACATTTGTGGCCTGGCAAAGTGACTTCAGTTTCAGAAAGCACAGCACAAACCTGGTTTGACAAATACTGGGGCAGGGGAAATGCTGTATTTATATTCAAAGGTTTTGCCCTGAGGTGTTTCTTCTCTGACAGCTGCCATGCTGACAGCCTGCCTTATCAAGCAAGTACCTGGGGAGCAAGCAAGCAGCACTTGCACATCATCTTGCACCAGGACTGACCTTGGCACTACACCTGAAGTTCTGGGTGAGTCCTAAACCCAGGGAGAACAAAGAGGGAGGAAAAAACCCCTACAATGTTCTAATCCCTAAAAGCATAATCTTTGGAATTCAGGGATTATTCAAATCTAAACTCAACAGTATACCAATTTGGCACATATTACCACCTCTCATATGGCTTACATGGCTTAGGTTACATGGCATGCTTTAAAACAAGACAAACAAAAGGGCTGGGATATATAGCAAGTCTACTTCAGGGAGCAGCAAGGAGCTTGTTAATATAATTTACAAGAGACATTTCTAAAAATCCATTTGTAATTTAAAATAAAAATGCTTAAAAAAGTGAGATTTTTTCTTAAACTTTCAAAAACCTTTATGAAATAGTCTTTCTTCTACAAGGTGCTTGTGTCCACTGCAACAGGCATTGCTGTTAATAGCTAATCCCAGAAGGGGAGTGGGATAGTAAGGGAGGAGAATGCACCCAGCTCTTGTAAGATACCAGCTCTTTACGATGAGTATTATACAGAGGCGCGGCAGTCTGGAATGTCCTAAATAGGGAAATTCTGGGGTGGGAGACTCAAAATTCAGTAAACAATGAAACATCAGAGTTTGACAATTCTGACTTTTTTTGCTTCTCTCCAAAGTTTACATAATTATTCAACTCTCAATGTGCTCGGAAGACCACCACAGTTTGCTTCTCCAATATTGTAGTGTGTAATACTGATCAGGCAGCATGCATTGCAGAGGAAGTTCTGTTCTGCAGACTCAGTGCAGAGCCTGAGGTTAAGTGACATTCAGAGAAAAATCAAACCAAATTATTAAAGTGACAAATAGAGCTTTTTCACTTCCCTGGGGTTCCTTGACATTTTGTGCTGTTGACTAATGCAGCAATTTGTAGATGGTCTCTCTTCTCAAATGTTCTCTCTTCCTGTCTAGGAGGAAGAATCCATCACCACTCTTTCTTTTCCTCTTTTCCTTCTCCAGGGAAGATAATAAAAAAAGAAGAAGTTTGAAAAAAAAAGGTTAAAAAAAAAGGCCATGACAGCCCACACAATCCAATCCCTTTCCTAGAACCATGAAGACACACAGAATTCAAGCCTCTTCTTGGGTTGCTTGCTTTTCTGCTTATATTATTTCATTCATGTAACTTAACTACAAATTTATTTGTTTCTTCTGAATTAACCCAACTCCAAAGCCTTCTTGGTTTACACAATTGTGTCCTCCTCGAAAAATTCTCAGTTTTAATTATGGGGCTCTCCCTTGGTTCATCCCAAGTGATTTCTTCAAAATGAAAAAGTCTGCGTGCTCCAAGGCTCTCCTTTGACACCATTCATATCTTACTGAGTGACATGGTTCCCCTTGGCAGGAGTGGGGTGTGTGCAGTGGAGGTCAGGCTGTTAGACAGAAAGACCAGTTCATGCCAACAGCAATCACAGCTAGCATCAAGTGGAAAAGAGATCTCACATCTGGCAGGCAGTGAACCTGTTTGCTGTTTGCTACTGGAGACCTGTGGATGATACTAGGGAGATCCCAATTTCCAATCTTGCACAGATAAGAAATTTTCCACTGATTCCCTCCCAGCCTCCAGCAACAACAGGCTCTACAGTCATCTACTCGTAATCCCAACCTGGCAGTGGCTTAGTTTTCTAAAGGAAAGCCAGAGTTTCTTTCCAAGAAGATGCATTTCATAGCTTTGAGACTCAATCACCAAGAAATTCCAGAAAACTCCTTCTAGCAAAGCAGAATCCAAAAGACTTTTTCAAATTATTGTATGTTGATCCTGATTCTTGAATTTCATTTTGTTACAGAAACTGGAGACTTCTTTCTAAGATTCACTTGCTTTGGACAGTGTAGGCCACAAAAAAATACTATACAGCACATAAGCTTAAATGCATTCTTCAGGTGCTAATCAATGGCTTATAAAATCCAATTCTAGGAGGGAATTGGAAACTTGAGAACCACATCTCAACAAACCCCTGAAGGCCAGTCTAGATCCAGAAGAAGTGATAGCTGTTTGCAGAGTTGCTCTGAAATTAGTCTTCCTTGTTATCAGCAAGATGGAGATCATGACTAGTTTTTACTTTGGCACAAAGAAAATTATCTTGTTCCAGCTGTGAGGCCATCTGCAAGGCCTAAGTACTTTCTGTCATCACCATGAGGCCTTTGATGACACAACAAACTCCCAGAAGCAAATCTGTCAGCTCTGCATGGCCCAGTCACAGGCCCTGCTGGATCCACAGAGGCACTTTTATAATGGTTCAAATTAGGAGCACAGAAGAGGGATGAGAGGAAAGCTGATCATGGAAAGGTAACGTCTTTAGCTACAGACCAAAGAAATCCTTTGGGGCAGCTGTCAGCCAAGCGCCATTACACGCATTCATCTTCCTTGTTTTGCACTTTTTCATCTCCTTCTTTTGGTTGATTATTTTTCTTCCTCTTGTAATTAATAATTTAGCTTTGTCACCACCCGCTCACGGCTTGTCTCTAAGCCTTGGTTCCCCGAACGCTTGCGGTTACGCTTGAGCTTGGATAAGTCTTTGTCAAAGACTTCACCCGACCTTAATGCTGACACCAGGTCATCAAACTCCCCACTCTCTTCAGAGATGCTTCCAGCTTTTGCTTTCTTTTGTCGCCTCTCTTTTTCCCTCTGTTCTTTTAGCTGTGGAGAAGGACACAGAGTTTTAGGATTAGCTGACCAAGATGCCAGATCACTAGGTACACTCCCAAGAAGCAGCCAGAATGCATCAATACAGATTAGGGAAAACAAGAGTAGGAGCTTATCCACAAGGCCATCACCTGTGCCAAAAGCAACAAGAGGCCATGCTGGGCTTCTCTTCTACACAGGCAAGCAGAAGAAATGAGGAATGAGTAGCAGTGTGTGTCTGCCTCACAAAGCACTATCAGCCTGCAGCAAGAGGACACATGGGATCTGTCCATGCTACTGCTGTTTTGCACTAATTTTACAGCATGATAGTGACAGCACAGTAGCTGTGTCAAATGCCAGTTTACAAGTGATGCTGGCTCAGGTCATTTCCCAGCTTCTGGGAGCTGGCTTGCAGTGACCTTAGTGCAGCAGCACCTACCATGCTGACAGCACCTGACTTAGTGAGTTTGGATGTGTCGGTACAAACCACAGTCACTAGTACAGTCACAAACAACTTTGCACTTGGGCCATAGCTAGCTAAATTTACATGCAGAAAGGCTGAAGTCCTGAAGCAGAAGGAGGAAAAGAAGAAAGGAAAAATCCAGAAAGCCACAACATAATGAAGCATGAAAATTGTGTGAGACGTCAAAACATCAGTAGAATCCCTATGCACAAAACAGCTCATGTTTGCATGGAGACAGTGTTGCAGTGCTGGGAGGATGAAGACACATTGCCTTGACTATGGAAAGAGAAACTGGTTATAAACACAAAGAGCAATGAAACAAAACTGCTAATTTTACAAATTGTTGGATAGGTCCACCTGTCAATGTGATGCCCTCGGCCTCCCTAGGGTAGCTCCAAGGAGCTCGGTTATCTCTTTCCACTGCTCAGCTCCAGAATTAGTAGAACTGGCAGGGGATGGTAGTGGCTATCAGGAAGCAGGTCGGTCACTCTGCAAATGCTAGCCCCACATTGCAGGAAGACTCTTTCCATAAGGCCTCTTTCATGACATATTAGGCCTATGAAACCATCCTACAGTGGGCTCCTTTTAACTTTCCAGGCTGGCTGAGAGGAAACTTGAGCCTGTGTCCTGGCATTTTATCCTTCTGTCTAACAGTAAGGCTGCTGGCATCCTGGTGTTTTACTTCTCTCCTCTTTTGAAAGGCACAAGCTTTTGGCTCAGCAAACATTAAAATCAGCAACTCCCTGCAGCGTGGCCTGGGGCCATGGCAGCAGCCAGGGCTACAGCACCGGCAGGGGGGAAGGAGGCAGGGGACTGCCGAGTTCTCAGGCACCACAGAGCTGAGGTTACAGGGGGATGCTGGTTCACATGAACCCCTGGGGACACATACGTCTGTCTCCCAGCAGCAAAATCCACAGAAAGGTCTCCTGCCACGTCAAGGCCAGACACAGCCCCAGTAATCCAGGCATTAAGGCTGGCCAGAGAGAAATACTGCTGGTGTGGGCTGCAGCAGGTGCCAGGGCATTTGCTATGTCACTGTGCAGATGACAGGCATGCAGCAGATGATGATGGAGTCTGACTGGAAGCTGACCAGCTTGGCGGGACTGAGGGAAATGTGGCTTCTTTGTTTGCAGCCTAAAAGCAGGATAGTTTGGCATGGGGTGGTGGCAACCCCATGCTGCAAAGTGCCAGGGCAAAAATGCCTGGGCTAGATTTGGTATCTGAATCCCTAAGAGGGTAATTTGGGAGCCAAATAATACATCCTTGAGAGCAAGACAGACAGCAGGAAAAATGTCATCATTTGAGAAGAGAATGATGCCAAAGAGAGGTGTCAGGGAGAAGAACATAAAACAGTGACAGGACATGATCACTGGAATTTCTCTCAAGACACAAAAAGGTGAGGGAAGGAAACATCTTCCTGCCCCCAGATCCTCACCATGGCCTCCATGCGTGCCCTGCGCTCCTCCTCTTCCTTTTTCTTCCTCATGTTCTCCAGATCTTGCTTGGCCTCTGCAAATGACTGTAAGAAAGTGTCGAAGATGCCAAAAAATTCATCTGGCTGCATCTTGCCCTCGGTCTCTCCAAAATGCTTCAGTGCCTTGGCATACTGTCAAGGGGGCAGAAAACACAAGAGCCATAATTAGGCAGGCAGTTTGGTGAAGACAGCAAGGATAGCTTAAGAGTAACCACACCATGTAATTCAATACCCTCTGAGAATTCATGCGGCAAGAGCAGAAACTACCCCCAGCAACAGAAGTGCTTCTCCTTAAGGCAGGTGCCTCTATCCCTGAGGAGTCTGCTCTCCTGGATATCCTTTGGGCAACATGCAGCTATAGTGCTGGAGAGTACTAACTGTCCACTGATACAAACAAACATGTTTAGTTCCTGAGGGCAATGGAGTAATTTCAGAGGATGACACTGTGGCCACATCTCAGCTGCAGCTGCAGGACAGCCAGGGCAGAGAAGACAGTGAGCTAGCTGGGGAAACAAGGAGTTTTAGTCCATACTTTCCCCTTCCATCTTCCCTTCAAATCAACTTTTAAAATGCCTGGAGGTAAAAGTTTTTTGCAATAAAGCTACAGTCTGTCCTCTCAGAAACCTTTTGCCATGTCATCCATCTCTCTGGAGTCCTCTGAGTCCTCTGAGTTGCCCGGGAGAGAGGAGACTATAGACAGACAAGGCATGAGAGAGGGGCAAGGAAAGCAGCCAGGGCTCCCGGGCAGACTTAAAAGAGAGTGAATACATCACAAGTGGTTTTTATTTTAAAAGGCAAATGTTGAGGCTGCAGGACACATATGGAGGCAGCCAACTGGCAGGACTTCAGTCACAGGGCAGTCCTGATGGGGATATGGTAAATTCACAGCAACTCCTGGCTCTTGGACATCAGTGCTGCAGTAGTTGTACTCTCTCCTTTGCACTCTCACACTCCCAAGCATGCTCACCAAAATGCACTCAAATCAAGCACGTACAGTCTGTCAGCAGCAGCACGTGCAGCAAGTGCTGTGTAAGGACACACATCCATTGCCAGCTGCCCTCACTCACACACCTCTGTGCTGCAACAGGCAGCCCCAGAGGCACACTCCTGACAGTACTTGTGCCCTGATGCACAGCTTCCCTAGAATTCCCTGCTTGCACTTTAGCACACAACCAGAGAGCAGCAGAGCATCCTTACAGACCTCAACGTTTACCAAACCAGGCTATGGACTGTCTTCAAGTTCTCTCAGGCATGTATTCAGCTCATACTAACACAGCCCAGCTTCCCTTTCCTTCCTTATGTGGGTGCTGTTGCAGAATGGAAAAGGCAGTAAGAACAGTTCAGACTCTGATCCCAGCACAAAATGAGTTTGGAAGCAGGTCTTATAAACCCCTCTGGCCCTGTACCAGGCAAAGCATAAACAATGTCTCCCAGTCAACTGCAGGGGGAAGAAATCTCCAAGGAAAGCAACTTCCTTCTGGCACAGTCTGAGAGATTCAGCATCTCCCCTTCTCTGCTATCCCTGCCAGGCCCACAAAGCAGTTTGAAGCAATAGACTCTTTTTTTCTTTAAAAAGGCTGTGTTCTCAGCCAGAAACAAACAAAGAAACCCAAAGAATCTTAGGAAAAAAAGTGTTGGAAGAAATGCAAGTTGCTTTGAGCTACCAAACATGGCAGGAGTTGAAGGAAACACATAGAAACAGCAACAGATTACTTCTCTGTTTGACTCCTTTTCTCTGGAGCCTCTGAAGACATACATACAAGCATACACACCTACACCCTCTCCCCACCTCTCTCTGCAATTTTATCTCTATATAATGTACACATAGGCTCTTTGAATATTAGGGAAATGCAGCAGTCTATAGTAACCCACACTGAACCAGCACCAGCTCTTTGGCAGAGAGAATACAGGCTGTAAATACCACAGAGGGAGATAAAGCATCTCCATATGCTCTACTTTCTTGTCTTGCTTGCCACAGTGTGACAATCAGCCAGGGAGGCAGGGAAGTGTCAAAGAAAGACTTCAGCACAGGCATTGCCACCACTGCTTGAACACTCAGAGCACCTGAAGCTCGTTGCTCACAGGGGATGTGCTACCTGTGATGCTATGATGATTTTTTGCCTTTTCTTTTATAGCCCTTTTATACCTTTTTATAGGTTTTGTATTCTCAGTGGTTTTTAGCCTACATTCTTAGACTTATTTGTCAAGCTAGGAGACTAAACATCTTAGAAGCTTCATAGTTAGGGATCATAAAGCCCCAGACCCCAACTAAGATAGAACCATCCAGGGGAAGGTTCCTTGGGGAAAGGGCTCTCTGGAGCCCCTCTTTGGGGAATCTTTGATAGATATGCTAATTAGTAAGACCTATAATGTTATACCAGATCTTTGATGGGTGTGCATTTGGATGCATTCCGCCTGGAAGTGTGCACCTAAGGATCCTTAAAATAAATACCAAGGTAAAACCCCTTTTTCCCTTCTAACCGTGTTTGATTCTTGATTTTAAGACCAGGAAAAGGCATCACCTGGAATCTCTTCCCACTTAATTTGTCATTAACTCCTGTGAAAATTGAAAGTAAGGCACAAATTAAGAGCAGTGACTAGGGCTGCCAGCTGGAAGTAAGGCTTGTCCAATAGCTGTGAAGCCTGCAGTGGGAGGGTAGCCCACAGGAGATGGCTTTTGCACCTTGCAATGCACTGCCTCCATCCCATGTTCCTCCTGTGCTCAGCAAAGGTGAGTGAGTGGGCGCACAGAAATGAGCTGGTTGACACCATGAATGCCCACAGGGGTTTCCTAATCACTTAAGGAAGCTGGAGGTTGAAAAGGCAGGGGGTCCTTGCCTGGGGCTCTTGGATCCTACATACATGGAAGTCTCCTTTAGAGGGTGGTGTTGTCTGCAAATGTTCTGCACAAGGCCTGTCACCAGCTAGCACTGGCTAGTTCGTGTCACTGGCAAGAGGGGCTTTTGCTGCTGCCTCCCCAGTGCCACTCAGAGGAGGAACAGTGTTGCTGTGCTGGAAAGACCCAGCAGCCTGGGAGCCTTCCAGAGACACTCATGAATCTGAGGTGTTGTGGTCCCTAAGCAGCAGCAAAGAGTCTGAGAACAGCCTGTCTTTGGTGCCCTGTAACACAGGGCTTAGGAGGTCACAATCACTTACTGTAAAGCAGTGAAAGACAAAAAGCAAAAAATCTGTGAGCTGGATGACCTAAAATAACTACAAAAGGAAAAATTTGGAGTTCACTGAAATAAACATTCTCCTTCTTTCTCTACCCCCTCTGGAAAAAAAGCTGACTGAGCAGAGGCAGGCAAGTCAGGAGATCCAGCTTCTGCTGCCAGCTCTGCCCATGATGTGGCTTGGGAGCTCATGCTTCCTTTCCCAGGCTTGTGTTCTCCACTCATTACAGAACAGAAAATGTCGCCCCACTAATGTGTTATAGCAAATGGCAAAGAATCAGTTGTTCACATCTGTAGGGCACTGCATCAATGTAATGCACTATTGTAAAGAGAGACATGCTGTCTTTTCACTGTTTAAACTGCAACAGACCCCTCTGCCTTTACTACTTCTTCTACTTCTCTGTAATTCTGGTTCTGCAACCACGTGTGCTTTTCCAAAGCACTGGTGCTGGGTTGAGGGGCAGTGAGCTGCTGCAGACAGCCTCCCCAATGCTGTTACAAAGCCCAGGCTTCTACCTGCCCACAGTGGCTAAAATCACACTGCCTGCCTCCCTCAGGGTGTTAAGAGGCAGCGTGGCACAGACCAAGGCGCTCTGGATCCCAGCCCTCTCTTCTGCTCTCTGTCACAGGACTTGTGTCACCCTGTACAAATTGCTTGACTGCTCCATGGGCAGATTTCCTCCCAAACAACACCAGCTCTTGTGCACAGTTGTGAAATCTGTAGCTAAGCCCTCATACATGCAAAACGCTTCCCAGAATTTTGTGATGTGCTGTAATATTGTGGAACAAGGGCTGAAAACTTGCTTATTCCTGAAGTCATTTGGGGACAGATGACATGGGCAAAAGCAAAATGGAAAACCGTGTTTCAGCAGGTTTTCCACTGTAACACAGAATGGTATATCTTTTTTTCATTAAAAAATTCATTTCCACACCATAAGTGCCCCCAAGCTCCATGATATAACAGGTCCACGAGCTCAGTGCCAGTTCTGCTTCCTCTGCCAAACTTTCCACTGAATTTATCCTCTTGCCAAAGCAAATCGTTTAGACAGTTGTTTATTTTAAAAAGCCATTTTAGCAAGGAGAGGGAAAGCGGGACAGCAGCACACACAAACTCTGCTGTGCTTGCCAACGAAATGTTAAACAGTGGCAGAAGACCTCTGGAAACGGCAGGAATGGGGCTCTGTGAGGAGGAGGAAAAACAGCCATGATAAAAATTTCCTGCTGTCTGTGCTGTCTGCTGTTGCAGGAGGAGCCAATACACAAATGAATTATACCATGTAGCCATGGAACATGAACTGTATTCCCCAGACAAGCAATCTTGAGTTTGCCCTTATGAAGACACCAATTCAGTACTGAGGCAAGTCAAATAAATGTCTTTTCTCTCTATGGGACAAATTCAGATCAGCTAATGGAAAGAGCCCTGACAATTCCAGGCAGGGCTGGGCCCAGCTCTTCTTGTGCCTAAATGCTCTTAAGGGATTCTCCCAGGAGTTTAACAGTGATGCCGGCAGCCCCAAAATCGAGTTACAGGTGCTCTAAACATTTCTCATATGTTAGATGCCAACTGCACTGCAGCCCCTGAAGTTCTAAGTTACTGTACAACAGCTATGCGATTTATTTACCAAATGGCTGGTGCTGCCTTTTGTGGGATACCTCATCTTGACTTCCTCAGCCTCTGTCCTGATACATTCCCTATTCATTTCCCCCAGTGGCTGACAGAAAACACCAGTCTCCAAAAGGCACAACTGAAGTGCACAGCCTATAACTGGCACTTGGACTACAGCATTTCTTTGTGCTTCATAGCATTCTGCCATTAATGACTATTTTCTTAAATGGGTTTCACTCAGCTGGCTTTCACTGCCTTGCTGTTCTTCAAAACAGTTACTGTAGGTGCTAAGCTTATTAAATGTGTGTGCAGACTCTGAACTCCTTTCTCCATCATGAGAAATACCTTGCTTGAGAGGAACTGTCATCAGAAAGACTGGGAATGGACACTTTTCCTACCCAGCTTGCCCAGGCCATAGCCTCCACAGTGTCTCTATAGAGAGGCTTAAGTTTGACATTCAGCAGAGGAATGGCAATATCTGACCAAGCAGACTTTGTACTCCTAACAAGATCCAAAGTGTCTTAAAAACAGGTTTGCTATAAACCAAGCACAAAGCAGAACAGTTCTGAGGAAGCCTAGTGATCTGAGTTCATACCTGTCAATATTTAAGTACATAGTAACGCTTCATATAGGGCAAATGTCAACCTTTTTCAAGAAAAAAAATAAAATTCATACCATGGGAGGTTACTCTTCCTCTGCTTGGGCATTTTCATTGCTTCCCCACAGGAAACATAGAGAAAAATTTTCATGAATAAAATTCAACCTCTTCTTTCTTACGTTAAAAAAATCAATTTTTCATCTGTTCAAACACATAAAAATGGATGAAGGATTCCAGGGCAGAGTTTCACTTTCTCCTGCCTCCACCTTCCAGTTTATGGGAAATGGCAGAAAACATTATCCCTTGATCTAATCTATATTCTCCCTTATAAAGTGGTATTGGAAGTGAGAAAAACACAAAAAGAACAAGAACCAGCTGTGCTAGAAAGCCTGTTTAGAGAGTTGGTCTAAGTTTTCAATCAGTTCTTAACCAAGCCATCTGTTTACTGCATGAAGATAAGTACAGTTACAAGGCTTCCTCTGCAAACATGGATGCCTGCATCTGGCAGCCTGGCCCTTTAAATTTAAGATATCACTTCCTCCCCATGGCCACTGGCTTCAAATGGCTCTGTTTAAGCAAAAAGGCCAAAAAGGTACTGCATGGGATTGTGAAAAATATTGTCTGCTGAGAAGGTCAGCACCACACCTTGGTAATGGATTGTTTCCATAACTAAATAAATTACTTTTGCTAATATTGAAAAGGTTAAAAGAAATATAAAAACTTCCCCAGTTTGAAAAGATAAGTTATATTGTTTTAAATCCCAGCTGAGGAAACATGGCTCTGATTAACTCATGCTAATCAATTAACCACATCTATATTTAGGATATCCAACTCCAGCTGTTAAAACTAGGGCTTCATTATTATTAATAAATCTGTGAGTCAGGCCAGTTCTTTCTAGGCTTATTCAGATATTTTTCAAAGTCCTCCCTGCCCCACTACCTTTTTTGCTCAATTTGCTTTGCTTTGAGAAATAAAAAAAGAACAGGATAATCAGATGTCTTGGTCCCTCTCTTCCTTTAATTGGCTAGTTCCATTAGGTTTCCATGGTATGAAAAAAGCTTGTGATTCAACAAGCACAGAGAGCCCATTGAGGTTGGAAGATGTTATAAGCTTTGCAAAGCACATCTGGTTTGTTGAAAATTTCCAGCTTTCTTTTTCCTTTTTTTTTTTCTTTTTTAAGGAAAAAAAAAAAGAGGAAAAAGAGGAAGAACAGAGGGCCAAAATAATATGAAGCAAACATGAGAAATAGCTCAACACTGGTAAGGACAGAGAGTTCCCTTACAGGAGTCCAAAAGCAGCTTTTTGCCAGTGGAAGAACCAAAGCCATAGGTTGAGCAAAATTGGAATGGTGTGTGCGCAAACATAGCAAGGGTGTGTGAGGAGAAGGTAGAGTAACGTTTCCTAAGCATGTTATAGTCATTAAAATAAAACATCTCTTTATGTTGAGTGCTTTATGTTGGCTATGTTTAAAAAAGCGTGCAACAACTTCCAGACATACTGGTCCGTCTGCAGGGAGTTTCTCTGGTTATTTTTAAAGCAAAAGAATGGCATTTTTCCTGCAAGTGCCTGATCAAGAAAAGTTGCATTGCTGTGCTGGACATGTACCACTTGCTGGTTTTTAACCCCCAATTGAACTTAAAAAGAATCTGCATTGGCTTTTCATCCTGGTGTGCCAAAAAAGGAAAGGAGCACCACCATCTTTAACACCAAACCAAAAGTGTGCAGTCTAAGCCATGGACAGAGTGAATATCTTTCCAGAAATGGATGCCTAACTATAATGAAGTTGAAGAATTTACCCATTCATAATACAGAAGCCCCCAAATCATAGAAAACCAAGTTTTTCTCAGCAAATTTAGTGGGGTTACAGAATGTAAAATATTCTTTTGTGCTGAGAAAGCCAGTATGGTGCGAACATTTTTATACTGGAAGTAGTTTGAATCCTCTCGAGCAACATGACAACAATGAAAAATGGAAGTGTTCAGGGCCAGGCTGAATGGGGCTCTGAGCAACCCAGTCTAGTGGGAGGTGTCCCTGCCCATGGCTGGGGGGGAGAAGGTTGGAACTAGATGATCTTTAAGGTCCCTTCCAATCCAAACCATTCTATGATTCTATGAAAAAATTAGTCATGTTATTCTCCCCAGAATTTTTTTTACAATGTCAGTGGTGTTGGACTGCCCAGCTTTGCCTTCTGAGTGTTGCAACAGCCCCTGCCCCACTGGTGTTTGCCAGGGCAGCCCTCACTGAGATCCAGAGGCTCCTGTGTTTGCAGCTGCGAGTCACTATTACCCAGTTTATCTCCACAGCAAGGAAATGTTTCTGAATCACAAAATAGCACTACTGCAGAGGAACTGGATAAGTGAGAAGTCTTACTGTCTAGATCCTCAGCCTATATTTTCAAAATCTAAGACCTACTGACCCAACAGCACAGCTTTCATTAGTAATGCAATAGGTCCTTTAACACTAAGAGGACTGACACCAGAGTGGAAACAATTTGATCCAAAAGAAATAACACATTTGCTTCATACAGCCAAGCACTTCTAACATGCCAGCCAACAAGGGCAGATTTGCCATTACATATCATTTACTTTAAAACTTGCTCTTCTCTAAACATTTTCATATGCTTATGATCTTTTCATATAAATTCTTCCTCATTCAGCTGAGAGGCAGAGGGATTAGTGCCAGACCTGAGCCATCAGGAAAGAACAAGGACTTCCTTAGGTGTACCAATCTGGTAATGGAGATGCAGACAGGGAAAGGACAAAATGATTGCAGCAGCACCTGAAGAATAACATGCGCATGGTTCTGAGTGTGTAAGAAGAATCCAAGAACTTCAGACAAACCACACGTTTGGGATTTCTATCTTTGTACTGAAATACACCCAGTAACAGAGAAGTGGAAAAGATCAAGCATAGCTGGTGTAGCACTGTAACAGCCACTGAGAAGAAAATTAACTCTATTCCAGCCAAAACCGGGACACCAAACTACCCAGAGGTACATTTTTAAAGGAAAGAGACAAAGCACAGATGTCCCCAGCTGAATCAGCAGACTGGAATGCAGTCAGAAGCAGAAGGTAAAAATATATGAAGTCACCATCACCAAGAAAGGACCCCTTTTTCAGCAATGGCTTAAAAGGCATTCCCTTCCACACCGTGGCAAGGTGTGGTATCCTGTTATGGATACTGCCACTGCAATTCTATACTACACAAGAATAATGTTAAGGAAGATGAGAAAGAAGTGGGTCAAGAGAACTGATCCTTCTTTTAATCACAAAATATGTTCTAAATGAATATGGACCGCATTAGAAAAAATAAGAAACTTCAGCCTTAACAATTTTCAGTGTCTATTGAGTTTTCACTGCAGTCCCAGCACCTTAAATCGCTGTTTCCATTTTAATTCTTTTGACTGAGCTTTTGACTGAGCTGGTGAAACTCTAAACACTTAAAAGGAATTCTTACCTTGTCTCTAGCCTCGTTGAGAAGGTCTTCCAACTCTGAGAAGCTGAAACTGGCCACAGTGATGAAATCGCTCATGACAGGAACAAACCTGTCCCCTGATTCTCGCATGCGTCTCTTCTGATAATCCAGTTCCTGAAAGAGAAGTAAGAGATAGAGACGGGCAAGTGTCAAAGATTTCTCAGTGATGAGGAAGGGAGCAGGAAAGTCCATCTGTTCACTCACTGCAGAGCATGCTCTGCTCCCACATTCATCCAGAGCTCTAACTTAGAAACCGCTTTTGAAGTAAGTCAGAAGTTTTTAGGCTAGAGAGGGGAGGTCAAGAAAGGATGAAGGAAGGTCCTGGTTACAGTTTCACTTATCCTCAAATAAAAACCACTCCCAAGAAAGCCATCAACATGCTAAGTTTCTAAAGCAACTTTATAATTTAAGCATCAACTACATGAAGTGGTGCATTTTTTTTCCTATGCAAAATGACAAATGATAAAGAGCTTTGTGTAGCAAGTGACTTTAGGATTTTTAATAGTGAGTTTTGCTCCATCCTGTCTTCCCATGGTGAAATAAAATGATGTATACTTGGGGAAATGTGCTCTAGATCTCCTCTATTTCTCTGAAAAGCACCAGGTGAATAGCAAAAAGACATCAAAATTGGTTCTCCCACTGAAAGACAAGCAGACAGATGCCAGGTGCAACACTTTTTAGCACCCTGCTAAGCATTAGCTTGGATGTCATAAAAGTGACAGAGTTATAAACTGGGGCTATTGTGTCAAGAGTTATGGTAAAAGAAAAAAAGAATACATAAAACCATAGGAAACAAAGATCTATTTGTCTGCTACCTACACAAAGAAAAAACCTGATTTTAAGATTCTTTCCTTCTGGCTCGAGTTTTTTAGTTTTAAGCCAAGATTACCCACAGCTATCTCTTCCCTTACTTTAATCACCATGCTTGAAACACAGAGAGAGCTACAGAGCTCCTCAAACTGAGTAACTCATAGTGAGACTGGAAATCTCCCATGCCTGTGCTTGGCTTGTGTGCCGTTGACAGTCTCATGAGGACAATGAAACTATAATCTGGGCCTCATCTTTATTCTCAGCTGAATAATCAGTGGGAATGATAAAGCCTGATTTTCTCTGTGGGGAAGGCAGCATGAAGCAGCAGGTCAAGTTACGATCTGACCCTCTGTTCCCTTTGGAAAAAAATATCGACTCTAGCTCCACGCATGTTGGGTGCTCTCTGGTTGTCAAAATAGTAGTTCACAGAGCCAAATGGGTAGGTTTATAAGCATCTATGGGTAGATTTGTAAGCATCTATGCTGAGAAACATCTTGGGACTTGCTCCATGTAGTATTGCTGAATGCCAAGAATTACTTTGGCCATCAACAATCTAAAATCTGACATGATATATATCTTTTGGTCTGCTGTGAGTTGGAAAGAGAATGTAACCACCACAAGGAAAGACCACAAAGCAGAAAAGGGGCAGGAAAAGAAATGAGGAGGTGGCCAGAGAAAGCCCACATTAAAGAAGTGCTACTTCCCCTGCTTTATATTACATCCTCTTCTCCACTGGTTTTCCTAACACATCACAAGGGACAGTCCTGGGAGCACTGCTCAGTCCATCACTTTGCAGTGAACTGTTTCTGTGTTACAATCACTTTGAAATGGACCTTACAAACACAAGAAATGTCACTTCACATGCTTCTAAGAATTACGCTTTTTTTTTTTTCAGCCACTCTTCCATTCTAATTTTTAAGCTTATTTATTTTAGCTGAAAGTTGCTCCACTCTCTCCTTCCCCCTTCCTCTGGCCGGTGAGTATAACAATTCTGTCATCTTACTCACTGTTGAAAGCTATGGCATTTGGGACTGTTACTGGAGAGTACTGTTTTACAAAGTCAAATTAAGATTAGGTGGTCTGCTCTTCTAATTCAGTTCTTCCCTGCAGAATAATTATCCCAAAACACAAAAAAACTTAAAACCCACACAAGTAACCAGAATGACTATGTAATCAGCCGGAGAGCGACACTGCAAAATAACAAATTCCTCTGTATCTTCTAGAAATGGTCTCTGCTAATCATGGTAGCTCAACAGAGGCCAGAACTGGCCCTGGTGGGCTGGGCTGCTGGTTCTCTAGAGGGATGAAATGATTCAGGCATGGTAGTCATTTCTCAAGCGGTGGTTATGATCTCCTTGCTGTGTGAGAGAAGGGCTCTGCTGACAGAATTCCCTTCCACTACTCATCTGTCCTGGGAGTGTCCTACACAAAGGCAACAGCTGCATGAATGTCTTGAAAAGGAATGTATCTTATTTTTACAAAAAAGTGAGCTGCAAGTCCAGGAAGGCAAATGGTCTGTAGTACCTTTAAGAACATCTGACTGTGAGACTATTTTTAGCTTTCTATTCTTAAGGGGCCTTGAAGAAACACCAGTCACTGGAGCCAAGGCTGTGGTGAGAACACACTGGAATAGAATCAAGAATCACACCTTCCCCTCCTCCCCCTTCCACCTGACAGTGATCTTCTATTGTTGCTATAGTGCTGCTTTTTACACGCCAGAAAACCACGAACTGAGCAAGCAGATTGGGAGGTGCTGGCAGCCTCAGAAGAAAAATACCATGGCAGGGTACTGAGGGACTGAGGCAGGAAGATGGTGATTGTATGGGAAGGAGAGGTTGCCCATGGAACCCATGCACAGAAAAGAGAAGAAAAATCAGCTATAAAGGCAAAAGGACAAATAATCTGATGAAAGGAAGCAAAACAGAATTAGCTACTCACATTTCAAAGGGGGGGAATTGTCTGTCCCAGCCAAAAACTGGGCCTCTCTTCATGTCCTGAACTCCATGTCAGCCTTCCCATTACAGGTGCTTTTAATTCCCAAACACTGTACTCCATGTATGGAACAGTATTTCTTCCCATTGCTGCATTCTCCCTTACCCCAATAATCCAGAAATAAGGTTGGGAAAGTTGGGGGTTTTTTTACAGGAGGATCACTGGTTAATTACATAATGAACTGCTGGCAACAGCCAGACAGCCTGGGGGCTGCTGACAGGACAAAGACCACCTTCCTCTACTCCCAGAGGCAAAAGCAAATTCAGGTCATGTGAAAGAAAAATGAACTCATCACTGTCTGTCTCATGGTGAATGAGGACTGGAGGGTCCTGTGTTATTTCCTTGTAAACAGGTAATCCTTGCACAGAAACCACCCAATGCCATTCCCAACAACTGGCTTTCATTAGTAGCAGGAAAAGCCCCACCACTGTTGCTTTGCTTGCCAGCTCAGCTGCTTCATCTTTAACTAGTTTCTATTCTTCCCCTTGCCTTCCCAAGGAGTGATTAGGATAGAAGTTAGGGTTGCATATAACAGAGCACTACCTGCTTACTACTACTCCAAGAGCCATGTGAAACACTTGCTCAGCAGCCATCCATCCCTCAGTAAGAAAGAGCAAGAATTTTATTTCTTCTTTCAGTCCATGCCATTTGTCAAACTGTCCTTTTACTTTCCAGGTTGAGATCAAACAAGCTTTTCATTAGCCTTAACTCTGCTAAGATCATCAGCAGGAGCTCCACATGAGAAGCTTTTATTTGTTTTTTCTTGGTTAATGAATTCTGGAATGGAATGGAAAGGAATGAAAAAAGAAAGCCCACTTTATCTTATCATAAAATATATAGTGCCCCTGATTCTGAGAGATATTTTAAGTATGGCACTTTGGAAACCTTCAGATACTTACAGTTTCAACAGCTTTCAATCCAGTCTTTATGTTGTTGACTTCCTTCTCCAGCTCTACCAGGCTGCACAGGAGACAGACACAGAGCAGATAAAACAAAAAGAGCAGTGTTACACAGGGCTACAGGAACTGTGCAGCAGCACAGACCACTGGCCCATCAAGTCTGGTATCCGGCCTCTGGCATCAGCCACACCAGATGACTCGAAACGAGGGGAAGGGGATCTGTTAATGCTCTGTGCTACTCCTTGAATGAGATGTAAGATGAGGCAGACCCTGCTTGCCTCAGTGGTCACACTGAAGACTGGGATTTTCCTGGGAAGAAAAGGGGGGGTTGCCCTCAGAACATGTGCCCTGTGAGCTGAGCCTGGCCCTTCAACAGGGAGCGTATGCCACACGGCCAGCTTGCAGTGATCAGCTGACACACAAGCAAGGAGCACAGCTTTAGCACTCACATCACTGGAGTCTCAGATTATCTCTAGATATGATTCTTACACCATGTAACTACTAAATCCCATTAGCAGTACATTTATGTGTGACTTTTTTTCTCCCTCACAGTCCCAGCATTGTTTTTTCCATCTGCACTTCTACCATACGGTAGTCCCGGCCAGCTTACACTGTAACTGAGCATAGAAACGTGCTGTTAATGCTCATACATGCTTCCCTGGACACAAATGTTACACTGAGTTTCTGCTCATCATATACAAACAGGAATTTCTTTTTTTCTAGGACTTGTGAGCAAAATAAGTCTTTAATTTCCAGATAACTAGTGAGTACCTGTTTGGGAATCAGCAGGCATACCCTCCAAATATTTGGAGAGTAGTAGCTTACATCTCAAAAACACCACTAAAGCTGTAATAAATACCTTTTAAGTGTGAAAAGACATTTATTTTTTACTTCTCTTTCATTAGTTGGACTAGTTCCTTATACAAAGAATCATGTCTGGGTAATTGATATGCATAATTTTTTTTGAGGAGTGCTTTGGAAAGAAAAACAATGTTAGTATTTGGGGGGATGGCTTCTGTATTCATTTTTCACAAATGCTTCCAGAAATGGACCATTGAATTTTTTGCAGAAAGTATGATGCTTTCCACATTTCTGTGCAAGACTGATTTGTGCAAAAGTTTGAACAATCTTCCTGAAAAAGGTTTACTGTAGCCTCTGTGCCTAATTGACCCCATCTTAGAAACGAACCTGCAATTACCCAGAAAAAATAGCACACTTAGATGAACAACCATCGGATATGGTGAGTGAATTACAAACAACAGCCAGCCTGGTTACAATGTCTGATTCGGAAATAGATATAGGAATATCTGAGTAAAGCTATCAATTTAGTTATCTACAACAAAGGCATTACATCTGTAAGGCTGGCCATGGGTTTAGAAGACAGACATGAAAAAAATTATGATAATTAAGTGAACAAAAACCTCTGGGAACTCCAGCTCTGAGAAGCAATAGCATTGGACTTACTTGACTTTTGCTGCTTCTGGAAGATGCTGCAACTCAGACTGGATGTCTAGGATATCTGGATAATTCTTTTCGAAGATCATAATTAAGTAGTGCAAGAGTGTAATGTTCCTAAAGAAAACAAAATAAAAACAGAAGGTAGAAATGAGAAGGCAGGTGGTAATGAGAAGGAAAGGATGATGAAAGGATTGTGACAAATCAGTGAAAAATATTCAGGAAATCTGCTTGATTGAACAAGATAAACAATGTATCAGCAGTTAGCGGCTCTGCTACCAAAAGAAAAGTATAAGGGACTAAAATAGATAATTCCTTTATGAACCATCCTTCCTAAAACCCCAAGCAATATACTGTATCTTAATTTATTCTGGAAACACCAGCATGCTTCCATCCATCTGTGTAGAGGGTGTAACAGAAAAGAAAATTGCATAACACAGTATAATATTTGTCACCAGATACTTCAGAGAATAAACAACTACTAGTACTAAAGGGACATTAACTTGTAAGGGAGAAGAAGCAAGCTGTCCTCAGAGGCAATGTGGGAACAAAACCTGAGAGTTAACTAAGGAGAGAAAAAGGTTCCTGGAGATTGGAGAAGCTGCAAAGAAAACTACTGCAGTAACGAAACAACTTATGAGCAGTGATCAGGCCCACTAACACAAAACCAGTTGCAGCCCAAGTTGGAGCAGATAGGATTGAGATGGATGAGGGATGCAGGAGAAGCTTTAAGGAAATTTGTAAAGTAAACAAGGAATTCTGCATGTAAAGAGAACAGACAGCCTTAACAGCTACTTTAGGTGGATGTTATGTTATTAACTGACAGGGAAGATAGCAGACAGCCACTGCTTCACACAGACTGGAATCTGGGAGCTGGGAACTGGTGAGAGAACAGAATCTGCACAGGATATTTAATTTATAGAAAAATCAAGCCAAGCTACAGTAAGGCAAAAAAAAGTTCAACATTAGCTATTCAGGTGTTAGCCTTGGAATACAGAAAGGACATTTTGGTAGCCAAAACAGTACTCTGTTAGTTCAAACTCTATTAGGTAGGGATGAATTTCCTATGATTTTTACTGCCATTATGCATTCTGTCACAGCCTGAAGTCATTTCACCACAGTTATGGTCTCAGCAGGTCTCAAAATTCAAGGAAGGTGCAAGTTAGTAAGAGCCAGCATAACAGATCTCCAAGAAAACCCTTAGTGCTGCTGGAATCCAAAAGTCATATTCTCTGCTCAGTCTCACGTGGATTAATTTCCAGAACCAGCATGCAGATATGGGGCAAAACATAGGGTGACACTATAAGACCTGCAGTCCATGTCAATAAACAGTAAGCTCCACACTCCCAAACCAGCTGTTTTCCTTATCTGCCACAGATACAACCAGGATCAGTCTCTCTGAGCTATGCCTTCTGGCTTCATTAGTGGTGTACGTAGAGAGAAGGTTTATGACAGTACTGCATCAGAAACATATGCCATGTTTCACAGGAGGCATAAAATTCTGCTCAGATTTTTTTTGTGTTTTCTTTTTTTGCAAAACCATGGCCACAAAACTTTGGTTTAAAGAGCAAATTCCATAGGAATCCTCATTCTCCCCAAACTTATTTCAGTTATTTGTGAAATACTACATTTTGTCATCTTTGCATTGGGTTGCAGAAACACAATCCAACATCAGATGTGCATTTTCCAGAGAAACAGCAGAATTTGATTGCTGTGTTAATTGCTGATCTTAATTGCTGTAGAATTTTCTAGAGTGAAAAGCATTACTTAAGTGCCAAATAAGACAATACTTTCATTTGTCTACAGAGCTAAAATCAAACAAAAATCCATTTTTATTACTATGATAAGAGATGCAGCAGCACAGTAACCAATGTATTTACGGCCTTTTACCCCACCTGTCTATGCTGGATTTGGTGTCCGCAATTTTGTTCAGGCTGGAGACTTTGAAGCCATAAGCACTTCCCCTTTGGCCCTTGTTCATGTAATTCCCAAAGGCAAGAACTACCTCCAGGAGTTGCCTCAAACGCTGGCTTCGGATGAGTTCTTTGGATGCCAGAAGAATGGCTTGAAAAGAGAGAAAAAAGAACAGGTTATTGCACAGTGGCTGTTTTTAACATGCTTGGGCCCATAATTTGAAATACCGTGAAATGCCCATCTACTACTGCACAACAAATGCTGCAACACTGCCTGTGTACTGTCCTTCCTGCACCCACACTCCACCACAATCAGGACAACTGGAAGGAAAATGCACTACATCTAGCTTGCAGGAAACTCCTCTGAACATAGGATCAAGGCTGTTCTCCTGGACTTCACACTCTAAAAGCACAGCCAGTGAGACCAGAGGGAAGGCTTGAGCTCATCTGAAAACGCAGAGTAGAATACACTCACCTCTTCTCTGCAATAACCATACACCTCCCTGCTTCTAGGTCACACATTCCCAGAGTATCACTGTCCTGAGGTATCTATTCTAAGTGCCCTTTGAAGAGGGAAAGTGCAAGGACTTGAGGGTGAGCTGCACAGAAAAGCCATGAAAGTTTTTGGCAGCTCAGCACAGCCTGATAACATGCTGTCATATCTGTCGGGTCATATTTACACTGTAACAATCATGAAACTGACTTTATTAACTCAATGGGTGAAAGAAGAGTGTCAGATAGAATTAATTTCTTAGGATATGACATGCCTTGGGCTCAATGGCTCTACAAGCATAGCATGCATGTAACAGCATCTCCTTTGAAGACAAGCGTCTCTTGACCTTCCCAGCCCCTCTGCCCAGCGCTTAGCAAAAGCTTTATTAACCATACCTTCCACTTTTGGTTTTGCTTCTGCCAGCCTCTCTGGAAACTTCTTCTTAAAGAATAACGCTTGCAGCCGCTGCTGGTAATGGTCAATCCTGCATGAAGGGCAGAGGAAAGCCAACACTGAACTGGAACTCTTGAAGTCCAGGGCTAGTATGCTCCCCACATAATCTAATGGTTGCATGTTCAGTCCCATGAATCCAAGGGATCATGGACATAGCCCAAACACATAACACTACATAATCAACCTTGTTATGAAAATGGTGGATCTCAAGTCATGTTTGGATCTCAACTGAAAAGGAGCTGGAAGAATTCCCACTACTTTCAAAATAGGAGAGTCGTGGGAGATCCCAGCTGCACCTCAATTAGCAGAACAAGATGTGAATCCTCACATGGGGGGTAGCAAAGCTGAAACAAGAAAGAGTGTCAGAGGATGAGGACATGAGATAGCTGAACAGAAGAAGGGATCTATATAAAATCCTGATCCCTGGCTATACTACATGTGATACTTGGATCTGCATTTCTTTTTGTAAACAAATTTAGTCAGAGGAGGCAGATTTCTGCTTGTCGGCAGGGGACAGGCCCTTATGCACAGAGAGTGCTTCTTGTCCATAAAGTTTGTGTCACGAACGGAAATATTTGTAACATTCATGGACTTCTGGCAAACACAGGGTATAATGCTGGCCCACAATCTTGCACATTTCCCCCCAGTGCCAGATGATCCATTTTCAGTAACAATTACAGCTGTTTCCAAGAAGTCCTGCATGCACTCTCCCATAATGTATCAAACAGACCTGCTCATTTCAAAGAGGAAACGATCCGCCCGGGCCATGCGCTCGATTTCGTGTTTGTGCTCTTCCAACAGGTCAGTATCACTCTTTTCAGGAACAAACTTCAGTAGCTACAGTGAGAGACACAAACCAAACACTAAAGTGTGAGATCCAACGAAAATGAGAGGGGGACAGAGGGGCACAAACAAACCCAGGTGGGGAGAAAGAGCCCTCAGATTTCTCTGCTACCACTGGGAAGCATTACATTGACTCAGCCATGTGACCATAACTTCAAAAAAGTGCAGCTGTGTCTACAAAACTGACCTTTTCTAAACCTTTGCTTGCTGTTCTGTCTTTATCCTTCACTGACCCCATTAAGATTAATTTTTAATTCTACAGGGAATTTCCCATTTCAAAATCCTAAAGGCCAAGTGCTACTGCAGCTTACCCAAGGGGAAGAACAGAGAGAACTCGATTCCCACAGCCCTACTTGGAGTTTAGATTGGTGCAAACAAGAGCAGGATGTGTCCCAAACAGTGTGAAGTACCCATCGTGCCTATCGTAGAGCACACACAAAGCCTCATCTATCTCTCTCGGGTATGCCCTACACTGCTGAAACAATAAACAATAACGGATATGCGTCTGACACTGGATGCTATTCATATGCTGACCTTAAAAGCTCATACTTTGACAGATTTTTGACATATCTGGTGGTAGTTGTGCTTTAGTATGGTTATAAATACTGCACTGCACACATCCTCAGCTCACACCCACAAGAACTGCTCACAAGGCATATCAAGCACTTTGCCTTTTACTGCTTGTTAATACTTCGTTGCATTCCACAAATATGTGATATTCAAAGGTGTGGAGCATCAGAAGCTTGCAGTGACTTCTGGAGCAGCTGTGGCCATTCAGATAACATGACAAGTAGGCTATAAATTTCCAAAATGGAAAAGCTTTTTGTGCATGATTAAACACTGTGACTGCATGGAAAGAAGGAATCACATTCATTAGACAGTTCATAATTATAATGTTTAGCACAGTCCTAAGGAACTTTATCACATCTCTCTTTAGTCAAAGCATCATCTGCCACCTTCTATAAAGGGAAATTGGGCAATGGTGGTTTAACTGTGGGGTTTTTTTCCTCACAAGTTATACAGTCAACCAAATGCTGGGGATGGAATTCCCTGACTCCCTTCTAGTGTTCCCACGAGATCTCTTCTAGTCCTGGCTCTAACCAACGACCTACATGGTCTGGTTCCTGGCACTTCCCAATAGAAAAGCTACAGGCAGAGAAGGGAGATGAAGAAAAAGGAAAATAAAGAAAAGAGAAAAGGAAAACAACAACAACAACAACAAATAATCAGCAGGAAAAAGTAGAGATGGGAAAAATCATGGAAATAAAGAGGACATGAAAAGAAACCACCTGTAATCACGCAAATATTGCATGAAGAAGAGAAAACTTAGGAAATCAACCTGATACAAAAACAGTTACATAACAGAGGTATACTCCACAACATTGGGAAAAATACTTTTCTCAGGCTCCCATGTGCAGCTCCACTGGCATGACAGGGCCATGTTCTGATCTTCAGACAAACCAGCAGCCCCAGTACATATATCCACTTGGGAAAAGGCAGTGAAGGACCTAAAAATAAGTTGTATCTGACTTAAATCTTTCTCACCTGCTCAAGCATATCTTTCGCTAGGTCTTCTTGTTCATCCATCTTCAAGATTGCTTGTCTGATTTCTTCATTAGACAGCTTCAGCCTTTCAAAAGTATCGACATTGTACCATCAGTGCAAAGTTTAAGTGACTCTGACAATTGAGAAAGTAGGAGGCCTGAAACACTGCACTAAACAGGCGTGAAACAAGCACGGCAAGCTCTACTGTGAAGTTGCTATTCTAGAATATTCAGTAAGAAGAACATATCAGTTCTAAAGACAGAGGTTTTATGGATAATATATTTTTGTCCTCTTCAGTTAATCAAACACACATCAAAAATCCGATGGTGATTAATAACAGTCAGGTTATAGATCAAATGTGCTTCCAAGTTCCCCCATACCAGATACCTCCCTCATTAAGTTCTTTTGCTATAGTAAAACCCTTTATCTCCATTTATGACCCTGAGCTCATGTAACACCCTGACTTGTGAATATTAAAGTATCTCCCAGAAAAAAAAAACAATGGGACTGAAAACTCCCTTATTGAGAATGTGTTTTCTTGCAAGAAAACTGCTTGTGCTAGGTAAGTTCACTCTGTCAGCAGTGACAGATGACAAAGGAACAGAGAGCATCTGCATATCCATGTTTCATATCCAATGTGAAACGAGCTCTGAAAACAAGGCTTTTTAATGTTATCTGAGGTACTAAGATTACACTCTCCTTACCACCTACTCTTGTCCATTTGTGTGCAATGAGTAGGGGTCAGCAGCTACAACTGAGCATAGAATTAATAAAGAAAAGAAGTCTCAAGGTCTCCACTTGAAATCCAGGGCAGATTAGGAGGAGTCAAAATTTGTGATTATCAAGATGTTGCTTGTTGATTATCTAAGTGTCAAGGATACTTGAAATGAACCTTGTGGGTCTCAGAGCAGATGTCAACAAAGTAAAGCACAAGTGTGAAATTCTACCCCACCAACCCCAACCCATGACCCTCAGTCATTTCAGGAGAGTAGGGAAAATTGAAGTGAACCACAAAGGAAAGTCTATCCACAAGAAAATCTCAGTTTTGGGACTGAAACAGTAGAGTGAATATTTGAGGAGTGAAGTCAACAGTCTCCATGGACCTTCTACAATCAATATAATTAATTAACAGCAGAAAGAGAAAATGGAAATATAAATAAGAGACAGGCTGATGCATGAGGCAAAATGTTTTTGTCTTCAGTGCTAAGAAGTTCTATGTTGAAATTTCACATTGCCATTGGCATTTGAATAGAATCATATTTTTGGAACTAGGTAAAAGCAAAAGAAAAAGCTTTATTTTTAGAGACAGGAAATATTACTAAATCTAAGAAACTTAAAATATTTTAACATTGCCCAATATAACCAACAGCTGGAAACTAAAATATGACTCAACAGACATTTGAAATCTTGTATGTATTATATCTCTGAATTAATTGCCCTTTTTGTGGTCCTAGTTGGTCATCATGTCATCTTTCCACAAGGAGGGCAAACTGATACCTACTAAGCAAGATAAAGTACCAAATTTCCAGAAAAGCTTCATATTTGGGCCATGCTCAGATGAGATATAAGGATTAAAATTTTTACAATGAAAAGGTTGGAAACTTTTTACTTCAGGTCATTAGTTTGACTGTGGACCAAAAAAACCAAACTTCTGTACATGAGGCTCTGCAAAAAGCTTTACAGCCTTGATTAGAACATTGAAGGGTTACTTTTGGCTTAAACTGTGAATTGTAAATTTCATGGCTACGTGACCCTGAGCTGATCAAACACTGTGACCAGATAAGGGCTGAAATTGGTGGCTGTGGGCCTGGTCCCTAGGAGACACATATACACATGCCCAAACAATTCAGTGCCTGAAGTTTTTAAAGTGCTACATTTTGTTGACTATTTTTCCTTTAGAGAGCACCTTTGCATTTTCCAGAATCTGGAGTCTGCAGATTAGATTTACCTTGTAACACAGGCACACAGTCTGTGAGAGGGAATGAAATAGAGCAACCCATTAACACCAGGGTGGAGAGGTTTTGTTGCTACTTTTACAGAGGTTAAAAAGAATAAGGGTGAGTTTCATGTGCTTCCCATGCAAATAACTCGAGCAATTACTCACTGACCACCCGTTACACAGTGCAACTACCTCTGTGTGTGCTTGGGGATGCAGTAAACAGGACCAAATAAACAGGTTTGAGGCACATCAACACAGCGGTGTTGCATGTATTGCCACTGATCTTGCTATCCTGTCCAGAAGCCCAAGCATCAGCAATAAATACACTTGAAAACATCTTCTGTTCAAAAATAATTGAGAGCCCCAAGGACAGAGAGTTATACAAACACTTCCATTTCTCGGATGATTCTGTGCCCTGCCAGCCATCAGCAGAAAAACATCTGGTTTGAATGGTTTAGCCCACAGTAGAGAAAAGCAGAAAGCTTGCCAGTCTCCTGCCGAGAAGCAGTTTAACTTGGTCACTTACAGGACTGCAACAGGGTCATGGTGCCTGCAGGTGTGCATCCTAGATTATTGCCAATCTAATTACTAGTATGGAAGGATTTACAGCAGAGCAATCTTACTCTTCCAAAATGGGCTTGTTCTTCTTCTGGGACAGGATACATTTCAAAAGCAACAATGACACAAAACACAGATCTTCCCACTTAAAAACTGTCTGAATAACTGGCCAAAGAATTGTTAATCAAGTGATTCTTCTTTTATTTTCAAAACTCATACCCAGCCATACAGAAGATCTTAAAGATGGCCAGCAGTAATGTGGAACAGATGTGCTGCTTTTAAACAGAAACAGGTGAACTGATTAAAGAAGAACCTAAAGCAGATGCGTAAAATCTTTCCATTTAAAACTGAAAAAGAGGCATTCCCTCAGAGTCTAAAACTCATATGAGAGAGACAGCAAAATTAAAGTGGAATTGTGGCCCAAAAATTTACACTACAGAAATTACATTTTGGTATCTATTAGAAAGCTGCAGTGACTTTCTTACAAGCTTTGCAGATCCAGGCACTCTTCCTCCAGCTGCTGGAGGCAACTCAATTTGGAACAGCACACAATTCAAGTTGTATTCCCTCTGCCTTGCACTTCTCTAAATCACGTATCCTGGGATCATGACACAGGAAATAAATGTGACCAGAAGAAAATACAGTGCCCCTTTCCTCAGCTGCAGCACATTCATTCATAACACAGATACTGCCTGCTTTTGTTCAACAGGAGCCTGACACTGGTCAGATGAGGAAGGAAAAGGATCTTTACCGAGAATACTCCCTCCTTCTTCCCTCACCCGTACATCTGGTGGCAGCATATGGAAGTCCAACTGCTTGAGTCATCTTCAAGCAATGTTAAAACTCAACAAGTACCAAATAACTTCTGATATGGTACTTAGCCTACCTCCCTCTATCCCCTCTGGCTTCATAAATAATCTCTATTGACTCTGCAGAGTAATTCATCACTAATCTCCCCAGGACACCTCAATTGATTTAACACCAGCTTCACTTGCAGACATCAAGTGGTTTATTGTTTCGTACTCTTGGAGAACGCCGGCAGCCTGACTCAGAACATGCCTGGGAGACATGTTGCAGTTTTACATCAACTTCCCTTACAGACATCCAGTGCTCGCTCATTTATTCTCCTTAAATATACCCATTGATTTAACTCACAGCAACCTCCCCCCTGCATTTCTCCCTCCCATGAATCAAAGCAAAATGCTTGTCACTCATTAACCATCTCCCCCTCCAAGGAAAAAGTGAGTTACTTCATGAGCTTTTTCCTTGGATCTTTCTTAGCTTTAGAGAAGGAAGCATGCTTTCCCACTAACAGAGAACTGGAGTTTTGTTGCAGCTCTGTAAAGTTCCTGTACCACAGTGATCACAGACCCACTGTTCCTTCTACCTTGGAGAAGAGGACTGATTATCATGTATCAAGGACGTTTTATGCCTCCTACGGAACTACAGTGCTTCCAACAGATGCCAACAGTAGTAGCTGTGACAGTCAGAGGCACTGATTGATACTTAGCTTAGTCCTATGGCCAGTTTGTACAGCTCACCCAAATCTTAGCTTTTACTGACTGCAGAATTTTCCATCTCCACAAGCCATTTCTCACAGGCTACTACTTAATTCATTTCCAAACTTTGTGACTGAGACATAACTTCTCTAACTCCTGATCTCTCCCGAGGCTCTGTATAATTCCCAGGCTGCAGGCTGTTCAATATCTGCATTTTGGAAATACTCGTTGTCACTGCCCCATAAAGGCTTCCTCTCAGAAGCAGCATTCAGGAGCCAGGCTGGTCTAATGGCACATTCAGCCAGAAGACAGAAAGAAAACTCTTTCCAAATCCTCTTATCTCAGTTGCCAACTCATCTCATCAGTGAAGACAACAGTGCTCTAATGTTTGTGGGACAACATCTGGGATATTTTACCAGGTACATCTTATACCATTATATCAACATGTTGGGAAAAAAAATCCACCAGTGCCTTTTCAGCACTGTACTGTGAAAGTATTCTGGCAAGTGCTGAAAGAAACAGGCTTTTCTTTTCTTGTCCTCCTTCAGCAAAAGCTCATGAGTAACCAAGCAACTTTGCATTCAAATACTCTCAATTATCTTCCAAGAAGGATCTGGGAATGACTATCTTTCTGAGCCAAGAGGAGTGAAGCAGGACCAAACTTGGGAATCCCCAAATTACAGTGAGATATTGATGAGGCAGTGGTTCATCTTTTATCGCAACCCTACCTTCTGGTTCCTAGTTGTAATCTCAGACGGGATGGCATTGACTAGCATGTTCAGTTTGCCTTGGAGTATCATACTCAGCACAGAAGGTAAAGCTGTTTATTGCAGACCTTTATTTAAACCCAGAACATCTCTCCAGGAACCCAGCAGGCACCGGTTATTGCCCAGTGTTTTTCAATACAGCACACTGAGGAACAGAACTGCGGAGTCCAATCAGCTGTTTCTGTGTCAATATGTTCTGTTTCATATGATCTGTACCCCAGAACATCATACTGCTTCAAAATTACCTTAAAACAAGGGTGAACACTGAATTGTCACATGGCAGAAAGGCACTGGGGGCATGCAAAGCCAGTACATGCAGACTGACACTGGGTGAGTAGCTTGTCCCCTTAATGTCTCAACTGAAAGAGTTTAAAAGCACTGAGGTGGTACAGTGATGTGAGAAAAATACTTGATCTCTTTTGTACTATCATTGGAAATTCTGCCCAAGTCTTTTTTCTTCTCCCTTACTTATGTTTGAATTGACAAAGCCACAAACATTTGGTAAAGCTGCCTGCTAGTACCTGTCTATTGTCACACTCACATTTAAAACTATTTAATCTGTATAGTCAGATTCTGCCTTCTGTTACTACTGGTTTTATGACATTTTGCTAGCACTCCTACTGTTTCCAGCCTCTTGAGAAGGTTACTGCTGACTCACTGGGCCACAGGAATAACAAACACATCACATTATGTCAGAAGAACACTGACATAATTATTTTGCTGGAATTCATGCAAAATAATGTGCACAAAGAAGTTCTATAAGTATACATTCAGCCTTCTTTCAAGCAAGATGTCTCATAGAACTGAATCTCTCCAGAGCAGTCCACAGAGCAAGACAATACATATACTGGGCATGTTCTGCAAGAACATTTAAAGAAAAACAGAGCAGCAGAAACGTTATCCATTACTTAAGTAATGGAGGCAGGGAGAAGCCATAATGGTGAGAGAAATTTCCAGGTGAAAGCAGGGAAACATGGGGATCTGGGATGACTCTTCCAGACCACACAAGTCTGACAATAAAACTCCAGCCCAGTGGAAACTGAAGACATCAGGAAATTCATGAGAGATAGCAGATTTCCAGTGTGACAAATAACTGTATGTTCAAAACCCCATTAAGAAAGCTAAATTTGAAGCTGGTGGGTGCCTGAACTCACCACAAACAGATGGTTCCGTGTCCTGGTTGAACTATGGCCTACTGGAAGTACTGTGAGATAAACTCACTTATGCTTTTTCAAGCCTTTGAAGATGGCCTATGGAACAGAGCTCTGTTTTAGCTCCACCAGGCTCTCTTAAACAAGGACAATTTAATCCTTCCTCTACAGGAAAACTGAAAGATGCTACTATCGAGTAGTTGAAAGATACGTTTTTTTATGGAAATAGAGATGAGATTGGGGAGGAAAGTTTATGAATCTGTTAAATTTCAGCAAAATCAACTAGCAATTCAATTTTCATCTCTTTTCAGCCTACTATGCTGCAGCCTGTCTGCAAAAGAAAGCAAGAGACATCTATTTCTCATTCTTGCTAGGTTTTGGCTTGTTGGATCATATGAAATATGAGCTCTGCCTGACCCCTTCTAACACAGCGTTAGTAAAACAAAAACATTTGAGTAGGGGAGGGAAAGAAAACCCAACCCATGCAGCTATTTTACTTTAAAGGACACGACAGTTTAGTGTAAACAAAGGGGGAATAAACTACAGGGATATATGCACAGTAAGAGTCAATTGGAAACAGCTGTTGGCAGATACTGTGGCAACCTGAAATCTGGGGCTGCAGCTCTGGGTTGCACAAACCCCTTTTGTTTGTCACCAGTTTTAAAGCCCCGCTCACCACACGTGTGTGCACAGCCCCATGCATGTGTGTGAGGTGTGCTGCAGGAGCAGCACGTGCATGGCAGCAAGCAGGGGTGATTTGGCTGGGAGTGTCTCTGCTTCACGGTCTAACCTCAAGGAAGAAGCAGCAGGGTAATTAAAAAACCTGCCAAGGGGTTACAGAGCCCTTTCAATTATTGTCTGCAGCCATTCCTCCCAATTCCTGTCTTTAATATTAGAACCATGTAATGACAAACAGCAAAAAAAGAGGCAAGAATGTAAAGGTGCTATTTTAGTTCCCAAAGATTTTTGCTTTTCTGGTTGCATTTAAAAGGAAACTTTGGAGAGGAGTAGCAATCCTGGGCCAATCTGTAGGATATTTCTGATATTCTGGGTGTAACACTATTCATTACAAACATTAAATTATCTAAGCCAGTGGGATAGCCCTGGCAGCTGTTGTTTCCAATAGCACAGCAGCAAAGTTAACAGGGCACAATGCAAATCTTCAGGCTCCATAGGGACACCTCAGTCTCCAAACCTCTATCATCCATATTAGACCTGCTAACATTAAGAGCAGGGTATTTCCTAGTGAAGAAGCTGACAGTCACAAAACACAGCTTTTCACCTCTGGTTTGAGTCCAGACTAGCAGTTCAAGGTGCACTAACTTCATGGCACACCTGGCGTGAACACATGCCATATATCTTGAAGCGCAAGGTTCATGCTTCAACGACCCTGCTGTTGGAGGCAACAAAAAGAAAGACAAAACACAGAAACTATCCTTTCTGTCTTGCTGTATAGAGAGGATTCTTCTCAGGTAAGATTGCCCAGACTTGCACAGCAGAGGAAGTGAATGTTGAAAAACATGCATTGCTGCTGTCCACAGTGCTTTTGTTTTGGAGACAGAAGATTTTTACAAATAAATACCTAGGGCCATACCAAGTTATGGACCAGCTTCCTGGATCCTCCTCAGCCCAGCCAACTGCAACACAGTGTTACCACTTCTAGGAAATGTTCCACCTGCTAGCAGAGTTAATCTGAAGCCCAGACACAATTTAGTAGGTCCGTCAAACAGCGTGAAAATCCTGTTGCCCTTATGCCTTCCCCTGCCCCAACCTCAGTCAGCTGCCAACACCAGCAAAGACATGTGTTGGCAACTGCTGCAGAGAGAGAAATGTAAGCCTTCCCTCAAAGAAGGTTTGGATGGTGGGGGTCCTGCTGACATGCAGGCTAATGCCACATAAGTAGCATACTGAGAGCCTCTGTGGGTTTCACTGAGCAAGGGAAAGAACTTACTCCAGCCCTGGTGGTCTGGCTGCAACCTTGCTTTTAACTGTTAGCTTGCTAGAGCAGACAAGCATCACATCCATATGAACCCATATTTTCTACTGCCCAATGAAACAGTTTTGCTGCTCAGTACTGCCACAGCTTTGCCAGGTTCTGTCTCCAGCCTTGCTGTCCCTCCTCTGGTAGGAAAGGCAGCTTTCTCATTTTTATCAGTATCTGCACAAATCTGACAGCGACAGACCTCCAACCCAGTACTCATGTTAGTAGAAAGATATGAAAAAATATAGAGGGCCCTGATGTCACTGCATTAATGCATTAATCATTGCAGGAATACACATAGGCAACTTTTGGCTTCAAAAACCTTATTTACAAATAGAAGACTTAATTCTTCACAGAATATTCTGAGTTGGAAGGGACCCACAAGGACCATGGAGCCCAACTCTTTAGTAAATGGCCCATACAGGAATTTAAACCACAACCTTGATGTTATTAGCACCATGCTATAACCAGCTGAGCTCATTGCAGGGTCTTGAATATGAATGCCTGTGTTTACCACTGTTCTCACCACAAGTCAAAAATGAACATCACATTCAGCTCTGCTGTATTCCAGGGAGATGGTCAGAGCAATATTTAGAAAGAGACAGAACCGGGACAAATGACAGATACAGAACAGGGGGGACACATCACTTAGAGTGAAGTGCAAGCACTGCCAAAGAGCTGCTTTCATCTACCAATGAGTAGTGATCAGTTCCTGGTGATGAGTCTTCAGATACAAGCTGGTGCCCACCTGTTTCACACACAAAATGTGTGTGTGTGGATATTTTCATTAAGTGAGATCACACGTATGAGAGATGTGCTTTTATGACACATTAAGAGAGGTTTATCTGAGGCTCTGCAGGTATTAAACAGCAGGTCTAGTTGGTGAAAAGAAACACATCATTTGTTTAATTTTATCCCCTCTTGCCTCTGCACTGATCATGGCACACCCTGTGGGCTAAGGCTTAGCACACTTACTTGGAAAGGAGAATGACACAATTCTGGGCCCTCCGGCCATCAATCACAGAGAGCTCTTTCACCTTTCGTGTGGAGAGGTAAAGGTCTTCTGTTGAGCCCATCTCTTTCTGCATGTATTTCAAAAGGGAGAGAAAACAATCAGTATTATGTTTCTCACCCAACACTGATAGACTTAGCTCAGTGTAATGAACAAACCCATCCCAACCTAGAAAAATACACCCACATGATAAGAAAAGAAGGCAAGGGCAGAAAGTAGGTAGGTAGATCCTGTGTTGTTAGACAAACAGAAATCATTCATTAACACCTATAACATCAACTTTGATCCCAAATACCAGACCTGATTCTGACCTACTGGACTCACTCTACCAGCAATTACATTATGTTAATGTGAAAAACTGGCATGATAGGAGAATCAGGCACATTATGATGAAGCCCACTGGTGTCACAGCATATCCTTCAGCAAATGCCTCCTCCTCCAGGGGTTACACAGCATTCTTGAAAGGCTGCAGCACATGCAAAAAAAATCCTTCTCTTACGTTTTAAGGCTGCCATTGGACCTGACCAATCCATACTATATAAGAGATGCAAACAGCAGGGCACCATGGCATTTATCTTACTAAATATATCTTACTAAATGGTAAAAATCTACATCTAAACTATCTTCTTTTTTTAAAACTAATTAATATATTTAATCAGACAGAAATCACTCTTTCCCAAAATTGTCTGTATATCCCCACTGCCATATACATCACCTGAAAAAACCCTAGAAAATCCAGTCCAGAACATTTGTCACAGCACACAGAGATAAAATATTTGCAAACTCAATCTGACCATCCAGTTTTTATTTTCCCAGCTAACTGCTGCTGGAACCATTTAAAAAATGCCTTTTCATGATACCCATATTGTCAGGCCTTGAGATTTTGAGATTTACCAGTATAATACAGCTCTGAATGCACTCATCAAATAAGCAACATGACTTCTTTTTTAGCATATAACAGCGAGCATGCTGAGTCAGATCAAAAGGTCCATCTACCCCAGCATCCTGTCCCTAGGAGTGGTCAATAGCAGAGACCCAGGGAAACATGTCAGATCATGGCAAACATACAGAGCGGGTGCTTCCCAGAATTCACTCTCAGGACTCAAGGTTCTGAAACTCAAGGCTCACTTATATCAACATGACTAATCTCTAAAGAGATTTTGACACCCCAGCATTTGAGAGTTCAAAGTAAATCATAGGTTCATACTGCTAGTTGTCATTTCAGTTATTGTTACAGTCAGCTACCACAAACCTGTGTTGCTCCTGGATATATAAAGGACTCACACAGCCATGTCCAAAAGTGCTGCAGTGAGCCACCACCAATAGCAAATGACATTTTTAAGCAGGTACAATGAACCAGCTGAAGATGAGAATTCAGTAAGTTCTGCTAGATGTGCCCAAAGCATCTAGCATGGCAGAAAGGAAATTGCAGTGTTACTCACTATATCAAATAGTGTTCCCAAAAAAGGCAAAATTGGCATTAAGCTTATTATTTCTGATAGAATAATGAACAATACCAAAAAGAGGAGTGCCCCCAGTATAATCTGGCATGTAGAGATTTCAAAGTTTTCCTGAGTTTCTCAGTTTGTGGGGAGGATGACAGGGGAAAAAGGAGATGGGAAGCTATTGAAAGGAAGAAAGATATTTGCTGGTCTGTGCTCTTGGTTTAAACGCTTCACTGTTCCTCACTAGCAAATATTTGCAGACAAAGACACCTGGATAGTGACAACCAGCACCCATCCCAAGGGAAAGAAGTTTCGGCATTTGGCTGTGTATGTGAGGTGGGGGTTTAGCCAGCTTTCCTTAAAGCCATCCAGCAGGAACTGATATAATAGCCTCCATGCCATTTTGAATTTCCCAACCCACAGGGTTCAACACAGATGAATAACCTAACTATTCAGACATGGCCCACTCCTTGGTCATAAGGGCTAGACACATCTAAAAATACATCCTCTTCAACTCACATTGAGGAGAGAGGTATTTATAGCTACTTGGAGTTATGTGTAAGCAAAAGCAGATGAAGCCCCAGGTTTTACTGAAGCCAGATTCCAAGCTTAGCTGAAGGAAAGCAGATTGCATATGGACTATCCACATTTTCTCAGACACAGAAAAGGAGAAGCAGGGGGGCGGTGGTGACTAGCTTTTGTGAGAGAGACCAGGCCCTGAAAGCAAGAACAGTTGGAGCTGGTGTCAACCTGACAGACAAGATGACTAAGTTTTATGCAATCATTCTTTACCAGCTTCTCATCTGGGATAACACCATGTTATGTCCTTCAAAGAGTATTTCAGATTTGATATTTTAGCTGCAAATTCAAAAGTCAACTAAAATTTCAGTGTTGAAATAACTATACATGTGGAATGTGTTCATCATATTGGTGCCTTGCTTCAAATAAAATTTGATTTTGGTTAGCTGAAGACTCATATCACTGCAGCACCCTAGCTTCTGGAAACTACCAATACTTCAGAGAACTATTTCTACCATATTGCCTTGTTTTGGTACGCTGCCATGTCAGCCTCCCCCATGTGGCAGAAGTCCTGACTAGACTTTCCAAATGCAGTTCCCAGAGCACTCATGGTGAGAACTACTTCCTTCTGAAGCCACCAGAGACACCTATGATCATATCTGAACAACCCTCTCCTAATAGCATTGCTCTTACCAAAATTGTTGCCAAGAATTTTGCTAAAGATGATAAATAAATAGAGAGGTAGCCAGTTTAAAGACATGTGCATGATCCAATATCTCTCTCTAAACACCATTTTAATCCTTTGCTGAACTTTCCGAGGGTTTCAGTTGTCCATTCGAACCCTTCTGCTCCTCAGATGGCACAAATCCTTCTGCCAAAGTGCCCAGTTCTATGCAAAGAAATATTTCCTTTATCAGAAATTCTGTGGCTAGTAAGTTCATCTGAAGACTTCAGCAGTGCCCAAAGTAGATGGACCACAGATGGGAGCAGTGGGAGTGAAGGCTCCCTGAGAGCCCCTTTTGTTCACTGGAGAGACTATGACTGGTTAAGGAAGAGTTCACAGTGACATTCTTCTTTGTCCCTGGTCTTTTTTCCCTCAGGATCATAAAAAAGGGACTACAGACAGCAGCAGTGAGACATAAGCAAGTGAAAGAACAAGAACTACTTCCTATCACAGAGATAATGCAGCTAAGATAATTCTTTGTACCACCTTTCCCATCAAGAAAGCAGAGTCCAAGGACACATGAAAGAGTAGCATGAGCAGTGACCCCATAATGGCATGCTCCAGGATTTCACCTTAAACACATGGCAAGAGGATCAGGAAGCAGACAATGATACTCACCTGCTTACAGGAGGAGGGGTTAGTTAGCAGGTCCTATGCAGGCAGCAGTCGCAAATAACGAAGAAGGAAACATGCCAAAAATTAGCACAGAGAAAGATACCAAGTTTAACAAGGCAGCTGAACTTAGACACACACTGTTTTCTAAGAGCATAAAATGCTTAGCAAGTAATTCTGGCCCAGATGGTTCAAAGGTATTTCAGCATTTCTTTGCATATTTTGAATCAGCAGATGTCAGGGAACTAAGAGTCCTAGGTCTTTTCTGAAAATAATAAATTTGGTCTCCAAAGCATAAATCTCCTAGGTCTTTAAATATTAACTAGGATAATGCTTAAATACCTTTACAAATCCAGTCCAGAGCCTTACTGAAAGAACTTCCAAGGTTATAACTTGAGGGTCAGTTCTCCTCTCCTGATGCACCGGCGCAGTTTGTGGGTATTAACAAGTGTAACAAGCAACAACTTGTTTCAATGGCATGTTATACCCTTTAACAATTTGTAGCCAAGTATTTTGAAAGCTCTCTGTAACCACCAAAGAGGCTTTACAGCACTTCTGGATGACAGACTCCAACTATTTCATGACATATTCTGTACTCCAGGAAAACACCAGCTATACTGAATTAAAAGGTCAGTATTAGACAGTAAGATTGGAGCAAAGTCAAAAGACAAGTGTCAGAATACTTGGTCCAGCATTCTGTACACTGGACAATTTTGCTTTTCCTCATAACCACCAAAAAGGACACATTGGGCTTGAGAGAGGAGAAGAGACCCTCTGTCATTAACAAAATTAGGAAAATAGAAAAATTGTTTAATGTAAATGAAACTGGAAAAAACATGAAGATCATGTTAATAACAGCAGAGAAAGAAATGTCTTTATCTCTACTCATTCAGCATTTCAGATGCAAAAGGGCAAGGCTTCTCATTGACGCTTTTCTTTACAGACACTTGGATGAAGTTTAAAAGTCACAAACCCAGAGTAAACACATAATTGGTCAGAGTGAAATATTTTCAAAAGTAAAAGAGGAGAAAAGACTAAGTGTAAAATGAAAAAATTCTCATAAATTTTTAATTCAAAAGCAGTTTTGGTTGCCTGGTCATTAAAAAAAAAAAAAAAAAGAAAATTGGTGAGGACTTGGTGGTTGGAAACCAGTTCCGACTGGAGCAAGTATGGATGAAAAAGAAAGTATCACATAAATAACAACAAAATATTTAAGGAGAAAAAAAACCCCAAAACAATGTAAAAGTCTCCACAAATGCTGGAAGGGCGCAAGATGTCTCACTGCACAAAAATACAAGTAGCTTACATAAGTGTTACTGTAGTGTCTGGAGCCACTGTCATAAAGCATGCTTAATGAGGGTGGAAGAGTACTGTCCAGAGAACCACAGAGACAGGGGTAAGGGTCAGGTTAGTTTATGGCTGAATAGCTCAGGCTGCTTTCCAGTGATTGGTAACACAGCCATAAACATTACGATTCTTACTGAGACCAGGACAGCTTTGGTTTTGGATTTTGGGGACAAAAGGAAGAAAGGCTTTGCAAGGTAATTTCTAGTGAGGAAGCTGCAATGTTTGCACCTGAAACATTGGAATGGAAGCTCTTGGGACAGGGTCTAAATCCAGTCTTGTAACAGCACTGAAGGTTCATGTGCCTTTCTTCCCCTCTGTGGATGAAGATCTTGTTTCAAGGAGTGGGATTTACAGAAAAAGAGAGGGGGAACCACTGAAACAGCAACAGCTATTTGCAGACACAGAATGAGAAATGAAATCCCATCATGCAACAGTTAACGTTGCATTCTTCACAGCTTATCCATGTGGCTGTGAGCTAATAAATAAGAAGTTATTTATTATGTGTCTAGATTAGATAGAAAAATAAAAGAGGGAAGGGAGCAGATGGAAAATCCAAAGACAAGGGGCTGGATTGTTAATTTTAAGGTACTGAGTAAATTAATGAAGTAGTTATCATCACTGTAAGGAGTAATCATAAAGATGATTTATGGCAGTTGGATCTGTGTCTTTTCCTAAAACTTCAGAGTCATGATCCAGTTCTGCAGCATACAAAACATTGAAAATATTCCAAAAGCAAAGGAAAGCTGGGGTAGTTCAAGAAGTGAAAGTACAATTCGTCTGCTGCTAAATCTCATTCAGCGGAGATAGACAGATTGAAAGTGACTTGCTTTCCAAGAAAAAGAGGAGGGAGAAATACATTCTAATAAATGGCCACTTTTAAAGTATGCTGTTCGTTCTATAATCTGTAATTCAGACAGTTTCTATCACCTAGCCAGTTCAGGCAGTTGGCTGTTTAAGAAACAACAGACAAAATGAAAGACAGCTAATACAGTCACCTTGCTCAATACGCAGGGAACTACAGCCTTTTTTCTCTGGATGAATGGAGAAACAGAAAGATTGATATGCCAGTATAAACATAAAGCTCCGGAGCTTTTGGAAATCAGTGGCCACTGACATTAACTAGAGCATTACCTGCTGGTAATCATTGCCTGTGAGAGCTGCCCATTAGTATGAAATATGTCCATAACAGATTAGACCCTGCCCCATGTGCCTGTCCCAACTTCTTTTGGTCTTCAGACTTTTTGAACAGTGGCAGAGCATCAAATGATGCAGCCTTGCCACCCTGCAGGTGTCATGTGTTCTTTTCTTCTCCAGAAATTTGAGACAGAAAACCTATGGAAGAGCTCACTCCTACCTGGTGCCTCTGATACGCGGAGAACATCTTTTCAAAATCTTCTAGATCCAGCACCTTGAATGCCTTTAAATCATCAATCTCATTCCAGATTGTGCCATGGATCCTCTCCTAAAACAAAAGGACATACTTTAACAAGATAGCAAAAGTTTTAGCTAAGAACATCCAATCCCATTTGGATAGATCATTCTGTTCTCCTCACTGGTCACATTCCTATGCACTACTGTTGTCATTTTAGAGGACACACTTTGTTTCAAGAGTCAAAGGAGAAAAAATAGTGGGGTTTTTTTGGTTTTGTTTTTAAACATACTATTTTGTATTTTTCATCACAGCTAGCCTCTAATGAAAAGGCACATTCCAAGACTAGCAGACCACATCTCAAGCATTATCCGTGATCCCACAGCATATTTCCTTTCAAGAGTGGCCATCTGTCTAACACAACCATTGTGGTCATGCTGAAAGGAGTGTTACCATCAGGAGGCAAAAGCTTAGGAAAAGCACTGATGCATGACAAACCCCAGACACATCTTCCCTTTTGCAAATTTTGCCAGGTTCTTTTATAAAGCCTAAAGGGTGTGTGGTTTTCATTCTGTCTGTCTGTGAAAGTAGTTTAAAATTTTATTTTATTTTACTTTTAAGCCTATGAGTCTTTGAAGTCTGATTGTTTCCTATTACATGAACTCTCTTGTCTACATGAGGGCTTTGTCAAGTCAGATAGACACAAACTATATCCAGGTCCCTGAAACAGCATCGTTCACAGTAAGTGCAAATGTTCACAACCCTTGTGATGATATATTATCCTGAATGCAGGGAATCCTAGCTGTTTGGCAGATAATTAGCATGGAGGGAGACAGGCACAGACTTCTCCTCCTGCTTGCTGTCCACCAACCCCACAACAAATAGGCTCCTTTGGCACATGAATTAACTAATCAGCAGTCATCCTAAACTAAGTGAAGGTCTTGGGTGTCTTGCTGACATTCTCAGGACAGATATCTTTCCTGGAAGAGGACACAAAGATTGAACTACCTTCTCCTTCCTACTGATACTTAAGGTGCATGTTTTGTGGGACAAGATTTGGGTGCTCTTCACACCTGACACCACTATTCTTCAGTTAATTTAGTTTATGAAGTGTATATTTATTGAACTTTAGTAACTGCAAAAATAATGAAAATCCTAATTAAAAGAAAAAAGAAATGGACAAAAGGAGTTGTTAAAAAAGACCTAAGGAAATCCCAGGAGATGAAGAGCCAGCAGAACACTGATGCAGAAAAAGCCAGGAACCACAAGCAATAGCAATGAAACCCTCACACAGGTTCCAGCTCTGAAGTATCTGACTTGTACCTACACAGCAAAGTGTGTTAACACTTCATTATCAGAACTAATTAGGAACAGGCTCTACTTCCCATTCAGAGTCATCAAAAGGAATGAGGGAAATGTGCTAAGCCACAAGGCTCAAGGAGCAAGGAAAAAACCCGACGAGGATAAAATGAGGGGGAAATAAAAGTGTGAAGTGTTCTGTAGGAAATTCCTGGCAGGGCAGACACTGTGCAAGAAAACCAACACCCTTTCTCCAGAGGCAGCCTGCGAGTGCCTGAGGGTAAGGAGGGGTGCCTGCAGTGCTATTTACAATGAGAGCATATCCTAGATGGGAGCAGCACCCACCCCTGAGCAGGCTCACCAATATCATTGTATCATCCCTTGCAATCAGTGTGGCTCTTCTTTCCATAGCAGGAAGAACATGTGACTGTAACATGGCAAACAAGTCTGGGAGGCTCATCTCAGCCAAAGCAATAGGAGACAAAATTAATTTTCATTTTATCCTAGCCCTGAACTCTGCTGCCAATCTTAGCCAGAAGCATCCAGGCAGAGTGATCATTCTCATTCAGTTTCCAGGCTGGCTTTGTAAACCATGAATTATAAATCCTGAGGGATGTATTTGAACAGCAGAGCAGTTCTCTGAGTGCACTGTTTCAGACTCTCCAATCAAACACTGAAATGGTAGAATATTTCTTGACAGGAGTCCTTAGAGTCATCACAGGGATAGAGCCCTGAGGATGCTAAAAAGCTGTATGCTGTGTTTGGCAGAGGCTGGATGTCACTCAAGAGGCAGCTACTCATGAGTCTTGCCCATCTACCTGTCCAGCTGCAAAAATCTCATGAGAGTGAGGTTTCCTCACTAATGGCAAGAACAGCAAAAATGTCCTACAGAACAGTCTCGTCTGAATGAACTGCAAAGGTGCCAAAACAGGAAGTTCTGAGACTCAGAAAGGGACTGCAGAGAGTAGTTTTCCCCCTACTTTCCCAGGAAAACAACCCAGTGAAAATGATTCTGACGTCAATTAAGATTCATTTTAAGAGCCAGGTTGAATCCGGTCCTGTACAGGATGGTTTATATGCTACTTGTAGCAGAAAGACAAATTCCAAAGCAGCACCCATTGCAATGGTGTGCACAAACAGAACTTTGAGCAAAGCAATCCAATTTTAGGGCTAATGCAGGCAAAGAAAAAATCAAGGCAAGCAGAGGTATAAACAGTTTTTGTTATACGTAACACTTGAAATGGGCCTGCCCTTTCTATTTTTACTATAAGCTCTGTCCTTGAAAATTTTCATATTGCTGCCAGATAATTTCCTAGACTGAACTCTTGATACACAGTTTACACAGTTATGGATTAACTGGCTGATAGTTCCTTGTCATCAGCCAGAGAAGACAGAGCATTTTAAGAGAAACAGACTTGCATAATGTGGTTGTTATGATAAATGATTCTCTCAGCACCATAAAAATATTTATGGTCCCTAAATAACAATTTAAAAATAAATTCTTTATTCCTTTTCTTTTGTTATCCTCTGTCTTTAAAAAGAGAAAGAAAAAAAAGAAAAAGAAGAAAATAAAAAGAAAAGAACAGTCATTTTTTCTGTAGTGTTTTTCTCTCCATCTTTATTTTTTTATTTACTTAGTCATTCATTTATTCATTCTCCAATGAATTCTTCCAAGATCTGTGGTTCCTCTGCTTTGGGAAGTCTTGGCCCACTTTGAGAAGCTAATCCTGTGAACTTCCCAGCATCCTCTAACAAGATGGTGACAGATACCAGGTCAAGAAACACCTTATTATGAGAACAAGTATTGACAACGCATTTGCCCTGTCAAGATGAGTTTTTGGGATGCTGCGTTTAACAATTCAGTTGCTGTAGCAGTTGCATCATTCCACCTTTACAGTGAATCCCAGTTTGCTGACAGACACTGGAAAATGAGTGTTTCATGGCACTACAAATCGTATCAAGCTGTCCTCTGCTACCTCTAAAGGATGATTTTATTTACCCCGATAGATAAATAATGGTATTCTGGAAGGCATCAAAGTCCATCATGCCTCAGTAGCCGTACAGCATGAGTGAAAACTTACAGTACTTTTGTTTGACCTGAAGGTCCAGAGAAACCATGGAAACAATAAGTCTTCTGTGAATACTGGAGCAGGCAATCCTGCTTATTAGTGGGTTAATATTTGTAGAGTATTAACCAGAAAAGTAGAAGCAACTTAAAATTTCAATTCAGAATTCCATTATGAATCTGAAAAGTGATATAAACAAAGCACATTTTCCAAACTTTTGTCTTGATATTAGATGCTTTCTTCAGTGTGAAAAAAATCCACTTCAGGCAGAGGCTGCATTTTTGGCCCATTTTTTAATCAAAATGTCTGTTTTATTTCATTGTAGGCCTAGGTACCACCACAGCTGTTATGAGCAGCTTCACAATGAGAATTTGGAAAACTCTTTCCATTGACTTTGAATCTCTAGCAGCAGTCCTTCATCATTTTATGCCATAAACCTCAGGCTGCTTTTAGGAAGAAAGTTTCAGAAATCCTAATCATTGATAACGTTATAGAAACATTTTTTTAAAAATTAGTGTCAAAATGAAATTTCCTGTTTACGCGACTGGCTATTTTGGGTTTGGTGGTTTTGGTTTGTTTTTATGTGTGTGTGGTTTGGGTTTTTAAAAAAATTCCTATATACAAATACCTTTCTTATGAAGCTATTTCAGTCAGATCTATTTGGGGCTGGCTAAAAAAAGCCTTCCTGACATCACTGATGAGAGTCATTACCAGGACACTTGATGGGAAGCTGCTTCTCTAGCCATGAGATAACAAGCAGAGTAGTCGAAGGCTGACTTGATTTACTCTGAGAACTTCAAATAAATATGTTTATATTTATTAAATTGGTAATTATTAATCCATACTTGCAGTATTCTTGAAACCACTTCATTGCTTGGATTAACCATAAATGTTTAGTCCCTGATTGACCTTTGGTGTTATGTAAAACTCAGAGTGAGAGAGCATTGCTGCCCAGAAACAAAGAAAGGAATCTTTCCAGGATATTACAGTGGTTATATAGCAATATCTTTTTCTTAAAAAACAGAGATCCTTGGCACTAGCACTACTGTAGTGCTGTATGAATGGAATTCACAATGCTACAGTGCTGTATGAATGGAGCTGTGGTGTGGAAGGGCTTCATCAGAACTCAGCCCATCCATGCATCTAAATGTCTTTGCCACTGATCATTAGCTCACATCAAAGCTAGCACAAAGTCCCTAATTCTCAATGGAAATTAGTGGGCTGTTGGAGTTTCCTTGTTAGAAGCACAGATCCTTTCCAGTCAAACCTTTTTTTGTGGTGCCCATGGGAACTGTGGACAATCTGTTATTGTCAACTGCTAAGAGCTTGACTACATTTGATATTTCTCCTAACACCCAACAGCCCAGTTCTTTCCTTCCAAATACAAAATCAGCATTGGAAAACAAGGTGTCATATGAATTGCCCTGGAGAACAGCCTTGATTCCACTACTGAGAAAGCATACTGAAGACAAATCCCTCTCAGCCGGCCCCGTCCACACTCCTCTTGGCCTCTGTTGGCTTTCCCTCACTCCCTCAAGGCAGGCTGCATGGACAGAGAGGAGTTTGCTCTCACGTGGGCTGCTGCCTCAGTCCTGGCAGCATCTTCCTACCTACTTGAAAAACCTTCTGAGAGAGACTCTGTACTAATTGCTTAGAGAAGGGTGGTCTAAACAGTATGCAGAGATAACTAAAAGCTGAATAGCTGACCTGCTTGTGGCCCTAACTTTATGTACAGCTGTTGCCAACACTGCATTTTCTCACCTTGCTGTGTTTCATGTATTGTTCCTCAATATGTTTTTGTGGGGAAAAATTGTATTCACATGAACTGGAAGTTAACCCCTACCACAAACCACAAAAATACTATGCACACTTCCAAGCCTCAGTTTCCCAGGCTCAAAAAATTGAGATGTGCTGCTCCCAGACAGGGTGCTTGTTGTGAGTCCTCATTCATTCAAGTCTGGCTATTCTGACAGCTCAGTTCAGGAGAACACCACATAAGTACAGCAAAGGTCACACAAGGCATGACAAGGGCCATCCAATCTACTCATGACTTTGTGCTCAGATGATTCATATCCATGTGAATAGAAAGATACTGAAGCAGGAAATCTAGGATAACTGAGGAAGATGACCAAAACATATCTGCTTCTCCAGCAGTCAGTGAAAATAAATAATTGCACAGCAAAGGGCAACCCAAGTGACAATGTGAGACACCTGTATCGACACCACAACCTCTGCCATTTTCCAGAGACCATACCAGGTTCAAAACATTAACACTGGCAGACACCCCAAAACAAAGCCCCCACCCTCTTATGCCCCTTTTTCCAACTATTTTGCCTTCCTCAAAATAGTGTCTTTTAGCCATCTCACCACCCAGGTCTTCAATTTTATTAGCACAGCTGCCTTCACTCTTATCCAGAGGGCAGGATAAGCCTACAGTTACTGTACACTAAACAGAAACACCTGTGACTCTCTCTTTTTCATATAAATTCATATATATATATATATTAGTTATTATTTCTTTTCTTCAGAGCACTAAGTCCCATGTTCTGCAAAGGAAAATAAATCCTTGTCCTTACATTCTCTCCCACACCCCCCACGTGGCCTTGACAGACAAGCACAGACAGTGCAGCAAATATTTCACTTCACTTTATTTTAAAGAAAAGGGGAGAGGGGGAGAGAGAATTCTTGTGGCATTCCAGAGGTCCCTGGACACTCATTCCAAATGCCGGAGTTGGGCCCTGGGTGAGTTTCAGTCTAAAAGAGAACCTGGGTTTCTAGGCAGCAATCCAAACTCAACACAGACACTTTTTTTCTTTCTAAATCATTTAAAAAAATTAAGACCTGAAGAGGAGGGGAGGGAAAAGAAGAAGGGAAAAAAGAGAGAGAGGAAAGAGAGAGAAGTGAAGGGGAAGGAGACACAACCAAGGTAGAAGAAAATGAGTGCAACAGGAAGAATCCAAGTCCTCTGGGGGTTTTTTGCCAGCCTGGAGTTTTATCACCAATAGACAGAGATCTAACTGTTCAAGGAGAGAGGCAGCTTCCCTCATGGCCATGAACTAACAGGGAGGAGAATCAGGACACCTTTCTTTCCTTGGTGATGCCTCCTGCCACAGTAGAGGTGGCTGATCTTCTAGATGGTTCTCACCATGTTTTGCCCACATTGGCTCTGCTCATCCTTTTCCCTGGTGCACAAGTGATGGCAGCTCATCAGACCTGCAGATGTCCAGCTCTGATGTACATATTCAGCCCCACTACAGCTTTGCTTAACCAGGTCATTTGCATGCCCAGATCTGTGCAGCTCAATCTATCCAGCGCCTTGCTCATCACAGGGGACGTGCTGCACTGCTGGAGAACTGGGAAGACTCCCTCACGACAATTAATGACTCCTACTGACCAGAGCCCACAGAAAGCCACTATCACTTTGCGTTTCATGGCATTAATCAACACTGGGGAATACTCAGAAAGTAAATTAATTGAGTAATGCAGTTTCTTACCTCACTCAGCTTAGCCCAGTTGAAGGATTTCAGTGGATGTGAAGGCTGCGGGATAGATTTCTTCTTCAGACTGGGGCCACCAGTGGTGAAGGTGGTTGTTGAAGGGGGTGGCACCCCCATGCTGAAGAAAGGTGGTGCTCCTGGTGGAGGAGGAGGTCCTCCTGGAGGAGGTGGTGGAGCAGGAGGAGGGGGACAGCTGGAGAAGGGCAGAGGAGGTGGCAGCGGTGGCAAATTCTCAGACATGTGAGAAGTGGACAAAGCTAATGGGCCACCTGGAGGAGGGGGTGGTGGGGGTGGGAAGGAAATGGTGCCCCCTTGCTGGAAAATAAAAAACACAGAGAAAAAGAAAGCAAACATTTTAAAAGGCCCAATAACTCCATGTTGCCAGCTGATGTGATTTTATTACGACTTTCAAAATATTTGATGTTTTCTTTAAAGCCTCCTGCACTCAAAGCCATGCAATAAAGGGAGGAATCTCAGCTTTCATTTAAGAGAAAGTTTCAAGCCCTTGGAGTTGTGGAGAAGAGCTTGAAAAAAAGAACCATAAATGGCTCAGAAAAACAGAAAGCTGGTAAAAGAAGCCAAAATGTATTATTTTCTCCTTATGTATGAAAAAAGAGAAAAGTTCAATCTTATGAACTTTTGAACTCCTGGGTTTAAAAGCTAAGGGTTTGAAACACTGAATACCTGTCATTAGGCCCCACTAATGCAAACTGGGAGAGGGGAGGAGGGAATGAATCTGCTCTCTGCAGTGTCTAACTTCTCAGGGCTGTGTTCTGGTGAGTTGTGGCTCAGGCACACTGCTGGGATAGGAGGAGCACCAAACAGGAGGGAGCACCTGCAAAAGTCACTTTTGCAGAACTCCAAGGCAGTTCAGATGCTCTTGCAGCATAATAGGAATCATGTTTCTTCCCTAAATATACTTTTGTATCAGGGAAGTTTCTCTCTATTCCACTGAAATAACAACCAGGGCTATCCCACTCAGCAGTGAAAATTGTGGCTGGAGACGACGCGTGTGCCTCAGCAGCTCCTGCAAGGAATGCGGCTGAGGAGAAGGAATGAAGTAGCCCATGCATTAACCATTCTATACCACCAGCTCAGGGGTTTTGGTCTCAGCTAAAAGATGAGCAGCTTCTAAATATTCTCTATTATGACCACAGATGTGCTTCATTCAAAACAAGCTTTTGTTCACCATTCACTAGTTAGCAGCCTTTAAAAAAGGATGGGGAAAACTCCCAGTCTCATACCGAGAACTCATTAAGTTGAGCCACCAGATCATTCATCTGGTCTCGGGTCTGGCGCAGCTCCAAGGATTCCTTCTGCAGCTTGTCCTTCATTTTGTTCAGTGTCTTCATCATTTCATCCTTCTCCTGGGTCTTTGTTTCACATTCCCGCTCCTTCTTCTCTAGCCTGCTCATCAGCTCAGCATGGTCTAGGGGGAACATGCAAGTGGGACAGATGACAAAAAGCTCATGAACAGCCCCTGAGGAGATATAGGTTATGCTGAAATAAAGCTGACAAATCTGTCAGCTCAAGCAGGGATGTATAACGAGAGCAAGAAAAAGAAAATAGAGTCTGACCGTCCTGACAATGACCTTCAGTGATCAAGACAGCAATGCCCAAGTTTCGGTTAGACTGTAAAATCACTTCATGTGAGGACTGAGGGGACCCCCACCCTGTGAAACACAAACTGTTCACCATGAACAAAATGTATGCAAAAGGAAAAGTTGTGCCCAGCTGTGCTGCTTGCTGCTCTGTGGATGAATTGGGATCAGTCTTGCCTCCTTTTCTGCCTACCCAAGCACAGAGGATGCACTCACCTTTCCGGAACTTCTCTGCCTGATCCCTCCACTGCTTGACTTCATTTTCATTCACCAGCCTGAAAGATGAAATGAGATAATTTAAACTTTTTCTGAGCTACCCAGGTTGAAAGGCAAATGGCCATTATGTGTAGTGATCAACAAACGGAAACCCGGTGAGCGTACAAGTTTATACAGCATCATGCCAGTGGTCCTTCTGGATCCAGATTCTGCTCCCTAGCCCACAGCTAATACAAATATGATGCCTTGTTACTCAGTGTCATAAAAGGCATAAAGGAATGGCTGAGGAAGGAAGACCTGACACATTCCTGTCTTCAGGTGAGGCTCTCAAAGTGCCAACTCTACTTATTTTGAAAGAGAGAAGACATCACCAATATAATCCCAGCTGGTATGGGTTAAAAATTACCCCATCCTTAATATAAAACCAGATTACCATTGTTTTTCCTACTTTCTGAGGTTCTATTTTTTTTCTTACAAGGAGGAAGAACACTTCTCTATTGGGTAATATATCAGTAACAAGGCAATTCTCATATCTCATACTGGCACAGCTATTTCCTATTATGGACAGAAAATATGCAGGGCATGCTGGGGATTGATTAGATATGCAGAATGAGGAGTAGCTATGAAAGTAGAAAGGGAAGATCAGGCATGAAATCTACAATGAAGTCTGGTATCCAACACCACTGTATTTTTCCATGACAAGAAATCAGTTTCGATTTTGGCTCATGCCTGTAACAAGAGGAACTGTAAAACTTTTAGTACAGGAGAATTTGGTTTCATATAGGACTTATGTTCTATAAATGTTCTTTTCAGTGGATAATTCGGAAGGGTAATGGGCCATGAATTTACCTGCAGAGGCAGTTGGATGAAATGAAGAATCCAAAAGTTTGGCTAAAAAAGGACTGAGAACAGGGAAGTTGAGATGAGAGCCAGCTCATGTAGCTAGACTTCTCAAATGATGCATCCTATGGGAAAAAATAACGGTAATGCCCTCAACCAAGTCTGTGTGTGAGAGCAAAGAGACATTTTATGAAGAGGTAAGAGGTTTTGTGTGTCAAGTGGGGACTGCTTTCCCCTATTTGCAATCTTTTTAAACCATGTGTTCATTAGTGAGGAATGGGATCTACATAGAGATGATGACATTATTTTTATTGTTTTCAGTATCAAGGAAAGCTTTCATGAGCATCCTGAATGATAAAAAGGCACATGAGGGAGCCTTGTTATAAAATCTGAGCATTTTTTCTGCTCTTCTTACCAGATTAACATTTACTAGAAGTCAAAGACAAGGACTTTGCTAGAAGATACTGCCAAGCTAAGATGTCATTAGAAGGAAACTAGTTAGAAGACTTAACTGCTTAACAAGACAATGAGAAGCTGTAAGTTGAAATAAGAAAGTCCTCACATATGATATTTTATCTCCTAAGCACCTGCACACTGATCATATCCTTATACCTGCATAACAGAAATAATAAATAATAATCAGCTTACATTTTAATGATATTTTTGACATTGAAGTTTTCCAACGGAGCTATATCTGGATCATCTCCTCGTTCATCCTGAAGAACAATTTGTTGGAGTATTCTGTCCAACAGCTGCCACTGCTGGAAGTTTCCTCCATTCCTCTTATCTGTATGGAAAAAAGACCAACCCATGAGAACTTCCAATTCCACACTAAAGTGCACAGACCTGCCAACAAACTGGCATTCTTTCCTTCCCACCTTTCCTCTCAGTCCTGTATGCAATGAATTACAGAACACAAAGACTAACTCTGAACAGTTGTTAGCAGATTATTGATAAACACTTGGCATACTGGAACAGCACATAACAGGCACGGGCAACTTTGTGCCTGATTTGCACATTCAGGCTATGCAACCCTTTTGACAAGCTAGATATAACTTGCACTTTAAATGTCTATAAAAAGGATTCCTTTGTGATAATTAATACTCAGTGCTTTCTGGGGCTTCATGTTGAGGGCACTGTAAAAACAATGAGATGTTCTATCTGCATGCTTGGTTATCTGCAGGTCAGTAAAAAACTCAAGTGGCATGAAAAATTCGTAAAACATGACCGGAAAGTGTGGAGATACAGAACAGAAATTGACTGGGGACTGAAAGGGGCTGACAGAAAGGGACTGATCCCATGGATATCAAAACAGAGGAGCCAGAACAACATAAAGTTCACCTCAGCTCTCTAAGTTACATGACCTATATCTTTAGATTCTTTATAACTGCTCCAGTACAATCCTGTCCTGGCCTAACAGGATTTAGTCCTTCTGCCACCAAAAATCCCAGTCAATATGTAAAGCTCAAGTGCTGTTCTAAAGAGTAATATCAAAGAGGCCACTGAGACAAAGTGTTGTTCGAATTTGTGCACAGCAGTACTTGAATCTAATGAGAGCCTGAGAACATTTCACATTACTTTCTGAAAAGCACACCATAGTACATCTCCCTCATGCTCCCTTCTCAATCTGACTGCTCAAATATGGACGAAAGTAATGGAAGACCAGCACCTCACACATAACAGGGTGAAGGCAGGCAGTTCTTTAGTGATCTTGCTGTTATATTCTGGATGCATAACTGGATTATTTAATTGCAGTTAACAAGAAGATTCTTATCACTTCCTTTGGAAACAAATGCCAATATTATTTTTCACTTTGAGTTTAGTAGCTCTCCATTGATGCATTGCCATGAGATAGCAGCCTGAAGACTTATTGTGGAATTTCCCAGTGGCAGAACAGCTTTCAGTACTGTGCTGTTTCACCAGAAAAAATCCTCAGTGTCTTTTTTTAATATTCAAAATGCTATCTATTTCTGGGAATTCCCTGATCTACAGCACAAGGAGTCTTTTTTAAAACTTCAAATTTAAAATCATTAAAAGCTTTGTCAATGACTAGCTGGAATGTCTCAGCCACTTAATTTTATTTGCAAGTGCAGAGAGGTCAAACTGCTGCCCTAAGTATTGCGACAAAAATTTTGCTGGATGGAGTCAATGTAAGATACCAAGTTCATCAGCCACAGCCAAGTTCTGAATGGGAGACAAGGGCAGTGTGTGCCCTGCTATCTGTGAACTTGTACATACACCAAAGCTTCACCCAGTTCTCCAATGCCCCTTGCTCTGGCAACCTGTAAATGTACTCACATGGCATCTGCAAGCAGTGCTGGAGGATGGATAACAAATAGGGATAGGCGTCTGTGTGCTTCAATCTCTTCTTGATCAACTCAAACATCTGAGAGGCACTTTTTGTATCAATGTGGATCTGAAGTGAGAGAAGAGGAAAAACCATCCACAGTGAAAGCCTGTTGAACTATGAAAGATCCAGTCAATACAAAGACAGGCAAGTTTTCAGCAATTGGACCTCTGCAAAATCTCCTGCCATGTCCAGTTGCAGGTTCCAGTAACAGATACAAGGATCCTTGACACCAACCTTGTCATCCCTACCCAGTATGGAAAAGATCCCCAAAGTAAAGGGCTAGAAAGGCAGGAGGCATGCAAAGCCACCAAGAAGCTGTTCTGGAACAAGCAAAACATTTGGGTCCTAGGAAGTGGTGGCACAAACAGTAGAAGCTAAGAAAGAAAGGGACAGTTGTTCTGTATCTGTGTGCAGCAAGAGGTGTTCACAAAGAAAGAGGAGACTAAACCATTTGGGACCCTACAGCTTTTTATTGATGCCAGAGGTTGTCTTTGTTTTATGTTCATCTTTAAAATCCATATATTCTAAAATACTGATCCTCTCCACAGGCTCCAAGGCAACAGTCTTCATCAGTTTCATGTAACCTTGGGAAGAGTATCAGAAAATAGCCTAAACTTCACCCATAGTCCTGTAAAGGGGATGTCTGAAACTAGAAGGCATCCAGATCATCAGGACTGAGAAGGTGAGAGCAGGATTGAGAACCTCCTTCACCCCTGAGCATTCAGGCAAACGAAAGAAGTTTTTATCAAAGATACTCATCACAAGTCCTTTGTGTGATCACTGTTTTCATTGTTCACACACCACATATCTCCTACTTGCTAAATGAGAAACAGTGAAAACAAGAGCATTGGCTACTCTCAGCATCAAAGTCAAACGTTAGTTTTAGGGAGCACAAAGGAAATTTGCACCAAGCGTCCTGAGTGGATGCAAGTTCAGCTTTGTCGAGTTCAGGTACTCCAAAGAAAAACTTACCAGGTCAAACCGCTTGGCAAGCTCCAGGTCATCTTCATTTCTGACCATCTCAAAGAAATCTAAATGTCTAAGAGGAAACAGAAAAACAAAACATCTGCCAATGTTCATTGCATGATTCAGACTTAGAAACTAAGTGTGTCACTATAGAAGCAGCAATACCTCAGTTCAGCTAGAACATATGGAAGTTGGCAAGACTTTCCTACACGAAGTGCTGTCACAGGTATGCAAGGCAAGGGGGTCAGTGACAGGCCAAAGGAAAAGGCTCGCAGAGGTGTACACGCTCTGTAACTGTGCCAAGTCACTGTGTTGAGGTAAGATTCAAAAAACCCCAATAAAATAGGAAAGGGACATTATGTTTTTGATTAATGCAATGCCTGCAGTGATCACACATTTCAGAAAAGTCCACACCATACTTGCTAGCCATCTATTAGATCATTAACAAGTTGATTCTTCTTAACAGTGGAGCAGAGGTGCATTCAGTGGACCAGTTCACAGCAGTCTCTAGATATTCCTATTGATAAGCACAGCAGCATGACAGTGTTTGGATCTGGGTGACCTGGTGAGTGACACATTTGAACATCTGGACTTGGTTTACACAGAGACTGGAGCACAGCAGACGATGTGGAGAAAGACTGGGGCACTGTATATATCTGACACAAGAGTCTATGTAATCCAGGCATCCGAGATCCTTGCAAACCTCTGTTATTCTCTTCACTAACTTGCAAAATCCAAAAGTGCCCTAAGCCCCTCCTAAACGCTCCTGGTTGCTGTCCAAAGGAATACAGATTACCTATAGGACAGATTCTCTTATTCTTGTTTATGATGTTGCAGACCAAAAGTAACATTCTGGTTCCAGCTCTGCAGCAAACTGCAGACATACAACTTGGAAACTCAGAACCTGCACTTAGACCATGCATACTCAGTCTCAATGAATTCAGTGGAGGCTTCCCTCCCTCCAACCAGGACATGCTTTTGTTCCAGATTTGCTTCAAGAGAAAGCAATTAGAATTGCTTTAGAATTGCAATGGAGGAAATCTTTTGCCACAGCCTCTGCCAGCTTAGTATGTATATTTCCTACCTCATCTGCTGATGTTAAGGACAAATTTTTTTTTTAATTTTTTTTTTAGGGAGTCAGTTTCAGGAGGAGACCGAGACAGCTGTCTCAAATAAAGAAGAGTTTCTAAGAAGTCTTTCTGTTCATCAGTAGCTGTTGTCCAAAAAGAAGTCTTACCTGTCCAGTGTGGCATTCTCGTGTCCTCTGAGCTTGTCAATGACAGGTTGAATTCCCAGCATTAGGAACTCATATCGGAGGTGCAATCGGAACTCCAAATTGTCCTTAAAAAATGGGGGGAAACCAAGTTATTTGTTTTCAAAAGCTGTCAATCACATTAAAAAAAAATTACTTAAAACTTCAGTTCTTCCCTTTTTAATATTCTCTATCCTGGCACCAAATTCACATGATGATTAATTCCAGTAAAGTAAGTAAAAAAGAAATTAATGCCTTTGCCTCCATTTCACCTAAAAGTACAGGTATGTACTATGAATTTTACATATGCAGTCATAAGGACAGCACAGTCCATGTGGTTCCATAAGGAACAGAAGCTATTGGCTTTTCTCCTGCTAGTCCATTAAAGGTTCCCCTCCTGGTTACAGATGAACAGTATTGCAGTCTTCCTCCTGGTTTTTCTGTTTATTTGTCATAAAACCATATACATAAAATCACATACTCTGACCTTCTGACATCTATTCACTGGGATGTTACAGGATTCCCAGAGACAAAGACGAATACATTGTCAGACAGCTCTCATGAGCTTGTTGTCTGTTGTGGTTTAACCAAAAAAGACAAAAAAGCCCATGTCACAAAAGTAACACTTTTTATGAAATAAATCAGTTTAAACTATCCTCCAGACTCAAAAGGAAGCCTTGTTAATAAAAGTAAAACAACGGGACTTTTTTCTGAAATGTCTCCCTTTGATATTTTAAAATTAAAATGTTTTGAGTTTGGCTTTGAGTCAAAACAACTTAATATTTCAAAACATTTCTGAAGGTAAACCAAAATATTTTCCAAAGAGGCTGAAATAAAAAGGTAAATGCTCTGCAGTTCTTAAAACAAACAAACAAAAAAAACCCCATAACCAAAACAGCAAAAAACCAACCAAGCAACCAAAAAACAACCCAAAGTAAGCACTTCAGTGTAAATAGTCTATGTTATATTGAAGAAGCTTGAAATGAAATAATATGGAACACACTGTAAGACTGATCTGAACAACTGAGCATTATTTTCCACGAACTATATCCACTCACTACCACAAGATTTGTGACTTAATCTACTAACTATTTCCAAGGTAAACTAATTTAAACGTAACATTTTCGAAGGAATTTCCAGGGCAGTGGCTCACCTCACCAGCGCCTGCATTCAGAACAGCGTTGATAAAAGACATGATGGCTGTTTTGAGGTTTACTTCATCTCGGTATCGCCCCATGCTCCGGTCGAGCTCATTTAACAATGACTGAAACAGAACAGCAAACAGCGTTAGAGGACATAAGCCAGTTCCTTGCAGGATAGATTGCACTTCTGTATACAGGGGGAGATAATTGTAAAGAGAAGTTGTCTCTTGAGTAATAAAGCCTATGCCTGAACCTTGAAAGACTTCTCCTTGTTCCTTCACTTACCACCATTTAATATGAAGCAGACAATTATTACCTCTTGGTAAGCTCCTTTTATGGATTTTCAAATCACATACAGCTCCAAAGCTCAAAGCTGAATTACACAACTCCGCTGGAAGTGCAGTTAAGCTCCATTTTCCATGTTACAGACTCATAGAATGGTTTGGGTTAAAAATGACCTTTAAAGATCATCTAGTCCTGACCCCCCTGCCATGGGCAGGGACATCTTTCCACCAAACCAGGTTTCTCAAAGCCCCATCCAGCCTGGCCTTGAAAACTTCCATGGATGAGGCATCTACAACTTTTCTGGCCAACCTGTTCCCAAGCATCTCCACCCTGATCACAAAAAAACCTCTTCCATTTATCCAACCTATGTCTAGCTTCTTACAGTTTAAACCCTTTAGCCCTTGTCCTGCCACTACAGGCCCTGGCAAAATGCCTTTCTCCATCTTTATTATAAGCTCTGTTTATATATTGAAAGGCTGCTGGAAATTCTCCCCAGAGGCTGCATGTCCCCCTGTTAACCAACTAACAGAGGTACTTAGCATTCAGGGGGTGCTCAGCACAGGCATGCTTTTGGTCTAATTTCTGCATACATATTGGTCTTTTACCATAATCTTGTGAACATCAGGAGACAAAGGAGAAAAAGACTAGACAAATAATGTTGGTAGGCTTTGCCTTATTTAGGATTAATTCCACTTGAATATTGACCAAAGAAGTTATATGCAGAAACTGATTAGCCATGAAAGCAACTCTACTTTTAGCTTTGTACTGATCATCATTAATCTTCTCTTCAAGATCTTCTCTGATCAGTTCATAATTCCAGGGATGATTTTCCTTACTGAAAGAGTAACAAATTCCACTTGAGATCTGCCAGTTCAACTGTATGAGTTTCACTCCAGCGTTAATAATAAATGCCTCACATTCATATATTTGTTTTGCTGTCACACTAAAAAAGAGAGAATTCTGTTTAGTCTCCCCAGGAAGATGTTATAAGATGTTATATCCCTTTTATAGAGGGATAACAAAGACAAAAATAACTTTTTAATGTTCAGCTCAGCAGACCATCTAAATAACATTTTGAAGCTATGGTGCTGAATAAGGAAGCTCATTTTCCTCTAGTCAGTCTTTTGTCCCTGGGGACTGAAAGTGTTCATTCTTAGCAAAATCCTTCCTCTGCTAGTCATCAGTTTCACAGGTCTATCTTGTCTCCTGTAGAAAGCCAGGGAAATACGTCTCAAGAAACAGGAGGAATATCGTCCTGTGCATTCTTCAGGGGAAAGAATAACCTCTTGGCTTCATGCTCGTTTTTGTGCAAAAATATTTTGACCTATCATACACTGCTACTGACAGCTGTTTTTACATATGAGCATAGTATGTTCATTATCAAACAAGCTTGATTTCATAAACTCCTTGCTCTTGCTACTTCTACATTTCCCAACTGTAATTTTCAAATTTCCCTATTCCAGGCATTTGAGCTTTGATCTCATCCAACATCCCAGTAACTGTGCTATGACCAAATAATATTTTGCTAGAAATGGGAACCAGTCTTACCTAAAAGCACATGAAATGCCCTACTGAGCCAGGCTGGTGGTCAGCTCAATCCAGCATCCTAACAGTGACAAGCAGAAACTATTTGAGAAGTCTTTAAATTCACAAAAAAAACTAACTGCTCAACTTGACAAACAAGCAGAAGTGAAATAAATGAGGGAATTTTATTCTGTTACCACCAGCTTTGACACTGAAATCCAAAGCACATGTGCTTTCTTAGAAGAATTGAATTAGCCATCACTACAGAAGCATCAAAACCAAGGATGATTTTGCTGGTTTTCTTCAGAGGCTTCATTCCTGTCATATTTTCTCACAGACTTACGTCTGTGAGAACAAAAACGAAAGTTTTCTATCCCCCATTTTAGAGCACTGAACTACGAGCAGAATGCACTGGGAGGCAAACCAAATTCAGGGCAAGAAAACCCAAAACCCTTTGTTGCACTAATCTAATTGAAGAGCAGCACATCTTCATGTAATTGTTCAGCTTGACAAGGAAACACTGTAAGTTCTTGTAATTCCTAAACATCAGAGTCTACACCCACATACTGTGGCCAAACTCCAATATCTCCAACTCTTTGCAAATGGCTGAGGTTCAAATCTTCACTTGAACATTTCCTGTGAAAAAAGGTTTCACCACACCTCTTGGCAGCCAGTTCTGTGGCCCAGCTGATCTTATGGTTATAAAGGTTTTTCCTACTATTCAAGCAAAACTTTCCTCGCTTAATCCCATTATTCCTCCTCACTGACAACCAGTAGGGTTTCATTCAATCTGCAGCAAACCTCAAAAGGCTTTGGCTGAGCCCTCAAGGGAAGAAGGAAATCAAGGGGGAATACAGCCTTTTAACATGTTCCTTGTTAGATCCTCTACTACAACTCCAAATTGATCAGATTTCTCCTTACAAATTATGGTCTGTACTGACAGTGTTTAACACAAACCAGGCAAGGGGGCTCTGGAAGGAATGCTCCTGACCTCCACTTTTTTAACTGACAATATCAAACTTTCTTTATTCATTCACCTCAAGCTTCAAAACTTCTAGCAGCATTAAGGAGGAAAACAAGAGTTTTCTGCCCAGAGCAGCCCAGTTAATATTTCCATTGGCAAGTGAAATCAGTTTCTTTCAGTATCTAACCTAGGTTCTCTCAAGACTAAAAGAGAAATTCTTTCTCCCCACAGGGATCCACAGCTAGATGAGTGTTTTAAATAGCAAGCTATGCTGGAAGAGCACTGGAACATCCTGATAAACTTTTTGGGCCAAGAGACCATTACGAATTTGCAATACTACTTTGTCTCAAAACATGGCATGTTAAAAAGTATAATGTGCTTCAATGTCATGACACAGAAAAAAGGAGGGGAAGCAGCAAGCATAACAATAATCAGAAAGGCAACAGCTTAGGGAAGAGACAGATTGTGTCCCTTTCCAGTCATAAATAGGATAATTCAGACATGAAAAACTTTAAAATCAGAGACTCTTCTTTCTCAGTTTTCATAGCATTTTATAAAACTCCATCTTCACAAGAAAAAAAACCCAACAAGATAAAGGAACATTTTTATGATCACACAGTGAGCCAGTGACAGAATTACACTAGTACTGATTCTGAATTCATCACATGGAAAAATATCCCAGCAAGGACAACAAGGCCTCATCTTCCTAATTCTACATTTTTGCTCTGAGGATTTATTGCTTGGATTTCAAGTGTTTTCTTTCATCTCTCTTCTTTAAGGGACAGAGTAGGATTTGTAGGCAAAGTAGCATGTTTCAAACAATTGGATGAAGACAGAGTTTTCCAGATTGCCTCAGGGAGGAGATTGAAGGCATGGCCTTATGCTATTGTGGTATTTGAGTAAAGAAGGAGTATTACTCTGAAGAGGATAATTTTCAAGGAATATCTTAAGATGAACTACACACTGCCCTGTTGGACATTAAAGTGAGAATCATTCCAGGCAGAAGGGACTAATAAAAGGGTTGACAATTAAAGCAAGCAAAGGGATAAGCTCAGGCAAGATGATGTGGAAAATGTCAGAAAATAGGAATAATGACTATATAAATTGAGACACAAACATAAAGTATAGAATCTTCTTGGAAATACTGAGACAAAGATGATTTTGGTAGACCTATAAACACACTGAATATCAAAGACAGGGTGAAGTTGCAGTACAAAAAGGCAATTGGGTGAATACTGGAGCCTTAACAAAAAAGAGTAAGCTCTGGAGAATGTCCCCAGGGCTTTAAAGTGAATCCCAACTGAAGCTAGGGACTGACAGTTGCAGTCAGTAGACAAAATGCTGGCAATTTAGAAACAAATAATATTTTACATCAGTTTCAATTCAGGGTAAAATATGAAATTTTTTGTTAAGGAAATAGTTCTTCATATTCATATAAGTTCTATATATATTTTCCATTAACTTCAGAAAAAAAAAAAAAAGAAAGAACACATCAAGAAGCAAAGACATCCTTTTTGAAGTATTTCAGCAGAGTTTGATTAATGGTCTTCAGCTGGTATTACTTGGTGCAATTCAGTTAATTGGGACTAAAAGCATTTATAATGCTCAGGAATCTCACTGCAATTTGAATTTTGACTTCAGATACACAAGTAAAAAACCGTAAGTTTTCTATTCAAGTAATAGGAGCTATTGCAGGACAGAGTAAATGCAAGTTTAGTAAGAACTGTATCTTAATTCACAGCTTTCCTTCTCCACTAATTCATTAGTTGCTGAGTCCTCTGACAAATTTTGGCAACTGTGCCAGGTAGCAGGAGTTGTGTTTAGAACACTGACCAGCAATAAGTTCTTACATCCAACAAAATATGCCATGTTTTATGTTGCTGTGCTAAATACATGATCTTTACAGTCCACCACACTTGTGCAAACTGGATATAATCAGTGTTCCAATCTAAAGTTGTCATCACCAAGTTATTCAGGTGTTCAAATTTTAGATAGCTGTCAGTAAACCATTCTCCTTCTTCTTACAAAAAGGAGTGGAAGGAGAATCATGTACCCCAAATTATTATTCATCACAATGATATTCCTCTTCAAAAGGGAAAAAAATGGTTTTGAGGAAACATAGATCTGGATTAATATTTATTACATTTACCTCCTGATTCCCCAATGGACATAGTGCTGGTCACTACAAATGACATGGGGGAGAGTGGGACACTTAGGTTTACTGCTACCTGCAAGAGCTGAAAATAAATTCAAACAGACAGTATACAAAGTGCCAGCTTTCACAGATGAGGAGGAATAAACTGACAGCAAGATGGCTGAATGGGATGGCAAATATTTTCAACCACTGTTGTCTAGAAGGCAACTTATGCAAAAGCAACACTGGCACTGATATTGTCTGAGGTCAGCATCACCTGTAAGTTTTTTGTTGGACATTCCAATAAAAGTGAGCTCAGTACAATTTCCAGAAAGCCCTGCACTTTTACTTCACAAGAATTGAGTTGATTTCCAAAATTTGAGATTATTTTCCTCTTTATGTTTTTTTTTTATTATTATTATATCTCTACTTTAGCCACTGTCTTGCAGAGCTAGATATAGAGAAAGACTGAGCAGTGCCTTTACAGTTCCCAGCTGTCCTTCCCCCACCAGCTACAATCAGTCTGCAATGATGGACCATAGAGGCAAAGGAATAAATTTCTACTCTGCATAGTTTCTCCTGTTCCTACAGCTTAGTTCACAGTTTTATTACTTTCACAGAAAGAATTCTTGTTTCTTGGTTCTGCCAGATTCCCCACTTGTGGTGGATAGTTTTTAACATAACAGTGTTTTGGTCTGGCTGGTCAAAGTCAAGCTGCAAAGTGTAAAGTTTGCTGCAAGCTCCACATTTTTGGACTCTTCAATACACTGAATGATGCTGCTAGCTGCTCGAGCTGCAGGAACCACAGCCCCCAAAGGATTCAGTTTCACCCCAAAGGGTTCAGTCTCACCCCTAAAGGATATCTTCAGATACTTGCAAACTAGGACTAGGATTAAAAAAGGATAAAAAAAGGCTTTCCTTGTACGCCACATCTTCGATGCTTACAGGAAAGGTATAGAAAAACCATTGTCAGCTCATCCTTCTTTTAAAATGGCTTCCCATATTCAAGTTACAGCTGATGCTTTTCTTGACAATAAGCTGCAAGACCATTCTGAGGCAGAGGTGCAGGGGGGCAAGAGGCAAAGAGGTGTAACACTCTTAATTTTAAGTGCTACAGTGTCAGAGAAACTTCCTCTAAATGGTAAGAAAGACAACCACATTTGTTTCTTCAGGACTTAAAAAAATCCCCAGTCTCTCTGTTAGAAGAATAACGGGATGGATGAGGAATGTCTTTGGATGAACCCTTACCTCCTCAAAATTAAACTCAAGCTATTGCTGAGTGTAGTAGAAAATCCAATTTCAGTCTCTAAACACAAGTAATAGTAATTGCAAACAGGAACACATTCCTTCTGCTAAATCATTTTGGGGATTGGGTGAGGCTTTTTTTTTTACTTAAGAAATAAAAGAGAGAGAGTATCCATTTATCTTTCATTTTTTTAACCCAATGGAAAAGTATTTTGACAAGAGCAGCATTTATGCAAAGTACTTTTCATGAATGTAAGAGACTGGTAAGCACCCACAAATCATTCCACCAGATTCATCAAAAGCTATGACATTTTACCCTGCAATGACTTACCTCAGTTATTCAGTAACTTTTAAATCAACACAGAAACAGAGAGAGAGAGAGAAAACATCCAACTAGGGTAAGCTCAGCATCTATCTCCCTCATGAGCTTATTAAGCAGAGTCAATTGGTCCAGTAATGGCAAGTTAACACAGGACAAGTGTAGTCAGGCTTGTGAGTCACCACTACTTTTTGCTAAGCAGCTCAAGTTATCCCCACCTGTCTCCCAGGTATAAAAGAATGCCATATTAATTCAGGAAGGATTCTTTATTTCAGCTAATTACTAGAGAACAAGCTGACTTTAATTTTTTTTCCTTCTCCTCCACAGGCAGTACCCATTAACCTCCACATCATAGCTCATGTACATGGCTTACTTCTTGCATCTGCACTGCTCATTCCTATCCTACGCCTGTACTAAAGAATGGCAACATATTCTTACAACTACAGCTGTAATCTCTTCACCTACCAAGTTTTACTGTAATTATGATTATCTCTATTGAAATAGGCTCTAGAGCTTCCAACTGAGGCTGAAAGGCCCTCCCTTCCGGAGCCATACATCATACGTGTCACACCTGCGTATCGAAGACACGCATCACGTCTGAATAGACAAGCAGTGCAAACGGGGCAGTGCACATAGAGGCACAGACCTGCCAATGCCAAATACAGGTTAATACCAAACCAAGATCTCCTGCATCCCTGTCCCAGGTCTGAGTCACATCAGTGAATCCCACAGTGCACTTGGTTCTAACACAAGCATTGGCAGCTAGTGGCCATCAGCAGAGACTGTTCCCCCATTCACTTTAACAGTAATTGCAGCCTAAAATCCATTAGCTGAGAAGGAGGTAGGAGATAATGACTGTTAGGCATTGGGATCTAGTGCCTGTTGGTTTACCACCACTCTAATCATTTCACCTATGAAAGAATAGTAAATGGGTGAGGTTATCCCAAAGTTAAGGAGCCACAGCCTCACACACAGCAACAGATTCTGTAATATGTTTTTGTAAAGGCGCTCAGTTCACTGGGAAGAGGAACGCTATAGAAGCAGCCAGTAGTATCCACAATAAAAGCCTGTCACTGACCTACTTCAAGGTCTCTGAGAATGAATTTCCCTTCTATTGTCTGAATGGGAGTTATTTGAGCCAACAGTTGCTAAGTGATGATGATTCACAAGTTGATTGCTAAGTGGCAAGTGAAGTGCCTCATCATTTACATACATCATTTAATTCATTGTCTCCATTATTTAACCCGCAATTGTTTTATTTCTAAATTAAGGATTTAAAATCAGGACAGAGGCTCCTGGAATTCTGTGGCTTCAGCTTCTAGGACAGAAAAAATAATCACCACCTCAGAAATGCCATCGAGTTAAGGTATGAGCAGATTATCATCTTTCATTTAGCCCAGCAAAGCTCCATTTTCAGGCAAAATAGACAGGATTTTAAGTTGGCATTAATGATAAGCAATAGGTCTTGAAATATAAACAAACAAACAAATAAATATATCTAGTGATAATCTATTTGAGGAATTTCCCTTCCTAAAACAAAATTATAAATATTGCCTTTTTACTACTTAGCAAGTTTGCAATATATGCACTATAAAAATCACTCATGGCAGAGATTCCTCATTCTGGATATTTCTGTTAAAGTATCCTCCTCTTACCTGGAATCTTGTCCTTTCTGCAGCATAGACTTGGTAGTGAAGCATGGCCTGCAAGACTTTTTTGTGACCATCTGGTACCAAGCAGACAGCCCCTAGGATCTCCAGCACGGCAATCTTGGTCTTAATGTTCTCAGTCCGTAAGCTCTGGGATATGATGTTGATACTTTCTGGATGGGCCAGGACATGAGCCCGTCCTTGGGAGTTGTTCATCAGTGCCTTGATACACCCTATAACGGATGTGTGGATGCGGCTCTCTGAGGTCTCATAGTCCATGCTCTTCAAGAAGTTCAGCAAACAGCTCAGGCCATCCAGCTCAATAAACCTGGTTACAAACCTGAAAAGAGAAAAACCAGAAAAACAGGTAGGAAGAACAAGGAAAGCAGACCAAAGGCAATTTATTCAAAAGATATCGTATTATTCAACCCTAGATCTTTAAAAGCTGGTTAGTTCTTAGCCTAAATTCACAGAACAATTCCCAGGTTTTCAAGAAAAACAAAGCAAACAAACAAAGAGGGAAAACATTCCAGCTAATAATGGTGTGTTACATAGTTTCAGGGTAATTATATGCTATCACCTTACACTCCTGTTTGGTCTCTGTGTTCTTTGTTGCAGTTACCACCAAACACTGCTGTGGTTCACCCCACCAGCTGCTGCATTTTCAAGGCTGAAGGGATCCTTTCTAATTGTTCCATCTTACACACGTGCTAACACACCCAACACACAGACTTCTCACCACACTTTCAGTTATGAGTTCAGACTATCTTGAAAACCATTTTTAGGCTTAGCTCTAACTTTCAGCCAATACTGCTTGTAGGTTCCACCTCCAGGATTTGGGCACACTGACAAACACATTCCCACTCTCTCCATTAGCCACACTGCCTTTACACTCCAATCCCATGACTTATGTATAGGAATATGTTATATTTAAAAGGGACATGTTCTTCTGTAAATGGTAAAGCCTCTCTGTTTTTGTTGAAAAGCAGGGTTAAAAAATCCAGATGTGTCAATTTAGACCATGCAAACAGCCCTCTAGATAAATCAGTAGAAAAGGATGGAATTAGGCAAGTCAGTTCAAATTCAGTTCATTCTAGCAATGTTTCATTTGAAGTTCCCAGGATTAAAAATGGGGATTCAAGGACATGAAAAGGGCTGCAAATAATTTCTCTAAATTGTATTGTTTACTTCGTGCCTCCTCTAGCATGTTGCTCAGGTAGGTACACTTTTTTTGGAATGTCTGAATGCAAAACCATGTGCACTGCACTTGAATCTTCAGCCTGTAAAAATGTACACCAGCAATGATTTGTCCACGGCCACACTTTGAACAGCATAACACAGAAAGACACTTCAAGCAATTGAAAATGTTGCTAAGAATTGCCACCCGTGCAACAAATTAAAAATACCAAAATTCTGTGTCATTGTGCTTTTACTGAGCCCCTCCTCTTCCCTAATGTACCATATTTCTTTTTCTGTCCACGAGATGCTGCTACTTACAATCAGTAATAATGGAAGCACAATACTGAAAGACCAAATTTCACTGGTCTCTATTCATGTCCCTGTACCAGCAAGTCAAATCCAAGCCATATTAACATTTTTCTGGATAATATGGATTTGACATTTGTATGGTCTTTTGGTGGTTACATTCCACACCACACAGGAATTTTCAGAGTCTACCTGAAAGTTACACTCACTATGCTGATAGATTTGCCAACTTACAGCTTATGTGGGCCAGCAATTTGACCAAAAATATGGAAGAGCCTGGTGCATTCAAAGTTTCAGTCTGAGGTTTGGGTTTTGTCCAAAATTGAATTTCAAAGTGACTATCGGAGTAAGGGCACACAGGAACACGTGCACACCAAAAATGAAAACATGGTTTAACTGAACCCTGCTAAGACAATCTGCCAAGTTTCACACAGGTCTGATTGCACATTCTTTGGATGCATCATTTTTTCTACCCTAACAAATCACAGGAGTATAAGCCCCTCTTTCTCCTGGCCCAAGAGCATCATTGGCATTGTGCACCAGGAATTTGGTAAGTCACCCTAAGCAGTTTGTTATTCCAACTGATTACAGAAAGATTCAGACTTAATTAAGTTTCTGTAATGCATTTAGCTGCTAGCTTGACAAAGAAGACTTAAACAAGTGCATTCATAGCTAAAAGAGTTGCTGCAAAGGATTTGTTTGGAAACAAAGTAAGCACAAACTCAGTGTGTAACTAAACAATTACGCCAATGAATTCTGGTCAATTCCCCAGGCCTAAAGGGGAGAGTTGCTGCTGTCTCCACTATAGAGGGGCTACTTTAAATTCTCCTTCTCCTCCTTACCTTCAAAGTTCCATTCTCTACTTTATCTATTCCCTCTGTCTTTTGGGGGCTGGGGGAAAGAGACAATTTTTTTTCCCCATTCCTTTAACTTCGAGGGCTGAGGGAAGACTTAAGATGAGTATGTTTCTGAAGTTATAGAGCAATACTGATGGAAACATCCTAAGAAGCAGGAGAGCAAAGGTCCCCTAAATGCACTTTTGGATAAAACACACGATTGTATGACAAGACAAACAAGGCACCGCAATCTGCATGTATTTTAGCCTGCTCTGATGACCATGTGAAAAAAAATGGTAAACGCACAAAAGTCACATTGTCCCAATTAAATACAAACTCTCACTAAATTCACTGGCAGAGCAATTTTTCTAGGACTGTTAGGATGAGGTCATTCCAAAAAAGGGGCATGCGCTGGAAAGTGGTGTGTGTCACAAAACTTGATTAATGACATAATTTAAAACAATGTTGGGACTTTCCTGTACTATTCCTAGCCCAGAGAGCAAACAGTGAGCTGTGTAACTCAATAGCAAGCAAAGCCAAGTATCTTTCTATTTCAGCTGCAATCAGAAGCAGGAATCAAATTATGATTTTCATCTTCCTTTTTCTAAACACTTAGTTCCTTATTCTCTAGAAAAGCCAGAAACCATGCTGGGGGAGGTAAAGAAAAGGCAAAAGCAGTTTCTGGCCCAACAGATACTCTCAGTATGAGGATTTGCTTGGTGTGGGGAGGTGTGTGAGTAAATGTCTGTAGGGGCTAGAAAAAGTGGGAGTTTAGCTGACAGCCCGAGAGCCACAATCCTCACACTGTTTGGTGTTTGTGCATCTGTCTGCCTCTAAGCAGATGCTTGTGTGTGTATGTGCAAAAGCAAAGTCAACCTAAACCAGTAAAGAACCTTCTCACACACAGCATACAACACATGTGCAACTACCTCCCGTCCTGCACAGCCTCTATGCTGCTAAGTAAGGTCTTGTTCTAGACTGGGAGGTGTAAAGTTAAACATATTTGCCAATGCATTCTGGCTAGCACATTCAAATACTCAAATGTAAATAAAGCAGAGTGTGTTTTAATAGGTGCTAAACAAGCAAATTAAAGCCTAACCTCACCTCAGACTCTCACTTGACCAGTTTAGCACATTTTAAAAGGCAGGGCACCTCTTTGCCTTTCAAGTTTTAGAGAGCGCTGATCAGAATGAGTTAGCTAGCTCTAATAATAAACCTTTCATCCAAATACAGATGTGGTGGCCTAAGAGGTACTGACCCACTGATGGATTCCAAGTGTTGGGGGTACAGCCTCCCTGTAAGGCTTGATCCAACTCAGGAAAGACAGAAAGATCACATGCTGTGGGTGTGCAGAGAGCAGGATGTTCCCACCCTGTTAACAGGCAAGGCTACACTTCCCTGCAGCATTAGTTTTTGAACCAGGGGGCACACATAATCCTGATAACTACGGAACAGCTGAAAAGTTTGGCATAACGGATTTTGCTTGCTGGTTGCATAAATGATCCTCTTCAGTATGCACCTGGATGCAACATTGTTAAATCAAACAAAAACCAGCAGGAGATAAACCTGAATAAAACAAAAGGAGGAACACACACAATAAAGGGTGTTAGTGATGATTCGGACTACAGGAGGTATTTTTCAAGGGCTCCAAAAAGCAATTTTTTTACCAGTCCCTTCTAAGTTTTTGCTTTTGCTGCACTTCTGAACCTCCATTTTTGGGGCACTAAAATACCAAATGAAAAGCTCTTCTCTCACTGCTTCTGTCCAACAGTTTGTCATCTCACTTGTTTATAGTTCTAAGTTTTTACAAACCTGAGAGAAAATGTGTTTCTTTACAAGATGCAGATGTGGCGTTTTTGTTCTCTGTGGCTGCGATTGTTCCTCTGTGCTAGGACATAGCCTGGCTTTACTATTTCAGGGCAGCTCCTAAATACCAAAAAAAGTGCACTTGCTCAAAGGGGACCACGAACTTCCCCAGGGATGCTCCTATCCCGTTTTCTACAAAGAGGAGATAAACTCAAGTTTGGGTAGGGCTGCTTTACTTTTTATAGTTAGAACTGGTGGGTTGGAATGGAGACAGAGATTAGTAATTACTCTGCATTATCTACTAGAAGAGACAGAGTTTACAGTAAAATAAAACAGAGAGCCAAATGCATGTATTTTTCTTCTTTTGTTTCCTCTGGATCAGAGAATTCAAGCAGAGGAGCCTACCGGAAAGCTGTCAGAGCCCCCGTGTACCCTACTATCACAAAGGGATTCCAGACAGTTCATCCTCGGTGAATTTAGGTCTCTATTTTCTTCAGAGGCCTGATGAACAGAAGTGGCAAAGAAAATAGGATTTGATATCCAAATTAAACTAGAAAGACTAGTATTTTGAAGGCTTAGGTATCATACTGCTTATGAGAGGGATTTGATGGAGCTGAGGGCCTCTCTACTGCAACCTTCCATCAAGAAGAAATTGGCTTGTTGATCAGGCACTGGCATGCAGCCCATTTGGCAGCTAACAAATTGAGAGGCTGGAAATTAGTTGAGACACAGGACTCAACTCAAAATTTGGCTTGGCTTAACTGTTTTTTTAAAAAGCCCCACAACCATCGCCAGCGATTTAGAAGAGAAGACTTTATAGGGCAGCCCATAGATGCTTGTGCTTGTCAGGGTTATTACAAACAGATGAAGCAACAGGCTGTTGTCAAGGGGATCCAGCAGATGCAATACAGGTTGGAGAAGAAAAACCTTGCAAGGCTTTGAGCAAAAGAATTTGCTCCAATGCTCACTGCGCTTTCCTCTTTATTGCCTTGTCCTCACCAAGGAGTGTGAGCTGTCTATTCAAAAGGACAGAGCAGAACAACCAGTAGTGGCCACCTAAGTGTTTCAGCTAGACAAAGCAAAGAGGCCTTGCTGCTGTGGCTACACTCAGTGAAAGCTGTCACCTTCACAGAGTAAGCATCAAACCAGCTCCACATTAATGTAATAGCTTGGCTATATCAAGTCTCAACAGCACAAGACTTTGGTTTAAAAGCCTGATGAGAGTTGGGAGCTTGACAGTTGCCTTAGCTTCCATTTTAACATAGAGTGCAGCTGCACTTTACTGTGCTCTCTGCTACAGGACAGCGACAGACAGGATCAGTCACTTGCCCCTTGGGTTAGGTCTCAGTATAGGCTACAACTTCTCTGTTTCCACATTAAAAGCACTCACTCTACCCCCACGTAAAATTATCAAAGCCTGATAAATCTTTATGCCTGAGGACCACCAGAATATGATTTTGTGCTCTCTTAAAGCCCATCAAACAGGAAATAAACAGGAGGTAAAAACAGAGAAGCTGCATGCAATCAATTTTTTAAAGATTATGAAAGGGAGAAGCACAATCAGCCCTTAGCTCTGCAAGAAGTCCCACAAATACCTTCACTTCAAGTCAAAGTAACTGCAATGCAAATTCTTTGAGAGGATTTTCTGGATTGTTTTTATTTATTTATTTCATTTGTTGGGTTTGGTTAGGATCCACCCCCCCCCCCCCCCAAAAAAAAAAAAAAGAACCGTTTTGGTTAGGCATTACTGAAGCTCTCTGAAACTATGACTTTAGCATAGAGTGGGTGCAAAAGTATTTGGCCAATATAAAAGACATCCAGAATTTTTTTTATTGTTTCCTGAAATCATATCAACTAAAGTTTTTGTTTCTCCACACTGCTCTTCTAAGTGTTAAACTGAAAAGGTTTCTATGCTAGTTAGTTTGCTATTGTTCAGAGCTTTTTTCCCAGAAAAAGAAAGATGACCTTACCTTCAAAGACAGTACACAATAAAGTCTCTTTACATTTTTCTATGCCACAGTTACAACACAGAATGGGAAGAATGCCAAATCAGGTGATGTCAGATGGATTAGCTGCTTTGTACTAAACAGTTCACATTACTAAAGATAAGGGGAAGCTTAAATTCAAAGTTCAGGGTAGACGCTGAGACTTTGCCCAAAGTGAATCAAATTACATGGGATGTTCAGGGGGTTGTGAAGACTAAAATCTGATCTTCATAGTCATTACCTGTGTTTGCAAATATCTGCCACAGATTTTTCACAGTAGACTTTGTCTTTTATTTTCATGAAACTACATGTTTCAGCATTAGTGTGCCCTCCCAACTGGGCAGGCTCAGACCAGGGACTATAGGGCTCTCTGAGGATTGTCTGAAATCTCAGAGAGGCTTGTGTGAGGTGAGACAATGAGGTTGCTGTCCTTGCCACTCTTAGCAGTGTCACATCTGACCATAGGGAGGCAGTGAATTGTGATGAAAGGCGAACAACATTACCTCATGGGCTGAGTCCGCAGAGCTGTCTTCAAGTCTTCAACTATTTTATTTTTCATTTCTGTTTCTTCTTCATCGAAAGCATACAGAGTCTGCATCTGGTCAGAAAAGAAGGTGGCAATTAGGAAAGCCTGAGCTGCGTGGAAGCTAAGAGACAGGCCAGGAATTATGAAAAACAACTATCCCATCAACACATGCAGGGGTGCCTGCTGACCTCTCACTAGGAAAGCAGTGCCTCAGCTACAAAACTGAATCCAGATGAGGCTGTTCATGCGGACTGGCAGCAGCATATCACTTTGCCACATTGGCTAAACTTGGGTTCTCAGATTACCCCCCAAAAATCACAGTTGCCAGTATGCCCGCAGAAAACTGTACCTAATTTGGAACAGCGATTGGCTGTGGTGATCTATGGATATGTGAGGCAAAGTTTGTAGGGAGAGGCAATATCTTTTATTAGAGTGACATGACTGGAGGGATTTGGGGTGGAGGGGGAAAAGAAAACCAAACCAGATTTATGTGTCAGGTTTCAAAGCATAAAATCTTCTTCAAGTGACTAGAAAGCCTGCAAGTATCCTGAATTAGATTTTCTGTACATACAAGTTTGACTTTTCTTCCCCATGCAAAGTATATCACCTGGTTTAGGATACTGGCATTCCCTACACACTTCACCCTTGCTAATTAGGAACATTTACTACAAAAAGCTGGAGTATCATAAAATCCCTATCCCTTTTTTTTTCAAGTAAACTGAAGCACATTAAGCCTAGATTTCCAGCCCCCCTCTCCCCCCCCCCCATATGCAGCTTGCAATTACTAGAGCTTGCAGTCAACTGGAACTGAAGCTGCTGTGGGTCACTGTAAATCAGAGTGAGAGACAATGAGTAGAATACACACAAAAAATTATGGTTCTCAAAGTCAGACAAAGCCACCAAAAAAGTGGTGCATCAGAAAATTAGGGTTCCAGATCTACACTCAGCACCACTTCAACCTTGTCATGTGAAGCAAGATTCTTCAGTGCCCTTTGCTTATATCATTCAGGCTCACAAGTCCCATGTGTGTCTTTTGAAAAAGTCAAGATTTAATGCTGGAAATTCTTAGCCTATAGCTATGTCTTCTTAGTCGCTTAAACTGTAAAATGAGAGGATAAATTACTCTCTTTTTGGCAGGACTTCTTGTGGATATCACTCAGTGGTATCTGGAAAGCAGCTCTGAACCCCTTCTCGACTGAATAAACCAATTAAACTAGTATCATCTATCAGGGATCTGATATTGTACCTCTCTGTGGTGGAATCTGAGTAGCTACAATTATGGCTCATTACAGCAAAATATTTCAGTCTTTATTTTACTGTTTAGCAAGCACCAAAGTAAACCTTTCTCTCACTGGAACCTCCTTTAACCTTCTCCATCCTCTCCACCAGCCCAACACCTCACTTCCCTTGGAAGGGCTCCCACTGCTCACTCTTGCAAGTCATGTGATGCCAACACATGTCAGATCCTGAGGGTGGTCATTTGGCTGCACGCCGTTGCTGTCTTATGCCGAACAGCTGGCACAGGGAGATGTGTTTAACTCTAGGGGTCCTCTCTCTGATCCACGCTAAAGTCAAATTCACTCAGTAACAGAGCAAGCTATTTCCTGCCCTAATGGAATGACAGAGCGCTACTGATGGAAAATGAGCTGATGATGTTTTATCTTTTGCCAGCATCCCCCAACAGCCAGAAACGTAAATTGAAATGCTTAAGCCAAGCCATATATGATCCCCCTCTTCGAAAAATAAACAGAAATCCTGAGCAGGCATTATGGATGGTAAAGTCCTCGGGTGTGATTTGGGGCTTGATTTGTATTTTCTTGGGTGACAGCCCATCTGGTCATCTTTCCTTTGGCCCGTAAATGCTCCTTTGAAAAGCTCCCATTCCTCCAATGGCTTAATTTCTCCTCTGAGCCGTTGTGGGGGGAAAGCAAATGGATGGTAGGAAGGTGCTCAACAGTATTTCGTTCAGAGTGAAAAAGGCCCATTTCCAAATGAAACACATACAAATAATACTGCCTTTACAACAGAGGGTGATTATGGAAAACCCCTTTTCTAAAGCTGCAGGCAGCCAAGAGCCCTTCATTTCTCACTCCTGTGTATGGCCAGGAATTCAAATCCTCATGCCCTCGCTAAAGAACAGACTGGGTTTGCATTGTGAAATGTCTTTCTCGGCAAGAGTTATAAAAAACATAACTGTCCCTGGGAGACAGAGGGGAGGGAACTGTCATTATTTGAGGCTGGATTTCATTCATGTGGCTGACTGATGAATTGCTTCCCTGAAGTACAGACTGCACTCGAGAACTAATGTTTGCTGGGCTCAGGAGGCAGACAGTTACCATCAGTTAACCAAAATACTAGGAAGGGGAAGCGAAATAGTGCCAGGTCCTTTTGTGGTCCCTAAAAGGTGGTGTATATATAGGGCTCTTTTTATAAGCACATTTTGTATATTTGAAGTTTTCCAGATCAAGAGCATCACCTGGGAAAGTACAGCATCCAGTTACTTGATTCGCCAGTTAAAAAAATTCAAGAATTTGTAAAAACAATCATTCCTGTGGAATTTTATATGTAAAACTTCAAGTAGTGTAAGAAATTATTTTGAAATTTTGGCTCCACTTAAAATGAAATATTTTAGTTTTTTAAAAGCAGAGATTTATTCCCACACCTTATCCTAATGGCTAATCATTCCCCAAAACTGGTGGGAAGGAAAATACAAGGACCATGAAGACAGCATGTAGGGAAAAGAGAGAGAGAAAAAAAGAGAAAAAGGGCATAAACCAGCATCAACAATACACTATATGACAGACCTAATTTTACTTAATAGCCTCACACATGTGAAATGAAAAAGGTAAGAAACAAAAAGAATGAACAGTGAAAAAGCAACTTGGATGTTCTGACGTCTCATAGTAGTCAGCTGAAATTCAAGGCACACCACATCTCTAACTACATTAAGGCTGAACTAACAGAATAAATTATTATTAGAATAAATTACCAATCATAAACTATGAATAGAAATAATTAAAAAAAAAACCTGAAACTTTTATGCAAGTAAGTTTAAAGTAACCTAGATGTCATCAAACTTGGAGGAAAGAGTTATCATCTACCTGTTGAGTTCTACTGAAAGATCTTATGAAGCTGCTCTGCCTTGAACAAATGCTTTCTGAGTCAAGGAAAAGGGCCTGGTTACAGTTGTATTTATTAATCTTGACTCCTCTCACACCCTTGACTGAGCCACCTCTCCAGAAAAGCTGGATCTTCAACTATTGCTCACCTGAAAGTCTCTCTGTGGAAATGCATACACAATCAAGATCATAAAAGCAACACAATGCTGTCAGAACTTTTCCTCCCCAGGAAAATGCAAGCTGTGTTCATTTGCACTGCCAAGCAGTGTCATGGGGCAAGGAGGGCAGGGGAAGCACAGGGACATTTCTTTACATGTGATATTAACACGGCAGCTGCTCTATTTTTAAGAATAAAACCTTCTGTGTTTTGATGAATCAGCAGATGACAATGACACTGATAATGGAAACAGTCTCTATTGTGGGCATACACCCTGTCCACATCCCCAGTATCATTTATAGATGTCGACATACGAGGACTGGACAAATTTGGAGGCTTTGCTTTCTAAATTAAACATGATTAGCAGCTGTCCCTTTGTCTCAAGGACTGGTCCAGAAGAGAGTGTACCAATGTTCTACTCAGCGCCTTCCTCCCAGTCAGGCTACCTGGAGTCTGAGACAGTGCCTCCACGTGCTGTGACCTCCACACTAGTAAAGAGATACAGTTTTAGACATTCGCTCTTGTGAGAATTTGGTTTAAAATCTATAAAAATTTGAGAAGTCACAGCAACAGAAACAATTGTGGGAAGAGAACTGTGCATAAAATGCCCAGGTTTTTGAACTGGATCAGGAATCTGTGACCTAAAGTGCTTCCTAACATAGTGGTCTAAGGTTACAAGTAGGGAACGTCAAACATGTCAGGAATCACCACATTGCTCTCAAACATAATCTGTGAAGGGCAGATACAGTGGGTAACACTGCAGTAGGGCTTCTGAGAAAGTCATCCTTGAGCACAGGAGCCTTGGACTGCTGCAATCCACAGAAAGATACCTAATGATATCAGCATGAAAAAGGTGCCATTCCACTCAATGAGTGAGTAGGAGGAACATATCTGCCAAGCTAATATATATAAGAAAAGAACTTCATAATTAAACAACAGGACATAAAAAAGGAAGTGAAGTACAAATGTGAAAAAATTCATAAGTAATGAATTCACAGGAGACGCAAAGATTAAATTTTATTAAAGGCAGGATTTAAGGCATTTTAAACTAACACTTCTGTGATTATTACTACCATTTCAACTCCAATACTTCTTGCTATATTTCAATTAAAATATTACAATACCTGATAGTGCTCAAGGGACAGAAACTGAAATAGACCAGACAGTGTCAGGAAGCAACATGAAACATGTTTTTCTTTCATGGTTTCAAAGTCAACTCCACTTGGATGCAGTTTAAAAAAAACCAAATTCAAAAACCCCACCACTAAATTTAGAACTGAAATTATATGGGACCCAAAAAATAACTGTTTGGAAGTTAGAAATCTCAAGAGGTCTAAATAACAATGAACAGAACATGTCTTTCAAAGTGTGTTGGAGCTGGTTCTTAGCTGGATTACTCCCATTTTCCACTGATACAATTTCTGCAAAATCAAGTCAACTCAGTTTCACCTGCTGAAAAGTGAAGCAACCAAATGGTAAATCAGAAGCAGGGTTTTTAACCCCAGTGTGTCTTCTCAATGCCTCAAGCACAAGATTGAATCATAAGTCTTGAAGCCAAATAAGAGGTTATCAATAATTCAAACATTGGCATTCAGGCATGCAAACAGCATTACCAGGGCTGGTGTTTATTGGTTCTCTTAAAACATGTTTAAAATTAGAAACATAGGCCAAAATATAGTCTCATTCCATGGAGCTTTTCCAGATTTACAACAGTGGTGTATACATACTCACTCCAAGTTTACATCAAGATCATTTAAAGACTAACCCAAAAGTCACTGAAATCAATGGAAAAACTTCAGCAGATTCAAGAGGCCTTGGATCAAATCCTACCAGAAGTATTTGGCTCAGTAACACTGCAAGGTTTCATACTAATTTTTTTTTTCCTTAATGGTCCTTGTAGAGTAAATTTGTTCAGTCAGGAAATCAAAGCACAGTGTCATGCCAGTCACTAAAGCTCAATGTCTTTTCTAAAAATAAGTCCATATTCTTTCTATTCCCTTACTCTGCCCCATGAAAATATGGCATGAAGGAAGGTGATCGTTTTGTTTATTCATGGCTCTTAGTAGAAAGCAGCTTTTCTTTTATCCTCTTAAGTGAGTTATTATAGCTTGTAAATCTTAGGTTTTTTTACTCAGCAAGACGTATTCACCATGAGAAATACACCATTACTGTCACATTTAGCATCCATTAAGACATTATTTTTATGAAATTATTTTATAACTCATAACCACAATACAAAAGGTGCAGAGAAGCCTTTAGAATATAAAATAAAAGCATAAGTAAACAAGCAAGGTGTGCTACCTAAGACACCAGGGATAGAATTCTAACACCATTTTTGCGCAACCGTCAACTAAAGCTGAGTAGACACCGCACATGAGTAATTGGAGGAAAAATTTGACTACAAATTCAGAAAAATAATCAAATTTCAAAATGTAAAATCTACATATCAAAGGAGATCAGTGAACACAATATGCAGACATTCTGATTCTGCTGGTGACCAGCTCTACTGGATGTTCCAGAGGAAGAGACACATTATGCAGCTATTGAACAAGGACAATCAAAAAAAGTTTTCCTCAAATAACTTCTTGGCTTGTATCTTATGTCTAAGGTGTTACAGCCTTATGCTCTTTTATTTATATGCTCTTATATAAGCAGATATTAACTTATATAAACAACCACTTTTTCTTTAACTCTTCTACTAAACTAAGAGCCCAAGTGCTATTTTGTAGATTGGTTACAATTCAATTTGAAATCATACAACAAAATAAAACTTTACCTAGTTTTTAAATAGCTGCTTTTCTGAATCATCAAATGTTCTCTTGAATTTTCATTCCAGACTCTAATTTGATTGCCTTCAGTGCTCAGTATTGTAGAAATAAAAACTGGGAATGCTTATAGTGCTTTCTAATCTACTGTTCTGCTAGAGCAGAGCTCTTTTTTAATCCCCATACTCTTCTTTTGTAAGTCCTATTTTAAATCAGTTATGCCTTTGGGCTAAAATTCTTCTCCTTTGAGGACTTTGTCCTAAAGAAACACATCCCTATGCTAGGAAATCTTCTCTGTGTAGCAGGAGAGGTAACTTACTGCTGCCATGGAATTGATGCGGTCAATGTAGTAGTCTGGCCAGCTGGTAGCAAGCTTATTAGGATCTTCTTGTTCCTGAAACAGAAAGTTAGGCAAGGTTACACAAGATGACTTTACAGGATGAAAGCTACTCAAGAACCACCTGGGATTCTTCACTGCTCTGCTCTTTATTGCGTTATCTCCCCCATATCCTTGTACAATGCACATAGACGTGTGGCATTTATTACAAACATTTCTGAAAGTGTAAAGTCAGCACCGTCACTATGGTGTGTCAGATAAAAAGAATCCCCTTCAGCTCAGATTATTAAACACAGAATAATAAAGTTTGATGGAGATACAGTTATCTTTGGCATCTAAGCAGCAAACCTCAGTCCCTTAAACATATTATGTTTGAAGTAGAAGGATAGCCCGTTTACAGATAGCAGGTTTACATTTTGTATCTTTATACTGACAGATCTTATAAATTATTTGGTCTCTCTACTGTTATGGTGATGGTGGAATTCACCAACAAAGGGGTTTAACGTCTGCTATGGAGAAAAAAACAACAGGAACCTGAAAAGAAGCTAAAGACTGCATCATTTTGATGTGATAAATGAAAACGGGTCCAAACTGGACATTAGGAAGCATTTCTTTACCAAGAGGTTGGTCCGACACTGGAAAAGGCACCCTAGAGAGGTGGCTGATGCCCCAAGACTGTTGATTATTTAAGAGGCATTTGGACAATGCCCTTAACAACCTGCTTTAATTTGATCAGTCCTGAATTGGTCAGGCAGCTGTACTAGGTGAATGTTGTAGGTCCCTCCAACTGAGATATTCTATTCTATCCTGTCCTAATCCTATCATATCCTGTAAATATAAGCAAAATCTCAGAACACCCAAAGGAGCACAACAGCATCCCCTCAATTACAGTAGGAGCAGTAGTAATTCTTATCTCCTCACCTCCCATGTAATCCACCTGAAATCATCTTCAGTAGGCTAATCTCAATCAACCTTCTAAAAGAAGGAACTAATTATTTTTTGTTCCTTGACTGCTCAAAGGAAATTAGATTTCCTTCTAATGAATCTGTATATTTCTAGATAGGTGTAAGAGTCCCTGGTAACATGAGGATTGCCTTCCAGGATCCTCATCTCCCATTATAAACTAAAAATAACTAACATTAACACTCCTGGCATATGATAAGAGATTGAACCACTCATCCTAACAATGACCAAAGGAGACTGTGTGGATCTTGACAATGCTGTGTGTGCACAAAACCTTACTCACACTAGAAAAGCTACCCTGGAAGATAAATTTAACAAAATTAAAAGAACAGGTCTATCAGAGTACCTCAGCTATTCCACCACTGTTTGGTTTAGAAATGAGAAATAGCTCTACGTGCCTCCTGTTGAGCCACATTCAGAAAACACCTTGTTACCTGACAATTTCCTGCCAGGGTACATACCAACACACGACAATTCTGCACAACTCAAGATCTTCCTATTTTGAATTAAAACAAAGTCGTGACTGAGATTCGGATCCTTCCCTCTCTTTCTTCCACTGGATTTTAAACATGTAAACTAAAGAAGCATCTCCATTAATGATACTGAAAAAACAGCTTTGTCTTCATCTAGAGAAGGACTGCAGTGCAGACACGTCAGGCCAGTGTCAGGTTGCACAGTACAGGTCATAAGCCTTTATTAACCCCTTGCACCCAACCGAACAACTAAGTAGAGTAGAAGAATTAAAGCATCATACAGAAGAGCACTGCACTAAAAGTATGAAAGGTTGGCAAAGTGGTAAGAGATACCAACTACATCCACAATTGCTATGCACACACCATGTACCACCACCTCATGATAACAGATGGTGCAATTAAGAACCAGGTGATGTTTCTCAAATTAATTGAGAAGTTCTGCTGATTTTTCTTACTTCCCTTTCCTGGCCACAATAAGCAGGGATCTGACAGACCCATATCTCTGTCAAATAGACCATTACAGAAGTATGCAACTCTCTACCAACAGCCAGTTAGAATGGCCACATCACAGTTTTTGGTAGACTGCCTTTTGCTGCCCTTTACTGTGCAGAATAATACCTAGTGGTAACCACAACCCTGACAACAGTCTCACACTTGGCAGACCTTAGCCTCCCATGGAAAAACCAATATACGACCTTGATGATGGAAAAAAAAATTAAAAATACAACAGATAAGTACAGCATTATTTTTGTATGATAATGTTATCATCCTCAAAGAGAACAACAGAAATAGGGAGCTAATCTAGAAGTATGAAGTAAGGTCATTCTGCAGGGAACCAGGCTGAGCCACCCATCTGAAGCACAATGAGTGCTCATGTGCCCTTCTGAATTTTTTTTCTGCAGAGAATTAAAGAAGTCCTAGTGACAACTGTAATTGCTTGCAGAGTACAGCTGACAAGAACACTGTCAGAACAGGCAATACATGTATTATCTACATTTCTCCTGCCTCCATTCTGAATTCCAAGTAAAGAAACAAACACACATAAATTAAGGAATGCCTGAACTCATCACTTATATTCCAAAATAAGCTACAATATTTTTTGTCTTTAAGATTCTTTAGGGTGAAAAATAAGTATAAATGCTTGAATGCTACAACTAACACTTCTAGATGTCTTTGTTAAACATGCAGGCCAAAAACCAACAGGATAGATAAACTAGAAAAAATCGTAATTCTGAACAATTTCCTACCTGAACCCAAACTGCTAGAAATCTCACTGTCAGAACCAATGACAAGAAGACAATGATATCCTACAGTATACCTGTATATATTATTAGCTTGACAATGAGGCAAGGTCCTTGGTATATCCTGCTTTAGACCATTCTCCATCCATTAAAATTAGCCTGAACTCTTAGTCTGTAAGTCTTATTGTTTGAATTAAAACTGGGAAAAAAATGGTTCCAGTGGAACGCAGAATGTAAGATTTTTTCCTGAATTAAAGCCCAGACAGAAGATGTACATTGCTGAGGTTAAAAAAGTTTTAGCAGATACCCCACTAAGCAATCCTTGCTTGCTGAAGTTGTTTTGGTCTAGAAGCATATTCAGCAAAAGAGTCCATTCAATCTCAGTGGTCTTCCACACTCACTGCTCACGCCAGAATTTTATGGCTGTCAATGTGTGTTTTACTTCGCTAGAAAAAATGAAAATATAGTTAAAAACTGGCACTCTATTTCAATATGAAGTCCCAGAAAGCTATTTATACTCAGGATGAGCATGTGGATTTTTATCCAGCCCCATGAAATCATTAGGTGCCACAGACTTATTTACAGCAATTACCTAAGTGATACTTTCAAAAGAGTCACGTTCACACCTGTAGCATCAGAGAAATTAGGGAAAAAAACCCCAAACATTTAACTGCCTAAATTATGTAGAGTTCTGCTCATGCTAAGAGATTGCTGTACCAGGCTTTCTCTCAAAAAGGCAATCAAATCTGTGGAGTAGGGTGCAACAACGGGGTGATGGGGTTTTTTGTGTTTTGTTTTTAATATATTCACAGAAAACTGCAAGGCAACTTGATGATAATGGCAAAACCTTTCCCTTGCTCAAGGAGACACAGAGAAGGGAAAAAAATGCGGCTTTAATACATAAAGCCGCATAGGTATCAAAAGCTGGAAACAATAACCCATCTGTATAAGGAAAAACATTAGCTGAAGGAATCTATTAAAGCAAAGCCTTCTTTTAGCTCCTTGAATAGTGTAAATATTACATTAAAAAACAGGCGTCAGCTTGTGGACTTTATAAGGGGCCATATCATTCTTCACTGAAGTAACAACTATGTAACTGCTGTGAAAACAGGATCTTGATACTATACAAGCCTGCAATATAGCCAAGGTATTATATAGGCTTTGACACTAATTTGGACAGGCTCCATGACTTGGTGGAAAGTGGAACTTATGACTTCATCCCAAATAGGACTTAATGGAGTTCTGCAAATATTTGGACCATCTGAACCAATCAAAATGAAAGAAAATAAAGCAAAGAATTGTGTGCACAGCTCAGCTGATCCCGAAACCCTTTTTTGCAAATCCTGGGAGACCTGATCCATTGGGCAAGCTGTACTCTAGAGACCAGAGACTTTATAGGATGCCATGTCAGTGAGACAAGCATTTGCAATACAAAGACTGCCATACTAGACTCATACTAGACTAGTGGTCATTATAGACCACTGCCTTTGTTGCAAAACTTTCTAAAAAGAAGTGCTAAACACTAGTGTTACAAAGATCATGTGGAAATGCAGATATTCACAGCTGAGCAGATCATGAAAATGAAAGACACTGTTTACATGGTGTTTCTTCCAAAATGATTTCAGTCTTGAAAGAAACAGCACAGGGAAAGAACTGCCTGCATTGAAGCTTTTCTGGGGCAAGCACTGTGTTTCAGTTTCCAGTGATGACACATTGGTATTTTACTCTGCACCAAGCCAATTCCAAAATATTGAACAGTTCTCCAGAGCATGTCCTGAAAATATGATCATGTCAAAGCATTAATAAATACATCCACAAAATTAGCAGCTTTAGAAGGCTTCTTTCCTACAGATGGAGACAGAGAGGTATATATTCTGACATGACAATTAAAACTCATTATCAGAGCTAGGAACAGACTGACACTCTCTGACACCAAATCCAGCACTCCCTTACTTCCACCATTATTTATGCCAGGTTGTTTTTATGCAATGTCAACATATATTAATTCCCTGGGGTCAGGAGGCCATCCCTGGATGTCCAACCATTACGTGGACTTTGCCACTACCTGCACACACACACCCCTGCGATAAATTGCTGATGACTCATGAAGTCCTTCTAACAGGCAAACTATAAAATAAAACTTCCTCCTTGAACAGATGCATCAAGAAATGAATCACCTGTTATAGATGTCACAGGACAAGCATGGGTACTCTTGGGATGACCTCTATTCGTTGATATCACGTCTTCCTCCTCAAACCTATGTCTTCAGTAGGGCGGACAGCTGACCTTAATGTTTTGCACAGTTGAGAACAGGATGGGAACAAGCCACACACCTGATTTAAAATCTTTCTTGGACAGGAAGCCACGATACTGTTCACTGAGCTTGTCTCAATATGCAAACACAGATGAAGAATATAAAATGAGGCTACTGTAATATAAATTCCTGTCCAAGCTCGCTCCCTGCATCATGTCCAGACACTGCATGCTCAAGTTTCTATTTGGGTCACAAGGAAGTTCATTTCCTTGCAAAAGCCACATTAAGGTTTGTGTGGTTCCTCTTCTCAACAGCCTTCACACATCATTTGAGTACATCACAGAGCTGAAAGATGGGTTATTTTACCGGGTCTGAAAGGTCAGCATCATCACATACAGCTCAGAAAATATAAATCATGGAGTTCACGTCATTACAAGAAACTTATACAGTTTAAGAAAAAGTGTAATATATTATTTATAATATCTGATATTATAAATATATATATATATATATATATATATAATTAGCCCCTGTAGCTATTTTTTTTCAAATTTTGCTTTGAAAAGCAATGGGAATTGGAATCCTGATTGCAAATAGCTGGCCATTTCTTTGGGGGGGTGTTCAGATTTTTCTTTAATGACAGTTGACTGAAATTTTAACATGATTTACATCAATTAAGATCAAAGTTCTGCTGGATAAATATTCTCTATTTCTTGTTGAAGCCCTCCCACATTCTTCACAGTAGCAGCTAGCTGGTAAAATGTTCATCTGAGACGTGCAGGGTTCAGACTTGTGTCCATATTCTGTTTCAACGTGAAGTGCATGACCCTTGACATGAATATTCTGGCCACTAAAAACAAGGCGGGGTTTTTGTTTGCTTGAAAGGTAGAAGATGGTTATTACTGGTTCTCCATTTCCCACAAGTGCAAATCTTTTCCCTTCAGAGACGTAAAGACTCAACTCGTCGCAGCATCTGCCATTAATGCTGAGTACAGTCCAATCTTGTAACACCTTGCACTGCACACTGACAAAGGCCCTCCAAGAAATTAACATATTGGGTTTTCCAGTGTCTCTATCAGTGAGATCAGCAGAAACAGGAAAAATGGGATGCAGACAATTACATAGTACCCAGTTACACAGGAAATCTGTAGTGCAGCCAAGAATCAATCCACATAAGTGGTACTGCACTCTCATTCAAATCACCGTTCTCCCTTTTTTCATGTCTGACCTACTGACTTTTCTTCACTTTAAGTTCAGCTTTCAAAGAAACATTTACTTGTTTATTAACACATTGCCCATTCTACTGGCTGTGTCTCAGTTCAGAGCAGCCAAAGTTTCACAAATAAAAAGTGCTTTCATTGTAAGACACAAAATGTGTTTGATCTGCTATGGGACAAAATGCTAATTCAGATGTGGAGCTAAAATACATCTAAGCTTTTCAGACAGTTTGTGCTTCCAAAAAGCCAGCCATGTCCCAAGAGATGCTAATTTTGAAACAGCACAGACCATAGGACTGAACCATTCACTAGACAGATGTGGTCACCGCTCCATTTCTCAGACTTCATGACTAGCATTTACACAAATAGTCTCAGAGTTTCGGGAAGGAAGCTATATCCAAGCCTTTTAAGCACAATTTACTCAGATTGAGAAAAACAAACATTACTTCTCTCCCTGGAATTAAGCTATTGATGTGCAGATAATAATCCTTCTGCCACAAAAGCAGTCTACTGTATAACTTATTAAAAGAGAATATTCATTAATCACCAGCTGGAGCATGCAACTGAGGAGTTCTAATTGCCTCTCACAAAGGTCAGGTATATCCATACAAACTTACAGTTCACTGCATTATGACACAGGGTTATTTTCCTTAACAGATCACAGGGTGGGTTTTTTCTTTTTTTTCTTTTTTAGCTTCATTTAGCCCAAGCTCTGCCCTGTTACCAGTAACTTGACAAACCTAATTATGATCTCTGATGCTGCTTACTGACTGGTCTTTCAAGGGAAGAATCAAAGGCTTCAGATTATTATTTATATTACAAAATACCTAATACTGTCAAACTGTGGAACTCCCTGTAAAAATTACAATAAAGTATAAAAGTGACAAAGGGATACATTTATGAACAATGCAAATTCCTGCTTAGAAAGCATTTCCTAATATTGAGAGAAGCTTCAGTGTGGCTGCAATTCACCAGCATGGATTATCAGTCATTTTTGAAAGATGGTTGGCTCTACCAGGGCTGAAAACTTTCCAGTGAAGTTAAATATATGATTTTTTTTTTAACTAATTATGCCATCTCTCACTTTTTTTTTGCTTCCCAAGCACTCAAAGATACAGAATGTCCAGCAGTTGTACCTTATACACACATGATGTGTCATTTCCAACCTCCTCTAAAACTCAAAGACACTTCAAATTAATTATTCCTAATTGGTATCAGTCTAAGGGTAATGAAGGCCATGCTTTTATTTCTTGTCCTCCAGAAAACACAGGAGATCCACTGCATATATGGACAGGGAGAGTTGCTCACAGAAAATAGACTAGAATGACGTAACTGGCAGGCAGAAAGGTGGTTGGTGCATTGTTTTGAGCCAAAGAATTAGTGCTGTCTGAAACCTCAGAAGCCTCAACCACTGATTTTAATGTATAACTGTGGTGTTTAAACCAAGCTTACATTTACAATAAACGTCTCTGGCATAAGACTTACAATAGATTGCTGATGGAGAGAGTCCCATTTTAAGGAACTTTGTATTTTAGTAGGATTGCATAGTATACTTCCAGTTTTAAGAACCTGTCTTCTCTTCTCTTTACTCTTCTTTTGTCTTTTTACCATTCTCCTTGATACAGACAGATGTGAACTTGCTGCCACCACTGACTGCAGCAGCCTCTTCTTATCACTTAAGGATCATACAAGCCCGCTTGTCCCTCTTCAAACATATTGAGCCCTGCTACAGGATGGGAATCCCACCATCACCATGCATTAATTTATGATTATAGTGTGTGAAGTGACCAGGAAGATAATTGCCCCTATGTTTACAGAACTACTTAATTGTACAGCTGAGGTCACATTGAATTATCCATCAATTTCTGCCCTCGGGACAAGGCTTTCTTGCCAAATTGAAGTGCACAAATATTAAACATTGTTCCTCTGTTGAATCTTTAGCCTCTGCCATGGCAGTTGGTGTCTTGTTGACTAAATTGTCCTGTCTCTGTTGCTGCATAAAGATCCTTCTGTGCTATTACCTGAAGTCCATAGCCATGTTTAATACCTTTTACATGCTCTACTTTCCACAAGTCCTAAACCAAGGAACTGCTGTTTTGCTGTTGATAAGTGTATAATCTAAATAATGAGCTGCCAAATAAGGTGATCCATGAATTCCCTGCACTTTCAGTGAAAAAGTACTCAGGAGCCTACCCTTCCTCAGCCCATCCACTTCTTTTGGAGGTGAAGGGAAACGTCCACTAGTGAGGATCCTACCAGTTAGAAGATTGATTCATGATCATTCTACCCAGAGGGTCTTCAGAAGAAGACAAAACGTTTCTCATGGACATGGCCTGCTCAGCGGGTGTGTGGCTGTGGACTTAGGCTATACTCCTGAAGCACAGCTCTGTTCCCACAAGCCTGCAGCAAGCTTGAGGTCAGGGTCAAGGTTCTGCAGTAATGTGTGTAATCTGCAGCAGGTGAAGCCAGCAATCTGTCACTGTCCCAACAAACCCTAAGCAGCAGGAGCAGGACATATTCTATTGTTTCGTTAACAACCAAACTCTGCACTGTCCCTCCTACTCTTTACTCTGTGTTTGTACAGGTACTGTGTGTACATTTCCCTTAACCCCATTCAGCTTACGGTCAACATTCCATGGATACGGAAAAGGACTTTTTCCTTACCCCACCAGCTTACCTTTTCTCCTTTCCAACAGCACTGTTTTCAGCTGTATTCTACCACACCAGAATGTTGTCACTTGGGACTGTCTCCTTCCTCACTTCCTTTCCTCCTCCTCCTGGCATTCTTTAGTCAATGTGAAAAGCCACAGAAGGGCCCAGACCGTGTAACTGAACCTCCAAGTTTATCTTTTTGTCCTACTGTTTATCTCCAACAAGCAATCACTTAAAATCTTCTGTAAATAAAACGAAGTCACCTACCATGCATGGCAAACATTCTGTATGTTGCCTGATGATGGACATGAAATGCCATTTACTGTGCTCAAACATACACGGAACTACCTAGGACACACCAACTTAGAGCCAGCAGAGATATTTAGGACAAGTCCTTCTGGAAGCACACAGAGATTTTTTTAATACCAAATTCTAAAAGGTTTCTCTTCACTGTTCATAACCCATCCGCTGTCTGTTTTTCCAGTGACACTACTTCTTGCTTTAGTTCACTTCTGCTCTGGGCCCTTTAATAAGCATGATGACAGTAAGATGGTCAGTGCAGCCAGTGTATGTTCCTTTTCTCCATCATTTAACCCTTCACTATTGAAAAAAAAGTTAGGAGTTATGAGGCAGGTGAACAAAGGAAATAAATACAGTCTGAGAGGCCCATGGCTTTTAAGCTGCTAGCCCAGTATTTGAGTGTATCACTCTTTATCTACCTCCACCCTTTCCATAAACTCAGGTAAAACTGTTTCTCTCAGCCTTCATTTCTCTCACTTAGCACATCTGCAAAGTGTTTGGGATGCCAAGTGCCTTTCAACAGATGACTGAATTATTGCGGAAGATAATGCGATTTTCACCTCAATTAAGGTGCGTATCTGAAACTGTCACATCTGACTGCAATGAAACTAAACAACTCTCCAGAAAGTAGAAGGAAATTTCTTTCTTTCTCTTCATAGCTGTCACTATATTCTGACAACTCTTTACTGTGCCTGTTTCTAAACTTCTCACTGAAAAGATAGAAATTCAGCAACTCTTCCTGCTCAGTATTCACTAGCTTCTTTAAGCCTGGTGAACATTCTGTGAAATTCAGAGTAAGCCCTGATCTCTGCCAAATTTGCTTCTCACACACCAGAGAAACATGTTAGTTATTTACATATTCTTTGCCCCTGCTTATCCACCAAAGACTAATCTGAATGGTGAGGACTGCATTGTACAGAGTATATGTTGCAGTTGTTGTTGTTGTTATTATTATTATTACTATACGCCATCAGCCGGACTGGCTCATATTCAAATTGTGAAGAACCAGAACTTTTGCAAGAGAACAGACAAGGACAGAACATAATCCAGTGGCATCAGCATTTACATGTACTTCCCATGCAGCAGAGTTGGATTGCTCACCATTATTTTTGTTCTTAAGTACAGCAAATTACACCATGCTAGTAGGATGACAGCTGGATAAATGTTTTCTTTTTTTTTCTTTTCTTTTTTTCTCACTAGGGTCAAATCTGCTTCCACTGAGTCCTCCCAAACTCCCACAGGAGGCAAGCCAAATGCAAAACACAGCATTAGGCATGATGATATCAACAATTTTCTAACTCAGGACTGTTTGGGGCCTGATTTTTCATTAGTGTTGAGTTCTAACTTCAACTGAAGCACTAGTAGCTCACCTGAAAAATGCAGACCTGCAAGATGGACACACCAATTCTGCATATTCAGAATGTCTATAGCAAATACCATGGCAAGTTTATGGCATTTATGTCTTCAGCACTCTGAGCTAATGAGGTAGGAAGGCATTTTTTAAGCAACAACTAAATTTTTTTGTTGGAGAGAGAGAGGAAAGGGAGGAAGAAACTAAAAATATTCCATGCTGTTCCCATGGGGGGGGTGGGGAAGAAAATACTTTTCAATTATACATAAATAAATATATAATTTCAAGACCCTGACCAAAGGTAACCTCTTAGGCTAGGATAAATAAATGAGTCTGCAACTGTTGGCATTGCAACATGGAAAACATAAACCAAATACAGCAGACAACTTGGAAAAACTTATTATCTCCTTTTACGTCTGCTACAATGTGGTCTTTTAGGTGTCACAATTCCAAGCTGTAATAATGGTGTATCATTAGAATTGTGCATGCATTTTTGCCTTCTTGACACTAAACTTATACTTTAAATTGTTACAGGAGTGACTTCAAGAAAAAAAAAGTTAAGAGGAGTCTCTAACATCATTAAGCCTACTATATTGTTTCGTCAAGTAATCACTTTGAGGTCTTTGCTATAGAAGCCAAAATAACATGGAAAAAACATGAGAAAGAAGAAACAATTACAAGAGCTTCATGATAAACCATAAAAAGCAGGCAATGACTCTTCTGAAGTATGCTGACCTGCTTAAAAAATAATAGGGCAACATCAACCAATTTATATTATAATCATGTAAGATAAAATTTCTAAATTCATTATATGGAACTATAAAAGAATGAGATGGTATCTTACATGAATCTCAAGTTTTATTTTTCCAGTGAGAACACATTCTCTGCATTAAATGATGTAGAAGGAGATTTTAGGCTTTAGTTTACGCTGTATTAATGGTGCTGCCCAAATTTGGGAGCTACTGCTTCAGCCTATGACACACATTAACAGGTTCCATCAACCAAACAGCTCTTTCACCCTGAAAAGACTCAAGCACACCACTAATCAGGAAATGTGCATATTTGCTGTACTAGTAACACTCTTGCAGCGTTTTTCTGTTTTCTGTTACTTCCAGAGTTCCTGAATTTGACTTTCTTAAGCCTACTTGCATTTATAGCAAAGTAATTTTTGAAGTCATGGGCCTGTCTTCCAGACCTAGGCTAAAGATACTGAAATGACCCAATGGCAGCATCAAGCTAACAAATCATTCCAAACATCTGAACGTGAAGTCATTCTGCTAACAGAAAAAAGGAACAGATGCTGGTGGGAAAAAAGGAAGTTAACTCCACAATTGCTGGCATTTTCCAAACATCCAGCTGAAGGAATGCCGTGGTTTGCAAAGGGCAACGTCCTCCCACTGTGACTTCCCAGTGTTATGAGATTTCCAGTGAGCCCTAGGCTAATTGAAAGCAAGTCTATTTTCAGGGAATTAATTTGAGAGATTCCACATTTCAGACTGTTTCACTAGCAGCCTCCTGAGCTAAGGAAGTCATGCAGTCTTCCCAGACAAAAAGCAACCATGGATCCCAGGCACTGGGAGGGAACCAAATAGCATCTGCTACAGCCTGTTTCAAGGAGCTGGCCTCATAGCAATAATGCAGAACAGTACACAGGAGGTACACGAAGAGTACACAGGAGTACACGAAGCCTTACTGTTGCTCCCTTTCTTTATAGGGCCATGCAGCTGCTTTCCTAGTTTGATTTGTGAATAGTTTAGAGAATCACAAATCAATTTAGGATGGAAGGGGCCTTGAGAAAAAGGGACCTGCTCAGAGCTAATTTCAAATTTAAATCAGATTGTTCAGGTCATTGTCAAGGTTTGAATATTGAGTTAAATTAAAATGTTGACTTAAGCTCAACTTCAGCCACAAACTTCCAAAGCACTGGTAGGAAGAGAAACAATTTGCTGTTGTACCAAAGACTTCACATAAAGTTTAATTCTTCATATCCAGTGTGGTTTTGCTGGCCTTTGCCCTGTAGTTATGAGACACCCTCATTGATTAGCCATCAATACTGCTAATTGTGGGATTGCTTACACTAAGCACTCAAAATCCCACACAGCTTCTTCAGCCTCCTACTGCACACCAACTGCTTTTGCTGTAAGGCTATCACACGTGCTGTGAGGGTTACTGTGTGTTTTCCAGACATCCCAGGGAACGGAGAGCAAAAGTAGCCATCCCCACATCCACCCACGCTCCCCTTCAACACTTCATGCAGAGCAGCGAGAAAATCTCTCATGAAGTCACATCCAAGACTCATCAATCTGTGACTCCTTACAAATGGCTTCTCAAATACTGCAGCAAACCATCTTGTGTGTTCACGTCTGCTGCTCCCAGATACAGTATATGGAACAACAACCCTAAAGAAAGGAACTTATAAGGGACACATTAAATGCTCCTTAAAGCTATAAATCCATAACCAAAACAGTTTAATATTCCAAATCAATAACAGACTCTAAGAGTATTTCAAAGAGGAAAAAATAATGCAAGAAGATAGAACAGAAAACAATACAACTTCAAACCACCCACTTCATTTATTATGGGACAACCACGTGCTTGGCAGTCTTCATACAGAAAAGATGAACCCCAAAGGGCTTTCGTAGCTCAGAACAGACAATACAAAGCCAAAAACCCACACTCAGACAACACAATGGTGTGATCTTCATCTGGCATATTGTATCACTAAATGAGACCAGATGAAGATCCATTTTCTCTCTTCTTTAGGGAATATCTATCATCCCCTGAATACCTCAGAACTGGCTGAATGGCAGATCACAGAGGGATCTAGTAGCCCAGGGTCTAGTTAGAGGCCTTTCGCTAGTGGTGTCCCCCAAGATTCAATACTGAACCCAGTATTGTTTAACTCATTCATCAATGACTTGGATGAAGGGGCAGATGCCTCCTCAGCTAGTTCACAGATAATACAAATCTGGGAGGAGTGGCTGATACCCCAGAGGGCTGTGTGACCCTTCAGAAGGGCCTCGACAGGCTGGAGAGATGGGCAGAGACAAACCTCCTGAAATTCAACAAAGGGAAGTGCAGGGTCCTGCAGCTGGGGAAGAATAACCCCATGGACCAGCACAGGCTGGGGGCTCAGCTGCTGGAAAGCAGCTCTGCGGACAACAACCTTGGGGTCCTGGTGGGCGACAAGGTGTCCGTGAGCCAGCAGCGTGTCCTGTGGCCTGGGAGGCCGGCGGTGTCCTGAGGTGCACTGGGATGAGCACTGCCAGCAGGTTCAGGGAGGTGATCCTGTCCCTCTGGTAAGCCCTGGTGAGGCACATCCAGAGAGCTGTGTCCAGTTCTGGGCACAAGAGAGACATGGAGCTGCTGGAGCACGTCCAGTGGAGAGTAACAAAGATGGTTAAGGGACCGGAATATCTCTCTTACCAGGAAAGGCTGAGGCAGCTGGGCCTGTTCAGCTTGGAGAAGGGGCAGCAGAGAGGGGATCTTATCAATGTCTATCAGTATCTGAGGGGAGGATGCCAAGAGGCTGGATCCAGGCTCCTTGTGGCGCTGAGCAATAGGAGAGGAGGCAATGGGCAGAAACTGATGCACAGAAAGTTCCACCTAAATGTGAGGCAGAACTTCTTTACTGTGTGGGTGACCAAGCACTGGAACAGATTGTCCAGAGAGGTTGTGGAGTTTCCCTCAACAGAGATCTTCAAGAATGGTCTAGATGCAATCCTGTGCCATGTGCCCTAGAATGACCCTGCTTGCCACAGATGATCCCACTGCTGGTCCCTTACCCATTTTGTGATTCTGTGATCTCCATATGTATCTCCTACTTTAAAGCAGGAACCTGAAGAAATGAACTCCTATCTAAATACATCAAGTGTAATGCAGTCTCCTGCTCTTAGAACCTCCCTATGAAGCCTTAAATGCAAAGAAAAGACATCAGGGTTTGGAATAAAAGTCCTGCCAGTTCACTTTAACATAGAAATACTTCACAGAACTGTCTCTCCATCTTAATGAATCAGAAACTACACAGTGCAAAGCCACAGATGCACAGCAGCCCTAGAACAAACAGCAGGTGCAGAAATTTTCACTCACTTCTGAAAGCTTTCCCTAAAGGCAAGGAGGACTCCAGGTTTTATATTTGCATCCATCTTGCCGTTCATCCCTGGTAAGCTATGGTAATTATATAAAAAGCAGCAAAAGCAGCTTAGATCCCTCCAGCAGATTTCAAAGTATCTTACTCTATATCCAGCTGCACATTATCAAGCTATACTTTTTATGGTGACATTTTGCTGACAATTGAAACCTCAAGGGCAAAACTCAAAGAGACTCTCAAAGAAATAAAAAACCCACACCAGACATGTAGACCTTATCTTCATTGATGTTAGACAGCCAGCATGGGACCAAAAGTGGGAGTTTGTGAAAATGAGCTGCAAATGGTATAAAAAGATGGTAGTAAAACCACTAAAAGTCAAAGTCCAACTAAGGCTAGGATTCTCAAGAGTATTTCAAAGCCTATGAGGATGCAGCTCTGATCTTAGGAAAAGAGAATTGAATGCAAAGTGATGCTGCTTCTTTGTGAGAGAGGTGTAAATCTCCTCTAGGAGGGCATCTGGGGCACTCTGCACCTGACCTGCAGCCTCAGTGGTTCACCACTGATCTGTGACCTCAGTCCAGGGGACTTGGAGTCCTTAATGACTGTGTAATGCACAAAAGTGCCTTCTACTCTGTCCTTCCTGTTCCTTGCAGCAAGCTCATCGAACGCCAGAAACTTCACCACAAGAACATCTTAGAAGACAGATAAGTGCAGTAAAGAAAAAGAATGAACAGTGCTTGAACTGAAAATATATTCAGATATTTCAGAATGTATCTTAAAAAAAAAAGAAAATGAAAGGGGAAAGGGGAAAGGGAAAGGGAAAGGGAAAGGGAAAGGGAAAGGGAAAGGGAAAGGGAAAGGGAAAGGGAAAGGGAAAGGGAAAAACAAAATGAATGCTTTATGCAGCCAAGCCATGTATAAATAGTGCAGGGAAAAGGTATGAGAGGATGGCATGGCCAAAACATTTCCAAAAAGTTTCCTATCTATTCTTTCATTCAGGTGGAGAGAAATACATTTATGCATAAATATAACAATGACAGTTCTTTGAAATGATAAAACAATTTAAATCAAAGACCTTTGGAACCAAGGAGTTTCCTGATTCCTACTTTCATATTCAGTTCACATGTTTTTTTAGTCCTCAGGTAGATGAAAAATACAATTGATAGATATTTTGAAAAATAATTGCAGAGGATGATGTCATGAAGGATATTCTCTTATTTTCTGCATATTACAGACTATGGTTCAGGTAAATTTTCCTCAGAATTTTTATATCCTCTTTTGCTATTGTGGAGAATCTCTTTCCCATAATAGGAAAAAGTGGAATAAATTTACGGATTATAAGCACGTACTTCTTTTCAGATGCCGTGAATGCCTGGTTCCAGAAAGTTTCAGTGTGCTGCTTATTACCTCACTACTTGAGTTTAAATAATCTCACTTGAGCAGATAAAGAACAATGAACTCAAAGCAACTATTCAAGGATACCACTAAAATCACAAGAGTACAATGTAACACTGAGATATTTAGGAGATCTCAGCATATTATGAGGATTGAAATTTTTGTTGGGTTTTTTTGTTTGATTGGAAAGAATGTGTATGACACAGCTAGTCCAGTCTGACTCTACTTTGGAAAATAATTTGCTACCAGTGTTTTTCCTCAAAGAAAGACAGAAGTGAAAAAAAACCCCTAACTTGTTTAAATCTGCAAAATGTGTGTGCTTGTTACTAAAATCTGTTCAGCCAAAGGCTTACAAATTAGTCTCTGGAGGCAGGAAAGGCCATAAAAAGAAAACAACTTGACCTGCTTTCCAACAGCAATGAGTCTAGCAGCTTGTAGGGTTGCTCAGAAGGCAATAAGCGATGGCCCGCACAGCGAGGCCTCATTCTTAGAAACACAGGCTGCATCCAAAGCATCGTGTGCTGAAGCAGTGCAACACCTGCACTTCCTCCCCTTTTTGGGATCCCAATATGAGCTCATTTATAGATGAGGCAATTCAGCTAAAAAACTGCTTCTTTCCATATAATTATTTGATTGGTATTGAATGAAATGATGTATGTTAGTATCAGCTCCTGGTAAAACAGCACTGAAGAACACTGTTTTTCTGAACTTTGACATTGGAAATTTGCAAATAAATATGTCTGAAATCTTGGTCTAGTGCTTGATCTAATTCCTGAAAAACTTATATCTGGTAGGAAATCTAGAGAGAGGAGTCACAGAGGTGTCTTATGTAATTCTAAATTTCAGCTTATGGTGAGACATGAAGATTATTCTAAACAAAATCAGAATAAAGTACCTGAACTGAGTGAGAATGTTATAATTTGTATTTTCTCCATATGGCTTTACTTAATAATATCAGTGGAAGCTCCTGCCACAGAGGAGAAGGCAATCCAAAACATGTACTGGTGATTGGGGTAGAGGGTCAGGGTGCCATCCGTGGTGACTAATCAATGATTCTTCTGATGCAAATCAAGACAACTGCATTTCTCATTGTCCATCCTGTACTGATTAATGGCAAGGTAGAGAACAGCTGAGATTGAGAAGACATTAACATTTTCCAACAGAGCAGCCTTTATTCCTTGCAAATAGCTATTCCACAAATGAGAGCAAAGCATTCACTAGAGCTGCTAGCTACAGTTACTCTTTTAGGTCAAATAATTGGTGATTTTTTTTCAATACTATTGATTTCAGATATGAACCCAGAATAGTCAAAAGTGACCAAAGCAAGCATGGCTGTGTAATACTGTGTGAATGCTATCCTGTAGGTATCACTCAAAATCATGAAATTTCAGTTCAGAATTCAGCCTCCTTTGATTACTGTGGATTGTTGACTGGTAAGCTGTGCCCCTTTCAGTGCATAGACCTACTTGCCTTCCTCCCTTTCTTCAGAAAGGCTTGATATCAGGAATAGGTTGAATCAGTTTTTTAATACAATAGTGAATTTCTGCCACCACATTGGAATCAAATACCATAAAAGATTACATCTAACATCTGACTGCCAAGATAAATGTGTGTCTACAACAATGACTAATCTTCATTTTTGCAAGTGACATTTGTTTATTTAAGGCAGCCCGCTAATCTCACCACCTTTAGAGCAAATCAGGAAGCTCTGACTTTCCATTACTTTTAGACTAGGAAAGGCACCTGTGATTAACAATTGTGAACAGTTGCCTCAGTCTGCACTTCTTGACCTTCTAGTTCATAGTGTTTCCACCTCCCGCATCTCAAAGCATAGGGCCCCTGCTTCCCAGGAAACTCAAAGAACCCAACATCAGCAAGACAGAGCCCTCTGGGGGGCTTGCCCGGGGTAGCTGGAAGTGTTCTGCCAAGTGAGAAATTGGACCCTTTGTGGCTGAAATTAGACTGCAAATTCTTCAGGGAAAAGGGGGCTTTGCTTTAAAAGGAATCCTGGAACTAGCCTCTCTGTCACTGCAAAACAATGATGATAGGTGGATTAGGTAGTAGGCTAGAGAGAGATGTCATCACCAATCATCTGACTGCCTGTGAGGGAAACAATGAATAACACTGGACAGTTAAGGTTTCAAGTAATTGAAAGTATCTACAATGTAATGAATAGACATGTGGCAATGGTATCCCATTCCAGTTAGCACATCATTTTGGATAGCTGGAGTTCAGCTAACTGAGGTTGCACTACAAATGCATTATAAAGACTTTCCAGTATGCAGCTTCTTTAACTTTGGAAGTCTTTTAGATTCTTATAGCAAATTCACTGCTGTAGAACACAGGGGAAAACAAACAAACAAAAAACCCCAACAGAAACAAAACCCCCAATGTAATGAGTGAATCCAACCAACATATTAAATACATTAAAGTACAAACCTTCCTGCCAAGGCTGACTGGTCCGGGAGGCGAGATGTCTTTAAGACAGCTACAAATAGATCCTCTCCCACCAGAGCTGAAAAACCCAGCTGAGCTGGCCAGCAAAAACGTAAAGCAAACATTAATCACAGCAGCCTGCACTTTCCTTCCACTTGCAAGCTCTGTGTACAAGCAGGAAAAAGGAATGGAGACAGCATTGAAGGCAATGGAGCCTAGACTGCTCTTGTACACTACCGCTAGCTTTGACCTACTGCTAGCTCAGAGCCACTGTAATTAATTGATTTCTATTAATTCCCCCCTGTGAAGTTAAAAAACCCCAACCAAGCAAACAAACAAAAAAACCCTGAAGGTAAAACACCCTGATTGGACTGGTTTTCTTTAATTACACGGTAAGAAAGCTCACTGCCCCCACTTGGAAGAAAAAAGGCAGCAAGCACAGCCTCCAGAAGGACCATGAGCAAGATTTTAGTCTGTCAGGTTCAGTATTGAAATCTAAACCTCCTCTCCCACCTTTTGTTATGCAGACTTATGTTTAAAGACTGATGCTCTCATAGAGCATACTTGAGAAATAAAACTAACCAACAAACACACCACACCTTTTTCCTCCTAACATTTATGGCCAGTAAATACATACTCTTGGTCTTATGTTCGTTTCCAACTGTGTGTTTCCTAGAGCAGCAAAACTTTTCCAAGGCACCATTACTGCAGAAATTCCTTGTTTAGAAGTTTCACAGCAATGATACAACTTATCCATTAACTTGGCCATCATTCTGCCAGCAACAAAATATTAGTGTGATTCATCAGCCTCTGATTTATTTCTCCTTTACTGGTTTGTCAGAAATTTGAAGACCTTGAATGGAGAAGTGTTACATGGAAAATGATACGAGCAGGTGCTCCTCGCTTTCCAGTGCAATGTGGAACATTTCCTACAGACTCTGGAATAATGAACTACCAAGTTTTAAGACATCACTATTGTGTACTGTTATTGGTATTGGAAGACATCCTGAAAGACTTCAGCAATACTTTTTCTATTTTAAGCAACCTACAAAAGTTTTTAAAAACCTTAATGCACTTCCATGATAGTTGTTCTTTCAGCTCAAAGAACAAACAAGCCCCCCAAAACCCCCGCAGGCCCCAAACAAACAATAAAACAAAGAAACACCAAACATGTAAAAGATTCAAAATGGGACAGTGTACTATTTTAAGATGTTAATGTTCTCTTCAGAAATCACATGTGCGTACATTACTTATCAGAAAATTCTGCCATATCCATGCTGATAAAAATCCTTCCATCACTTATTCATGTTCTTGAGTAAACAGTAGATAAACACAAAGCTCAAATCAAGATGCAATTATGAACATGCACACAGAATTTATTGCTGAGGACAACAGTAGTACCTTCTTTTTGCTGCAGTAAATCTGCCATTTCTTCTCTGGAGGGAGTGCAAACATAGCCTCTCTGTTCTTGTCTGTGAGATCCAATTCATCCTGGAGATTGTGAAAAAGAAAAACAGAAAAAAAAAAAACCAGTCAAGAGCTGCATTGGTAACTTCTAATAAGTTGAGAGGTTTCTGGAATGTTTGACTAGCCTTCAATCAAGAGGACGTAGTGGCTCCCAAAGACTCCAAAGATTATTGGTTTTGTGATGATTTCCTCTCTACCTTGAGTTCTCCCTGTCAGAGCATAGCCTACAAAGAGAGGCAGCCTGAACAACTCCCATGTCAAACTCCCATTACTAATGATCAGTCAAGGATGGGAAGGATCACATGAAAGGGATGAAGTGAAAACCTCAAAGCACTAGATTATGTGACACAGACATTCTTTATGACACTTTCTTATTCCTTATGAGAAAGGCTAAAAGTTTCATACATCTTTTTTTCCTGGACAGCAGTACCAAATTGCTCTTCCATAGAAAGGGAATAGTTGAATTTCTCTCTCTTTCAGGCAAAGACCTCATCAGCAACCTACAGGTTGAAATGTTTTTCCAGATGTTTGTCCTCTAAACCACACAGTCCCCATCAAAGACACCCAGCATTTCAGACATAAAGGACATAACTCCATAGTGTCACATCAGGTTGATCAGAGCAGCACATTAAGTCCCGGGTAAGTTCAGTAGAACACACCCTCTTATAGCTGAGCCAAGCTTACATTAGTAAAATGAAGGATAATGCTGTGATCTGGAACTGACCGCCAAATTCCACAGCTTCAGTTATTCCTCTGTAAAAGGTGTATAACAAAAGACTCTTTTTCTATACATGTCTCTAAAACTATCAAACCAGAGACTGCTACTTCCTATGTATAAATTCACTACTGACCAGAACAGGGCTCCAATCAAAGCTGCCAATTTTAGGTGCTAATAAAGGGAATTAAACAAAACAGAATGGTCTTCAGAGTAAGCAGACTGCATGAGGAAGATGTCTAAATTAGAGTTTCAGTAATATAAAGAAAATCTTCCATTAATGTTTCAGTGTATCTGTTTTGGCAGGGATCTGGTTTTTTCCCTATATATTTGAAATATTTGGAGAAGGAAGTGTCCAGGGGTCCAATATCAAGATGACATTGTGGCACTAAAATGCTGCACACACAGATTCTGGCACCCACACTAACCTTGTCCAAGCAGAGACAATACCTCTTTAACTCAGCCCAACAATGGCTCATTTGGAAAGCGTTCAGGGCTGGGAAACTTGTGAAAACAGTGAGCAAAATTGCACACTGAGCCTGGTAGCGGCTGCTGACAGATTTAAAAGCCCATTGAGATTTAAGCTGCAAAAAGGTACAAAAGAAATGCAAACAGTAACAAGGAGAGGTCAGTGCCAGCAGCCCAAGGTAGAAGAAGCTGGAGGGTTATTTTAAACAAGAAGAAGTTTAAAGGGAAAAAAAAGAAATTAGCTGTGCAAAAAGAGTGCAAACCATGTGGAAATGTTTAGTGTGAGTTTCCAAACAAGGGGGCAGCCAAGCAAGGCAAGGAGTTTTATCCTTGCTATACACAATTAGAAAACTCAGGCCAGGATCACATTCTTGGGGGGAGAGGGAGAGTGAAACTACATGCAAGGCCTTAAGACAAGCAAAGGAATGCTGTTAGAGGTCAAGCATGTGGAAGGGAAAGGAGGGGCAGATAGGGAATCAGAAATGCCAGGTTTGGAAGAACCACCATTGAGGCAAGAATACACATGAGCTGTCTGGGCTCAGCAGAATTCTTAGAAAAAAATATGATTGTTTTATCGACCTGTTTAATAAATGATCTTAGTTGTTTTTTTTTTTAAATACAGTGCAGCTTACTTGGCTTTCTAATCGTAGTGCTCTTTCTGGAGTCTGCTGGCAGATCAGACAAGCAGCAGAAGTTCTGCACAGAAGGTGTGCACTAAACTGAATGAAGATCTCAATCAATACAGTTCAAGACAACCATATCATCAAAAGAATGCACCTATTGACTAAAACCACCCTGAGGACAGGATTCTGACATTGCAGCTTCTAGACACTGCCCTGGATACTGGCAGTATCATGGATATAAAGATAAACCTGCTTTTCAATGGGACAACAAGAATATGCAACTTCCAGTCACATAATTTTGCATCCTGATAACATGACATGCTTTTCAGGACAGAGGCCAAGAAAGTTAGTTTGAAAGGATGGAAGATCTAGAGAGAAAATAGTGCATCCCACATTACTGTGACTCAGGAGGTTAGAGGAAGCTGAAAGAACTTTAGAAGTCATCACATTAGCTCAGGTAGCATAGTAACAAGGAAACTGTTCAGGGTTTCCAGGGATAAGGGGACACCAGAGGTAGACCCAAACACACCTGCCTGGAAAATAGCACACGGAAATAGGCTTACCCTTAATTTTGAAAGTTAGTGTTTGTCTTTGTTAGGAGGTAAAATGCTGGGTTCTAACCCCCAGATCAGATGGGCAGGTAGGAAACAGGAGTATTCAGCAGGGAATGAAACATCTCTAGAACGCAAAGCAGCAGTCAGGTTCCTCAACTCCCTTTCCTGAAGTTTTCAGCAAGTATGCTCCTTCACTGAGAAGAAGAAAGGAGTGGGAAGAACTGAAGAGGCCTGCATGTCCTCATCTACCCACACCATCAATCAAAACCCACCCCATAAAAAACCCAATAAATCCCTGAAAAATACAAGAGACATGAGACCTTCTTCTGGAACTCTCCAAATCATTTTACCTCTCCCATTCCCATTCTATAAAAGATGAATAAAAGATCACTGTGACTGCACAGGAAAACCATAGATATAGCTAAGAAAGAAGATCCTGAATTAGGCAGGCTGTTTTTCTGGTCTGACCCAGGATCCTAACAGACCCTGGCACATAAGGAAACCTGCTGCCTTGGAGGGAAGCAGGAGGAATAACAGAAAAAATAAATTTCAGAAGGGTAATTTGGTTCATGAACCAAATTTGTCATTCTGACCCAATGACAGAAGCAGATCTGTCAGCATACAGAAATTCAGCCTGTAGAGTTAGCTCAGTGATGGCAAGTGGCTACTGAAAAAAGAAAGGAATTGCCAAATTTGGCAGGAAAGTGGAAAAATGACAAACTGAATGCAGTCATCAAGACTGGGGTTGGAGCCAGACTAAGGAAGCCAATGTGACTGAATGCCCAGAGAGCAAATGTAAAGGGCAAGAAAAAAAGGGTCAGTCAAAACAAAGCAAGGAAAACTCCCTCCTCCAGCACCTGTGCAAGTTGTCCAACAGAAACATAGTAAGTCCCCTTCTACACCTTGGATGGGCAGCTTGGTTCCAGCAATTCATGTCAGCGTGACCCTGCCCAATGGAGCTCAGCCACCTGGCTCTTAAAAATACTTGAAGTTACATGAAACACAGATTAAAAGGATATTTGCCAGGCTGCACTGAGGAAGATGTAAAGTATTCCCAGTTAATATTGCTTACATTTCTCACCTTTATTTATTTCCTATTTTGTTTCAGTGGTAGTTAATTCAGCTAATTTCGCTTTTTTGTGAGCATTTTATTTACTTACATAGATTGAATTTCAATGATAAAACATTTAAAAAGAACTGGAATTGGATTTGAGGTTCAAATACTTCCAGTCCACTTCTCAGGCCAAAAGAGAAGATGGCCTCCATTCAAAATGGCTACAGCCCAAGGAAATAAGAGACAGAGAGAAAGAAACGGAACAAGAAGGAGGAATGGGTAGGAAACATAAATCCAGTATTTTGCAGGATTTAAAACCACATTATGTCCCTTGTTTTTGGGAACGTTTATCAAAGCATGAAAGCTGGATTTGATGCTGGGCAGCCATCAGCTCAGTAATGATTCTCAAAGCTCCAGAAAAGCATTTCTCACCTAGACAGGGCAGTACTTTTTTTAGTGACACAAAATGAAATTAATAAAGAGAAAAAGTGAGATTTTGGTAATGTAGAAGAGTGGTTCACTTGCAGACAGACCCACCTCTCATTAAAGGAGAGCCCTTAACACCTACCAACATGCCTGCCTCTCTGTAGGAGAAACCTCAAGGCTGTAAGTACACAGAGAATCACAGCTTCTGGACTCCAGCATCCCTTGATTTGAAGTCAGGATCATGGAGGCCAAGAGCCCCAAATTTGGGATATCCAGACACTCATGGGAGGAGGTATCATTCTAGTTGTCCCAAGTCCATTGGCTGCTGGACTTACTGATCACTGGGGAGTTTCACACTGACTTAAGGTCAGACAGCTGCTTCATTTTGTAAAATGGAAAAACCAACAAACCAAAACAACCAACCAACCAACCTTTGCAGTCTGGTGGGTTGTTTTGTTGTTGATGATGTTTTGTTTTGTCTTCATGAATGTTTAATGAGTCATGCATAGCATTTCCAGCATTATGAAACCCAGAATCCTCATATGTTTACTGCAGGCAATAACTTGATTAATATGGGCATAACAAATATTTCACCAGAAGGAAGAGGAGTTTTGCTTATTTTCTTATGTTCAGTTGGATAACTGTCTTGTTTTATCAATTTCTTATAATTTCAACTACAGAGAGTTGCATTACACTTTTAATTTTTACCTGTAGGTCACGGTTTCCCTTACTTACAGAGCTTTTGGGAGAATATCCTGTCTATAAGAATCCCACCCCCCCCGGCCTGTGTTTCATATTTAATTGCTATTCTTATGACTGAGAGACATTAATGACATATAAAAGCATATTCTGATATTTTTAAGTTTATTTCTGCCTACAAACATATTCAGGCAATTATTAAAGCATTATTAAAAAATGAAATGTTTTGTCATCCTCAAATGGAATAGCTTTGACATGAAATCACCACAGAATCCAACACTAAGACACAATACATAGGCAAATAGACTTCAACACTTCCACTGTTCAGAGATGCCCATTTTGACTGTCTGATTACAGCTCTGTTGCACTGATTTAAGCAATGGGTACTCACTTACTTGATGGGTACTCAAGCAAAAGGACAGCTAAATCATAGCATTAACAGGCTACATGGGAACCAGATCTTCAGATGGCACAAACTGGCAAAGCTCTCCAGAAACTCTACTCTCATTTGTTAAACTCAAAATGGAAACTTAAGAACTTCCAGAACAGATGAGAGCAGCAGTTACCTGATCTGTGACCAGCACCAAAATTTACAGAAGGCTGTGTGAAACCCCACAAAATACAAAGCCACAGAGATGGCTCTGTAGATGGTCAAACGCTTCCCAACTCCCTTCCTCAAACAACCTGGCTGATTTTGTGATCCAGGTGAGTTAACATCCCTTTCAAGATGGTGAGAACAATGGTATTTGCAATAATTTTTTTTGCAGTTTGCTCCATCACATCAGCATTATCCTTAATGCTTCTTTGTGACTCATCCAATGGGGCAAACTGAGACAGTGGGTATCTGGATGCCTTTATACACTCTATGTCGAGCTTCGCAATTTGAAGACTACTTATTTTAATAACTTGCTTGCAATGCTCACTTCAAAAATGTAGGTTCCAAGGGTATGTTCATTTTCACATTATACCTTGCACTGTATGAATTCTAGTTTAATACACTGCTCTTACCTTGCTTCTTGTTCATATTCCTATCCCATTTTTTTCTTTTTCTTGTACACATCACTTTTTCTTTTTCCCTTCACAAATCTTTTTCTCATTCCTTGACCTTTTTCACCTGTCAAGTACAAATGCACTCTCCCTCATCCACCTCATCAATCATTCTCTCTCTGTCTCTTAACAGCGTCAAATCCACCCAAGTTACAAAATTAATTATAATGTACTGCTGCCAGTATAAATTCCCCATATAGTATGATAGCTATTGCCTCAGGTTCTCTAAGGTCATTTATATAGATGTCTATCACCATGTCCCCAAAGAGACCACATTCCAGTTTCACCAATGCTCCCAAGTGGCTTAGCACATCTGACGGCCTTGTGCTCTGAACGAATTTGTTTAAATCTTGTATGAAGTAAACAATGACTATGACACACCATGGGATGCTATCCAGCATCCACTGGCAGGCCACAGAGAAGGTACATGTTCATGTGCAATCACTTCGAGGGGATAGTTGATGGTGGGTTAATCAATACTGAAATGCAACTCAAGCAAACATGGAATAAAATGCGCTGACATGCCTGGGACTTTAGAAGAAAGAGAAGCAGTGGAAAGAGATTGGGGCAAGGTTGTCAGCAGCACACTACAAGCTTTTGGAATAGAGAATCCTATCCAGCATAACTTCTACGAATTTAAAAAATGGACTGAGTAGGGCCACATTTCTAACACATGACTGAAAGCTACGTTTTCACATTAACAACAGCCCCAGGAACATTTATATTTCTGTTCATGCTGCCTGCGCCAGGTTCCATGGGCAAATAACAAGCAGTTTAGTCTGGTGGCTCACAATCAAGCTGTGCCCACCAAAAAGGGAGTAGCAGAAATGCTCTCCTCATAAGTCCAGAGGCAGTTCTCCAAAAAGCTGTTTCAGAGATAAGTGCCGTGAATGAATAAAGTAATGAACTAAAACAATCTTTACTCAGATCTCAGTCTCTTTGCAAAGAACTTCGGAATCCTTCAAATAGAAGAGATAAACCTTCCCTATTTAATCACTGTGCCTACCTCCAGGGGACAGTATAGGATTGTTCCCCTACAGTTTTCCGTCCACTGCTTTGTTCATTCCAGCTCTCCAGGCTGACATGTAAGAGGTAGCCTGCTGGAAGGATGCTCATTTCCAATGCTGAGGAGGTCGATGAGACATTCTGAAAGACTGCCTGTCCGAACTGCCTGTGAATGAGGTTCATTTGACTGTACAAACCACCTACACTCCAGTACAAACTGGAGCAGAGAACAGTGCAAAAGTCTTTGATCAGTCAACAGCATTACCACCCACACAGCCAGCACATCTCCAGGTGAAACACACGGGTTGAAAGCTCCCCCTTGGGCACCTGATATATGTGCTAACTCCACAGATAACCCATGAAGAAAAAGCAAGAAGAAACCCAAAAAAAGCCAGTCCTTCCCCTCAAATTCTTCCATCTCATCCTAACCCTTTGAATTAAAAGCAGCCTTTGTAAACCACACAGAAGCAGCACACTGTGAGAAGCATGTAACATTTTGATCAGTTTTACAAATGATAAGAATTAGGTGCATTGAAGTAAAACATCATTGAGTTTCCACGTATTTGCACACACACAGTATGCGTATGTGCAGATATGTACGCCACTCACACCTTGCACACACAAGAACTACACACATAAGGCATATCACATAACATCTGCCCATGCCCACAATGTTGTATCACTACATTTGTGCATTAGGAAACCACTGCGCACACACGAATTGCTAACACAGCCTGTTGGCAGAGGAAGCAATGTTTACATTTCAGCTACCGCCATGGATCTGACTGTAAAGCAGAGAAGCAGACAAACAAAAGGCTGCAATTCCCATTACACTCTTTTTTCCTCCTTGCTTTTTCAAAAAAGTTGCAGCTTTAAAAAGCCTTCAGTACTAGGGGCCCAAATCTCTTGATTCTCAGTCATAACAGTACAAGACAGAAAGCACCTGATGTTTACATACTGAAAGATGTGTTTCTCCTCTAACCTGCCAACACAGAAGTTACTCATTCTTAAGGCTTAGCAGCAGCGTAAAACTTTCATCCATCAAGGGCACTGTTTTTTGGTGGAGAAATTCTTTACACAGAAAGTCAACTAACAGGCCTCCCTCTCACCCCCAAATACACCCCTCATTATACTGCTTTCTTTTTCCCTTCTTAATCATTGGTTAATTGCTTCCTTGTTCCCTGGAGAAGAGCTAAATCCTGTCTCGCTCCTACTCCTCAAAGTTCTCTGTGACTTGACAGCACACAAATACACATAACCAGCAAGGCCTATTGTGGCAGTCCCCTCTCACAGGCCACTTGAAACAGCATCTGCTGTTCATTTTTCTGTCCTTCACAGGCAAACCACATGCATGAGGCAACAATCTGCTGGGCCAAACAGAAAGAGAAAGAATGAGGAAAACCAGTACCTCTTCATGCAACAACACACACAGCTGTTTAGAGAGAGAAAAAGATCCAGACTCAGACACACACACTCATATGCAGGGCTATAATACAGGTAGAGCAAGAAGGACATTACATGGATACAGAGGGGCATATGAGGACAGTAATGTAAAACAGCTGTCTATCATCACTGCTTTTGCTGTTAAGGTGCGCTGCATGTCCATGTCAGTGAATTTAAATGAGCCCAGTGAGTGGGACAGGGATGAAGACTGAATAGTCAGGCTAATGTCTAATCTAAAGCCCTGCTGCTGCAATTTAAGCCTATTACTTCCGGCCCTATCAACCACTAACGTGGTAAGCAGATTTTTTTCCTTCCTCTTGATAACAGTTTTTGAGGCTGTTAAAGACTGTTGTAATGTCCCTCCTCAGTCGCCTTTCTTGAGGCTAAACAAACCCATCTCTTTCAATCTTTCTTAGAGGCTATGTCCTCTGGATCTCTCGTTCCTCTTCTAATTGACTTCTGGCCTCCACCCGGTCAAAGTACATCTTTCTTGAATTGCACAGTTCAAAAGTGGGGACTCTGTTCCAGCTGAGACCTTACCAAAGCTGAGTGCAAAGTTTATTTCATGCATCTTCCAAACTGCACTTCTGGTTATATACTCCACATATTCCATATAGTCAGTGACCTCTTTTTTCTTACAAAAACCCTCAAAACCTACATAACTTATGTTCACTCATGCTCAACTATAATCCCTAGATTTTTCTCTGAAAAATTGTACCTGGCTGCTTTCCATCCTGAATTACCAGACTTGCTATTAAAAGGAGTTTTAACTGTCTGCATTGAATGCCATCATTTCTTCACACAATTTTTCCACCTTATTTTAAGCTTATCTTTTAACATACCCGCAGTATGGATATGTGCCCAGTGACACACTCTAGAGAGATGTGCTGCTTACTGGGGGCTCATACTGGGGATATCACTGTGAGACTACCAAGCCTCGTACGGTCTATTATCCACTGCTATTGTTTCAGGTGGGCACAAGTGATATGACCAGGAGCAGTCTGAGGAGCATCCAGAAGGACTACAGAGCTCTGGAAGCTGTGGTAAGGGACTCTGGAGGGCAGGTAGCTTTTTTGTCAATTCTCGTGGTCAAAGGGAAGGGATTTTAAAGGCCAGTTCAATCTGGTAAATCAACTAATGGCTACAGGACTGGTGCCACAGCCATGTGTTTGGCTACTCAGATCATGGGACTCGTTTTGAGAAACCTAGTATTCTGGGGCTGACAGGGTCCATCTGTCAGAGAAGGTGAAGAGCATCTTCAGTTATCATGCTGCCAAGCCTGGGAAGAGGGCTTTAAACTAAAGTTGCTGGGGAAGGGGATCCTCAATCCATCCACTCCTACCAGTGGGGATGGATGAGGAGCTGACTAGGAGCTTATGGGTCAGGATTAAAGGGAGGACAGGCACAAGTGACATTATAGGGGGAGTCTCTCGTGGGCTGCCTGAGCAGGAAGCCCTTCTGTGGCCAGACAGGAGCAGCCTCGCAGCGACAAACCCTGATCCTCCTGGGGGACTTCAACCACTCTGATACCTGCTGGAGGGACAACACAGCAGGGCATAAGAAATACCAGAGTTTCCTGGATCACACTGATGATAATTTCCTAATAGATGTGCTCTGTATTTCACCATCCAGTCAATTAAATGAAAACACCGAACAGAACTCCATCTGTAATACCACTCCTTGATAAATTTTTTCCCTGTGACAGATTACAAGTCCTCTAGTACAAGTGACAAATTTACCTCCACATTGTGATTACATACATGGTATAAATACTTCTCTCAAACAGAGCCTATAGTATCAGTAGATATAACACTAAATAAAAATAAAATCTGCTGTTTCAGCACAGTGCCCATTTTCCAACCCTTATTTCCTTTCCTTCCCCTCCCCTCATTTCCTCCCTCCCTTCCCCCTCCCTGTGCCAGGGTTTGTTTTTCATGCCAAGGTCCTCTAGCTGAGACCCCGTATGGGAAGGTAGTTGTGGGAAAGGTTATTAGGAAACTGCCGTCTAAACTGCTACTTTTCCGGCTTCCCAACCCTCTCCTTCCCTACAAAGTCCTCTCTGTTCTGTTTTAATACTAATGAGTTCAGAGGCGGTTCCTAGGCTGGAGCAATTCACAGTTTGGACTGTGCCAAAGCACACAGGCACACACCTCTTTGATCACTTCCTGCCCAAACACAGTCCTGCTGGCTCAACCTTCAAAATGTGGGCTGGGGATTGATGCTGCTGTGCCAAAGGCAGGCTGAATTTCCAGGGGCGCCAGTGCCACCTACTCCTCCCTCCCAGCTTTATCCTCTTGTGTGCATCCTATTTGCCATATGCCCCTATAGAGGAAAACAAGGGTAAGTCAGAGCTTGGCTGACCTTTAAATCTCTGATAAAATATTACGTAAAAGGGCAGGAGGAACTGAGAGGTTGGTTAAGAATTTAATGAGCAAAATTAACATCTTGTTGAGCTTTGGTTGTGCAGCTTAGAAACACATGCTCAAGCTTATATGCAGGGTAAACTCAAAGGAACTCCAGTAAATCAACATCATTTTTGGCAGAAGTTCAGGTTTACACAGATAAAAGCAAAACCAGAAGCTAGCTTTAGTTCTTCACTTGCTCTCTGAGTTATTATTCCAAATTTGGTAGTGCAAACCAGAAATCATAATGCCCCTAACTCCATTAAATTGAGTGGACTTACACCAGTGGAAAATATTAATTAAATAACCTCTTTTAAATTGTAAAAGACTAAACCTCTCAGCTTAACCACTTCTAACAGTGACTCACTCTACAATCTACAGCACAGATTTCAGACACAAAATAGACTGAGAAGTTTATCAGTCTCCTTTTCACTATTTGTTAACTTCTACTTCAATAAATAGATTATCTGTATTTACTACTAATCAGTCCAGACCAGCTAGAATATCATCCACATATGAGGCTTCTGTTATCTCCTCAGGGTTGAAGTGGAAGAAAATTCCACAATTCTCTTCCCTCACATAAACAGAGTATTTCCATGTCAAACAGTGAATTGAAGGCATGACATTATATTTGGTTATTCACTCACACCCTGTCCTGTCTCATTGCTCAAGTATTCTGATAATCAGAACAGAAACTACTGCACTGACATCACTGGGCTTAAGAAAACACCAGCTAAGATGTTTTTCTCTCAATGTTTCTAACTAAAGAAATTATCAGAAATGTTCACAAGATACAGCAAAAAGAATAAGAGAAGAATGAGCATGTGCCTTGCATCGTCTACTAACAACAAATCATAACTGCATTTACTATCTAGTTAAGCATTTGTAATCCCAAAGTTCTCCCACATCATTAATGTATAAGCCAACAACTTCACACCAACCAACAAACTCGTGCAGCTGTTCCTCTCTATTCAAGATGTAATGCTGAAACACAGCCACTAAAGCAATCCCAATGGATTTTCCATGACTCAGGGATCTCCCTGGACACCTTCCAAACTGAGAAACTGCAATCTGCTTTCCCCTTGTAATTTCCTTTGGAGAAGTTATTCTTCAAGCCTCCACCTAGTAAACCATTGCATAACACTGTTGTGCACGCTGCTAACCTTTTCCAAAGGCTAATAGTGTGGGCAGTCTTGCCCTTTATGTGGCCTACAAATGATGGGAAACTGCAAAATTAAAAGACGCCCTTAAGTGTTTTTAATGTAAAAGTGCATAGGATATACAAAGGTTGACTAGGGCCTCTTTGCACACACCACTGCGTCTACAGGAAGGCAGTAGAGTCTTGCATCAGATTATCCCTAAAAAAAGAACAAGTAGATAAGAGCAGGGCAATGTCTATGACAGGAGGCAGTGATAGAGATTTGCTCCCAAGTTCTTCAAATACAATACATTTGCCACTGGGAGACTCCTGTACTGCCTATAATGTACATGTGCTTCATCTTTTCAGCACCTTTTCAATCTGGCTACAATGCTGTATCAAAACTGGCTTAAGAAGCATTACTATTCCCTGTGTCACACAAGGGAAACAAACTCACCAATGCATGAATTTAGTAGTGTAAACTTGCAGGGGTAGCTAGGAAAATACAATGTTCTTGAAAGGTTTTCCTCCCATCAAGCTTAGAGACAACAAGGTACCTAATGTTAAAAGCTCTGGGTTAATGCTGTTTCAGTGCCAGGTGGAAGGCATCTGTCTGTACTTCCTCAGAGTAAAAAACACAAACCAGAGCAGCTGTGGAGGCAGTCTGGTGTGATGAGTGACAGAAAAAGCACCTTCTGACACTTGCTTTCCATGTGCTGCTCCCACTTGGTGCTGAAGGATGAACAGAAGGACCTCTCCTGTATTTAGTGACACCAAAAGCTTCCCCTTACCTAGTGTGGAGGAAGGTGCCAGGAAACTGCTGACCTGAAAACCTTGTACCCTAAAAAGGTGCTACTCCATCCGCCTCACCTGTAGCACCTTGTGCTCCCCACTTTGAAGTCTTGCACACCAGGCAAATGACAAGAAGAGGTCATTTCCTTCCAACACTGAAAGAGCCCCCTGAACAATAAACAACCTTGAGCACTGTTTGAAGATAGAATCCACCTATCCACAGAGACATGACATAATTACAAACCCTTTTCCCCTACTCTCCTTCAGGCTGTATGATACACTACCTGAGCAACGATTATATCTGATATAAACTGTTACTAGGTGAGCAACGACAGAAACTAATCTTAGTCAACATATTAAACAGATGATACTTCATGATCGTTATCTTCTTCTCCATTGAATTATCTTATTTTGCTAACAGTTCCTCTTAAACCCCAGCTACAGTCTACCTCCCTAAGGATAACTACTATCCAGCAAGACACATCCCATCCTGTTTCTCAACCTTTTCCCTTCACTGGAAAATTTCACTGCAAAATTTCACTGCTTCCCCAGCTTCAGGTGAGGAATTATTATAAATTACTGCAATTTTATAAGGTCTTCATTGGATCTGGCTTCCCCTTTCTTGCTGACATCAGGCTAAGTATCAAAACAGACCTCCTACAACATCTCAGATCCAGCCCTTCCTCTATGAGCTGCATAAGAAATAGACATCTGTCAGTCAACCTCCCTTCTTCACCATGCATGTTCATTCACTTTAAAAACACAGTCAAAAGATTATCTTGGCCTAGCATTCATCCCGTATCACCTCCATCTTTGCAATCGGTCTTCACCCTCCCTTCAGCACCACAGTTACTTCATTTGTTGTGTCTTTTTCTTCAACACTTTGGAAGACACTGTTCCTCCTTATCACAGTCTCCTGTCCAGTTGCAATCTGGCCAACATGGTCTTTGCAACACATAGTACTTTCCTCTTGTCATTTCTCACAGATGCATTTCCAGGTGGCACCTTCTCATCCCATATTACCTTTCTTATCTGATTTATAACAATCTCTCACCTTTCCTTAGCAGACCAAATTTAGATTCAAATATTCTCTCCAGAAGGTGAGGGATGAGGTCTTAATAATAGATTTCTAAGTCATCAAATACAACTCTGAAAATCATAAAACACTAACAAAGAGAATTAAAGGATAGAAACCACAGAAGGGCAGGAATCATACTCAGAGAAGCCATTCCAAAATGCTGAGGCAATAGGACATCCCTGTAATGCTGCTGTTTATGCTATTTCTAATGAAGAGAGCCCACTCTAAGTCAGCAGGCAAAGTGGCAGGAAATACATGAGAATGGTGGTTCAATTCTAGGAGAAGGGTAGAAAATTGTCTATTCTATACCCATCCAAGTATAGCTGGAAAAGCTCCAGAAAGCTGAAATAAAGATAAGTTAATTTGATCCTTCCAGCTAGCTAGTATGACTCCTGCTATCAATATCATCTGTGTTTTATCACTTCAGCAGCCCTCAGGCTCACCAGAAAGTTGCTGACTCTTTGTTATAGCCCAGTAGAACACAAAAGCATTCAAATATTAATTATGCCATACTAAGGAAATAGGCCAGAGTAGAGCTTTATGTTATTTTTTTCTTTTTATGTTATGCTGCTTAACACTTGCAGATATGCCAAAACATGATAGTATTATCAAATCAGGTGATGCAGGTGTTAGAAACACGTGGACACAAGATTTCTGAACATCAAGCCTTATCCATGATTTCACGGTTAGAATATCATGACAGCTCCCAAGCATTCAATAGAGGAAAGAAATAAGATTGACAACTTAGCACATCCATCCTCTAGTGGTAGATCTGTTCTTTCCCCTCCTGCATCCCAAGCTATGTATCTGTTGTGCTCCCAAAATCCAGTACTTCTCCTCTTTTGCCCTGGATGCAGTACATGCATTTCCCTGCATGTTCCCATGGAACAATAGCATTACCCTGTTAAAAATATGTAGTCCTGTGAGATCTTTCTCAGGTGTTTCATGTCTACTGTTAAGCAAATCATTCTCAGAGCACACTCAAACATTCCCTTCAAGTATTCCAACCATGACCACGACCCTTCCCACTTTCCAGAAAGGCAGTCAGTATGCTCTCCTTGGGATATTCAGAAGTCAACAACCACCACAGATGCAGAAAATACCACACAGGCCACAATGGAGTCAATGGAGAACGATGTAACTCTGCTACTGTCTTCAGTGAAACTGAACTGGTTTACATTGGGTACATCTGTCCATAGTAAAGCAACAAGATCTAAAACACAATGTATGCCTGTACAAAATCCTTAAAACTACACAGCTACTTTGGTAACACCCCCAGCTTCTTCACACCCAAAATCTCGCACGTAAGACAAGGTCTGGATTTACATTTGTTTACACAACCCTACTGATTTCAGACATGGAGTGTGAGACCTGGCTCCCATCTCATGCTCCTCTCACAGCATCTGTGTCTCACACATTTGCAGCATAGTGACTGCTGCTTCTTACACAGATGGTCAGGGAGCTGGGAGCTGCCAACCAGCTGCACCTACTGGAAGGGAGCCTAAAGTGAGAAAGTGCTGGTGCTGCACTCAGTGACATAAGCCTGTCCCTATCATAGGAATCAATATGTAGGTGAATACCTGAAAGGGGAAGCTGTCTCTGCTACAAAGCCTAAAATACAATACTTCTTATGGATTTGGACTCAAATAACTACAGAAAGCTTCTTGTAGTGGTATGTGCATTAAAATCAGGGACTTGTGCACATATATTGCATATGGGACACATGTAAAGCAGACCCAACACTATGAAAAAGCCTCTCTGTAGAGCAGGAAGAAAAATAAGAAAGGTATGGAAATGTAATTTTCCTGTGTGGAAAATTAAAAAAGAAAAGAGGAATCCTGAGTATTTACAATCTTGGACTACGCTGGACATAAAGGAACTCTGTCCCTAACTAGACAGATTTTGATACCATGAAGAGCTTTTACCTCCCAAGCCCCAGCACCCTTTGCTTGAGAAATCTTAAACCACCCAGTTCTTCTGCCATTACTATAACAGAAGACAAGTGCATCTGAGTGCATGAAAAATATTCATCTGACAACTATAAATTAACCCAAGAGAAGGGAAAGTTTCTGTGGCCTGGACGCCATCAGTGAAGAAAGTGATTTGCTGCCTCAAAGCTTTGCTTTTTCTCTGTTTTCAGATACAGCATCTTCTACTCAGAGGGTGATGCCAAGGCTTCTTTCTGGATATGAGCCTCTTGTCAGGAAAATTCTGCCTTGGTCTCATCAGCAGCATTTTCTTACAACCTCCACTGGTGCATCCTCATTAAGTGCAAGAAAGGAAGTAATAACTGGGGTGGGGATTGCAGCTGTCGAGTGCGTTTGGCATTACACTTCCTGACAGATTAGGTAGATTAATTAACTACAGACAAGCACAGAAGGGATGAGGGATGGGCACACAATTAAATAACTTCCTCCTATGGGCAAAACAGAATAGAGGGACTTTTAAATCGTAGTTGCATAGAAATTTGCATTGAGCAACAACTCAAAGCTGCAGGCCTGTCAGAGGCATAGTCTGAACCTATGATTTACATGAAGGGCAAGGGACACAGAAAGTAAATCCCTGTATTCAAATGAACCCAGCATTGGGATAGAATGACTCAAAAGACTAATAATAAGACTAACTAAGAACCTGAACACTCCGATCTTGGTAACATGCCTGAATTTAAACGAGAGTAAATACAGTTATCAATACACAACACATGTTTGGGGGCTGAAGCAAGGACCTAACATGCATGTCTTTCTAAGTCACAATCTTTCAATGAGAAAATAAGACTTAAATAAGCTTCAGACATAGAGGATACTTTTCTGGAAAGGTGTTGCTCCATACAGAGAGCCCAGAGACAGAATAGGCAACTCTGCATCTCTGCTTCCCAAAAATATTACAAGAGAGCTGGAGGAGAAATGGGGAACTTTGTTCTTCCAGCTCATCAGCAAAAACCGAGAAACACAGCTGATGCTGTCAGCTAATGTTCCTACATACATTGACATATTTTGTCTATATTCACATGAAAGATCACAATGGAAGCATTTCTTGTACTTTTTACCACATAAATACTCTTGCAGGTTGAAGAGCCAAAAAAGGGGCCTCACGAACACTGCCACAGCTAGGACTTGGCAAGCTTGAGTGGGACGGGTGATATATGGGAGTACTTATTCAATGTGGTGAAGCCTAGTTTTCATCTGAGGTTTATGTTGTATCCATTACACTAAATGGTCTGCAAGGGAGAACGAGGCATGAAGGGAAGTTGCTACTTCTAAGTCAGCTGTTTGCAGTGGAAACCACTACTGCAGTTATTTAGGTTTGGACCTCATCTCCCCGTGGCTGTTGAAGGTATGTTATCCAGCGTGTGCCAAACTGATGCCTTGCTCAGAAATTGTTTTGCTTCCTTTGACGAAATAAATAAACATATTCCCAGATATTTCCATGCTTTACTCTTTCAACATAAAACTCTTTTCCTTCCTTCTCACATCAACTTTCTCTCCTCTGGGAAATGAGACAATTATCACAGAATTTTACTCTCTTTTAAGGTAGAGAAGGAACAGATGTAGAGAGATTTCAGAGAGTAAGCAAAGAGCAGAATTTTCCCAAACTTTATGCTACTGGTGATGTCATCCAATGCTAATAGAAATATGTCTATGGTGACCCCACTGTTCCTTTGCCTCTGTGCTGAGAGCCCAAGCATAGATCCCAGTCATGTGGATGGCTCATGTACTCAGAGAACACTAGCTACTCCTTTCAGCATTCTGGCACTAAAGTGCTCACAAATACTAGCCTGGTATGTTGAGAAACCAAGAGAGCAGAGTAATATACAGAACAGCAGCAAACATTGCACTACTTCCACAGCTCTATTTCAGGGCAAGACCAAGACACTGATTTACTTAGGAAGGGATTAGTAGAAAGTGCAGAAAAACCAACAGAGACCCATGTGGTGGAGAGGACAAAGTAAAAAGGCAAGAACAAAAGGTACAGTAAAGCAACAGGTATCTTGCTGTAGATATCCTCCTTCCTCAGGTGACCCAAAGCATTGAAAAGTTCTAGTCATGGTTACAGAAGCTATCAGACTGTTCAGAGGATACCGAGTTGCTGCCTCTGCTGCTTGGACTCTCCTGCCACATCTCCACCTCATGTTTTTCATCTTCATGGGAGTTCCTCTGTACAGCTCTTATTCAAGGAGATTGAAGGAGAAGGAATTAACATTACTCTTATTTTCTCTCTTCTCTTTACTAACACCACTGCCATCCTTTCCAGCTAGATTCCTGAGCTCGTTCATCTTTAACTCAGAAAGTGAGCCAACTCTGATGCCAGAAACCATGGTTACAGTTTCAGTCATGGTTCCCAGCATGGGCTGAGGGAAGGACAGAAACCTTTGTTCAGCACTCGCTTCCATCTTCATTTAATTGCACTCAGGCAATATTACGGGGAAAATATGGGCTTGATTTCCAGTGGTCTTATACAGCAGTTCCATATGCATCTTCTGTACAAAATCTGGTGGTTTGCAACAGGATCAGAATGCTAGATCTAGAGAGGGAGAGAGAGAAGAGTGTATGTTGCCTCACCTGAGCAGCAACCTGACCTTTAGATTTTATGCCAAAAGTACCTATTAAGTTTTTTTCTGGAAAAGCCTGTGAAGATGGTAAATAGGAATATGGACAAAAAGATTTTGTGAACCCATAAAGTCAACAAAACCCCTTCCTTAGGGATTCAGAGAAAAAAACTAAAAAAAACAAACAAACAAACCCAAACTAAAAATTAAATGGGTTCAAATGCAACATAAGAGAAACAAACCATGACAGGGAATTCCGGTCAATATCCCACCTGAGCTAAATGTGAGAATGCTTCAAGGGCAGATAAGACCACAAAAGCATAACAGTAAGCATTTTTCACATCTTCCCCAGTATAAGAATCTAACGTGCTGAAGGTAACCCATTCAAGTTTGGAGGATATAATGACACAATCAACTTTGAAAACATAAACTCAAAAGACAACTCCATTTCTCCCTCAAGGACTTTGCATCTTAAAATATAGAATCTTGCACTCCACCTTCTCAAATACCATGACCATCTCACAGTCACTAACAAAATAAAAAGAAAAACAACAAAAGCACAAGTGCTTTACACTGCTCTCTCCTCTGTGCTAGCATTCTCCATGTTTTTCTGTTTTTTTCTGAATTGCCAGCATTTAAGTCGCCCTTCTTGGTATGATCTGAGTTCCAATCTGGGATCAGGTTGCTGGTATAAGAGATCTAGATGGCAAAATCTTTAGTGACAAGCAGTGCACCATCTTTAATCATCAAGAAGAGTCCAGGATTCTAAAAATGAGCAGAAAGTATCAGAATCCACTGTGACAAGAATACACTGCTGTTAACAAATATGAACAAGGACATAGAAAAACTGTTCCATGAAAAAGTTATTTCCCTTTGTCTTACAATAGTTCTTCCAGATTCTTCTGTAGTTCCTGTTCAGTCAATAAATCTGTACAAGGAAAAACGTATTTTCCTACCATAGATATTTTTGCCAGCAGGCACAAAACCATTTTGGAGCCTGCCAACAGACCACCATCTGCAGCAGCACTTTACAGTGCTGCACGTGGCAGAATGGAAGCAGAAGTGATGATGGTCACATCAGCCAGTTTTACAATTTTTGAGGTACAGGACCAGCCCACACACGCTGCTTCCTAGAGCTTCTCCCTCTGCCTGTTCGTTGAAGGGGAGATGCTAACGCCAGCTGTTCTGTCCTCTTTCACAAAAGCGGCCTTTGAGGGGCAAAACTTGTGGCCACAAATATTTTTATTCTCTTTGTATTTTGTGTATCTAGACTTTGATAAGGACTTATCTGTACTGCTACCACTGCACTAATCCCAAGGCAGTCACTGCCAGCAGATGTCCTGAGAGCTGGTACATCATCTCCTGTCTTAGCCCAAACCAAATCATTCCAAATCACTATAGGCCACAGTCTTCATTCAGACCTATTCCCTGCACATGTTCCCAATGGAATAAAACAAGATAGAATTTAGGACCTATCAGCAGTAACTCTTTCTGTTTAAATTTTCTAATTGATCAGACAAGGCATAAACACAGCATCCAGCTTCAAGTAACACAAAAGCCAAGGATCCATCCTAGAATTGTTTTTCTGGTTGAGTGGCAAGAAGAGCAGGCATTTCAGCTGAAATCAGCATCAGCTTATCATCTCACAGTCACTGCCTTGGTCAGAGTCCAGTCAGGCAGCTGCCATTACACAGTTGGATGGTCTGGGTGTATCTCCCAAACGGAGCAGCTCGCACGTATCTGCCTCAGTCTGGAGACTACACAAGCAAGTTTGAAAGCCTGGAATGGGTCATGTGAGCCTGATGTCTTATGAGGCCCCCTAGACACAGAGACTGGACAGGAGTAAAAGAATAAAATAGGTATTTATTTGAAAGGCCTTCAAAGGTACACCCTGGGAGCCAGAAGCTGTTGCCAAAAATGGACCCCAAGATGGACAACAGGTCACGAGTTCTTCACACCTTTATAGGTGTGGTCCATTTGCATATCAGGGTTAACTCTCCAATTAAAGCTTCAGTTCAATGATGCAATTTCCCCTCCGCTGGCCCCCTTAGAAGCTCTTTGGATTATACTTTTTGGGCCTAGAACGGTCTGGGTGACCTTGGAGAACAGGCCCAGAGAGGCTTTGTTATGTCTACCTAGCACAAGTGAGCAGAAATTAGCAAGCTATAAGAAACCTCAGAGTTACACTCTAAGCAGTACAGAATCAGGAAAATAGAAAAGTTAAAACCTAGGCATCAAGCCCATCACAAATAAAGAATCCCGACACGTTCCTAATTTCTTCCCCTTGAAAAATGGACATCTCAAAATTCGCTTTTCCTGATACTAGTTTAAGGACAAGGACAGGAGAAGAGGACATGCTCCTGGTCCTCAAAATGCCAGTTTTCCTCAGAAAGCAAGGTAGAAACATACTGAATATTTACTGGATTGGAAAATTTGTCACAAGGGAGACTTCTCCAGCACAGCTATGCTTAGTTTTCTTGTCATTAACTCTTACATGGGAAAATGCCCCACATTTTAACTGCAACAAGGGAAAAAAAAAGGCTTTTAAAAAGTCATTCAACCACACCGATGTTTCATTATACCCTTTGCAGAGCAGATGGCAAGATGAGGCTATAGCCCCTGGGCCTGCTTCAAGGAGCTAACACAAATGCTCTTCTCACTACAGATCTCAGATGATGTTGGTGTCATCATTTCACTCGGGGATTTGGGTCAAAAGGCTTTACACTCAAATCTGGTTTTTATATAGTACAAGTGCACCCAGACTAGACCTTAAAGGATAAGCAGCAGGGAGCTAGCACACAGCACAGAGCTCTCTCAGGCACTTCCAGGTCGCTGATTTACACTGGTGCATTTACAGACTGAATCTTTCTAATCCAATTAAAATCTCATCTGAGCTGTCAATACAGATGTAGCCTGTTTTATTTTAGTGTCTCATAGAACATGCATTAATCCAGACCTGTGGACAAAGTAACCCTTCTAGGCAAATTCTGCATTTTGCCAGCCCAGTTTCCAGCCCAGGTTCTCTCACACATAATAGTGTGAGATATAATAATAACTTACTCACACATAAAGCCCTTAACTGCTCTCTTGTTACCTGTCTAATCAGGAACTCCTATGGACATGCACTGCCATCCTATCTGGCTGCTTTATAAAAATGGGTGATGTACACCATTAACCTTCTGAAAAATAGCACTTTTCTCTCCCAGCTCACTTCTCATGCAATGATGGCTGGGGTGCTATCGTTAAATATAAGAACTGAATATGATCTGTTTTCATTTCAATGGCTTCATTTGTTTGAAATGCATATGCCAGTTACAAGCTGTCAGCACATTTAATAAGTTATAGCATAAACCAACAACTCTCAAACTACTGTGGCCAAAAATTTTTACAGATCATCACATATACTTGTCATTAAATTTTGCACCAGAAACATTATAAATTATACTGTTTAATAGACTTCCATGAGGCAGCTGTGAGCTGTTTTGCCACAAGCAAGCACATGGAACACCAGTATTTGCCAGACATAAAACTAGAAGTTAAAAGCATCATTCATACCACCACAAACTCTCAAACTCCTCATAAAACTGATACCCTTTGCAATAAGCAAAACCCAGCAGCAACTCAAGCAGGTCTTTCACTGTGACCCGAAGGTAAACAAGTTCAAGGTTTAGCAAGCCAAGTTCAGGAGCAGAGCACATCTGTTGGTGACGTCTTCAGGAAGGCTGGTTTGAATGCTTCAATGGATCTGGGTATTGGAGAGAGATGAACTTTGATACAGCAGTTCAAGCTTTGCATGTGAAAACCAATAGTTAAGCAGCAGCCAGAAATAAATCGTCAGCAGAGCAGATTACAGATTACACTCTTACTCTTGTCACCACATGGAACTCTCCACAGTCAGACAGCTGCATTTTCTAAGAGGAACTCAAGCAGTCTCACACAAAAAGCAAACTGACCTAAATATAGACCCAAATTTTGTGAAATATTTCCATAAGAGGAGATTCCCCATTTGCAAATTACTTCGAAGCAAGTAGGCTCTCTTCTGCTGCACACATTATTCTTCCTGAAACAGCTGCAAATCCTATTGACTCCTTTCTGTGCCCCTGCCACAGAATACTGACAATGCTAATGGGTGCTGGGGAAGCGAAAACAGTTAATGGAAAAGAAATCCATACCAATTTACTATGTACACAGAACACAACTTTTGACTGAGGAAGTTCTTGAGCTGAAAACTGTTAGAGGGTTGGAGAGTATCCTGGAAAAGACCACCCTATGGCCACAACTTACAGTCTCCAACACCTTATATTTTCCCCTAGCCATCTGCTTTAGACCCCATCTTGAAACTGGAGCCTGGGCTAGGTTGTCAGACCACCGATCTGACAAACTACAGCTGTCCCTGTATTTGGTATGACATACTATAGTTGGCCATATATTAACCTCCAATTGAATATGCAAATTATATGGTTATCTTCATTGCTATAGCATTTCAAGGCTATGGCCATGGACAAGAATCTATTGGGCTAATGTTAAGTATAACGTAGAAAGACTATTGGCAAATTCCTCTGATGCTGAGATCCAATATTTTCTGTTCTATTCCTCACTTCAGTTGCACTCCTCAGGCATACATACACTTACAGATGTCTTGCTTTACATAAACTCTAATCTCAGAATGGCAATGAGAAACCTAATCAGCTGCATCAAATGGGCATCATCTTTATGAAACAGTTTGCAAAACAACCCAGCCCTGTGACCTCTGCCTGTGTTTTGCATTCAGGCTGAACAAGAAGACAAAGACAGTGAAGTCATTTGATGCCAGGCATGAAAAGCAAGTGTCTGGCTCCTGGAGTCTGCAACATTTACCACAAAAGCAAACAACGAAGTTCATCTGAAATAATTCCTTCTCTTCCTGTTTATGGCTGTTGCTGCAACAGCACCATTTCATGGTTCAAAGACAGCTATGTGATGAAACATAATTAGCATGGTTACCTGATTCTTATACCTCACCAGCAGAATACTACTCATCAACAAAACCAAATAGTCCTTATTTTATATGTCTGCAAACCCTAAGATTTTGCACTGTATTATATTATACAGCAGATTTTATGCCAAAGTTGTAAACAAGAAATTGACTGTCAGCTCTCTCTAGACAACTTGAGAGGTCTCTTCTAATATGCCCAATCCTACACCTGGAGAATTGCCTAGTGCTATAGGAATAAATAAGCACATTTAAACATTTTTTTGTATTTATACCCAGTGCCACTATCAAGTGGTTTTTTGCCACCTTTCTCCTACTAAGTAACCAGTCATACAAGAATGAAAAGGGTTTTTTAAAAGCTTCAATAGAAGCTCTCTAATAAATTCCTTAAGTCCCCTTACTCCTCCTTTAAAGGGAAGAGTTCATCCACTTTGTAAATATATTGATCTGTCAGCAGAAACTTACCACAAGTTCGGCGAATCTGGCATTGAGCTCTTCTGCTGGTGGGATTGGGACAGAAAACTCAAGGAATTGGAGGGGGTTATTGTCCTTGAGGTTGATTTCAGGGAGGTCGCTACCTCCAAAGCAACAAAGAAACCCCAACGCATGACGATTCCTCTTCCGGGGGGCCATGATCATGGTGTATGATGCTATCTTCTGATCATGTTCTGTAGGAAAAAAAACAAAACAAAACCAACAGACATTAGATGATAAACAAGACTGTTGAATCTGTGCAGCTCTGTGCAGTTACAATGGCTGTCACTGGAGTAACAGCTGGAAGAGGACAGAAGGATCTGATCCCCAAAAGAGCAAGATAAACACTCAAGCTAGAGAAGGTAGCTAGGCCTTCATATGGTATAAACATGTTCTTCCATGGCAGTGTAGAATCACTTCACCCAGTTTTTCTGAAAAGGTTTTACAAACTCAGTGGGGAATTTCCCAGCAGGTAGATTTATCAGCAGTACTCAGTAGCCAAGACTGAATGCTACCATGGAATGCTGGTATTGGCCTTTCTCTCACTACTACAATAAAGGAAAGAAACTATCAGAAGGAAAAAAGCATGTATGGGAGAATTTACCCCAAACATGTGGAAGAATCTTCCAAAGGTATCCCGTTGGACCAAAATTTAAAATACAATGAAACAATGAAGCAGACATCAATTTTCCACCACTGCAGAGCCAAACCACCAAACATTCCCTTATTCCTTCACGGCCAGGACTATCACAGTAGGACCATTTTGTCCATCCCATTTTCAAACACACATAACTAGTTTGGGCTGCTTTATATATTCAGGGAAGAAACAGCACAGTGCTAATGCATGCTTTCAGATTTACATTTGAGCTGCCAGATCCCATCTTGACAGGACCCAGGCTTGAGGGACTTTGGTATCAGGAGTATAAAGGGAGGCAAAAGGAGGCCTGAAGGAGAAGCTGGGAAGTGACTGAATTCAGTACCACACAACACCGTTTGTGCGCGGCCCATCCAAACAGGAAGTCTCCTGCCAGCAGTTTGAAAGGAGGGATCTGTGCAGTGCACAGAGAGCCACATATTTTGCCCTTTTAAGGGACTTGTTGTTTGACAGCTCAGGGGCTTATTTGTTTTATATTTTTAAGGACTTCACTTTTTCACTTAATCTGCAGAATAAGCCATATCCTTAGACAGTAAATAATTAAAGCTTGTTGTGAAGCCAGTCTCCCTGGGCATAGGGCAGGGGAGCAGGAGGGAGGTGGCAGGTGAACCAAACCACAGGATGCTGGATGCTGTATCAGCAGCAACACAGCTGAGCTTTGTCATCAGAGCAGCTGCTGCCCTAACCTGCCCCACAATGCTTTGGTCTGTTTGCTTGCCAGAACAAGGCTGCTTTGAGCTTTCATAGAGACTGAGTAGCCGTGCAAGGAAAAGCACCTTCGGGACAGCAGTTGCATAGTGGGACTCCACATACAGAGCACAGCTAGAAGATCTCCAGGGACATTTCGTGCAGAAATTGGCACGCTCACTGAAGAAAAACCTAAGCAACAAACAACAAAAAAAATGCACAGACCATCCAAACCTCCACCCTTATGGTACCATGTGCTTGGCAGGAATCACCTGCCCTATTCTGTGCTGGGCTTAATTTATCTAGCACATTCTCTTATGTACTGGAGGTGCATCAGCTGCAACTCTCACGTAGCTGAAAGGAAAGCAAGCTGGTAAAAAGTACTGTCTTCTGGCATGCCCACTTTGCTTTGCTCTCCATGCCAGCTCTGCAAGGGGTGGTACATCCCAGCAGGATTCGCCAGGGCAGGATGTTGCTGGCTTCAAAAGCCCATTCATAAAAACATCGGCTTCTCACTAGGAGATGCCAAAGGTCAGCTTAAAACTGAACTGGTCTTTGACACAGCTTCAGTCAGCAAAACCAAAATGCTCTCAAATCTATCACAATGAAGTGCATGGCAATTTCTGTTTCCTCTCAGTAGTGGACACTTAAGAGATTCAGTTGCTAAAAGATTTCACAAGAGAGCCTCGGAAGTTAAACTTGTACACTACAGACCATCTTCTCAAGTGTTATTACTCCAAGTGCAATGCCCTTTATGGCAATCCGGTCATGACTGAGATTAGAACCAATTACTTTGACAAAACTTTCCTTTGGAAGGAACTCAGTTCAATGAGACAAACCTGATTTACGTGCAATACAAATACATTTGCATCAACTCAGTTGTAACCAAGCTCTGGCCCACTGTCTAAAGGCTTCCCCACCAACCATCAAAGGACCAGCATTCTCTAGGGCATGGACAATGAATCCTCCTTAGAAAAACTGGCTGAGCCACTGAAGTGATAGGACCATAACATTTTCCTTTATGAGCTCAGATCAAGACTTTGATAAACTTCGCCAAAAGAAGTACCTTACCAGGAAATGAGTACTATGTGAATGGATGTGAAGCTCAGCATTTTCTACAGGGTAAGTACTGCCCTGGTCTGGCTACCACAGGTTGTCCTGCACTGAAATTTCATGACTTGGCTTTCATCTTAAGCAGGTTAATCTAAGGGGTTGTCGGTGTCCAGGCTTTCTTCATCCATAATGCTGAGAAACACACAAGCTAATGTTTCTTACTGTGATTTTTTTCACAGAATCTGCAGTTCCTTGGGATCCACACTTGTGAAACTCAAGGCTACTTAGTTTTTACTACTCTGCAAAAGCCTGCAGAGCTCACATGAACAGTAAGCTCGCTTTCGCAAAGCATCATTCCATCGCACAACTCGTACTCTTAGCACTGGCAATTTCCAGATCCCTCTATAGGCAGCAGGCAAGAAAATCATACTAACATAGATGGGTAAAATAACACTTCTGTATTGCTTCAATACTGTAATTGTGTGTGTAGGTGAGGTGTCTAGATGCTGTCAAAAGAAGAGCAAATGAGGACTGTTACACAGGAATCCAGCACAGGTATTTTAGAATTGAATCACTGAATGAATGAATGAGTGAATGAGTTAATGAATGAATGAAATTTCTAAGTTGGAGCACTGTCTCTCTAAAGATTAAGCCTGCCAGTTAAGTAGATGTCCTTCAGAATCCTGTAAGTTGCATGGTTTATGCTATTTAATAACTAATTAAAACTCCTTGATTTTTGTTGGTGATCAAAAAAATAAACATTTTCTAATTATCTCCAAGTTAATAAAATTTTTCTTTCCTTTCTCTCTCTTTTGCCTTTCTTTTGTCAAGAATCAAATCTGGGAAAAATGTGCTTACAAATAATGAGGAGGGTGGGAGACAACAAAGAAAATGAAGAAAAGAGCAACATTCATTTTTCTGAGTGGTAATTGATAGCAAAGCTGACTTAAAAATTTATGAAAACAACAAAAGGTAGGGGGTTTTCTTCTAATATCTAAGCTCTATTGCCTCTCAACTTCTGGCAAGTAAAAATGAAACATGTGCAATTATGTATTTCTATATATACACTCCCGGTGAGAATCAATAGGAAATCTCTCTCTGGAGAGAATCCCACTATTACACATAACTCCCTCCCACAGCTCTTCTCAGTTCTACTGTTTTGCCCTTTTGCACAACACAAACAAGTTGTTGTCATTTCAACAGCTAACCACACACCCGCTCCTCATAGCAATCCCTCTTCTGCTCCCCAGCCCCATCTGTGGTTCGGCTCAGGTCAGGAGTCACAGCCTGGAACTTTGCCCAAGGTCTAATTATAACAACGTCCTCTTCCTCTGACAGGGCGTACGTGTTCATTTCTAAACCATTTGGCCCAGTGACCAAACATAATTTAGCTAATGCAATTTTTCCAAGCCTTATCAGAGGTTTTAGCCACATGGGATCAGATCCATGCTAACTGCCCATGAGGTTCTTCTTTCAATTGCTTTCTAAATTGCTTCGTTAAGTCTCGCTCTTCTCTTCATTCTCATCTCAGAGATTGTCATTTTCATGCCAACATACACTAAACAGTAAGACACATGAAACAACTGCTCTGCCAGCAGCTCTCCTGTGCAAGAGAGCTGATTATTGTAGTTTTTATCTCACTGTTCTGTCCTTCAACGCACTTAGCAGCCGGAGCATAACTGTAACTAAAATAGAGAAAACTACTTTTGTATCACCACCTTTGGAAAAAGGGAAGAAAGAGAACTCAGTGGGTCAACTAAACACACACAGTCATGCAACACCAGTTCACAACATAAGGCAGCATTAATGGTAAACACTTTCAGAGGTGAATCTTCACTGATCGTCAACAGACACACAATATCAGTGGATGTAGTCACAGCTCTCACCTGAGTGGGATGCATGGGACTAAACGTATGATGAAGAATCACTGCCCACACTGTCTTATGCTAACAGGAAAGGAATCAAAGTCAGTAATTTGCATTTCCCTGTAAGTTATCTATCTTTCTCTGTGGCAGGATAAAACATGTAGATGTACTGTGTGATCACTGATGTAGAAAGAAATCTGAATTCAGACTGGTTTAGAATATAAACCAACTCACCCACAGCCCCCAAATCCAAGTTAAAACTCTATATTATTCAACTATTAAATAATAAACCATGAGAACTTCCTGGTATTAAAGCAGCTCCCTACATCGTCACTTATTGATGATGAAATGAAGAAAAGAAGCACCATGCTCAAAACTGTCTGAATATACACACTGGATACAGAGAAAGAGCTTTGTACTGATCCTATGCTCAGTTCCCTGGACCACGTTGCTTCTTCAGTACACAGACAGTGGAATGATGATCTTCATGGCATGTTCCATTACCATGGGAATTTTCCATGGCTGTCACATGTAATGTGACAGATGTCAGGTGCACTATATGGCAATTGCTGCATGGGGGATGGGGAAACAAACAATCATTTGTTGCATGCTTAATAGTAACCCAGCTCCTTTGGTTTGGATTTGTCACCGTACTAAGGAGCCTCCTGGTCTACAGCTCACAAAACAGCAATAAAAAAAACATTTAAAACCCACAAAGTTAAAACCTTGTTTTTTAGGGAAGGTAAGGCTTCCTGAAGATCACACCTGCCTGCTGTGTTGGACAGGAAGGCATCGGACCCAAAACAGATCAACACATCACTGGAAGTGATCTGGAAACAAGCAGGGTCCTGTGCAGCAGTGGCTACTCAATGCCAATTAGCCATGGCCCACACTTAACAGTTCCACCACAGGAGAGAGGGCAGGTCAAATCATGCTGTGCATTTTGAAGCCATTCACAGATTTTTCTTTCCACAACACATCAAAACAAGAGTGCAGAGCTCTTGGTATTTATGAGGACTTTGCAAGACAGTCCAGGAAGTCACGTCTGGTTTGTTTTACACACCTTCCCATTAAAACTGAGATGGTTGATAATTTCAAAGCATTCCACAGACCTAAAGATTGTCTGTTATTACATACATAGTATTATATATATTCATATTTATTTAATTTTTATTCATTTATTTGCCTCAGAAATAAGTCCTGAGAGACGAGAAAAGGCAAGAACTATTTGAAGGCTGTCAGGTGTAACTATATCTATGAACTTACTTACTGCAACGTGTCTGTCAAAAATCTCTTTAATACTTTAAGGATGCTCAGGATGTGCTGGGTGACTAATGACCACTAATGCTAGTCTGCTAATGCCCACAAATCCACTACATCTCACCTGATACCAACTTATCAACACCCAACAACAACAAAAAGCTAAAGAACTGTAAGAGACTTCTCTTCTGAAATTCTAATTTGTAACACTTTCTCTGTCTTCACCTAAGAATGAGGGAAAAAATAACTCTACAGAAAAATTAACTAACAAAACCAAAAACCAAACAAAAGAAAACAGGAAAAAATATGCCTGCAGGTTCTTGTGTTCCTCCTAATCATTAATCTATCTAAATTGTATTCATAGGAAAAAAAATTAAAAATAACAAAATACAAGATTCAAAATACAAAGTGAAAAGAGCAACAAAGCAGTTAAAGTCAGTGTCATGAATCTGGCTAGTAATAGTTAAATGCTTCTTTATACCTTTTTTCCACCCCTTAATGAAGTACAAATTAATAATTTTCTACACTTAACTGAGCTGACCAAATAATCCATTCACTGTTTTACTTGCTAAGAAGTTTTTTTTTTTGTTTGTTTGGTTGGTTTTTTGCAAATGCATTAGTTTCGTAAAACTATGACTTCACACAGAAAAGGGAACAGTCAAAACTAATCCGTCCTCCTAGACACCAAATGCTGAGTCTTAATTACATCCTTGCATCTCATTTATACTCAAGTAATCTATGGATCTTTAACATTTCTGAATGGCTATGAGATCACCACAGCTTAGACTGCAAACAAAACAAGTAAAATTCACACCTTAACTGTTAATCCAAGGTAAGCATGTTCTTCATCTCCTCAGTGTCTGATTGTAACACAAATTTGCATCTTAATTTGTCAATTCCACACTTAGGCATGCTTGCCAGCAATTCAAACCACCATGGTGGTGGAATGAACAGGATTGCACACTGCGTAAATATAATCACCCTTTCTGGTTTGAGTGAAGTCGTCTGGAGTCCTGTCCTTCTCTCCCTGCCCCCCTCAATGTTACTTCTTGGTTCTCTGGTGTTGCAGCACTGCAGTCTCAGTAGCATTTACAGATACCCTCCCTTTCCTTCTCAGTCAGAAAGTCACTGCTACCAAGATCAATTATCTTGCCTTCTTCACCATGACCCACATTTGTTGTGTTCATATATGTCACAAAAGATTACCCATTCCCTTCTATTAAGAAAAAAAGGTGCTCCTTTGTAGTCTTAGTTCTCCCTTTCCTTCTTTTCTACCAGTTTTATTTTTATTCTCTAGTTTTTCACTGTTTCATTGCAAGATCTCCTTTTTTTCCATAACAACTCAGAATTGAAATGGCTTCCTGTAGCCACTTCCTATGCCTCACACTATAAAACCTTTTTTTTTTTTTTAAAGCAGATATTGAAGAGAAAAATACTTCTTAAGAGACACCTACTGCATGACACAAGCTGCAAAGATTGTGCCACACTTTGTATATGTTTTATTTTTGTTGTATTTTACTTCATTGTCCTAGCTGTGCCACTGAGGTTGTAGGTTCTTCAGGGCAGGGTCTTACTCACCTGCTTAAACCAGTCATTTTACAGTGCCAAACAGACTGTGATACTATACAAACAGAAATAAAAGAAGTAGGCCAGCAAAAAGGTAATCACCTGGCTGGAATCTGGCCAGGACACAACAGGTTCACCCCCCAGTAATGATGCTGCTGTAGAGACAGCATTTGGCAGTGTCCATGAATCAAGCATGGATAAATTTGTCCTTTATGAAATAATGGAATTTATTCAGTGATTTCCTCCACCACAACATTAGCTTCACTACATGGGTTGGTTTATTATGTCACTGCTCATCAAATTGCTGTGGCTGTAAGAGCCAATGGGAAATACACTGCATAAAAAATATACGAAAAAATCTCACAAACCCCACAGATGGCACCCCAAAACCCAGTTCTGACTAAGGATAAGACCATGCAGCAGCAAGTACTTTCAAACAGTCTCTACAATTCACAGATTCTACTTTTAAAATAATTCAGATCCTAAAAATATTATTTTTAAGGCTTGACAAAATTATATTGTAATTCTAGGGCCATGAATACAGGACAAGGCTATAATCCTAGTTTGTGTGTGTGCTACTCAACAGAGTGGGTCTGAACTTCCTTTTCTAGAAGCTACAGATCTAGAGAGCAGAACCCAAGTTAGACTCTCAATTTTCTCTACTTTCTTTTGGTGATGGGTAGAATCCAGTGATGCAATTTCACAGAAAAAGTACCTTGGGAGTTGGAGTGAAAGATGAAGCCTTTATTCAATATAAGAAATCATAGACTGAATATTAAATAGATCATGGTAACATTGGTTAAGCAGACATATGAACTGACAGCCAGAACCAGCACGTCACTTCTTCAGCTTCAATGCAGAAGACGACTATTTTCCTCTACAGGAAGATGAAGTCCTGTGCCTTTTACAGGTCTTACTGTATGAAATATCTTTAAAATCATTGTATGACACTGACTAATCAATAATGTCTGTCAGTTCTATCCATAAGACCAGGTCCCAAGGATGAAACATCCATACCCCAGAGCAACGTTTTTGATCACCTCAGGAAAAAAGCCAAGGATTGAATGATCCGTAGAACTAGGTGTCCCACTCTATCCTCTGTGCCATAAGATCAGGAATACTAGTAAAGCAGATTAGTACTTTAGGTTAGTACTAAAGCTGGGTTTAGGAACTTAAAATCTCTCCAATATTTCTATTGGGAAAAGTGGGGTTTAGTTACAAAGGAAGCCAATCCAGAATTTCCCAGTAGCACTAATAACTGCCGTGTTCAGAAGAATGAACACACAAAACCCTATTACTAAGAGCGTCCCTGTCTTGTTTGAGTCATTGTAATTTTTCCATTCTGTCATTGCCCAATTATTTCCAGACATGATGTAACTATTTTGCCAAGGGATTTGGGAGTCAAAATGTTACCATTGTTGTCATCGTTATCCTGGGTGCTTGAATTTTCCAGACAAAATAAGCAGCTGAGGGCATTAGAGTGCCTCTACTGAGAGAGAAATACTCCGTAAGAACTGCCAGGGCAGTCCAAGAAAAACAACAAATGGTAAAGGTCCAGTTACACCCCCCCCAAACTCCTGCTTATTTCCCTGTGAAATGCTGTTTTCTTATTCACACAATTAGTAGAATAAAATTTCATCTGTTGTCTGATGTCATCATAGCATAAAAAAGATTGATTTCCATTCTAACACTCTGATCAGGGCCACTATGGGACATTAAAATTCAACTTGACTGGAAATATGCTTTGATTATAACCACTGGAAACTAACCACAGATGTAGGTGTACAAGGGCTGTCTTCACTATTGATAGTTAAATCAATTACCTGCACTGGTAAAATTTTCCTAAACTTCACACTCTGGAAAAAGCAATTGTCTTTACAGCAAATGGGTATAAATGGGAAAAAACTCAACAGAGAGACCATTTGGACTTTTACCTGTTTTTTGTGGATGGCACTGAATCTCTTCAAAACTAGTGTTGATCAATGCCACCTGGGAAAGCCAGGTTCCAGGCTGCAGAGCTGCCACTTTCCTGCTTAGTGGCCCAGCCAAAGCACAGTGTGCTTCTACATGTCCCTTCAAACCCGTACATAAACCAAAAATGATGGCTCTCAGTTCAGTTCCATAGACTGAAGAGCTACCGATGTGGACAAGAGTTAAAAGCCTTCTTTAGTGATTCACTAATGGAAGAAACAGCCACTAGATGCATTCACTAAGGGAACAGGTCTCAGGGTTTTTATGCTCACTCCATCTTTGAGATGGTTCCTATTGGCCAAGACACAGACAGAATCAAAATGTCATTGATTTTAAATACCTATTTTTTTTAAGTACTCAGATTGCAGAGTTGTCAATTTGGCACCATAAATAAATTCCTTGTAGAAAATCAAGTTAAGAAAAGGTCATATACAGCATTTTATTCCAGCATTTTTATTTTTGTTCAACATTCTGACCAGGGATACTCTGGGTTCAATGCCCTGAAACCTCAACATTACGCAAGTAGGTTTGAACTCCAAGCCAGAAGCTTGGTGAAACTCCTGAACTTTTAACCTAACAAGTCTTCGTGAAGAATGGATATTTGGAAAGAGTTTTGCTCAAAGATTTTGTGTTGTTTCTGTGTGTATTTTTAAGTGTCATCCAGCTAAAATATATTTTCTGGCTGCTGCAGTATTTTCAGGAGGAGACTTTACACCAGCACTGAAGGCTGGTTTCAGAGCCGTGACGTACTGCTTTAGGTTTTGGGGCTGTTGAGTGTTTCATTGCATTAAAGTGAACAAGGCCTCCTCCATATTTTGGTCAAATTTTACAGATCTGATGCTTTGAGTGACACAGGTAGCGATCAGTTATTAGGGTCTGAAAAGAAAGCAGTACCTAAAACCAGCCACCTTCTTTGCATGGTCAGTGGGTGCTCTGGCCAAAAGCATTGTGTAGAAAAGAGTGCAGTAAAAGGAGGGACAGGGAGACCCCACCTAAAAAGCACAAATGTGAGGTTCTTCTCTACAAAGCCATGCCAATCCATGTGGTCTAGAGCACTTGGTACACAAGGGTGTGGTGCCTGTGCCAATTGTCAACCCTCCCTCCTGCCATCCTTGAACTGCCAATAGCTAGTTCTAGTCTCCCAGATTCTCATGGAAAGAGGTCATGTCCACATCAAGGCCCTTTAAGGCTCATAATTAAGAAAATTTTAAGTTCTGAAGCATATCTAGGGAAGACTTCCTAGAATTGTAACTGACCTTTAACACACTGTCCTTTCCCAAGGATAGGGCATTTTTAAATGTATGCTCAGATACCCAAAGAAAACTGTGGAGAAGCTCCACCAAATGTTCAGGTAGTCATCTCCAGACTTCTAAGTGTCTACAAGTCAACAGCCTGCCTAAAAATACAGCAAGTTCTTTCAGCTTCTGACCCCAACCTACTTGTAGCTTGTTGACAAAGCTTGGAGCACACTCCACAAAAAACCAGATTGCAGTATAAAATTTCCTCAGCTCCCCACCACAGCTGCACACAACTGGAAAAAAACCTCTAAAAATCCAACAAAACAACCAACCCTGCTTCTAAACCACCACTTGATCTGGATTCATAGTCCTCAGACATGATTCAAAATGAAGGCCCATTGTATAACAATAGAAGAGAAATCTACCCTCTATCAGAGAAGGAACATGTTTATCCCCTGAGGGCCGCAAATGTTACTGTGTCCAGTGATGCATATCTTTGCAGAACATGTACCAATATCACTGCTTGTTGTCTCTAATTTTGTACAGCACTGACATATTTGATAGGTTGTACAGGGTTTTATCCGAATCATCACCCGATGCAGGTTTTTTTGCCTCACCCTTTGGAAAGGGTGTATTTAAAACTTACTTAAATCAATCATTTTTGCTCATTTTATAGCTTAAATTTATGGATGAAATACATACAAATAAAGACAGTAAGCAGTCATACATTGGCTTGTAAAAGTTGAAATCTTGACTCTGCTGCCCTGGTCATATGCAAGAACATGTCCCACTGCAAGAAAGGCTGAAATTGCTGTTATCCCCATTTTCTACTAACTGAACAAGAGCCACAGCCAACCAGTACCAAAATCTTTCCAGTAACAAGAAGCAGCAGCACTTGCCCCTTCGCCTGCGCAGAAACCCATCTGAACAAGGAAACAAACTCAATTTTCATAAAACCTTTGCCAGCAAAATAAGAGGGAACTGCAAAATGTCAGAAGCTCTGAAACATCAAGACAAACTATATATTTGGTCTGGGTGGCAAATCCAAGAAGAAAAGCTTCATATGTAACCCAACAATTTGCACATAAGCTGACAGCCTATCACTAAATTTTAACTATTGGCTGTTGGACCAGTAAATGCAAGATGAAAATGGCACTAATACCATGGAATCCTCATGTTTTACTTCCTCCCCTTCTCCCAGTCATTCATATTACAAGCAAAGGGTCTCTCACACTACAGTAGTGAATGCTTAAAACAGATAAAATTGTACAGAGAAGTGTATCCATCTCCAAATCTCTGAAAAGATAAACCAGCAGATGTATAAAGCAAACACTGCGTCCATATCAATGAGATACTCTTCTGGGTGAACTCTTCCCTAGTGCTTGTTCTGTCCATACCCTAATGTCAAACACAGCCTGTAAGAAGCATGGCTACTGCCCAGGAAATGCTCTTACTGCTGGGTTTACAGTGTCATCAGCTATTAATCACAAAAAGCTCCACTGGGATAACCCAGAATTAAACAAATTAAGAAATGCATGTCTAGAGAGGGGAGTTGGTGTGGGAAGTAATTTTAAGGAACATTGTTTTGTTTGCAAGAATAAAAACAGTTCTTTAGACAGGAGTGAGTCCACAAGGTCTTACACTATCCTGTTCATGCTGAGATCTCAAACACAGCATTTGTTTTTTTCTCCATTTTTAGGAGGTCATGCATGATAAGGAAACAATTCATCTCCTACAGGGCCTACTAATAGCAGCATTAACTCTCAATTCCCACAGCACATTTCACATCCATATCAATATTGTGGGACACATTTCCTGTATCTACCAGAATACTCCTACAGTAAGAGTTCACCTCCAGTTAAATTGCAATATTCTGATGACATGGTGAACACTTCACAATCATCAGATCCCAGCACGTGACCACCAAGTCATCCATTTCCCTGAAAGCTGCTCATAGTAGAAGTGCCCTTTAAAGAGTGATTTTCATAGCACCTCAGAAACCTCCGTGTGAAAGAGGATGTCCAAATGAAAACAAAACAAAACCCCAAACCCCACTTTAATGCTGTGACTTGACCTAGAGGAGGAGTTCTGTCTTGCTCATTTGATGGAGAGAAACCAACACTTAGAGTATCTTGGAAATGAGCTCTCTCTATGCCTTCTAACCGACGCTCCGGACCAAAAAAAGCATTTCTCTAACTTGGAGGGAGTGCCTCTAAGGACCAAAATTTGAGCTTGAGTTACTAAATAACTGAAGAGAGGGGAAACCACTTATCAGGGGATATAGAGCAAAAGGCAAAAGGAAAGATCAGCTTTCTAGCTGGAAGGATGCTGTGCTCTGTGGGTGTACTATAGCAAGTTGCATGCTGTGGAAGGACCTTGGTGTGGAGGTAATGCCAGTGGGTCAACGAGCCAACAGTTCAGTCAAGAAAATAAATTTATGTCTTTGTACTCGGTTCTTCAAATATTTAGGCTGAGGTTACTCCAGAGGAAATCTCTTTCTTTTTTTATCAGATACTAAGGGGTTTATATTGCATAAAACAAAGCATTTCAGACATTTCTTTGCTAGGGAATCCCCCAAAAATCATATTTATGCAGGCAAAGTCAGCAGAAATAGAAAGAAAAAGGTTAAAAAAAGAGAAAAAAGAGAAGCATTTTATCCTTCTCTTCAGAAGGACTTTCAAAGGCATACTCAAAAATCTGTCCATCTTATCAAGGCAGTAATTTCATCTTATCAAGGCAGTAAAAAGGGTGAATATACTATTCAAATTAGGTTATGGAGACTTCACAAGAGCCTTTCATTCCTCAGATGAGTGAAGAACATACACTCCCCTATATAATTTCCTCTTCATGGGTGTAACAGATTCCTGTTAATTCTGATGGAAACACATAACCTCGTAGAACAAGAGATCGACTCTTCCAAGCAGAACTCAGACTCAGTTAATTTCTGGTGAAATGGCTCTTACTGAAATTGTGCCAGACAGGTACCTGAGATTTATTTTTTTTTAGCCTCCCAAAATATTTTTTCTCCTCCAAAGGCCTTTTGAGTTGAATTTAGCAAAGTCAATCCAAAGCATCCAGAGCATCTAAATCATCATTTCCTGACTCCTGAGGAATGTATTCCAAGTCATATACAAACTTCAATAGGGGCCAGTTTTTAACTTTAGTCCTAACTCTGAAAGTCTCCTGACTAGCTATTCAGAAAAGCAATGTATTCTATGTCAGTAGTAGTTTTATGTTTCAGCTGTACTTCCATGTTTTCCCTTAAATTTTCCTTACCCAGGAGTACTTCTCCATGCTCTGTGTAACAGCTCAACTAGTTTGCCCCAAATTAGAATGAGAATGAGAGCAGGCTTGTCACTCCTTCTGCCACCACTAAGCAGAAGCTGCTCTAGAGATGTGCGCAGTCAAAGCTTTTCTCTCTTGGCCCTGAGCAGAGCTTCTGCACCTGCACCAGCCAGTGCCAGAGTGCAGAGCTGAGCATTATGGACTGCTCTGCAACAACCTTCAGCTCCCTGCATTCTGCACTCCCACCACCACCGCCAGCAAAGACCTAGATGTGGGTTTCCAGCCTATCACAGAGCAGTAGCAGATAAGCAGCACCGGCTCTGGAGAGGATAACTAACACAAGACACATAGGAGAAAACAGTCTTTCCTCCCCCTCCATGAAGGGAAGGGTTGCTGGGATATGTCACTGTTCTGAATGCCTCTTAGTTGGCTTCAAAGAAACCAACAGTTATTTATGTTATTTTCTTCCTTCTATTCATAGATTGTCTTCACTAGCTATAGCTTTGGTTCTCAGCTGCCTATCACTTCTGAGACAACCCCATGGAAGTAAGATAATGCCAGCACACTAACATTCAGGAGCTGCTCAACAGCCTTATCAGATGTTTAGCATCAGCCATCCACAAACAATACGCAGGCATTCCTAACCCAAGGCACTCTCAGACTACTGGTGAATAGTTAAACAATGTCCTCCCATTCTACTGGTTGATTGAGGTCTCACAAGTAACTCATGAATAACCATGTTAAAAATAGATAGCACTATTGGATAGTAGAACATATACTTTATCTTCAACTATTGAAATATGAGTCAAAATTCTAAGCTTCTTCCACTCTTTTGGTAACATATCCCTAGTTTTCAGTACAAGGCATTTCTTCACAGTAAATGCACTCAGGCTTTCAAAACCAAACACACACCACCCCCAATGGAGTTCTAAAAGAGTCAAATACACAATTTCCATGCGAGTCTTCCTCTTTCAAACCTCACTGACTGCCATTGTAGCAAAATTTTCCACCTTAGTTCAAGCTCTCTGTCCCTTCTAAATAAAGCAACTCAGAAATATTCAGTTAGAAGAAATTCCCTCCCACTAGTTTTATTAGAACATTGAGAACACAGGTTTCTGCAACACTTATTTCCTATCTTCTTCTAGCCAAGGAAGCACTTCAGTAAGAAGATTTAAAGATAGAGGGCCTAAAACAAAGCTTTATTATAGTTCATATATATATATATTCTCTATATATATTCTCTCACTTAGTTGTTCTCGTTCCCACCATCAGGCAGACCCAAAAGCCCACAATGTTTTGATAAACACACCAAAAGTAGCTCGGGATGTAAGTATGAAAACATGTACAGCAAGTTTATTTTATGCCGGTCTGTTTCATGGCTCTCCTCCAGCATTTTGGATGCACAACCCCACTAGGGTCACAGTGCTAAAATTTTCCTTAAACAAGTCCATCTCAAAGGTCCAGGCCTCTTTTTTCCTTTCCACACCACCTGCATCTCAGCACTCCTTAAAGAAAATAGAATTTATCCAGTGCAGAAAAGAATAATGATGTGTATGTACATCCCTCTCTACTGAATCCTCTCCTGCTTGGCTGTTTTCCACTTTCCTTCATCAGTGCAGTTTCCCAAGTACTCCCAAGTGGGGAGGGGATCTATGCAAGGCTGCTAAGGTGACTAAATGCTTTAGCTCATAAGATCCAAAAGTTGGTGGGATTGAAACTTGAGAGTTTTGAAACAAGTTCAGCAGAATAGCTGGAGCATCTTGGAGTCCTCAAAGCCTGAGTTAGATGAGACAAAGGTCAGGGTTCTTTCAAGTATTACATCCCCCACAGAGCCCCATCTCACAAGGCTCCAATGCTTCAATCCATGTTTTTCCATTAACAGGACATTAAAATCCCAAACAACACATTTTATTCTGTCCATGTCTGAAAGGTATCAAAATTTACAAGTCCACATTCTTTTACCAGGTAGTAGAAGCCAGCCTCTATGAAATACATGGAAGAAATGGGGCTGGGGGAGGGAAGGGGAAGGTTGAAGGGAAGATAAATAATTAAAACATTGCCTTCAGCCTCACTGAAGGAAATTTATGTGTCTGTCCTTCTCAAAAAACAGTGCTTATTTCACACACTTATAGAGAGTTTTTTCTTTGCAAACACTCCAAAACTAAAACCAAACAACTTCCAAATTAACAGCAAGGATCTGACAAGCTTTCTTTAAGATGGAAGGTTTTCTTTAAGAGGCAAACCAAACAACTCTTGGAGCAGGGTAGCAGCTGGGTGAGCCATGACCCAGTTTTCATTCAGAAGCAGATAAACGAGCTCAGAGCAAATGGTAGAGGGAAAAAAAAAAGGAGAGGAAGAAACAGAAAGTGTGAAGCAACCAGTCAAAATATCCCCTTTTAGAAAAAGATGAAGTTGTCATCTGCAAGAGGGATTAAAGGGGACACTTAGAACCAATGTGTACTACCAAGAATCCCTTTGAAGGAAGACCCAACTTCCTGGCCCCAGAAGCCACACGCTGAAAACTTTCATATGGTCAAAAGCCAAGAGACACACACCACACACCTTGTGAAGCTGAGGAAAGGGAAAGCACTAGGAAGTGGTTTGCAGTCTAGATGTAACAATACATACTCATGACTCCTGCTGCTCCTTTTGAGATAAGGCTGGGCCAGGCAGGTAGCCAGCTCTTAAGAAAATGCTGCAATACCAATCTCAGCAGTTGAAAGGAGCCTCTCAAGAGTGTCTGATCGAGTCTCCTTGCTCAAGCAGGGTGCTAGGGCAAATTGCTAGGGACCAGTGTTCAGACACCCCCCCGGAAAAAAGTTCCCTGTGTTCAGGTGGAGCTTCCAGGGCTTCGATTTATGCTCATTGCCTCATTCTGTCACTGGGCACCACTGAAAAGAGTCCACATTTCTGAAGCAAAGAGTGAAATTTCTCAAAAGGCCTCTTACCAGATAAGCCCTCTTACCAACATTTACAGCTCTGTATAATTGTTTCGGGAATTTATCCCTGTGTACAGATCTAGACTGCTTGCATGACAACAGAATATTGCAGAAATTCTCTCTTGTGCCAATGTCTGCTAATGACAGACACGAACAAGCTGCAGAACAAAGAACCATGCATAGAAGAGATGTGTTAAAAATAAAAATACCAGCACATTTTCCCATAGGCAAACTCATTATATGTTCTCACAGCACAAAAATTCACAGACAGGGTGTCAGTCAGCCAAAAAAGAGACTCCTCATATCTGTAGAAGGTCTTCACAAATTGTTACTGCACTGCCCCATCCTTTCTCAAAGTGAAATATTAATGACAGCACAATTTTGTCATTAACATTAAAAGTTGTGAATCTCCAAACAATTAACAGAAGTAGAAGCAGCCTTAAAGCAAAGCTCTTGACTGGTAACACTTATCAAACTACTGTTTCCCAGTTCTAGTCCTATCCACAACATAGACCCTGTCTCTGCATTAGCACAGGCGGTGGCAGTGACAAACACAGTGGACTTGTACACCTACTGGTTCCCATACCAGGTAAGGTAATAGCCATTGCTGTTGCACTGGCCTGCTTCAAGACATTCCTTGGACATTCTAGTCTACAATCTTATTACTCCCCTACTTGAGAATAAATCTTTGTAACTGGTGATGATCCAAGCAAAACAACAAAAAAAAAATTCTTCTGTTTGATTTGAATTCTCCAGAAGCTTAGGGCTTTACAGAATTTTTCCCTTCGTATGTCTCAGCTGCTTCCAATGAAGTCAGCGGATGTTTGACCACTGATTTCTGTGGGAATGGCATGGGATTTTAGCCACAGCAGGACTGCTAACCACTACCACCTAGTATTTGCCCTTCAGAAGCTTTTCAGAGCAAATGCTTAGAAAGTAGTTGAATTCAATTTTTTGCAAGCAAAGCCCCAGGAAACCCCTTTTTCAGAGGTCAAGCCCTGTTCCCTGAGGCCTTGGTGCAAGCTGTCTTGGCAGGACTTCTCCTGAGCCTGTTGTGTGGAAGATAAGGAATTTGAATGATTTCCTGCTCTGCAGCATATAGCTCCCCAAACATCTGACAGTTTATGTCCCAGGGACTGTCTCCACAGAAACCTGGCTAGAGAAGCCATGATGCTGAAAGTAAGAATTATCCAGTAGCCAGCAGCTCATCTTCCCTCTTTCACACTCCCCATCCTGCACTACTTTCCAACGACATTCTCTTGCCTGTGGCTCTCCCAAAGCACACCAGGTACTACACACCTCCTCCCAGTCAGGTCTGAAGGAAAGGTTATTAACTCCCACAGTGATCCACCAATGCTACAGATAAAGCTGCTTCCCATGGCATCCTGAAATCAAACACACTCTCCTGTTCAACAAAATATCATGTGCCAACTGAGAGTACACTTGGAGCTGACTTGCCGCCCTCCTGCACTGCACACATTATCTATCAGATAAGCCTCCAGCAGAGTCCTTGCGTGAGGTCTTTTTCACACTGTTTCAAAATCAGAAGGGTTTCCCCTCAAGACAGCTTGATTTTTATCTCAGAAGTCTGAAAAAACCAGGGGAGAACCAAAAGCAACCCTTACATTTTGGGTTGTCCTAAACTGGAACTGTGTGCAACCCTACACCAGAAAAACAACGCAGCCCCCAAGGACTATGAGCCAGGTGTTCTCTCTCTTCAGGCACTCTTTACCATACAGCTGCTTGGTCTCTTCAGGACACTCACCTGCTAGACTATACCCAGGAGATGCTGTGAGTGAGAGTACTTCCAGCAAAATTGCCCAATATCCGTTGGGGCCAGGCCTATCACATGCAGTAGCTGAGCTTATCCAGCCACGTCCAAGTTTCACAGATTTACTCTTTGAGGATTAAGAAGAATTTAGTACAACAGTTCTAAAGGCTGGCCTGCAGTGATGCCTGCAAAGACAGCTAGCCTGCCCTCTTCAAGAAGTGTGTGGTCCTCCAAGGCATTCATTCAAAATGGGGATTAATTGAAGAGAACATCTCAATTAGTTGGTACTTTTTCCGTTCAACTGTATGCCATAAAAGGAACATTTTACTATTTAGAGGACATGCAGGAAATCCTTTTCCTAAATGCACTTATCAGTCTGCTCTGCAGCATAGCACTCTTCACCACTGTTGCTTGCAAAAAGAGAATTATACGTACAATCTGCAAACTTCACTTGCCCTTTGTGCACAAGACATACATGAATTTCAATAATTAGAATTTAAAGAAACTTTGTCTCTTGCCTCAAGAACAGATTTTCACAAAATTATTTATTTTTATTTTTATGTATTATTTATTATTTATTATCACAGCTTTCATTTCAATGAAAAACAGGAAGCAAATATCCAGAATAGTGCAGCTTATTGAACAGACCTGGTTAAAAGGAAAAAGAATTATCCTGAAAAAGAAAAAAAGAGTAATTTTGAAAGCAAGTGCAAGCTATTCTAGTGTTAGGGATGCCTTTTGAGGTATTTTTTTTAAAGAAAAGTAAAAACAAAGACATTTCCATTTTCACCAATATTTTCCCCTTCTACTGAACAAAAAAAAAATTAATACAATAAAGAAAATAATTTAGAAAAATCTATCACCATTGATTGCATAGCATTCAACAGCATTAAAAAAAGGAGAAAGAAACAGTAACAAATAAATACATCTTTCTGGCATGATTTATCACATATTTTGAAATATCCAGCTCTCATAAGAATGTGGAAACATTCAGGGAAATCTGTGTTTTCTTCAAAATTTGGCAATTCTGAGAACAGACGTGTTCAATGAGAAAATCCCAGTGGAAAAAATTTGCATGAGACATACTGAGCTCTTTTGAAAGTCTAACCACCTGTCTCAGTAAGGGAGGTGAACACTTCCTAAGATCTAGTCTGCCTTTTGAGAACAGTTGCTCAAACAGCGAAGTCCTCTCCAACACCTGTAGGCTACCACCAGCCACAGTTCTTCAGCAACAGCCATAACTGAGCTGCTAGTTTGGCCAAGGACATGGAAGTTCTTTACCCCTGAGCTGTGTCCTCCACTCTGAACACGTAGCACAGCACACAGCAGGAGACAGAGTAAACAAGACCCATTGGGCTCATTGCCTTGTACCACAACATACAAGTGGGAAATTAAAAGCAAATCTCTCTCTCTCTCTGAAATAACATGGGGAGCAACTCAGTAGCCAAGGATCCTTTCTTTCACTGAGCAGTTTTGAATGCTACAGTGCTTGGGGAGAAAAAAAATAAAACAATGTAAATACAAATACAAGTGAATGCTCTAGATCAGTGATTGCCAAAGAGATGGCAGAGCAGGAATGTCCATTTGTGTCCACAAAATGATATGCTGCTTTTAAGACCTGCTCAGACTTTATCACTTTTCAAATCCCATTTCAAGAGAACAAACAAAACAAAAAAGAGAAACATCCCACAATTTTAAGATGTGCATGGGAAGTACTGCAGAATGGTAGTAAAGTGATAACCATGCAGCACTAAGGAGATAAAGGCAACACAAGAGGATATTTCTGTATGTTAGCTGGGCAACAAGTGAATACAGGCTGGAAGCACGAAGGATGTGAAAGGCGACAGCGTAAAACCCTGGCGTCAGGTTTATTTGGCTTCCATTGGCCTCAGTGAGACTTACACTCACCAATCTGATAAAAAAAATCTTATGAACTATAAAGCTGAAAGGGTTGTACCAATCAGCTAGTCTGACCTCATGCATAGCACAAGCCACAAGATTGCTATAAATTAATTCCTGCCTGAAGTAGAATGTAACTTTTCAGTAGGCATCTCATTTGATTTAAAGATTTCCAGCAGTAGAAAATCTACCACAACTCTCAGTAAACTGCCTCTCACTTTAGAAATTGTTTCATCTGCCAAGTTTCAATTCCCAGAGTTTGGGCCCTGACTTACTTTTTCTAGATTGAAAACGCTATCACCAAATGTTCTCTGTATAGCTAATTATAAATTAGTGATCAACAAGTCACCTTTTAAGCACCTCTATAAATAATTACAGGATAAGCTTTTGAGTCTCATCCATCTATACCTGGGATTAATCAACGTGAAATTCCGTAATGTTCCATTTATGACCTCTGCAGCAGTCTGTCACATATACAATGGTCACTTGAAATACAGTTCATTCTTGGATCAAAGGAGTTAGTCAAGTTTAAAATGAAGTTATTTCTCACGGCAACCTGGCAGGATACAAAGATATCACAATACAGGTATGAAGAAGATGATGGTCTGCTTAAGATCATTCAGCAAGTACATGGCAGAGCCCAGAGTAATGCCAGTTAACTCAGATTTTAAATCTTCATCCTTGCTCACAATGCCATCTTCCTGCACAGCACAAGAAAGAAAACTATTCTAAAAACAAAACAAAAAACCACATCCTGGAATCTCTCCAGATTTGGAGCAAGGCTTTTGAGCTATTTGCATGCAACTGAAAGCAATATAGAAAAAAATCCTGGTATCTGCATAATAATATCCTTCCTGATAACTTTGAGGCAGAGAAAACATACCAAGTAAATGAAACTCATAGGCCTGCACCCACAGTAGGCCCACTCACAGATTCTTGCTCTTTTGCATCTTCAGAGGTGCTTGGCAAGACCAGTTCCAGCAGCCTACCAAGGCTCTACTATCAATTTGATTTCTAAGAACTAAGTAGTCAACAGAAAAAAAAGTCTGTCTCACAAATTCCAGTTTGCTAATGTAAACATCATAAAAAAACCACAACAACTTTAAAAACAAAATATTTGAAAGTCAGTTTCCCTTCTTTACTAGCTGCCAAGAGTAGAGTTCAGGGCTCCGTGCTTCTTGAGTTGATGAAACCATTAACACCTACAGCAGCGTCAGGAATGTTAGTCTGCCCTCAGGACTTGGTAAGTAATAAGAAACTGGTGTCAGTTTCACATTTAAAAACCCATTCCAAGTAATAAATTTCCAATTTCTGATCCGGATGGAAGCCCAGCCCAAACAGCATAGCAGAGGCTCAAAGCACTTCACTACAAAGGTATCAACACTGGCAACTGTGCCAGCAAGATGCTCATTAAAACAGTCGGAAGATAACTAGCATAAAAATATGCCTTGCTGCAAAATGCATCCAGAATAGTGTGTGGAGAGTTATGACAAAAAAAAACCCAGTGAACAACACTCACAGCACAGAAAACTTGGGTCTCTCTTTAGTCAGTCCTTTTGCTGCTGCAGTCGCCAGACCAAGACTTAGGGAGACCTTGTGTGGCAACACCAGGCAGCCAGTCTGGAAGTCAGAGAGCCAGCATGAATTACAGGGTCTGTATGCATTTAGCAAGTTCAATAAAGAACTTCCTTTATGTTCATTACAACACAGTTCTGTCTTCGCTGCTACAAGGGATGCAACAGAGGAGGCATTAGCAGCTGGTCCTTGTAAGAGTCAAAGTCTTCTAAAAGGATAAAAGTGGGGTGCAACCCTCTTTCCAGCAATGTGAGTCTCAACTGCCTCACATGGTGATAGCTTTGTTGTGGCTCCTCTTCCTCTTCCCCAAACACAGCTCAGCAGGCACCATCCTACACAAGTTGTGTGTGCCCATTTCCATTTCATGGGGGAGGGAGCCACGACTGGAGTTCAATACCCGTTCATTTATTTGGGTCTGCCTATGAGAAGCACAGCCAACTTTCTAGTGCATTAAACCACTTAAACCAACATTTCCCTGACTGTGCTATTTCCCATCCATGCCCTCTGGGCTCTAGGGCTGGAGCAAGAGATGTAACATGGCCACCTCTCTTCTACTTTCCTGTTCCTCAGGGAATTCACCATTGCATAATAAGGTACAGAGGAAAATAAAACCCACAATGATAACCTGCCATTTATTCTGTATCTATTTCAAGCTGAAGGCAAACTCTCTTTCATCCCATTAGTATGGGATGCACAGAGCATCCTAACATGCCAAATATCCTGAAAGTTTCTGCATATTTTGATGCACTTGATACTACTGCTATATTTTGTTCCTCCCCACAAACATACGTCAAATACCCTTCCTGAAAACACCTCCTCTGACGTGTGGTCCCACACACTGCTGGTGCCATATGCCAATCATCCTCTAAAATTCACTTCCTTGTGTCCTACCAATAGCCCAATAGGCCAGGATTCTCAGTGATTTCCAGTCCCTTGAATTAGCATCCAACGATGTCCTGTTTACATTTCAGGGCTGTGGTAGAAATAAACACCATAATGTCAGGACATTCCATCAGCAGGATTCCAGCATAACCATGCTGGGCTGTGACCAGGATGCTGAACCAAATATGGTCTGACTTTTTACTTTATCTTATTTCCTTTTCCTTATACTTCCATTACCTACCAGAGGACGCCTTCTAGTGAGACAGTCCCTGCAAGCAGTGAACACACTGGAAGGATCTTTACAATTGTTAAGTTGCTAAAAAAGGAATTAAACAGTAAGGAAACAAACACAACAAGCAGGGAAGGGGTACTGGATCACAGAAAAGGATTTTGGATTTTTGTCAAACAGAAGTTCAAAGTAACATAATCATCCCTCTATCTCCCAGATGATGAAATTGAGATGTGGACAAGGCAAAGCCTTTTCCTGGTTAGATGGTTGCAAGGACTAAATTCTGCTGTCAACTATGGTAGCAGTAAAACCAAAGACTCAAAACTAATTAATTTCAATTATTCTTAATTATATTTCACCTACTTAAGTAGCAATACTTGAATAATCAGAGGAGACATCGCAAATGCATCTGCGATTAAACCTTAGCCAACAGACACTTATTTCTAAGTAGGTTATAAAATTTCCAGACTAGAAAACAGCCTATTAGCAAAACGGCTGTCCTGTGGTATGATTAAAAGCTCTCTACTTCTCACCCCAGCAGTGTACAAACAAATGCTGTCCTCTCCATTCCAATTAGAAAATCAAATGTAAATATTATGAAGAAGGATCTCTCAAGACACACATACTGGATGGCTACCAAGGACAGGCTGAATGCTTTGAAAGCAACGTTTTCTATGATGTACCAGATCTCTCAGAATCAGAGAAAATAAAAAAGGGAAAGCTATACCAAGCCTGTATACTCTATTTGTCCCAGTATAAAAAAACTCTGCTGAATAATATTTCGTTGAAGTGTCAGTTCAATCTAGATTTCAAGTGTTGCCATATTATGCAGAGTAGAGTTACTGTTTAGGTACTGATTCTTGGGGGAATATAACTGGAAACCAGAAGATTGTGCTGTTGGAATGAATGCTTGCTCTTTGGGATTGAATTAACATGGAAATGGCTCCCTAACACTTGCGTAAGATTCTCATCTTCAAGTCGAAACCCTGGCCAGAGCTGTCTTTAAGACAGTTTTGTACAATGCTTTAGTCCCACAGATACCTCATTTACTAATACTGATAGCCCTGAAGACTATTTGGAAACTCCAGAAAGTGTGCTGAGAGCTGCAATCTACTGCCTAAATAAAGAAAGGGAGATAAGACCCATGTTCCAGGCTTGCCATGATCTCCTTCCACACTTCTAGGTATCAGTTCTTAGCCACCATTCATCAAGTGGACCAAACCTGACAAATACCTCAGTACTACAATGACAGCTTTGAGAATCTACCTCAGGTCCCACTGCTGCGAAGAAGATTTTCTGTTCTGTGAAATTTGTTCCAGAAGAATTATGTGGAAGCCTAAGCCTCACCACATTTAGACCATGATGCAAGACTCACGTCTTTGTCCAAAGCATAGCGTGAACTGCAGACTCAGAACCTCCTGGCACTTTTCCATGAGCTGTATTTTTCTTTCTCCCTGTCCCCGAAGTTTACAAGCACATTGTTGGAGGCAGGTAGAGAGTTCTGGTACTTTTGCTCCCCCCATTTGGGAAGCTGTTGATTTAAACCATGTGCACACAGTGAAATCTTGACAAGGACATTATAAATGCATGTAATGATGTGACGGCTGCTGGCGATCAATGCAAAAAAAAGAGAGGGAGGAGGGGTTTACTGGGTCTTGGGCCATCTCCTAATGGACAAGCTTCCACATCACAAAACCAAGCACTGCAGCTGCCACAAATCACATCAGTCAGCCCTCTCCCCAGAACAGCAAGGCAGCAAATGGACAGACACTGACCGAGCTGCTGTCTCCTAACGAGGTTCCACAGGACTCTGGAGGCACTGGCAAGACAGGCTGTGAGCAAATTTGATGTATATTGCCCACGCTTTGCCTGCCACTTTAGCATCTTTAACAAATACTACACTAACTTTAAAAATAATCAGTGGGCCCAAGTTAAAAATAAATTGCAAGTTGGCTTCCATGAGAAAGCAACTGAGCCAATACCATTTATAGTAATTCGACGTGTCACTGAATAGCATCATTTTTATAAATACACTGAAAGCCGGACATGAAATAACTGGTTAACAGCTCCCTAATCACAAGGGCTTCCTCTGCTACACATTTTTCCTATTTATCCAATGGCTTCTGTTTTATATCTAGTTTGCTAATGGAAAGAGGGGCAGGGGGAGGGGGGGAAATTGGCCTTAAACTGATCCAGCAGATGCACAGAGCTGGGGCCTCAAACACTGGCTTCTTTTCTGCAGCCACCAAAGGGCGGTGGGGGAGAGACATTTCAGCAAAATTCTTTCTCTGCAGTAACTACCACAGAAACACATTTCCCTCTGTTTGTAGCCACTCAAAATAACTGCAGCTCAAATGCCAGAAGAATATTTTGTGCTCCCTGCATTTAGACGAGAAAGAAATGGGAAAATTCTAAAGAAAGTTCCTAGTATGGTGGTCTCAAAACAGCAGTTAAAGGCTTCCAGAAAAGTACACTCTCATAAAGAAAGCAAAACAATCTGGCCCAAAAATATCTGTTATTTAATGATCCTAAAGTGTTTTACAACCATGCATAGGAAATACATCATTTTATAAGACTGTTCATCTTCTAGGCCGTGCAAACCATTCAGAATTTTAGAACAACTCTCTGAACCAAATTTCTTACCAGTGCCAAGAATGCCTTTGCAAGCATGACTGTGTGCAACACAAGCAGCTATCATCATTTATGCATGTACTAAAATAATTAAACAAAATTTCCTCAGGTATGTTGATTTCTGTCTGCACTGCTTAAAGTTAGGATGCACACTGAAGCCTGTGTACTTTCATAGTGACCACCCTGCCTTGTGTTACCAAATGGATGGCAGGACTCCTCACACTGGCACAAGACCATAAGGCCAGGAAAAAGGTGAGGGATTCACCATCTACTCAAAATTGCACCTACCTTGGCTCCGTCCACTTTAATTTTAAGGTGCTTGATAAATACTTTAATTTAAAAAATGTTTTTAATCTACAAAGGTGGATGAGGGGGGCACTATACATGCATGCAGAACGTGATTGCAAAAGTTGTCAAAACTCAGGTCAGTAGCAGAGGCAAGAAGCAAACACCTGCCTTGTGTTCTGTACCCATGAGGCCCTTAGCTCCAGTGAATAAAGTTTCACTGCATCCCCTATTTCTGTACTGCAGTATCAGCCCCAGAAACAGGCATGCAATCTCCTAACCAACCTAAGTCTCTTGACATCAAAACTATGCTTATGTTACTTGCATGTCCTTGCAGTCCCCCATCAGCATCTAAAGGGACAGTTTTTTCTCTGTTGTGATGACTTATTTCCTAATCAATTGTCAATAGATTGTCTATCCAGAGCAGAAGGAAAGACAGTGGTGACAAAGATGGGAAGGCTAACGGCACTGAAATAATCTTTTGTACTCACTCCAGTGTGGGCAGGCTCTGGTCTTTAACCTATATTTCTCATTGCTTAGGGTAGCCTGTGCTTAGTGCACTTCCAGGTGGGGGTGAAAGGCATTTCTCTCTGTGAATAAGTGAATTTGGGAAAAACTTAATAATGTATCAGTAGGAACTTAGTGCTGAAGATCAGATGCAAAAAAAAAACTTTATTCACATGGTAAGTTTGATCCTGACTTTATGATGCAGGCCATTTATGGCTAAGTTTCATAACTCCCCCATAAGGTGTCCTGACACAGTAGGAAACAACAGAACTAGCTACAGCTTTAGAAGTGACTGACAGCAACACATGACCTTTGCCACCAGTAGAGTAGACAAAGGAGAAAGAAAAGCAAGAAGCAACTTTCAGTGTAACCATGGACACGTGAGCTAGGGACACCATGAGATCTGTTCCTTCTTCCCCCCATGTCTCTTGATCTTTCACCACTTGCAGTCAGGACATAGTGTTCACAGGAATAACCCAGCAGGTTTAATTCTATAATAAACAATGCAGTACTTCCAAGAGAGTTCCTCTCCTCTTGTTAAAGGCTGAGGGGAAAAACATTACCTGAAGTGGTTAGTATTGCTAGTCCAAGTGCAGATGCCCTGCCTCGTGCTGGACAAAGTCAGAGAAGATGACGGCCCACAGATAATGCCTTGACGTGCTGAGTGGGATTACAAACCAAGGCCTGCACTTTGTATGAAAAAGCAGTGAGCAGACTGCCAAGACCCCTCTCTAAATACATTTCAAAGTGGGTTATTGTGAGAAGTGTGAGCATTATGATCTCAGCTGCCAACAAGTACTTCTGTGGGAAGCAGTTTGCAAGCGGGAACTCATTCTCCCAACAATCCAGGCTTTGACCCATATTCGTGCTGTGCAGTTAATCTAAGTGGAATTAGTGCTGATGAAAGGGGCCATATGGACAGCCCTTGAGACAGAAATCTCATTTACCCACAGAAATTTCCGTGGCCAGCACCACTGTAAGATACATCTTACATGCATGTGCCAAAGCCACATGCACTTCTCTCCAGCTGCCTAAACAAGTAATCCTGTACTATCCAACCCCAAACCTTCTGCAAGATGGAAGGGAAAAATTTTGTGATTCCTAGGTTCATGCAAAGTAAATAGAAGAGTTATTCTAACGCATTTTTATACAGTACACAGAACACCTACCCGTGCTTTCTGATTAGTGCCGTGTTTGTCTGCGTCTGAACAGAGGACATCCAAGAACACACCTATTGGTACTCTGGTCGAATTTCAAAACAGACTCAGTGTGTTAAAGCCAAAATATGTTTTTCCATACGACCACGTATTTGCCTCCCTCTCTTCTCAGTCTACAGCTCCTTCAGTGGTACCCCAGAGCTGCTTAGACTTCCAATTAAGATCTCCAGTTATTATGAGAGTGTAAGTCAGAGAGGAGCATAAAGCCAGCAAAGCAGAAGTTATGACTGGACTTAGATCCTACTTTTCATGGAAAGTGAGGCTTATAACATAATTCCCTTGTGTCTTCACAAGGCACATGGATTGTGTCTACACAAACTTTGGAGGACACCATGCATATTCTTCACATGCAAGATAGCAGCGTATCACACAGCTGTCAGAGAAGCATCCCTTGTTAACATTCTTCAGCTTGTTTTATGAACTGAGATGTCGCAGAGAAGAGCAAATAGAATAAGCTGTCCAAAAAACAGTGCTAAATGATGGTATAAGAATAGAGACGCAGGCAAAGATAGGTGCGCCAGGGGTCCCTGCACTGACTGAGTAAACAAGAATTATTTTTCCTCTCAGTTTGATTACATGTGCTGGAAGAGATAAGGTAGTCCAGGACCCTTTAATTTCTTAAAATGCAATGGCAGATGGCCTTAGCAAAGCTGCAGTTGGATTCACTGTTGTTCAGCATGTGTTAGCAGAAACAACATCTGGTGCCCTTCCTTGTATTTCTTTAAGTTTTCAAATGGGAACATGCTTTATTTAATTACTTTCTAGCCACCCTACGCAAGGCATCCCACACACACTCCTCTGGTGGATTCCTCTGCATGAGTGTAAACTGAATTATTACAGCAGTTCATTGCCTTTCATATGCTTTCATGTTAACCACTTAAGTTCTGGCTTGACCACTATTGACGGGTACACAGACAATTCAAAAGCTCATTGCTGCAGACATCCTAAAACTACCAGGCAAGCACAGAGCAAGTACATAATGTCACCAGCAGAACAAGTACAGCTTCAGAGACAAGCAGAAAATCTCCCTGCTTTCCTGTATCCTGCACCCCTGACCACTGTCTTTGCCTGATGGAAGGACATTAGTCTTCTAAAAGAACATTCAGAGAGAGCAGAGGCAACATTATATTTTGAGTTTGTCCCTGTATGGAGATATGCTTATGTGTGTATGCCATTGCCCTGCTGCACACTCCAGAGCCCGAATACTCAGACTTAATTTGTCCCTGGCTTCTACAGTCAGAGAGAGGGCTGTGTGTTTGAGGAGATATGGTAGGGATCTGTTTGTGGCGTTGTCTCCCTTCAGCCCTGAGAAAAGAGACGGACACAACATTCACTTGCACCTTTCTACTGATCTTAGGGGTAAATTGCAATTCAGTAGTGAATGAAAAACATTTTTCCCAAGAAATGAAGCTCAAATGTTTACACTGGAGCTTAACCCTCCCTTCCACCAAAGCAGTGCGCTGGAACAGTTACACACCAGGACAGCCTTCCTAGGTAAGAATTGTTTGGGGAACTCCCAATAATACATTGTCCAGCCTGAATTCCCACTTGGACAAGGCTCCAAGCACTAGACCTTTTGCCCTCCAAGCAGTAAAACAGTGGTAAAATCTCATGCACAGAAAACAACACCAGTCCTGATTTTACTTCTTAAGTTAGTACTGTTCTCACAAATTCTGTATTAGACCCTCAGTTTATTTATACTGAAAGTTCGTTGGAGCAGTGGCAGCTTCTCCCTTAGCTCCTCACTGGAGATTAACTACAAAGAATAATAGTCAAATCTGCATTGGCAACACCTTCTGTGGCCAGGCATGAGGCCCAGAGAAAGTATCAAAAATTCTCTGACCTTAAATACATTCTCCTACGCTTGCTCTGCATTCTCAGTTGTACCATATTCACCTCAGAGGGGGTGAGTTTGCGTTTGAACCCATTGATTACAATCACATAGTCATAGCAACACCTTCCCAAAACATTGCTAATACTGGACCACCCAGAATGGTATCAGAATGAACTAATGGATAATGGGATGAGCAATCTCAAACCATACAAAGTACAAGGCACTGAATTCACCAAATCAGATTAGCACTGCTATTTATTAGTTACAATATCTATACGGACAGGAGTTTATGCCATAAGGTCATCCATTCCAAGAATCTAAGCACTAAAACAGATGGCAAATGTCATACATGAAATCCCTATTTGTGCTTGGTCTTTGCATATTAAGTGCTTTAATTAATTAATTTTGAGTTAATTATTTTTAAATTGAATGTTACAATTAACCCATCAGCCCAGGTACAAAAATCCAGTTCCATTATCAGTGTTTTCATTTGTTTAAAGTAGTTTATTAAGAGAGTTGCACCCTTCCCAGTTAAAATTTTCCCAGTTAAAAATCACAAACTTGCCCCTTCTCAAACTTCAAACCACCTATACACCATAAGAGTTACCTTTCCTGTGTTTACTGTATACTTTTACAAGTGTTTTGAGATGTGTTGGAAGTATTTTAATACTTTTTTGGTGTTTTCACTTGCATTTTGGTTCCAAAGCCAAAACCCCACCCAGTCTTAATAGTCAGCAGCTATTTTTAGCTACAGAGCCATTACTCTGCAGGCAAGTCCCATGGCAACCTGAATACCTGAATTTTAATGAAGGTATTGTATTCCCCTTATCTCAACTACTACCACCCCTCCCTGACAACGATGAGCCATTGGTGGACAGAGATGATCCATCAAAGGGAAAGCACCAATCGCTTTGGACCAAAGGGGCGGGCTGTGGGCGGACTGGGGGCGGAGCAAAAACTATAAAAAGGACGAAGCGGATAGGTGGGGTCTCTTTTCCCCTCTTGCTCTCTCTGGAGTAGCTGTGGGAGACGTCGGTGCTGGGCATTAAAAGCCTTACCCCTTTTAAGGGGCTTTTAGTAATTTTTTAAAGTCAACCCAGCACTGCAAGTTCTTTTTCTCTACCTGAGGTCTAGTGCTGTCTCAGCCAGAAGATCTCATATCCCTGCGCTCCTGGGGCATACCATCTGCTGAGCCATAGAATCACAAATTTTTATATTTTTCTAATTTCTGGAATTTTTGAATTTTTCTGTTTTCAATAAATTAATCTTTTTAAGAGTTGTCTCGTTTCTCACAGCAAAGAAAAAACAGATACAGAAAAATGGCTGTGCTTCCCCCTTCTGCATTAGACCCCCTTGCAAAAGGCCATTCTCCCTCCTCACATCAGGACTAAAGGCCTACTGAAAGTGGTGTTCTTCTTAGTGTTCAGGTGATTATCTGTTTCATACACAAATTCGGCTCTAAATTTCATGCTTTATGGATAAAGGCACAGGCCATGCTACCCAGCACCTGACAGGAAGATATTCCTGATAGATGAAGGTCAGAATGGACTATTGGGATCATCAAAAATGACCTCTTACAGAGCACAAACTGCAGAATCTCACCTAATAACTTCTTATTCACTCTCTCAGAGACAGAAACAGAGTTGTCACTGCATGGCATAAGGTATTTTTTTTTCTGACTCCCATTTACAACAGGCAGGAGATGTCTCAACAGCCAGACATTCATCAATTCATGTTTGAACACCATTCAAATTACCTTACTCCTTTACACTTCTTACCAAGGATCAGTAAATGCTTTACTAATATCAGTGAATTTAGTCTCAGGTCATGATTAAAGGAGTCCTCTTTCTGCTAATTCACAGATAAAGAATTAGAAGCCTTAAAACTACACCTATACAAAGCAGTATTTGAAGAGCTACAAACAGAATCTAAATGTTCATTTCTAAAGATCAGCTTAATTTTTTGAACAATAGTTTCCTTTAAATTAACTAGGTAATGAAGAAAATTAGTGGTTTATTTTCATCATTCCATTGTCTTGCATAGGAGAGATTCCAGAAGGGATAATAATCACATCCTGTGACTTCCACTATACTGAACAGCAGCAAAGAAAGTTTGACCCCCAAGAGCTTTTTCCTGTCCTTCTCCAAAACCCAGTACTTCTCCATCAATGAAAGCATTACAGAATTTCCTATGTATAGTGGTGTGGTAGGACTGCTCAGTTATAGAGAAAGCAGCAATTCTTTCAGTGTGGGACACCACAGACTACAAATGGAAATGGAGAAACAAGATCCAAGAAGTCAAGCCAGGGTTGATTTTGGTTCTTCGTGGGTTTTTTTTTTCAGGGGCAGAGGATTGGGGTGAAGCAGTGAGCTGAAAGAAAAAAAAAAAAAGAAAAACAACAACAAAAGATGTCCCAACAAAAACCACATCAGACTACAACAAAATTCATTGTACTTCAGTGCTTCTAAATCTCTTCCCCCTTTGTGTGACTGTAACACAACCTTGAATCTGCAGGATGCAAGTTTCACCACAAGAATTCTTCCTGCAGCTTAGCAAACATCCACTGGTAGATCCAGCTCACTGGTAGATTACCAATTTGTAGTTGATCAGGTACAGATGGCATTGACTCTCAGACATTGTAGGCAAAACATTTAGGAATACTGCTCAAATGTAATTTTCTTTCCAGCGTAGTATGTATTTGTGACTGAGGCCACCAGAAAACATTTACACTACCACAAAGCTAAGAAATAGCTACAAGTTTGCTGCCTCTGGCCAAATTCTTTGCTTACTCATAGAAAAACATGTCTGACTTCAGTAGGATTTTCTTAGCATTTCAAAGGTGCCCTTGGTCTCCAACGGGATGCAAGGTGTAAACAAGCCAAGAACTTGACCCAAATTTGCTTACTCCTCAAGTTTCAACTATGAGGTACAATTCCCAGTAATTTTTATAATGCCATTAATTTGTTCCCATCAACACTACTTGAACTCAGTGGCTTTCCTTCTGACCTATTCAGTTAATTCTTCCCATTTCCCAGACTGATCATAACGTTCTGAGAAAGATACAGTCTCTTCCTATAATTTGCTTTTGAGCAAAAATAAAGCACTCTGGTTCTACTCTTCTGAATCCCATTAAGTTCCACATAGTAATGATGAAGTTTCTTCCCTCAGAAACAGCAAGTAGGTTCCTCCATTGTGCCTGGTACAAACTGTTTGTGATCTTCGCCATAGACAAGTATTTCCAGGAACAAAGAATTCCTGTATGTACTATGGGTATACCATGGATAAGAAAAATATCTAGAGATGTAAGACAGACACCTTAACTAGCAAAAAAAGGGCTATGAAAAACTGTATTTGTAACCTTCAGGATGTAAGTGCACCTCGAACAGGAGTCAGAAAAAACATGTCCTCTTCACCACCTTCTTAATTTGGAGGAAAAAAAAAAAAAAAAGGTAAAGAAGAGAGATGTTTTCCTTAGACTGGGACTATGTCAAATGGCTCTGGGACAATGGAGAAAAAACATTATCTCTACCAGTAAGTATGAAATATGGGAATCCTAAACTGTGATTTGTATAGGATGACTAGGATGTAACACCATGAAGTTTAGCTCATCCTTTCCTCAGCATAATGCTTTTCTACTTTTCTTGCCAAAGTCATTATTCTTCAAGATGCAAGTAGACCAGAAGTTGAGAGCAGAGACCCTGGCAAGTAACTTGTGCAAGGAATGCAGGAGAATATGCATTGGCTTCCATTAAAGACAAGATTCCAGCTAAAATGATTACTTGGTCCCCCTTGGCACGGTTAAAGAGTGCTACATTTTGCTACTGTAACAGGATTTTTTAACCTTACTGTTTCTATACAAATTTAATATTGATTTCTGTTGCAGTTGCTGCCAATACAAGGTCTTGAAATATGGGGCCCCACCACAGTCAGAAGGAAAAAGATGTCCAGTGGAACCAGGGATGGCTTAAAGAAAACACAGAGAAGAACATTGTACTTGGCTGTACAAGTAACTCATGAATACATCTTGAGAAATGTCCTGGATTATCAACTGTAATAAAACTCTCTCAATGAGGAAAACAGGGATGTCCTGGAGAACTATGAGTTCTGGTTTTCTGTGTTCGCTTCATGCATGGTTTGAAAACATTCCAAAGAGAGAGAGAGAGGACAGAGTGGCAGAGAGAGAGAGCAGCAGAGAGAGGGAAAAGAGAAAGCAGCAAGAGAGAGGGAGGGGAGAGGGACAAAGAGAGAGAGAGAGGGAGAAATAGAGACACAGAGAGAGAGAATGCAGGCACAGAAAGCTCATTTTTCCCGGTAGCTAGAGACAGATTTGAGCACTGCCCCTGTAGGGAGAAAGACAGCAAAATACCATTTGGAACATGGATGGGAGAGCAGGGATACAGAAATAAAGAGGTTTATCTACTTCTTATTCAGTCAAACTTAAGTGGGAGACTGAGAGCCCGATTGTTTGTTTGGGGGCAGCAGTTCCTCTATTAAAGACTGTATTCGAAGAAAGGAGAATGAAGTAGAGCTGAAATAATGATCAAAGAATGAAACAGCCAATAATTACACAGGTGAATGCTTAAAGTGTGCAACTGGTTTTAAGTCAAGAGACGTTAGGAACAGAAGTAAAGAACTCAGATCTTTTCCTCTCAGTGTTGGCACATAGCATGATCCCCTCTCTATCATCTGCTATGGAGTAGTCCTTTTGCTGATCTTTAAGCAACAGTTGGCAATACCTGTAAGATACAAGCCAGAAACAGCCTTCTGCACCACAACAGTAGTAATTACTACCCCTGAACTGAGGAAGACTCTCCAAGTTTCAACATAAATTCCCCATTTCCTATTGAAACATAATGGCTTAGAACGTGAACATTTCTCTCTCTCCAGAACCTGGATGTGTTCGAGTAGGAAGAAGTAACTACCCAAATTACTCCTTTATATCTAAAGCAATAGAAGCTCATAATTTTTATGTTGATATCCTAGGAACTCTGCACACCAGAAATATAGGATGAGTGCTTGCATGTACTTGGATGGAAGACTATTTGGGTTTCTCTTATATGTGCTTTCACCCCATCTTGATACGGTTGAAAACTACTTCAGTATTCAACTTCCTACCTGTTGCAGTTAGGCTAGTATGTTTGCTATTAATTTTTTTCTTTTTTCAGCAACAGCCAAGATTTAAAAAGTAGTCCTTCCAAACTTTGAAAAAAGAAATTTAATAGCCTGTTGCAAATGCTTGTTAGAGGGGCTAAACTCTGCTTTATCTCAGGCATCTTTTAGGATGCCTCAGTTATATGCAGGAACAAAACCCAGTAAGAGTTTTAAGAAAGAAAAAAAGAGTAAGCAACAAACCTTATCTTCCCATCTTCATCATAAAAATGCAAAGCTACCCATATGGTCCACTGCAAAAGAATGCATTTCCTGGAGGCACTGTGCTGTCTCACTAACGAACACATACAAGATGTACTGTACAGATATAGGCTGGAGGTCACAAAATCCCACTGCTGACCAGCAAAAAAAAAAAATCCTCATATTTCACAGTCAGGAGATTCTCACAGAACCACATTTCACAACACACCAGCTGAGTAAGGACTTTTAAAAACAGCAACAACATCAAAGCATGTTTAAGGTCCCAGTTACACGATTTCTGCTCAAAATAAAAACTGTTCCCACTGTTTAGAGGAAGAGAGAATTGGATGTGGTTGTGGCTTTGTACAGTGACGTGCATGCACAGCATCATAGTAGGAAGCTTGCAGATCCATGATGAAGGGCATGAGCATGTGCTCATACATCCCGGGACAGAAGTGACTGCGTGCCGATTCACACACTCAGGGACACATGTGTTGATCAGGCAGGACGGAGGCAGAAACACAAGTTCACACATGTGCAATTCTTACCCTTCTCTGTATACAAAACAGATTTAAAGCCTGAGTGAAACAACTTGGCAATCAGATATTTCTCATGTAGAAAAATACCACCCAAGTTGCAGAAGTCATTTTTCTTGCTACTCTTCCATTCCACGGGCATGTTGGCACTTCATGCCGACATGAAGTCATAGGATATTCCAGGAACAGCACTAGCCTTTTTTTCACCTTTGTTTCTTTTTTTCTTTTTTTTTTTTAAGAAGTGGCAAGTTTACCAAAATTGGCTTAAACCATGAAGAACAAGAGCCTGAAAGATAAGTAGATGTTTTAATCATGGGACAACCAGCTCCCAAGAGAAATCTTGGGAATCTGTGTTCCTCTGAACACCAGCAGAGTCAAAACCACAGTGAGGTCAGACGATGACTGTGGAAGAACAGGGGCTTCTGCAGGCTCTTCACCAGCTTGTCTGCAACTGTATTAATAAACTGGAATTTCTGACATTCATAAAGCAATCCAATAATTTCTGATAGAAACAGTGGAGGATTATGTACATTTTGCTGTAAATGACAGCATCAGTTGAGGTTTTGAAGTGACACTGTGGGTCTTGGATGGCCTCTCTATGCTTTTAAGCCACTGCTGCTTCAACTGGAACCCAGTCACAGTGCTTTTCTGTGACGTATCTTCCTTCACAGATAATAATTATTTTCTAAAGCATTCTAATGAAACAAAGGATTGGAAATGTGAACATATACTCTGCCTGCTGATTGCTGCTACCAATCTAAGATTTTCAATGACTCTAAAACCACAGAACGTAATCTCCAGTTTTCCAAAGCTGTACCACAGGATCCATATCCTGTCCCTCCAACTTCTAACCCACCAACAGAATGACAGGAGCCTCAGGCATTAAAGCAGTCTTTAACAGGCACCACTAGAATTCCAGGCATAGAATTAAAAGCCAGTTTTGCTCTGTAGTGACAAGAAGTGATTCCAGCTAAAAAGTGCTCTGTAGCAGGAAGAGACAATGACTTGGTCATCTCTACAAACTCTGAAGAGGCAAGAAACTCCCAGCAGAAATCAAATGTTACCAAAACCTACCACTGACAAATATTGATACATCTTTAGCCCAGTGGCCTGACGGAGCTGGGAAGAAAGGGTTCTCTGAAGATACAAAGCCTCATTGTCACAACAGTTAAAGGATGATAGTTATTCATTAATTTGTTTCCAGTCACACAGCTCTGGTGGATTGGTTATTTTCGGTGAGTTTTTTGGGTTTAGACTGAAAGCAAAAAGAAACACTGTGCATTGCTTAAAACACTGAGAAATAAAATACACCAAATAATATCTATGCCAATCTTGCAGATCTTCTATTGGAAACTCCTGCTTTATTAGCAGGGTTAAAGTGACACCAAAATGTTCAGATGGAAACACAAAGCTGAGGACAGATATTCTGTCCTAAATACATTTAACCACATGTACTGAGAGGAAAAGAACACTTTATCAAGGGATTGAGAGCAAGTCCAAATAGAACAGCTTTTTCAGATGTTCCAACTTGCTGCATTCGTCTCAGTCACACAAGCAGTGCTTTCATTTGCTTTGTCCTCTAAGCAAAGCTCAGTTCAAGAGCACAACTCCCTTTTATTCTGAAGCCTGCAGACTGCAAGTAATCCAGACAATTTTTCCAAGATCAGACACCACAGGAGAAGGCAAATGATTCCTGGGTCATGCTATTTTTAATGCCTGTCTCTCTGCCACGCCATCACTTCTATGCCACTTCTACAGAGGATGACAGCTTTGGAACAGCTTCAGTGCAGAAGATATGAAAGCCATATTAAAAAAAAAATATATCAATATGTTCTTACTGTGAAAAGTGCAAAGTTGTATCTTTTTCTTAAGACCTTTGTGTTTAGAGTCATAATGTAAAGGTGATGGTCAAAATTTTCACTGTTACTGCTAAGCACTGCAAGGATCATGGGCAAACAACACAAGAAAACATCCAAAAATTTGAAGTCCTGCAGAAAGGCACCAGGTTTCAGGATCAAAGGAATGTTTTCAGACCAGCCAGCTCCAGAAGTACCCTTCCTTTTTCAGGAAAAGAAACCTGCACTGTGAAACTGTTCCACTTTCCCTCAGTTCAGTTACACACTGCTCATGATCTTTGCTACAGTGGGAGGCAGAGGAAAGGAAGAGGGAGAAGAAAAAGGAGGAAAATTGAAGCTTTCGACCATCCAAGAGTTTGGTAAAGGTGAAAGGAGTTTTTAGGAAAGGAAAAGGAAAAATCTACGCACCGTTATTCTTAAAGCTTAGCAGAATCAGCCATTAAAATACAAACAAAAACCTGCTCATCCTGGTGTAAGAATGAATTTTTTTACAGAGAGAACAGTCAATCACAGGACCAAGCTCCACATGGATATGCTAGAGACCCCATCACTGGAGGTTTTGAAGATGCAATTGGACAGGGAGCTAGATAATCTCATCTAGGCTTCTTTTCCCATAAAAGGTTGGATCAGATAATTTTTCAAGGTTACTTTCAGCCCTCGATTTTTCATGAGCTTATGACCACTAAATTGAGGATTTGGTTAAACCATGTTAGCTTTAACATCCAGCTGAGTGCACAGTAGATTCTGCTTCCTGAAGAAGTACCTATGTGGACCAAGATTGCCAAAAAAATTCAGTCGATTCTGTACCATTGTTAAGATTTCAATGTATCATCTGTCCAGTGGTAACACCAAAGTTACTTCTCAATGACAATAGGCCTCTTTGGCCATTTACGTTTGTGCTCATGTCCATGCGTTTTCAGCTTTATCACTATCGATTTTGGATTCCCTGCTTGCAGTACAACAGTATCCACATTACTGTGATTTTTAACTGTGCATCTGGAGCCAAGCAGACAGACAGAGTTTGTCATCTTTTGCTTTCCAGTTGCCAGTCTCTAAGTCTAGACCACTGAAGGTTACACAGAACACCCCTCTGCTCTGCCAGCCTCTAGGGACTTACTTCCAACTCTCCTCCATGCATTTCCTGCTCTGTCCATAGAGAAGCTGAGACAACTGGAGTCATTAGATGAAGGAGTCAGTGTTGGTGAATACTAATGAGGCTATCAAAACTGTTATGACACGTTTGGCCACAGACCATCACATCTCTGATGCTTCAAGTTACAAAGAAGTGCACAGATATGGGCACACAGAGGAACTGAAGCATAGGAAGAACAAGAGACTTTTCCTGGAGAGGAAAAATGGGGAAATATGAAAACAGACATAAGAGAGTGAGGTATTTTTAAATCTACTTGGTATTAGAGAAACTATGGTTATTTCTGGCTTTAACAAAAGGTCTGATTGTGCTGCATTAAGTCATGGCCTTCTAACTTTAATTTAGGTTACTTGGGTAAAACAGCACTGAGGGATCACAGCAGAGCCTTTTGTAAAAGCTAAGCCTGCTTAGAAGTCAGGTTACTTATACAGGTGGCTAACATGTTTTCAAGTTCAAGACGCCACAGGTTTGCTGCAACTGATCTCTAAGCTCCCCAGACTAAAGTTAGCTCAGATCTGTCTGTGTGCACCCTGCATTTCCCGTCCTAAGACAAGGTGCCAAAATACTGCACTGGTAAGTCGCCGTTGCTTTCCATTAACTTCATTTCAGCATCACCTAACGTGCAAACTGATGGTTAGAGACAGAAGAAAAGGAGAATAAAAGGTGCTCAGTACCATACCTCTCGTGGCACAGAATCAACTGGTGCTGCCTCTGTACAGTGGCAGCAATGTCATTTCCCAGAGACATGGCAGGTCACCAAAACAACAGCTTGTTTGTAAGTACTTCAGGATTAAGAGTCCTTGGCCAAGAGTAAGCTTACTCTTTATGTTATAATGATGTTCTCTAGAGCAAGGACCTGTTTAAAACACCAAGCTTTTTAAATTCATCCACTCAAATGATGCTCTGTGAAGCATCATTTGGACACGAAAGCAGTGATATTTCTCAGCTATTTTATCACAGACTGTCTTAGATTGTCTCAAAATCTGACATGTGAAGGGTTATTTTCTGGCAAATCTGTACTGTTTATATTATTCCTTTACATGGAAGGTTGAGATAGAAGGCCTGAATGCACAGAGATAAGCATAATCTGGGAAAAATGTCAAATGCAGAAGAAAAGGAAGAAAGGTGATAATGGAAGACTAACCAGAGCCAAAAATTCTGGGAGGAGAAATATTTCAAGAGGTCCCAATCAGAAGGTTAGATGTGGATAAGCAAAACCAGTAGCTGTTCAAGTTCAGAAGAAAGACAAGCCTTGAAAAGAACAGACAGCTGAAAGTAAAGAATGAGACAGAAGAAAAACCATGAGGCAATGACAGACAGTCATTCAGGCCCAGATAAATATGGAACTCAGGAGATAACAGTCCATGGGAAAAAAACTACATGAGATGAATATGAATTTTAAGGCTGCAAAATTCAGCCAAGGCCTGTAATCTGGAAAGGCTGTGGTACTGTTCAGAGGCAGAGCTCTCAAAAACCCTTCTCTCACTACTTGGCAAGGAATCTGATGCCTGTGAAACTTAGCAGAGCATAGCTCAAGACAAAAATGTCATAGAAGCAAGACAATATCTGTTACATGACAATGGAAAAATTTAGTTCAAGATTTTTGGAAGCAACAGAGAAGGTGAGGATCCTTTAAATGAAACTTAAGTCCATGGAAATGGGAACATAGGAAGACAACGGAGATGTGAAAAGTCTGCCTGGGTCACCTTTACATACTGCATGCACCAATTCCATCAACATGACAGAGGTAAAAATAAAAAAGTGAAGGAGGAAAAAATAGCACTGAGACATCTGGGGTTTATGGAAGCTTTTCTGACTTTTTTGATAAAATGTATCAAAACCCAAGAAGTATATTTTAAGTACCCTAAATTTTTATTTTGGACAACTCAGACATCTAAGTTCTAGCTAAGTTGGTCAAAAAAAGGTAGGAGAAAAACATTCCTGTACAGCACGATTTGAAGAGGTGAGGTAACTGTACATGAACTGTCCAGAGCTCGTGTATCCCTCTGTGTGTATATGCGCATGTGCACACGTGTATCCACCCAAGATAAAAGTGAGGAGGAGGGGAAGTTTTTCATGGAACAATTTGAATCTTCTAACCTAAACAAAGAACCTTGCATTCACGCAAAAGAATGTGAGAGATGAATTTCATCTCTTTTAATTAGGAAGGGAGCTTTCAAAGTAATTCACCACTTTTATTGCTGTATTATATTTCTTTCATCATAAAAACTCCCTAATTCAATGGAGTCTACCAGTTTAAGGCTACTCACCCTTGCAGGGAGAGAAAGAAGAGACTCGGAGATAACAGATTGTCAAATTTTGGAAAATGCCACTTGCATCTGCAACACACAGGGAAAATATATAAAAAATTAGCCCCAAAAAGATGATTACACAGAAATCAAACACACGGACTGTGACAGAATAGATTTTCAGAGTAGCCAAATTAAGAGTGCTGGCACCAACTCTGATGAGGCCTGGATCCCACCCAGAATAGATAGATGATTCAAAGTTAGGCACCAAGTCAGTCTTCAGAATCACACACTGCTATTCCACACTGCACCAACAAACACAAAAGATATACTTAGTGAACCAGAAATCCAAGTAACCCATCCTCTGACCTACTGGTGAACTATATTCCCTCCTACCTTATCCCAAAGCCAAATATAGAATCAGCAAGGCAGGATTCCCAAGGCCCTCCGCCATTCTCTAGAAGAATAACTAAAGAGTGCAGTAGTGCATAGCTTCTTCTGCAAGTTCCGTTGGAAAGGCAGACTGGAGTACCATCAGTTACTCATCATTATCCCTGTCTGCATAAGAGAACATGCTCCTAATTAAATTATAATGATGTTTGAAGTTAAAACAAGAGACAAGGAAGAAGACCTGCTTTTGAGCTGTTCAAAGGAATTGGGATAAGAAAGATTTTTTTTTCAGGTTGGGTCCATAGATGCCACTTAGAGATATTTACTCACTTGAAAAAAAGGGTAAAGTGCCATCAATTTTCACTTCTCTGGTTATAGAGCCCAGAACCGGACTGTGTTCAGACAGGTTGGACAGGACATAGTTAGTGTTGATAAAGAAAAGATACAGTAAAGAGTGCCCAGAAAGTGTCACTGAAGCCTGCCTCAGGAAAGCTGAGCTCCATTTAAAACCACTTAAAAAGGAAACTCTCTACAAATTAAGACCTGGTAATGAGTAAAAGAAGATCAGAGGCAGAACTACATGCTGATTGTGAGAAAACTCAATTAAGGAAATTGTACCCATCTACCCACCTGCAGTGTTGAAATGACAACATGTTAATTTCCAGAAATACTAATATTCCTACTTCACAAGAAGAATCAGAATAGTGCCCAGGTTAAAGTAATTTTCATAAACTAACAGTTCTCTCTACATATATTCTTTGTCTCTGTTTTCAATATGAAGCACATATTGCAAGATGAAAGTTCCCTGTAGAAATATTTTCAAGCAAAAGCAAGGTCTGCATGTTAGACTCTGTACTGGGTTTCTGTGGCAAGGTTTTGGTAGCACTGGTGGGGAGGGCAGCAGTACAGAAGCTTCCTCTGTGTCTGATAGAGCCAATGCCATCTGGCTCCAAGTCAGACCTACTGCTGGCCAAGGCTGAGCGATGTTGGTCATGGCTCTGGGATAACATATTGGAGAAGAGGAAAAAAACTGTGAAACAGCAACTTCAGCTGGAAAGAGGAACGAGAATATGCACATGAAACAGCTATGAAGACACCAAAGGCAGTGGGTGTAGAAGTGCTTCAGGTGCAGGATCAGAGATTCCCCTGCATCCCCATGTTGAGGCAGCTGTGCCCCTGTAGCCCATGGCAGTCCACAATGGAGCAGAAATCCACCTGCAGCCTGTGGAGGTTCATGGTGGAGTAAATGTCTGCCTGCAGCCTGTGGAATAACCCATGCCAGAGAAGGTGGTTGCCCAGAAGAGGCTGTGATGCCATGAGAAGGCCACATGGGAAGAGGGTCCTGTAAGGACCTGTAGGCCCATGGAGAGAGGAGCACACACCGGAACAGTTTGCTGGCAGGACCTATTATCCCGCACAGGACCCATGCTGGAGCAGTTCACAAAGAACAGCAGCCCACAAGAAGGACTCCCACTGGAGAAGTTCATGGGGAATTGCCTCCCGTGTGTGAGACCCCATATGGGAGCAGGGGAAGAGTGAGGGGAGTCCTTCCCGTAAGGAGGAAGGAGCAGCAGAGATAACATGTGATGGATATCCCCGTGTGCTGCTTGAAGGCAGAAAGTAGAGAAACTGGGAGTAAAGTCCAAGAAGATGAGAGGGATGGGAGGAAGGTATTTTTAAGGTTTGGTTTTATTTCTCATTATCCTACTCTATTATTTGATTGGTAATAAATTAAACTAATTTCTCCAAGTTGAGTCTGCTTTGCCCATGATGGTAATTGGTGAGTTATCTGTCCCTGACTTTATCTCAATCCACAAGCCTTTCATTATATTTTCTCCCCCATGCCCAGCTGAGGAGAGCGACAGAGCAGATTTGGTGGGCACCTGGCCTGCAGCCAGGGTCACCCCAGCACATACTCACATAATTTATCAAGGAGATAATTATCTAGAAGCAGCTAAACTTCTGTCTTGCATAACAAATAGTCCGAACAAAGCTCTAAACTATACCAGTAGAACCAGATTTGGGCCAGCTTTGTTTGACAGCTAACTCTTTACTTAACCACCATAATAGATCTGGTTTATTTCCCATGAAACTGTGAAATTCAATTGTGTTTCAGAGGCATAATCTTTACATAGCACACATTAAATATAGTCCTGCATAAGATCCACCACGAGATTTTTCCTACCTTCACACCTGGTAACAGGTGTGGCCATTCTAACTCCATACTTGGCACTGACTGCTGTCAATAAGTCAAGGGCAATCCTGCCTTTTACAAACATTAAACGCCTTTGGTGTTGTCACCAGGAAGCACGTCAGAAGTGACCAAGCAGTAAGCTGTGCACAAAGCTCCCATGAATATATCTCAAACACACAATGGGAAAAGATAACAAGAAGGGCATGGATGAGAACATTTAGCAGCAGGTCCTTATTCAGAATGAAAAGATTTCCCACTGAACACCAGGACACAAATCACCTGGAAACTAAATTGCAGGTTTCTAATATCAGAGAGCCAAAAAAACCCCAAACTAGTCTAAAAACAGTGCTACTAAAAATATTATTGTAACTGAAAGCCTCTTTAGCAATGAAACCTTCACAATACTCTCTTTTGACAATTTAACTAGCTTTTCAATTTAAAGCACTGTATCTTGATTCAAAGAAGGGAGATGCTGGTTTTTTAAAACAAATCATCAGGTTTGTTGTGCAGGCTACGTCCAGGTTATGTATGAAGTGCAAGATGGTAAAAATAAATAAATAAACAAACCCCAAAACAAAAATAAACACAACAGAATGTTTTCATTATGTGAATTTAATTTAGCATTTATTTGCTGCTAAGACCAGGCTATCCCTTCTTCCTCACATCACTGCAACCAGCTATTGCATTACTTTTTGAAAGAAACTCTCAGCAGCATTAGTGCTGCTGTACACTTACACACTGCTTACATACTGAGAGCTAAATCTTTCACACATGTCTTTTCTTAAAATCATATAATATCCCGAGTTGGAAGGGACCCACTGGGATCAAAGTCCAGCTCCTGGTCCTGCACAGGACCATCCCCAAGAGCCACACCATGTGCCTGAGAGCATTGTCCAAATGCTTCCTGAGCTCTGTCAGGCTTGGTGCTGTGACCGCTTCCCTGGGGAGCCTGTTCCAGTGCCCAAACACCCTCTGGGTGAAGAGCCTTTTTCTAATATCCAACCAAACCCTCCTTGACACAACTTCAGGCCATTCCCTTGGATCCTGTCATTGGTCATCAGAGATAGGAGACCAGTGCCCAGTCCATTTCTTCCTCAAAATAACCCATTGGAAATTGATTGCTTTGGTCATTTGCCTTGGCCTTATGAATGAATGGCAATTGCAAGATGTAGAGAAACAACTGAGCTGCATTTGCAATCAAGGCTTACAGCACAGTATGCTCAGTGTATCACAAATGTACGCATTTACTAAGAAATTAAAGAAAACACAGCAGGAATGCTCATCATCAGGCCCTCAGAGTTTGAACCTGTTAAATGTATTCAATATCACATTTGCCAGGAGGGTGTTGACAGGTGGAAGGTAATAGCAAAGAATTTTGTCATTCCTATAAGCTGAATGCAGCTATTTATTTCCTTCTATGGACATTATATGGCCTTTTAAAAGCATATTTATTTCTGGCTCTGCCTGTCCTGTAGGAACCTTCTCCTCAGGATTACAGAATGAGAAAGTAATCCTGACCAAAGAGCTCTAACAAGAATTACCAGCAGAACTCAGACTCATGACTGTCTTCCTCAGTTTCTGTGCAACAAGTGAGGAGCCAAAAAGAGAGAACAGTGGGGGACTGTTGATTGATGTTTGATTAGAATCCTCAGGAAGCCACATCTTGGTCTATGGCTGAACATCAGCCTCCTAAACCCTTGCAAGTACTGACCAAGCATCAACAGCACAATCACCTTTCTCTTTTTTAGTGTCCTGAGAACTCCTTCAGGATCTACTGCCTGCACACAGGGCTCCTGAACTGAGCCACGGGAGCTGCACAAAACTTGCGTTACCTCCGTGGGAGAAGGAGTGCCCAGGTAACACAGGGAGCATAGCCAGGCATCCTCTCCCAGTTCTGTCACGTATTTCCAATGAGAGAATAGAGGTACCCGTATAGTACAGTTAATGTCACTTCTTCATCTCAGGAGACTATCAAAAATGCACTCAAAGCATAAGGATATATGAGCTAAGAAAGGGAAAGGTTTTCAACCAGACTAACTTCTTATATAAGTAGGGCCAATCATTACCATTCTTATTTATAAACTAACAAAGAACGAGTGAGTGACTACAAGTCTTGTTGTAAAACAGAAGAGTATGCTGGGTTCTGAAAAATCTACTAGGCACAGGGCATCTCCAGCTAGCTCTACTCAGTCTGTGCTGGCACTGATCAGAAACATTCTTCACCTGTAAATTTAGATTCTTCCTGCTGAAGTTCATTAGGATGGTTCAGCTTCTTTGAATGCAATCAAAGTCAATTTAAAATGTATCTAATTATGGTCCTCAAAGCATAAGCACATCATGCAATGAATTATTAAGACTGTTTAAGTAAATCTGTTGGAGAAGAGGAACAGTAATTATTTTGAATTAGTGATCAGCAAACAAATATTCTTTTGCACCAGTCCCAGGCACATTCATTCCAGGAGGATTCCAGAGTTATCTTACTTGGTAAAATCCCAGCAGTGGGGCAACACAAGGAGTGCAGGATACAGCAAGCTGTGTGTGCATACCTCTTAGCTGTAGGAGCAGCAGAGACAATAAAAGAGGGTATATCTGAAAACTTGCTCTGGGAACAATTAATGAAAAAATGCCAATGAAAAAATGTCTTTGGTAATCAAACAAAACAACACAAGATACACAGAAAAATACAGACAACAACTTCAAAAGAGCTCATAACCACTATATTCTCCTTAAGGTGATAGATCTGAACAGAAATCCCACTACTCTCACACCATATGCTCTAACTACTGTCTACCATTTGCTCTGATATGGGACCCAGACCTTTTGTTTTGTTTTTCTCCTTCCTCTCAGCCTTTTGTCCTGCTGCCCCAAAATTTCCCACTAAACCTCAGACATCTTGATTGAGACTGGTACTTCCCTGCAAAAAGTCCTGGTTTTGATACATTCTGCTAAATAAAAAGCTGTCTTGTAAGAGACATCCATCCTAAATCATATCGCTTTAAGGTCAGTAGCATCATGGTAAGGACAGTATAGAGCAGTATGTTGAATGGACTGTACTTTTTTTTTTTACTGAGTTCGAGGGCATTTGAAGAATCTTGTAAATGATGCCATCAAGTACTGCCCAGAGAGGAAGCTGCATGGGAATATACTGAGGTCACAGCAAACCTTACTCAGCTTTCTCTCTCCCCTCCATGCCCGCCCTCAAGTGCAGCCTAGCGTGGGATCCTGACAGCAGGAGTTTCCCACTACAGGCCTTTGGCTTCATCTCTCCATCAGCCTCCAGCCTCTCAGTTCTTCTCAGGGACTCTCCATGCACTCTGAAGAAGAAAGATCCCAGGCATTTGTCTGAGTCTCTGGGAGCTGCTTGCCTCATTCCTTCTGAGGAAACAGCTGGAAAGTTGCCCTCAAAAACTCATTTGTGAGCTGCATCCCCTCCAGAAGTTTTATCAGCTGCTCATTTCAAGCAGGTTTTTATAGAGCAATGGGAGAGCTGGACTGGATGAAAGAACTGGATCAATGCCTTTGCCTATCCCAGGGAACAGATCCTCAAACTCAGATCATTCTTCACAAAGTCCCCAGTTAAAAGCTCTTACATGCAGGCCGCTTTCTCTCTCTTCCTATCTCACCCTCCCCACCTCAGAGTTAACAAAGTTACATATACTGTCTGTCTAGGAAAACACAAACAGCCACCTTTTCCTGCTTCTGTCTGAGAACTGACTGGAAAGGCCAAAAAGCTCTCAGGTCTAAAGGATTTATCAAACCAAGGCACAATGACACTGATAATGAAGAACATAATGAAGAGATGCACAATTTTAATTATCTTCCCTCTTAGGGAAAAACAGAAGGAGAGAAAGACAAGAATCCTCTTAAATCACAGGAGGATTGTAAGAAAGGGGAAGAACTGTTAGAGAGCAGTGTTGGCATAAAACCAAATGGGCACGAACTGGCTATGAACAAATTTAGTTTGGAAATTAGAAGCAGATTTCTAAACATCAGAAGAGTGAGGTTCTTGAATGGCTTCCCAATAGGAAGCAACAGGAGCAAAAGCCATTCGAGACGGAGATTGATTAATTAACTAAGGGAATCCTGCAACATAATTTCCTGCAACTACAGAAATGGTGTATTCCATGACTCGGGAGGTCTCTTTCAGTCCTGCACACCTCATCCTCTGCTGAGCCAAGACAGGATATATAAATAGATAGAAACCAGAGACAAGGTACATTAAAACTGGAATATTAGCAGGGCAGCTAGGATAAGGGTGATTCTGCTTTCTATATTAAGTAAATTTATGGAACGTTTTTGAGTGACATTTATTCACCTGTATGTACTTATATTTTTTTGGGTAAAAATTTGGGTCATAAGGGAACACTTAAACAGGAATAAAGTTCCATGATATCTATGATCACCTGTAAGGAACAGTATGGAGGTGAACCCTCCCACCTACCATGCAATCAGTCGACTACATTGTTAGAAGTTATCTTCACTGACCTGCATCCAGAGGTCAAAGCTGTCAAAGGACAGAAGACGTAAATAAGTGAGAAAACTTACATAGAAAATCACGCACAAAGAATTCAAGTGAAACAAAGAAGTTTTACAGCTGAGAAGTGTGTGGATGGGTGTAGAAATGATAACCTGTCTTTTTCAGACTTGACTTAAGTTTTGCTGGAAAGAAGTCTCTAAAAGCATTAAAAAGAGTCAGCAGGGAGAATCTCTTCACATTCTATTTTTATATCGAAAAGCCCAGGACAATACCACCCTATTCTATACACAGGAAAATGCTAAACACATGAAGATGAAAAAGCATGAAAAATATAGCACTGTAACATAAGAAATCATCTGTGAACTCTCCTGTAGCACATCAAACATGAGGTATTCATTCATTCCCACAAATGGAGTCAGTGTTGATCTATAAGCTGCAGCACAATATTACACATTTCAGTTTCATGATAAGCTTCAGCTCTGTATTACACATTTCAGTTTCATGCATTTAAGCCAGACAAACATTCCCAGGGGATTGAAAGAACCCGCTACAGTGAGTTGTGGTTCTATTTCGGATCATATCACAGCATAACAAATCACAGTTTCAGACATTGGGATAAGGGGCTCAATAAAGCAAGTAGCATGATAACTTCATGTATATCCCTTCCACACATGCAGCAATGTGTAGAATCAAATCCACCTCAGGCCCTTCAAACTGTACAACTACAAAGCAACACTCACTCTCATACCTGCATGCATCCATTATTCATCTATATATATTCTTAAATACACATCATTTATTACATACTGTTGTACAGCAGTAGCTATCTAATCCTGCCCACACACATCAGCACTGTTTACCATATCTGATCTCTTGCATTTGGAAAAAAAAGAACAGAAATGTTTAATGCAGAAGTTCTTTTGGTGGTGCTGGTTTGTTCTGCTGGTTTTTCATCTGCACTCCATACAAAGTGGTCCTCAGAAGCAGAGTCCTGATATGTATTTGGTAACCCACCAGCTCCCTGTGACTGCTGTCCCAAAAGAAATTCCGAGGGCTGAGAATGCTGCACTGGTCCCCTAGACCCCTTGGTCTAGCAGATTTTGTCAAAGAGGTTTGTAAATTAAAGTAAAATTTAAGAAGAAAAAAAAAAATAGCCACAGCTTAAAGACTGAACTGGAAAACCAGCCATATTGCAGGTACCCTGTACTAGAACTACTCCTGTTGATCTTTGCTCTGGTTCCCAAAGAAATCATGTTAAAACACGCAAGAGCATTAAAAAGAGTTTATCTTATTAAAACACCTTACAGCACCCTGTGCAGATTAGAAAATTCTTCTGAAGTATGAAAAGACTTCTGTTGATCACTGAGTAAGGATGAGAGACAAGACTTCCAAGAGAGAGCAAATATTTCTGAGGTACCAGATGCTATATTTTCCTAAAGAATTCTGCACATTAGATGCCTGACTACTCATGTCATTTTGTTCTCAGGCTGAGAAATTGAAAATTTCTCTCTGAGCTATTTTGATTGACTGGGCCTTGGGACATGAAGTCAAAGTAACAAGTGTGAGCATAAGTCTCCAGACTTTCACAGTCACCTTCTTGTTCTCATTATTGTGCTCAAAGTTGAAGAACTGTAGTAGCTTCATTTCCTCCATCTAATTAAGTTGCATTGAAAAGGTAAGTGAAACAGGGAAAAAGTAACTTTCCTGGAGTATGTTTTCATTTTTCCATTTTAATTTCACCTACAAGTCAGCCACCTCAAACATGACATTGGATGGTTGGCAAAAGCGTAACATTATTGCCTAAAACCTAACATCACTAGAACTCATTGCTTGTTCTTGGGTATTTTCTTAAGTGAAAAAAAAAAAAAAAAGAAGAAAAGGTTGTTCCATATAAATAAATCCCTGAAGGGCTTCCAACCCAAATGCTGTATAGTATTAGACGATGAAAGAACTGTTAGGGAAGTGAACAAGAAACAGGAAGTTGGAACTACCTGGCCAAGTTTCACTCTATAACTTGAGTAGTGTGTCATTAAAAAATAACCAGCACAAAGAGTGAAAAACAGCTTCCAGTACAAATATATACTTTTATGATCGAGTTCTCCATAGACAGAAATTTTTTTATTTTCCTAGAGAATATGATTAAAAGACAGTTATTGTTTAAATCTCAGGGAAAAGGGGAAGCAGACGTATACACAAACATAAAAATACAAAGTTTGCATAATATTTAAAAACAGTATGTCTTTTTTTAAAATACCATATCCTGCCAAAAGGTTTAGTCTACACTACAGTTATTACACATCCTTGCAGGCATTACAACAATCCCTGTGCCACTGTGACACACAGTCCTTCTGTCCCACCCTGAAAGGAAGCATTAGTAGTTCGCAGTCTTTGATTTCCAGATGAGCTTAATGCAAAAGCCCACTTGAAACTTTCCAAAGGGCCTCTGAATCAGGAAAAGAACGCACAGCCTAAAAACACAAGGCTTGTGTAATGCAAGTAGAGTACTGAAAAACCACATTGAATTGGGAGATTGAATGATTCACAGGACTGGCAATGGAATACAATATGTCCTTCTACCAGGTCACTAGGCTGGATCCATTCTGGATGACAACCGAAAACCATTCCCATTCGATTACTGCTCATGTGAAATGAATTGATCAAGGCTGTCCTGAAAAGGGAGCAAGTTTGTCACTTGAAACAAAAAGATCACAAGGACTTGTGTGGGCAAAACCTAAAGAGATGAAGAAGCCATCCCAAAATCTACCTAAATAGTCAGCCCATTGTCAGGAATCTGACAATGCTGGCCAGAAAAAAAAAAAAAAAACCCAAAAAGAAGTTTAACAGAAAGATGCCAAACTTCAGGTTTGATCCTGACTGACCCAAGACACGCAGCTAGAGAGCAGCACTGGGGAAGGTCACTCAGCCATGGTTCAAGGCATCACTTATTCTGTGACTGAAAAAGGGAACTGCAGTCTTCCAGGTCTGTCAGTTTAACTGCTTTCACCCAAAAGAAATTAATTTTACCTTCTTCAAATGAAAGCAAAAGAAATCTAACTCACTGGTGAAGCTGTCCAAGATTTTTTGAAGATAATAATCCTTCAGCTTATTGGGATCTGCACTTAATAGATAAGGTGCCAAGAGCTAGTTCAGCCCCAGCTGCCAGTGCACCTTTCTATTCCAGCAAACTCAGCTTCCTGCCCTTTAGCACACACAAATTTGGCACATTTAATCAAGTAAGTGTTCATTTTAATAAAGTATCAAATTGCCAGTAAAAATATTTTGCTTGCCTACCAGAAGATAAAAATTGAGCCTTTAGCATGTTTTCTCAAAAAAAGAAAAGAAATAAAAAAAAAAAAAAGAAAAAAAGAAAAAAGAAGACAACAAAAATGCTGCCATCTTAATGCAAACACTAAAGCTTTTGCTTTATTTTGGATCTGTTTAAGCTACTGTAAGATGTACTAAAACAAACAAACTGCTCCATCCACCTCTGTATCCTTTCATCAAGTCCTGAACCTGAAAGTGTATAATAATTTCCAGGGCTGCACAAGCTGCCAACCTGAGAGTGAAGCAGTGGTGTAGGCATGCACATACATGGACACATACACACACATAGTATTTATAAAACCACTGCTGTAAGGGATTTGGCGTTTATTTTTTTAATTAACTGAAAATGATAACACGGGAGCTTTTCATCTGGCATGAACTTGGATTTCATCAGCTGCTGAAAAAGATTCTCTTGGAGAAATAAAATTACAGTGTTTCTTCATGTACTTTCCATGGATTTCAAAATAAACAGAAGTATATGGTCATGCCAGTTAATAACAAGATGGAGCTAAAGTTACAGGTACATCTTGATACACACCTAGAAAGAGGCTGCAGAGCTAGACACACACTGGTAACACATCATATTGGCTAAATGACAAATCACCCAGGTAAAAATAAAAAGTGAATCACAAGGGAAAGGAACTGGGAAGGGCAGTTGCAAAGTGCCATTAGCCTTCCTGCTGCCCCTGGATATTGCATTATACACAACGTGGCATAAAGAGAGTTCATCATTTGATGCTCCTTCTGCCCACGCACATTTCTCACCATGTCACATTTCTCAAATGGAAACTAAAAGTGATGCAGACGAAGGCTTCAGAACTGCTTTGAATCTGTGCTCCATTTCAAAAGCCAGAAGCTGCCCTGTGAATCGGTTCCATGCCACACCCCAGCCCACTCCCTCCCCAGAGAGACAATTTGACAAGATGGTAAGAAACAGCCCTGAGTATAAAAGCTATTCTTTCCAATGAAGGCACTGAGAAGTGCAGCCCTTACTAAATAACAGAACTGCCAGCTGCCACCTCGGTTTTCTCTTTTTCTCATATGGAACATTTACAATCCATGGTCTCTTGAATTTAGGAAAAAGGAGGAGGGGGGAACCTCAGCAGTACCTTATTTGGTACTGCTTAGAAAAACAAAAATTCCTACCTCTTTTCCCCATTTCATGCTACAGAACGCATCAACTTGATACATACTTTTGCCAAATGCTCGGAAGATTATTTCACAGGTTCCAGGGTGTAGCAAAAAGAACAAAAGGGATTTCGCCATTGCTTGATTTACTGGCTGGCAAGTTCAATGCTGTATTTAAATGTGATAATTTAATGATACATTAGGTCACTACCATGTTTTTGTAATGTCATTAAACTGGTAGAGTACCTAAATTTTTTTTAAAGACTTCTTGTTCATTATTTTTACATTTAAGAAATAATACTCTCAATAATAGATTTAGATTAAAGAGAGATTGAAGTTTTCAAGGATTCTGGTGAATCTGGCAAAGAAGAAAAGAACTTTGGCATTACAGGTAAAAAAGGAAAAGCTCAGTCGTCAATTGTCTCAGACACAAGATGACAGATGTACACATGTGAAGATGAAAATAAATTAATTCTTTGGAGGATGCTTATCCACATGAATATTGACAGATCTGATGTAGTCTCCCTGTGAGAGTCAGGAGTAGCAGCATTGAGGTATCTACTTCACTGAAAATATTCTCTGGGGAACACATTCCTGCATTAATTCCTTTCCATATCCACCTTCAGAGCTATTAAACCTTATTTACTTTCCTTCCTATTCTCTGCAAGTTAACATTTTTTGATCTTGCACAGGACAACATCTTGAGAGGTCTCCACTTATACAAATAAACTTGTCCCATGTGTAATGAAAAATGTGGCATTCCAAATGCTAAAGTAGAGACAGGCAAATAAATCAGACATAAAACCACACCTATCACTGTTCAGTATAAAAAACTATGAAATCTCTTATCAAAGAAAAAAGCAGGTTACTATGTCACCAGCACAGTGAGCCTTTAATATGAAACTGGGGTTCTAAGTTGGGATCCTGGTTCTGCCATTGTAAAGCAGAAGGAGGCTTTACCTACAACAAAGAATAAGGCCAGATTCACCTCAGCTATGAGAGCACCAACAAGCCTTCATAACCTGTGGTAACATACAGCACTTCATGACACCAGCAACATTCTCAGAGAAAGGATTTTGCAGTAGGCTTCATCAAGTAAGCTATTATAAGATGCTCAAAGATGAATTAACCTGAAGCTCTGCAAAACAATGACCAAAAAAATTATATTAGAAACCAAGCTGACAGTAATTTGTTGAGTAATCATGACTCTTGCTCTGGCTAAACTCACTTAGCAGAGTTACTGTCAGTGTAAGCAAGCAGTAGACAAGTGCTCCAATGGCAGTCACAGAATTTATAGCACCACCAACACTGTCAGTATCTACTGGCAGGTAAAAAGATTAGTGGTCTCTAGTGAAAAAAGCTATTCAAGGAAGCTCCGTTTCTTTAATTCTGCATAAATATAGGTGGAGGATCCCTTTACATTTTAAGTATCACACACATATGTCATATTAAGCTAATGTTTTGGGAACTCTGCAGGAGTTAACTGTATGACCTCAGCACGAGCCACAGACAGAGTGTTTACTCCCAGGTACAAAGTAACTCAAAGCAAAACACTTGGGAGCAAAATAAAACAAATACTAAAGTGAATTCTAAACAACACAGCAAAAATCAGATCTGGCACATCACACTCTCTTCTCCATTTGTGAAGAAAAGATTTTAATTTGAAATATAGGGAAGTAGAAGAATTAAACAGAAACAACTCCACTACTACCGTATTAAATACGCAATGCAGACAAATAGTGGGGAGATGCAACCTTTAAGAGCTTAGCTGGACATCAGTGATGATGGAGGAAACATTTTGAATGCATAAATTAGCCTCCTATGAAGGCAAATATCTTCGAGGTTCAAATATTTCTCAGGATATCTGATAGCTCTAGAATTCGCAATGAAATTGCAATCTGCTTGAAGGGAAGTGAAAGAGATTCCTCAGTAAGTTACCGAGGCAGTAGTCAGACACCTGACTAATGCCTGCTAGTTCAGAGAGGAACTGAGGAGGGAAATCTTTCCTCTGATCCAGTAAATCATTTTGAAGGGCCATTCATACCTGGATGTCCAATGAAGCAGAAGGAGTATAAAGAAATGGCTGGGTTTTTTCTTGAAAATCTACTAATATTACAAGGATGCACTGCTGCACAGTATGTGTTTTACTGTCTCTTGCAGGTAAGAAGGGGGTCTTCTGTTCACATACTCCACTGATTCAGCAGAGGTAGTAGAAGTCTAAACTTTTCAATGAGGCATAATAATTCGAAGTCGGAATGACTGCGTTCCATATGGTCATTCAGCTCTTTTAATCTGCTTTGCCCAGCATGTCTCACATTAAGGACTCAAAATCTGCAAATCTTTCCACTCCACTGCAAGTGATTTGTAAGTAACGGGAATACAGCCAGACAGAAAAGTCTTGTTCAAGGAACAACCAAAGTCCCAGGTCACAACAGAAACATCAAGTTCTACCAGAGGTTGGATCAGAGGGGAAATTGACAACTCTGATCATTCTCTACTCACAAGAGAGCTGCACTAGTTAAAATAATACCTTCATTCCTTTTAAAGCGTTTGATTTAAGCAAACCCAAAGTCCTACTCCACAAAGAAGAAAATTTTACACCCCAGGTGACGCAAAAGCAAGTATACACACACAAAGGTAAGAACAGATTATTGCTGCATTTTCTAACTCTTTGTTTGTATGGATGAAATACGGCGCAACTGTTAGCCTCTTGTACCTGTAGAGGTATTTGGATTTCTAGGAGGAAACTGTGTACCTGGGCATGACCCTCCCCCTTTTCCCAAACTACTTTACAATATGTGGTTCAGTCATTGGGGTTTACAGGTCTTAGCCAGCTTGCAGATCTCTGACCTCTGCTATACATCTGTACTGGATACAAAGGTTATGTTCCCATGTCAGATGTCTAACTCCAGCCAGCAACTTGATCAACACTGAGTGACAGTTCTTCCTCATCTCCCACACCACTATTGAAGTAACATTTCTGTCAAGCGATTCCACACTTTCCCTCCGCTTCTTGATCCAGGATGACCCCACAACACACTCCAGAAAAGATAACATGGTCATAACCAGGTTCTAATACACTTCTCTTTGTAATTCAGATCATCAAAAAACAATCAAACAAAAAGACTGCCCCCAGAACTTAAGGGAATGACAATTAAAAACATTAGCTGCTCCGACTGGATGCTACGTACCATAGCTTTGCGCTCGTGTGAACAGTTGCTAGTTTGGTGGTTTAAAACACCTCGCCTCCGCTCGGCTTTCCCCGTGGATTGTTACCAGCTCCCCGTCTCAGGGAGGCTGACGCCGGGTGCAGCAACAGCGCCCTCTGCCCGCCACGGGGGAAATGGCATCTCCTGCCTCTGCCCCCCCAGGGCTGACGATGGATTTAGTTAAATTTAAACAAATATATACAACATTTGCCCGGCAATACTTTGGCACCCAGAGCTACACCGACAACACAGTTTTTAGAAGCTCCTTCTTCTTGCTGCACAAATCTCAGTGCGTTAAAGACTTCAAGACGAGACTTGTTTTTACTCAAGTCAATGACAAGTCATTTCAAGCTTCTTGAAAGTTGGGGTTTGTTTTGTTGGCTTTTTTTGTTGTTGTTTGTTTGTTTTTTGAAATCTTTAATCATGTCCTAAGGAAAAGCCAATTACAACTCTTACTAGCTTTCTGTCCCCCCACATACAAAAGCACTTGCTTGCTTCTCCTTCCTCACTCCTGAAGCAAAGCTTCTATGTTGGAAAGAGGATTTCAAGAATAGGAGCACAAACACCGACAAATTATCAAAGTTTTTTTTTTCACTTTTATTTTGCCTCCATGTTTTCCCATGCTCTGCTTAAAAGTAAAAAAAAAAAAAAAAAAGGCTTGCAAAAGAACATTACATATTAAGAGACTGGAAAACTGCAAGGAAGAGGATGTGACTCTAGTTTGACTTACCAATTTTATCCAGATGTATATTTTCCTACTTGCTTTTTACAGCGGCTGAGCTCAGTGCTCAGGAACGTCCATCCCGTGTCAGGGAGCCAGGCAGAGCGCTGATCCCCACGCTGGATGCTGCTGAGTGAGCGGAGCTGGGGTGCCTGCTGCTGCTCCTGCTGCGGCTGCTGCTGCTGCTGCTACGTGCGCTCTCTCGGACCCAGACCAGGAACTGCTTCCCATTCCCCAGCCCCGCTCCAGCGCTGCGGGCTGCGGGAGGCAGGGCCGGCCCCTGCTACTGTGCTGCGCTTTCTTAAAGGGCCCAGCGCCGGCCTGGCGGGAGCGCCCGGCTCCGGGAGCCGCTGCGGGCGGGAGCGGCAGGGGAAGCGGGGGGGCACGGCCGCGATAACCATCGCCCTGAGAGACGCTTTCCTGCGTGCCTCGGGAACAGGAACACTCACTCTTCCACGCAGCTTTCCACTCAGGGCTTTCAGGTGTGGCGAGGTTGAATTTTGGCTTCCTTCGCACCCTCTGCAAGGCCGGTGGGGCAGGAGGCGGCGGGGTCCGCACGGCTCCCTGGGCCGTGGGCGCCGCATCCCGTCTGTGGCAGGGACCCCCGCGGGGAGCAGTGCGCCCACGCCAGCCTCTGCTCCGTGACTGACACTGCGGCACACTGTCCCCAAACCATGGTCTGCAGCAGCACGGGGATGTGGGATTTCCCCTGGTACTCCGCTCAGTCTGACCTTAAGAGATTTTATTCTCTGTAATTGAGAGGATATGATTTAACTAAATAAAAAGCCCTCATTTCCTAGTTTTTCCTCTCCACTCATTCTCCAGATAGCTTTAGTCTCGTGTAAACCACTGTTTCTAGCATGTTTGCTGTTTTCTGACTTCACTTTTAACTGTGTCTGATTTTAGCAGCTAGATTAATGTGGAGGAGTTGTCTGCCTCGTGTGTGTTGCTGTCTGCAAGTGTAAGAAACCGCATTCTTTGTTAAACAGAAATACTGAAATTCAGAGATAGTTACACCATCTGCAAAATCTCTCTTGTTTTTTTAACTCATGGAAATATGTGTTTGCTCTTTGTATGTGTAAGCCATTTGTTTTCATTACAATAACTGAACTCTCATGATGACAATACCAATCAACACATATCACAAGGCAAAGTCATATATATACACACAAAGATGTGTATCTTTAATGACGCATCCAGAGAAAGCCAGTTACAGGGAAAAATGCCGCCTTCAAACTGGCAGGCCAAACCAAACAAGATAAGGCCAAGTCACCGCTGTCCTGTCCTCTCTGCCTTCACTTAAACCAATGCACAGTAAGCACCAAACAGGTACAAACTGTTTGCAAGCCATGATGTCTTTCTTTCTGTTTCTTCAGTCCTATGGAGGAGAACATGGGTATAAATCCAAAATGGAATGCAGGCCTTTTAATGATAATGGCCCATCACAAACAGGCTCAGTAGGTGCCCGCTAACTACTGGCACGTATACCTTGTGCCCTGTAAGCAAAGTAGCCATTTGGCCACATGACTAAATTCCAATATTCAGCACTACGAGCCTTGTATGAAACCACAGGGACCTATCAGCATTCCTCTAGTATGAGCCGTGCTATGCTCCTGCCTTTCTCAGCATAAAGCCTGGGAAAGTTTTGTATTATTTACACATGCAAACTACATGTGATGCATGGTAGAAGAGATCTTAAAATTCCATCCTCCCCTCTGTTCACACATTTGCATTGGTCTGTTAATCCTCACTTTCCACTCACACCTCTAGCTACCACTTTTTTCATCTCTTCCTCCAAGTCCTTCCCCATTTACTCCCTCTTCCCCCTTCTGCATGCCACGTACTTCTGTAGCTGATCTCCACCTTTCGAGCTCCATCTAACTGTCTTGGTGTCCCCCTTCTTACCTCTAACCTCTCAGTTTCTCACTGGAAGCAGAAAGAAGACCTGAAAGGAGACCTAGGAGTGATTAACCAATTCCTTCTCTTGCATCCCTCTCCTTCCTACAGCAAAGTTCTGGAGCCAGAGACCTGTATGTATCCAGCCCTAGAAACTAACCTGCAGCAGCAGGCCAAGGCACAAGGGTTAGGCATGCTCACATTACCAAGGCTATCTCCCTGCTCACAATTCCACACTGAACCATTTATTATGGTCAATGTAACCAAGATAGATGGCCCTTGTCCATTAGTTAAAAGTTAACAAAACACCCATCTCTAAGACAAAGCTGGTCTTTGGTGCCTTAGCTAAGGTTATTCTGATATGTTCAAAGCAGGCAGAATCTGTCTACAAGACAATGGGGTAAGGTGCTTCAGTGGATGGGGAGTTTAGTGGCAAGGACACCAATGATGGAGAGAAATTGGGGGCTGGGGGGAAGCTAAAGTGACACTCCACTGCTCCACACATACAAAACAAGAACATGCAAAACACCAGAAAGTGCCTAGCAGGAAACTGGCTTGTGCCACTGGAAGAATGATCTAATCACCATAAATGTTAAGATAATAAAGGAATATCTGCAGTTCCTCACATATGTTGCTCCTTACTCTCCTCATAATCCCATGTGAAAGCTGGCCCCCTCTCACCGCAGCATCTGGATGTTCCATTGACAGAGCATTGTCTCATGGCTGCAGCACAACTCCTGTTTTCTATTACTGGCTGTAGGAGAAATGTGTGGTATATTAAACAAGGACATAGAATTTGAATTCTGCTGCATGCTTCAATATTTAGTCACCAGTAATTGAAACTAGGTAATCACTGATTCTTTCTGTGACTCTGTTCCCTCAATTACAACAAGGTATATTAAACTCTGGTGTTATGTAATTCAGTACTTGCATTAGTAACAGCTTGGGATGCAAGCTAATGGAGAAGCTAGTGTTTTTATTATGAAATACTGAACTGGAGATACCTCAGAGAAAACTGGAAGGTGTTGCAGTTTGCAAAAGTGTTTGATTTGGTGGAGCATTCCCCGTGCACAAGAAGTGACATTTAATAGGAGCTATTTTGGTGTCTTAGCTTATAGGGGACGGCAAAACCAAAAGTCCTGCCAAAGGTGCCAAAAAAGAAAAAGGTGTGTCTCTCTGAACAGTGTATCACATAATGTCTACTTTGCAAGGCAGCACAATCATACCTACAAAGGCAGCTCCTTCTGAATTTAGGAATAAAACAATTAAAGACATCACCTGTCTATTTCCACAAGAACTTTTAGGTTCTGAAGACTAAGGTCAAAACCAAAAAAGCTGTACTATTATTTGTGTATAAGGGCCCAGAATAGTAAGGAGTGAAAAGGGGAAAGGGACATACAAAATCAAATAGATTATTTGCTGCTCAAAACCGTATTCCTTTCAGAAGACAGAAGCAAAAGCTTCTCTGAGATGTTGCTCCACCTCTGGAGATATGAAGTGTTTGTTAGATCCCTCATCAAAACAAAAGGACACGGGTATATTAATCTAACAACAAAAGTGTCCATTGTGAGAGGAGACCCAGTGCCAGGCTGCCTGCTCCATCTGACAGGGAGAGTAAACACCACGGCTCTGTGCACTTGGCTGCATGCCTTGCCTGACACCACCAACCGGTGCAGCCACAGGGCCAGCAGCTCAGTCACCACAGGGTACAGGACTAACAGGACTTTCCTACCCTCCCCACAGAGGTCATTTCTGCATGTCTCCCAGTCTCTGAAGTGCCACACAATGTTTTGAGCATCCCTCCAGTCTGAAATGCAGAGCAGTATCACTACTATACGCTGACATTGGATGTAACGTGGTGGTGGATCCATCACTATCCTCACTTATCAATGAACCATACAAAATTCTGTCTCCTATTGCTGAGGGGCTGAAATGAGGCATATATAGTCAATATAATAGAAATGCATGTACATTCATTTAGTGAATATAATCCTCCTAAAATTATTTTTGAGCTGAAACTACGCCATCAGATCTAAAGGCTGGATTCCACTCTCAGTGACTGTCAGATGAATAAGGACACTTCAATTCAGGGGTACATGTGTGTATATATATGTGTGTGTCTATATATGTAAGTTTCAGATTAAAGTTTTTCAATCCTAACCAGTATCTTTAACGTTGTTGATACATCATTTTGAGAACTTGCTTTGAAGTTTTAAGAAATAAAGATCTGGACAAAGCTCATAATTTAAAATTTATAACTTGTAATGCCACAATATTGTTTTGCACCTGATGAACCATAATGCATGTACACACTTGTGCATGCATGTATGCATTTACATATGAGTATTCATGCAGATGTTTGAGTGAAATCATGACAAAACTTATTGCTGATAGGGATAGCTTGCATCTGATTTATTGCTGGTGGTGTTATTTTTCTGAAGCACTCTTTACACTGCAGAAGAATGTTTCTGTTAGATGCCACTACAAACCCAGCACAAACATTTATTTTTGGCGAGTTTATTTTCTCAATTAAAAAAATGGTTAGGAATAAATAAATTTGTTCCTAGAAGCTAAGCCTTAACAGATCTGTAAGAGGTATGCAGTTAATGAAAGTTATGGCAATCAACATGAAGATAATTTCTTGACAATGCCTGAAATCAATGTACTAGCTATCAAGCTATTTTACCAATTGTTCTTAAATGAAAAGATTTGGTTTCCATTTCATAAAATGGCCCACACTACAAAACTTAGGTCAACTAAAACTACATTCAAATCTGTATTCATCATAGTAAAATGTAAGATGTTGGTTTGGACCTTCCTGGAGGCAGCACATTTCAATTTTCACCCTTTTCCCTGTGTTTTTCCTGTGTTGTCAACAGGTCCTTGTCTTTCATTGGCTTCTCAAGCCCATTATAATACTCGCCCCTGTATTGGTTAAGATTTAGTGAGTGGTCTGCACAAGTTGTTTGCTGGCAGGGGAATAGGCCAGCCTGAAAGAACGAAAGAAAGAATGAAAAAATGAGAAAGAACGAAAGAAAGAAAGAGAACATCAGCATTTGCTGCATCTTGGACAACAGCTATGGAAAGAGGAAAGGCATTTACTGTTCAAAAAGAAGAAGCTTATGAGCTTTTAGAAAGTGAGTCAGCTTTACCTCAACTGGAAGTAAAAAGAAAAAAAATATGAAACTTCTACAGGAATTGTTTCTTTTCTCCCTTTAGTTTTGCTTGGTATTTCTCAAGCATCTTCAAAGTGAACCTCCTTTTTCAGATAACAGCCCAACTCAAACCCACATCCCTGAAGGCCAGGGAGACAGAATTAGCCAGAATTAGATTAAATTTCCTGCCACTAAAACACTGATCATCTGTCAGCAATTAAGGGTAGTTACCAGTCCCTGACAACTGTAAATATTTGTAGTCAGCAACTTCATCATGGCTTCATTTGCCTCCCTTGAAGAAACTTGTGCTGTGTTCACACCTAACACCTTATGACAATTTTGAACTTCTTCATGATATTTTGCACAGACCAGAGCTTTAGAAAAACAGTTGTTCAGCTGAATTTCAGTTAGCAGAGTAGAGGGCACTGATTTGTAAAATGGAATCTTCCTCTGCTTTCCCCATCACTTTTGAATGTTTCCTTCTATTCTGTAAATATTTTCCCATCTTCCAGGGGAATAATTTTATTTTAAAAATTTATGTTCTACCAAATGGTCACCTTACAGACCGATGCAGTATGCAGACAGGTGATCTGTATCACAGATATTACTATGCATATGTTGTTGTCTAAATTTAGTAAATATGTGAACTAAGGAGGCTGAAGTGAGCTTGTCCCTAGGTAGCTGTTCCAATAATAGTCTGCATAATGACATTCCTCAGTGTTTTTCATTTGAAGGATGTTTTTGCCTTTTTTAAGAAGAATCCAAAGACCAGCTTGAGCTGCACTGCAACATAAACTTCCACTAATAGTAATTTAAAAATTAGTTTGGGCTCTGAATGGCCAGGGATTTTTTTCCTTTTTATTCCCCTGATATAAGCATGTGGATTTGTTTAGCTGCATAGAGGGGAGGGGCTTGGGGGCCTTTTTAAGTTTTGGAAGTGATTAGGGAATGCCTGATGTTGTATTGACCATCATTTAATTAACAATGATCTAGATCAACATGTCTTGTTCCAGCCAAGAATAGAGCACTAATACAGTCAGAAGTAAAGTCAGTCTCCAGCTATGAAGACAGAGATCCCAGTGACTTCCAGGAAAATCAAAGTGATGTCTATCAAAGGAACAAAGAAATGGAAAGGGAAAGGCTATTTCCACTTCTTATTCTGATACAGGATCTAGGCCAGATCCTTTATTCTGGTTGACTACTGGTTGACACAAAACCAAAGTGACAAAGTTTTTAAACTGCCATTGTAACTCTGTGGTCTATAAGCTGACAGAGGTATGTTAAGGCCCTAGTGCCAATAGAACAGCCGTGGGATTTTTTAAATGATACTTGGCTATTAATGGATCCTGAAACAGTTCAGGGAACAGGCAGGGAACTCCAGCTAAATATCCTCCTTTTTGTAGAATTGGTGGCTGAGCTGTCCCACTGCCTATTCTACCTAGAAAACTCACTTCCTTTGAAAATTATTTCAGTATAGCCAGTTCTGCATGCTTTTAAGTGCTTTGTAGCGTCTCAGTGGTAAAAAAAGTAACTGGAGCAAGAAGTCCTGGCTCTATCTGTGATGCTGGGAAGGGGACAGCATTTGCTTACTGTGTATTCTTTGCAGAAGACCTAGAAGAATTAGTTATGGTTGGTTGGTGTGGCTTGCTAAATTCTGGTTATTCATGTTCTCGGAAGTTTACGTGCAAACTAATCAGCTGCACTGATCCCCTAGTATGAAGCTGAAATCAAGTAGGAAGGCAGTTGACCTTATTACAGCAAGTGACATTTAGTTTCAGTTTTTAAATGACATTTAGTTTCAGTATTTGACAGCCAAGCTCTTTATTCTGGCTTTGGGGGCTTTGGTGTTTTAGTCTTGTTTGGGTTTTTTTTGTTTGTTTTGCTTTGGGTTTTTTGCCTTCCCTCTATTACACCACTCTTAAGTTGCCCTGATTTTTCTTAGACATAATTTTCATCACATGAAATCTGTCCTATTTTGTGACACACACTTTCCTGGAGGATACTTGACCTTCTTTACAGGAATTCCTGTATGCTTATGAGTCCTGGAAATGGGACAGTGTTCCTACGGAAAGGTGGCTCCTTACTTCTAGGCATAGGATGCTGACTTGCTTTCTTGGAAATCTGTTTGACTGTGAGGGTGAGGGCAGGAGAGAAGAAAGATGTAAGCCATCTTTGTTGTACTTGGCAAGAGGGTTCAGTATGGGAATGCAGAGCACCCATGCTCCAGTGAGGTGCTAAGTAGTACGTGTGATTACCAGAAGGCAGAGTTGCTCTGGAGACAAAAAATACATTGCTTTCTCTGTGAAGCAGTTGAGTGCAGAGGGGCACACCCAGATTCTGCAAGCCTTAATTCCATCCTGGCAGTCTGAGCCAAAGGGAAACTTGGTGTATGCCAGGAGAGCAGCACATATTTAACTAGGTCGTGGCACTGATTCTATGCAAGATTTCCATCCACAGAGACTGGGGCCCTAAAACCGTTCTTTGCTCCTGGGCCACTGCACATGCCAGAGAAGAAACTAGTCACCTAGAGGGATGTAGCTAATCAGGAATTGAGTCAGTTTTGCATAAGACTTCGAAGATGTAAAATAATAGTATTTTAAAATTATGGGGAATAAATCTGTACCTTTTGAATACATAACCATACACAGATAGAAAATTTGAGCTGTGAGCAAATCATCATATTTTGTTTCACTTGACAGAATCTGAAGTTTAGCGCCTGTATTTTTTGTATTGGTGCCTGTGAGGTTCTAACAGCTGCGGAAACTATGATTTTGACAGAGAGACAGTATCATGCCTATGGAGACAGCCACAGGAAACTTACTGCTCAGTTCATAAGAAGCATGACAGAGCTTGAGTCCTGACCACTGATTTACCCCTGCCCTGCTCATTCACATCAGGCATCTTCTTAACTCGGCCCCACTCCACACTCATGTTACACTCGTGTAAATGCTGCTGCAGAGTTGGTGTCAGTAGGGAACTCGGTCATGAGACTGCACAGCACTGCTTCACATCATGCAAATACCATGGGAAGGAAAGGTTTCACATTATTTTGTCTCTGTAAATGACTGTTGCAAGTCTACAAGAAGAATAGAAAGGACACTGAAAATCATTAAGCACTAGGTGTTATTAGGCCCCATGAATAAGTTGGATGCACAAGTTCTTAATAGACCAAAACACTGAAGTATTCTGAATTGCACGAAGGAGGAAGACCCTGACACTAAATTTTCTTCTAATTGGCAGAAGGAAGGGAAGGGGGAAGGGGGAAGGGGGAAGGGGGAAGGGGGAAGGGGGAAGGGGGAAGGGGGAAGGGGGAAGGGGGAAGGGGGAAGGGGGAAGGGGGAAGGGGGAAGGGGGAAGGGGGAAGGGGGAAGGGGGAAGGGGGAAGGGGGAAGGGGGAAGGGGGAAGGGGGAAGGGGGAAGGGGGAAGGGGGAAGGGGGAAGGGGGAAGGGGGAAGGGGGAAGGGGGAAGGGGGAAGGGGGAAGGGGGAAGGGGGAAGGGGGAAGGGAAGGGAAGGGAAGGGAAGGGAAGGGAAGGGAAGGGAAGGGAAGGGAAGGGAAGGGAAGGGAAGGGAAGGGAAGGGAAGGGAAGGGAAGGGAAGGGAAGGGAAGGGAAGGGAAGGGAAGGGAAGGGAAAGAAGACAAAATCAAGAATGTTACTAAACTATCATTGCCATTAAGTCTATTTACTAACTTACAAGAAATGCCTCCAGTTTAGACTATAATTATAATCAAAACCAAGTTAGTATGTTGGCCCTCAGACAGAGTACTGAATGGTGTGACTAACATCTGTAGTACAGCCTAGATACAAATTCTGTTCCGCTGAAATGGTGATGGGGTAAAGACACAGATGGGATTGGAGGTTACAATTTTTATGCCATTAGGGTGTGTGCTGCTTTTAAACATACCTTGTTTGTCCATAACTGGGGCTTGTGAGGCCCTGTTGGCTGTAACTTTGCTCTAAAGTTGAAAAACCATCTTACCACCTTGAAGTATGCAGAAGATTCCTCTTGCCTGGTGAATGTAGGTAACCACACATGTTCAAGAAAACAAAATGATAGCTAAAATTCTGTTCCCTGTTATTCTGTTCCTCTCCCATTCCCCACATGCAAATCCAAACTAACCTGGATGATCTGTGTAGTTTCTGACTCACTCTTCTCTCCCTCTCTGTAGATCTCTGTTCAATTCAGGTCCTCACTGTGTAGGAAGAGGCTGTCTTCAGATGAATTAGTACATCTACTTTGACTGTAGAGATGGTCTTCTGGAAAAACAATTGTGTTCTTTTTAGCTTACCTTTCAATATAAAAGGCATCTCCAATGTTTTTTCAAAAGAAATTACGGAAGAAATATGTACAAAGGTTCCTATATGGTCTCTTAATTTTAGTGCAGCGCTATTCTTTGCTGAAGCACTCAGCAGTGCTCGTAATATACTCTACAATCAAATCCAATATGAATGTCTCACACGTACCACTATATCTTCAACACTGATTGCATCTGCACTGCAAACAAATTGTTGATTTGATACTCTATACATTAACTTTGAGTATAGGGATCATAAGTGATCATTGATAAAGAAAAAGAAACAATTTTTTTCTGCACAGAGTGTGATTAACATACAAAAAATGGTTTTCAACTGATACAGAACTATCGGCTTTGTGCTCTTTCTGCCAGCTGCTCTAGACAGATGATTTCCAGGACTTAGGAGGAAATCTGTTATAAATTACTTGCTTTTATCATTCAGCTAATTTTCTTGTTGTTGGGTTTTTCCCATTATTTTTTATTAAAGCCAAATGAGTGTGCTCCAGGACATTCCACAAATGCTGCTGTACTGTCACTTTAGGAAATACCATTAAAGCGACCTTTTCCTTGTTTGCCTCCCATGGTATTTAACTAAACTGTTTTAAGAGAAACATCATTAGAATTGTCAATTTCTCCATGTGTGTCTTAAGGTTATTAATAGAAACTGTCTTTGGGGGATAACAGAAAAAGAGGGCTTTGTTTTTCCCTCATTACCCGCATTTTCCACTAAAGTAACAGTATCAACTTTAACACAGATCTGTCAACATCAGCCAAATTTAGGCCTCTCTCTCTCTCTCTTACCCCCACCCCCCTGTAAGAATTTGATACTAGTGAAAGACACCACATTAGAATCACAAGAGAGTGAAGTCCTCTACCCAACCTCAAACTGTATATAGCACAGGGAGCAATTCCACCACTCCCCACTCCCCAAAAACCTTCCACTACAATTCCTGATTTTTGTCCTGGCATCCCTTATTTTAAGAGGGTGTGGGACAGTACATCCCAAACAGTACTTGGATCAAAATAGTAAGTGCCAGCTACAATCACAGTTCTCGAGCTGCTTTGACTCAACCATGAGAAAAAACCAGGTATCACAGAGCACAGAACAGTTAAAGCTGGAGGAGACCTCTGGCAATCATCTGCTCCAAACCTCATCTCCAAAGGGGGGTCAACTAGAGAAGGTTGCCTGGAGCCCCATCCAGTCAGGCTTTGAGTATCTCCACATATGGAGCCTCCATCATGTCTTTGAGTAACTTGTTTCAGTGTTTTGATCACACACACACACTAAACATTTTTTCTTATGTTTAAATGGAATTTCCTGTGTTTCAGTTTGTGCCCATAAACTCTCATCCTTCCCACTGAGCACCACAGAGAAGTATCTGGCTCCATCTTCTTTACTCCCCACATCAACAAGTATTCATAAATACTGATAAGCAGTCCCAGTTCTCTCAGTGTCTCCTCATATTCAGATATACCAGCCCTTTAACCATCTTTGTGGTCTTTTGTTGCACTCTCTCCAATGTGTCCATCTCTTTCTTGCCCTGCAGAACCCCAGAACTGGACACAACACTCCAGATGTGTCCCACCAATGCTGAGCAGAAAGGAAGGATCATTTGTTTTGACTTGCTGGTTTTTCATTTTTCTTGATACAGTCCAAGGCTGTTGTCTTTCTTTGCCACAGTGGTACAGCTCAGATTGATATTCAAATTGTTGCCTACCAGAACGCCAGGTTCTTTTGCACAAGGCTGTTTTCCAACTGGTTTGCCCCAGCCTGTACTTATGCATGAGGCTTTTCCTCCTCAGGAAAAGGACTTTGTATTTTCCTTTGTTGAATTCTATGAGATTACTATTGAGGTGCCTCCAAACAGCAGTATGACCATCTGGTCTATCAATTTTCTTCCCAGTTTTATGTTGTCAGCAAACTTGCTGAAGGTACAGTCAGTCCCATCATCCAGGCCATTAATGAAGATGTTAAACATTTTTGTATTCCAGAACTAAACCTGGGATAATCTATTTGTGCGGCCTGCAGCTGATCTGTTTGCTGCTGACCACAACCTTTCAAGCCCAGCAGCTCAGCTAGCTACTAAGCCATGTCACTAATCACTTATCTAGCCCACAGTTCATCAGTTTGTCAATGAGGACATTATGCAAAAGTGTCAAAAGCCTTACTAAAGTCAAGATAAACAGCATCTACTGTTCTCTCCCTGTGTCATCACAGAAGGCTATTAGGATGGTCAGGAATGATTTCTCCTTATGGATTTGTGCTGAGTACTCCTGGTCACATTCTTGTCCTTCATGTGTGTGGAATTGGTTTCTAGGATGGTGTACTCCTTCACCTTTCTAGGGATTGAGATGAGGCTCTCCACCCTGTCCAAATAACCTTTCTTGTACCTCTTGAAGATAAAAATGACAACTGCTTTCTTCGTGTCCTCAAGGAATCTCCCCCAGTGGCTATAACCTTTCAAAGCTAATCAAGAGTTGCTTCACATGGACATTATGCTCCCTCAGCATTTGTGGGTGTATCCCATCAGGGACTTACTGTTTATTTGTACAGTTTAGTTAAATATTCCCTAACCCAATTCTCATTAATCAAGGGTGAGTCTGCCTTACTCCAGACATTGTGCCTGGTCTGACAGGCATGGGATTTATCAAGGTGAGTACTTCCAGTGAAGATCACAGTGAAGAAGACTTGAGCATCTCATTCTTTTTTGTGTTCTTTGCCACCAGGTTCCCTAGACTAATCAACAGTGGGCCAATTTTTTCCCTCTTCTTTCTTTTGCAATCGATCTCTCTGTAGACACCCTTTTTGTTGTCCTGCATGTCCTTAGCAGACTCAAGGCCAGGTAGGTCTTGGTTTTCCTTTTCCCACCCCCACACATTCAGATAGTGTCTCTATATTCCTTCCAAGTCGCCTGACCATACTCCTACCTCTTGTAAACTTCCTTTTATGTGTAGTTAGGAGCTCTTTGGTTACCTAGACAGGCCTCCTGACACCTTTGTTTCATTTCATGGTCATCAGGATAAACTTGAGTTTAGAAGAGGTGATCCTTGAAAATCATTGGACTGTCATGGACGTCTCTTCTTGCCAAGGGCATGTCCTGTGGAATTCTTTCAAGGAGGTCCCTGATCAGGCCACAGTCTGCTCTCCTGAAGTCTAAGGCTGTGATCCTGTTCTTTGTACTGTTCCCTCCTCTCAGAATCCTAACTCTACCATCCCATGGTCACTGCAGCCAAAGCTACCCTTGACTTTCACACCCTGAATCCATTCTTCCTTGTTTGTAAATGCCAGGTTCAGTAGAGTGACTTCTCTCTTCAGCTCAACCATTATCAGTGTTAGGAAGTTGTCATCACTCCAAAAACCTCCTGGATTTCTTGTGCTCTGTTGTATTGCTCTTCCAGAAGACATTGAGGTGGTCATGAGCCTCCTCCAGTTGCCTGAAGAAGGTCTCCTTTACTCATTCTTTTGATCTTTAACAGATATCCACCAAAGCATTGCTCTGGTTTATTTCCCACAAGCTCTCAATTGGCTCATGGTCCATCACCATGATGAGGTAGTGTCAAACAGATGCTATCATTGGAGAACCATTTCACAGCAACATAAGGCTCCTCCTCTGCTGCATTTTTTCCTTCCTATGTTTTTAGGAAACACTCAGAAATTCAAATATATCCTGTTCTGGGAGACCTCATGCCCATTCAAATCAATACCACAGCTCAGGGTCAATTTAAATCGGTTTCCCTGTATAGCACAATTCTTTCCCAGTTTGCTGGTGTTGATATTTCTTTCTTAGTCTCCAGTCCTGTTGCTTGGGACTTCACCACACTAACACATGCTAGACTTGGACTTCTACATTCTGAGAAAGAAGTTTCAACAAAACCTTTTTGTCTCATTAATGTACAGAAACCCTCACATGGTCCTGATTACTCTAACGCTCTCTACTAAAGATTATCTCCATTCATTCCCTTGTTACCACTTCATGATTCAGTCTGTCCTTATATTCCCTAAAGAGCTATCCTTAGTCATGCAATTCACATGGCATTACCTCTTCTCATCCCTAAAAGTGAGGTAGCTTATCCTACAACGTTTGCAATTGCACCAATTTTTCATTCTGATGAACAAACTGGATTTGAACAGGTGACGAAATTTTGTTCAGCCACATGTAATAACTCTAATCTTGCTTATCAAGCAGGCCTGCTTATTTTTATAGTATTACTTTTGGTATGAGCATTGTTTGATTCTGTATTCACATCTGCATCTATCAGTGCCACAGCATCTCACTATGCAATGACGTGATCCTTGTCTCTACCTTCCTAATACACTGTGTAAAAGAACTAGGATGTAGCATCTGACAAGAAGCAGCAATCATACTTCTGTGTAATGCTCATTCATCTCAAAGGAAGTTCCTGCCTCAGCTGACACTAAGGCAGTAAATGCGTGGAGTTCTAAGAAGTACAGCCTGGCAAGTTTTCTATATGCAGCCCTAAGTGGTTTTCTTAAAAGAGCTGGCAGAGAAGGAGCAGGGAAAGAGAGGTTTAATGCCAAATTTCTTTACTTATTGCAAATATCAATCCTCTTGAGTAATAATTTGACATTCCTTAGCAAAGACACACTCTACTTTTGAAATATTTACCATTCCTTTATTTTTTATAACCTTAAGAAAATTCGGGAGGAATGTGAACTGTTTTGGTTTTTGTCTTCCTATGACGGCAGAGATTTATTTATAGCCAGGAACTGCAGGACAGTTCTCACGTGGCTGCTGAAAATTAAAACAGCATGTAGAGTTTTGTTTTGTTTTGTTTTGCTTTTTATGCCTTTGCCGCTACAATCTCTCCCTGGGTTCCCTAAACCCTTGTTATTGTAACTAGAGCCACATTTGCATTGCTACAATTGCAGGGTTATGTAAATTCCAAAGGTTTTAAAGGAAAGGGCCTGCAGATTCTACTCTGGGACATAGGGAAGTTGACACAAACTGTTATGCCCAACAACAAGGGAGAGACAAAGGCATTCATAAATTGTCAAGAGGCAGGAAACCTAAGTCTCAGCCTCAGCATCAACCTGAAACTTTCTAAACCATTAGAATTTACTGGTTTCATTTAAATTGATTGCCCTCTCATTTTCAGTGTTGTGCTTTGCTAGGGCCAGGAAAATTTCCTTCGATCACTTCTGAAAATCTCCATGTTCTCTTTCACCTTTCACCACTGTGTACTGGTTTACCCAGAAGAGCCAACAACAGAAAGTTCTACAGGTACAAATATTTTCAGACCCAAGGAACTCCATTTTTACAACGATGATGAAAATGTGCATGTTGAAATACTTTACCTTCGTCACAATTATTTTTATACTAAAAAGGAAATCACAATGAAAGAGAAAACCCATACTCATAAAAGTTGTCAAGATAACAGAGTCTGCACCTGATCCCTTGCAAGCAGCCCTTACTGCACTTAGGGTGGGAAGAAGTGTGATAGATGTTGCACATCTGCGCACTTCTGAGTAACCAAGTTGTAATGCTGACATTAGCTGTGCATTTCTGTGTGGGCATGGGCAAGCCAATTCATGTTTCTGACTCTGTACTCTCTAAAAGAGGGATAATCATGCCTGACTCAGACTCAGTGTTAGAAGGTTCTGCATAAGCTCATCTTAGTCCCCAGTGTTTAGACAACTCAGCTAAATGAGAAAAATGTTTAGCCCGCTTCTCCAGACTTGCTTCTATTAAAGTTCTAAATCATCATTAGATAAATCATGTTTAGACCTCAGACAAAAAAACAGATTACATTATTCTTGAAGTATGTGGAGGTTTTTCTCAGCACGGTGCACCCCAGTCACTGGAGTGTGCTAATGAGAGCTCACAGATTTTGTGAAGAAGTGCAGTCAGAATTCCCTAGCCAATTCAGCTGACACCATAAGGAAGAATGAGGCTGTGATACCACTCCAACATGCTGCTTTCTATAGCTGTTAAATTTTCTAGTAAACCTTAAGCTTACTGCAGAGGATGTGGAGAGAAAAAAAGTAGCAGGACTTGCTGCATTGTTCACTCACATCTTTGGTGCAGTCAGTCATGGTAAGTGACACAGAAAATGAAGAAGCACTGGCTCACACTTTGCAGCCAGGTAGGTCAGTGCCAAGACAACACAGAAGGAGCATTCTAAGCAATTCCCAAGCTGTGATATTTTAAAAACAATCACTAAAGTTGAAAAGGTGCCTTCAATGGTGTACAGTAGTTCCTACTCACCTGGTAGTCACTGTCACTGCACAGGTGGCAATAGCTATTATCATTATGGAAGTGTAGCCGTTTAAATCTTATCATGAAAGACTAGACCCCCTTCTTAAGATGCAGCTACACAAGATCCCTGCACAGCTCAGAAGTTTCTACCGGTTTGGCATGTGTGTTTATTTACTTGGAGCCAGGAACCACCCTCTGATCCTGACCATCACTGTGACCTTGGGCAAGTGACTGAATGCCTCTGCCCCCACAACTTCTTTTGAAGTCAACTGGTGATGTGTATGCTCACCAGTTCTAAGGAGAAACCCAAGCCCTACAGGCCAAAGCTGAGATCTGCTAGAGCCAAGGTGTTTTGAGTCACATCACAAATTACATAAATTTTTAACACAAAAACTGAATCATCAATAGATAAGAAATATTTCTGTAAATGTGGTCATGTAATTGTACCAGTAGAACCCAACTCCAAGACACAGAGCAGTGGAGTCCAAGGGACCATCTATGTTAACAATTTTTGGAAGAGGACAGTTTGTTCAGAATCTGTGTTGAGTCAGAAACAAGCAACCATAAGACAAAGAGAAACTAGAAATCAAAGACAGCTATATTAGGCTGTGTCCCATTCTTAGTGTACCTAATCATAAGTATCTGAGAACTATGTATATTACTGAACCAAATAAAGTACTGACCAAAATTGTTACTTTATTTCATAAGTTATGTTTTCTGATAGTCTAAACTGTTGTATTTTTTCCTCAAAGATTACTAGTTTAGTGCTCAAAAACACTGTAGAGCACAGACAAGAAACTCTGATATCCTGTAATATCAAATTCCCCAGATTTTGGTCTTAAACCTGATTCAAAATGGATACATGCCTCTAAGTGATCAGCACTGCTTCGTATACCCTTCAGTATTTCATCAAAGTATTAAGCAAGATGGAGTTTGCTTAGCTTTCAGGACCTGTGAAGTCTGCAGCCTGTAATTATTGACCAAACTAGCATCATAGCTCTTACCTACAACTCATTAGTTTCCTTGAGTTGACAAAGTCCTTCCTTACCCTCCATGCTTGCATATCCAATAGATACTACTTGACTCAGCACAATTAGCAAAGCAGGCAGGACAAGGAGCCACTTAGTCACCTCTGACACATTTTACAGCAGAGAACCTTCAGTAGCTGACCCTACACTCCTATGTCAAACAAGGCAAAAAAAGTCATAAAATACTAATAAACATAACCACATAGGCTTCTGACACACCAGAAAGACCATTTAAAGTAGGAGTCTAAAACAGTCCTTGTACTGATACCGAATGACAGTAAGAAAATAAAAGGCCTGTGATGGCCCAGTGGTTCAGCATGGCAAGGTTTAGTTAGGCCTATATTAGATGTTCAGTGCTGTGATATTCCTCTGCTTCATAAAGAAAGGAGGGCAAAAATAATGAACAATGATAAACACATGGGCAGAAGGTATATAGTAAAAAAAAAAAGTAAAAAAAAAAGCAAACCAAGCCTAACAACAAAAAACTTTCCATAAGCAGGACTAGAAGGAGAATTAGAACAGTTCAGTTGGAAGGCACCTACAATGATCAGTCCAGCTGCCTGATTGCTTAAATGCTTTCTAATGGTGCCACACAGGTGAGCTGCAAAAGGCAGACTTGTGTTGTCCTCTCAACCTCCTGCAATCAGCTGCGCCCAAAAATATCTGGAGGGAAAAAGACATCTGACACAGACATGGTAAAAATGACCCAAACTAAGAAGTGGCAACTCTGAGGGTGTGGGAAAGTCTGCAAACAAATCACTGGGTGTGTCAGATACACAGACGCTGTTATAATGCAGTGATTAGTGTGTCTCAGTGAATATGTAAAAATGAGCTTGGTGAGCCAGGCACAATGACCGCTGAACAAACTCCAGTTCTGGCTGCATTTGCCTAGGAGCAGTACAACATTTGCTGTGAACCTAAAGCTTTGTGGGATGCTCAGAGATAACCAAAGCCTGGAGCTACTAAACAAATCCAGCACAGCATCTTATTCTACATGAAGATTTTCTAGGCTAAATATCACAGAACTGGGAAAACTGCTTCTGTGACACCCATGAGTGAATTTCTCTGTGAGCTTCACTGAGGCTACAGGGCCCATTATTTCCCACCCTGATAGCATCACAAGATGCAGTGTGTATGATCCACATCAAATGGCAAAATCCAGCCCTAGAAACAAGCCTCCAAAATGCTGGTTAGAAGCTTTAAAATTCCAAATGCAACAAATACAGGAACCTAGAGAGCTCATGGATTTAAGTTCACACAGTCTGTACAGAAAACCTAATAAATAAAATTTATACTTCTGTGCAGCCTTGGTTGTTCCATTGCAAGCAAGCAAACAAACAAACTAAGAGATAGATAACACACTGAAAAGCATATATCCCAAGTTAATGACAGTGGTCAGCCAGCAGAAGCAAGCCCAAGATTAACAATGAAAGAATTCCTGATTGAAGTCAAAGAGTTTTTCCCATTTCTCTGGAGGCGTTGCCCCCCCGGCTGGCACCAAACTGTCCAGCTCCTTCTAGCTTCTTTGTGAATTAGGTTTATTCCTGTAGGAGCTCAAGAATCCCAAGAGACCATAACTAAAGAGGGCTCAAAGAAAAAATGAAAGTTGCTTATCTCTCCCCTGCACTGTGTAACCAGTTAGCAGTGAGTACCCACAACTGAAGACAGTGTTCCTAGTGTTGTTTCAGCCTAGCTCAGAGACATGTTTTCTCAGCAGGCTATTTGGATCAAAGACTTAAGGCAACATCCCTCAAAGAAAAGACAAGGTAAAACACAGAGGGTACTTTTTCGCCATCTGCTTCCATTTTAATTTTGCTGCACTCCCACATGTCACCAGAGTCTGTAGGGTGGTCAGTTGGATTCTGGGTCATGTGCATTCATGGCAGTATAAGACTACAAGGTCATCACATCCTGTTTCCTACAATCACAGACAACTGTGTAATAGACACATAGTCAGTCCAGCAGTCTCCACAGCACGTTTATTCCAGAACTATCCCACATTAACATAAGCCTTTTCAAGTGACCAATGGGAAACAATTAGATAAGTTTTCCAGTCTGAAGTGAGGCAGCGATTTTCATTCTTAGCTTAAAGCAGCTGACAATGACAAATTAGGTATTTCATTGTACAGGGGTATAATATCATCTACCTGACCTCTGTTAGCTGAGTCAAGAGATCATAACATTTAGTCTACTCTGTGGATAAAAATACATAAAGCTAGAGATGATTTTTATTAATGTCAAAATTAGAAAAAACCACCCAAAATATTGATATGTGTGTAATCTGAATTGTATTGCAAAATTATATATTGCTGAATTATATTGAAAAAATCAAAGCCAGTATTTGAAAAACTGATTCTCAAGACTAATGAAGTGGCAATATAATACTGCTTTTTGATAAAAGTACAGTGAGATCATATGAAAAGGTTAATACATTATGATAGTTCAACTGTGACTTGTATTTGCAGTATTTCCTTAGATAAGGCTCCCATTCCACAGTAGTTTAGCTACACTAACAGATGTGTAAATCAGAAAGAGTAAGGGCCCCTGGAGATGTCCCAATAGATGTGAACATACTAAACATCACCACTGAAAGTAAACAGGGGATGAGACAGTGAGGAGACACTTGCTAAATTTTGCCTCTGATTAAACAGAAAATGTGTCATGAAGGGCGCAGTAGGACATTTATAGCTCAACACATGTCCCACAGCAGGTACATGAAGCTATTCTAGATAAGCCCAGACACAGCTGGAAAACAATTCATGGGTCCCCCAAGATAAATTTCAGAAATTTTCAGTCAGAAAATGCATCTGTTTTTCTCCCTATAACTTAGTAATGGTGAGTGCCAAAGACTTTGTACCATTCACACAGACTGCCTGAATCCTGCTGATGATGAAAGGCTAAGGTCAAGCTTTGTACTTCTGGCATTGGCAACACATTTCAGGGCCTCTACAACAGAGCCAGAGAGATTCACTCATTGGGATGCCTGACCCATAGGGCAGTAAAACTATGAAACAAGCAATGAGGGCAAGTTCATATCTCAGTAGGGCACAGTTGGAAGACAGTTCATATTGGCAGGGTCCTAGCATGGTTATTACTCTGTCCCTGCATAACAGTGCAGGAGGATGCTGACAGATCAGAGCACAAGAGAGAACAAAACCAACAGTCTCTCTGTGCACTCAGCTGTTAGAAACAGTTTAATTGGTTCCCGCTGTATACACGGCTGCAAAAGTAGCAAAGGACTGAAGTCCCCCCATGTTTGGTCAAGATCTTGCTTTCTTTCATCTGTTGTGCAGATGCTGATGGGGGTCACCTGCCTAGAGGGGGTCAGGATTGTGCCAAATGGATTTAAGGAGGGTACTCACAGTCCAGGCATCCCAGCTTAGTGGTCAATGACTCAGTGAGAAAACCAAGATTGTCTGCACTGGTGGATGGATTCATTCCTAATACTTGTAAGGAAGAATGATATCCTGGCAAACCTTCTCTACAGATCTATGCTGTTTTATCTAACAATAAATTCATTCCACCTAGTAGGGAAATTCTCTTACAACCATTATCAGGAGTACCTAAATTCCATACTCTCAGTACAGGCAAAAACCTCAATAAAGTGTGGAGTGTAGAAAGAAATGGAGATTGTAACTAAAGGCTGTGGGAAGATATGAGGGAGGGAGTAAAAAAGGAGAGAAGTACCCACTCTGCAATAGGGTGATAATCTTGCATTCTGGGAGAAGTATGATTTGGTGAATATATGGCTTGTCTATGGGCAGGAGGCTAAATACAACATAATGACTAAGATGATGTTATAATATTTTAGTTAATAGATATGGCTTTGATACACTACCACTTCAGAAGACATAAAGGTATCTGAAAAAAAATGGGTCTCTAACCTACCTGCAGAAAGAGTACTTATGTGATAGTGCAGACTCTCATCAGTTTTCAGGCATCTGAGAAATCTGTGCCTCTGTTTCCCAAAATGCTAAATCCACTAATATTTGTAAAGTGCTTGGAAATTTTCCAGACGAAAGTGCTGAATGCAAAGAATAAATTACTAACTTTATCTGCTATATCTGTGTGACTTATCCTCACATGTTTATACAGTGTATGATTACAGACAAGAAAATATTCTCAGCATTTAACTTCTACTGGTCAAGTAGGAGCAGTCCATTGACATGACCCAGCTCTATCAGAAACAATCTAACTAATGGCTCTACAATACCCACAGCATTCAGGGTTTGATCTTTAAACCAGTGGAAAGTACAGAACTTGCTGTATTGTCGGCTGATGATTTATTGACTACATGTTTTCAGAGGGAAGGGAAAACACTTGGGGAAAACAATGACTTTACATTAGAGGAAAATCATGTTACACCTCTAGAAGAGTCCAGGAAACTTCTACGCAAGGATCAGAAGAGACAAAGATGCTTAAACAGTTCCACAGTTGTTTCATTCCTTCTTGAAAAGCTTGTTTGCTTTGACCTGACAAGGAAAGGAGCAGAATTGGCAGGCTGATGCAGAACAACATGGAATTCCCAAGTATTTCTGTCACAGCCTTCTGGAGATTTGAAGGAAAACAGATGGCAGTGCAGGACCAAGAGCGTGCAAAGAGATTAATAATTTTTAGAGACCAGCATGAAATACTTAAAAATAGCCTAATTTTTTTATTTTTAAAGCACTGAGCTTTCCTGGAAAATGGAAGCACCCAAAATATTTGTTAGCTATGAAAATACCGGCAACAATCATGCTACTGATGAGTATGCCTGTTTGAAATGTTTTAAGAAATATTTAAACGCAAAAGAAAATACAAAACATCTCTAAAAAATGACTAGAGGAGGGCTAGCAAGTTAAATATTTTCTGCAAAAAATTGTCACTCTTTGTAATAATCCACTTTTCAACACGGGAACCAGCAGAGATGCTGATCCCTTTTTTCAATGTCAAGAAAACACAGATAGTATTAAAAATGAAGTATAGTTTCTTCACATGCATTCTTGACACTTAAAGGACTCCAAAATATGAATAAGTTTCGGGAGGTTTGTGATGTGCCTGGTCAGCTTCCTCAATCAACATCTTACAGATATGACTGCTTCTCCCCTGGAGAATGGCTGAAACATCAGAGGCTCTTCACATTGTTTTCTCTCTCAAAGACCCCAGGAATATAAAATTGACTACACAGAGTCAAAAGTCCATCTAAACCAGTACCATATCTCCAAGTAAAGGTCAGCTGCAGATGGTTAGGGAAAGCATATAAAAATACCATGTATAGTCTGATCCTACCCCTGCTCAATCTTTTCAGTTGTTTAGGACTTGCAGATGGGAATATAGCCAGATTATCATGTTTAATAGCTACCAGTGGACCCATCCTCCAAGATCTTTCACCTCTTCCCACAGCTGTGTCTTAGGAGAAGAGAATATTGCCATGTGCTATTAAACCTTGAAATGTATTCTTGCACGTTTTCTTCACAATAAATCCAACCTGGATTGTGCTCCTTGGCAGAAATGTTCTTTCTCTTTTGTGTGTCTGTGTTTGTGTATTTATTTTATGAAACTGTCCTGGGAACACATGTTCGCATCAGATCTTATAATGTTAAGTTGGACCTGATCATATTCTTCAAAGAGGAACAGGGGACTGTACAAGTTTCTATCTATTAAGATTTCACAGTTCATTAATTCAATTCTTTAAGCAGCTAAAAAAATTGCCCCTCCAAACAGCAAACAAAATGCAAAGCCTCCCAAATCAGGCTTGTTCACTGCCTTGAATAATAAAAGCTATAAAACAGTAGAAATTCATGAGCAGAAATACCAACTTCAGCCATTACTACTAGGAAGTCAGCAAGCACTTGTTATTCACGGAGGAAGCCTGTTTCTTTCTTGCTGCCAAAGTTTTCCTCAGTTCCTCAAGGTTCCCTCTATTTCCATTTTCACACAGTCTAAACACATCCTTCTGATCTCCAGCTACCATTCCTTGAATTCCAGCAAGTCTTCTGATCTCATCCTTTTCTTATCTACTTCCTTCTTTCTACCTTAAGTCCTTAATTTTTAACTCCAGAAAAGCCTTATCACTGGTATAAGCCTGCCATACTGTCAAAATAATTTTTCTACTAAATTAAAAAACCCTGAGTTTCTCCTGGTCAGTTTTGTTACTCCATGTTACAGAATCACAGAATCAGAGAATAGCCCGAGTTGGATGGGACCCACAAGGATCACCGAGTCCAACTCCTGGCCCTGCAGAGCACTATCCCAAGAGCCACACCATGTGCCTGAGAGCATTGTCCAAATACTTCTTGAACTCTGTCAGGCTTGGTGCTGTGACCACTTCCCTGGAAAGCCTGTTCCAGTGCCCAAACACCCTCTGGGTGAAGAGCCTTTCTCTAATGTCCACCCTAACCCTCCCCTGGCACAACTTCAGGCCATTCCCTCAGGTCCTGTCACTGGTCACCACAGATTTTTGTCCTGTGTTTAGTAAATTCCTACTATTAGAAGACGTTACCTGACTCCATAGAGATCACCAGAAAAGCCAAAATCTCAAGTGTTGAAATACCAAATTGTTGCAGCAGAGATTTCTGCAACATGTATAGACAGCAAGGCCCATGGAAAGAAATAGGGACCGATCCTTGGTAGATGTTTCAGAGATCTTTATTCTCCAGCCACATGGCTGGGGGACTGCTGAAGAACTCTGGCAATCATGGGACCAGCAGGGTCCTTCCCAGGCAGGGGAACACAAAATAACCAATGGGGAATGGGATTGACCAGGGAGTAGGAAAACCCCATAGGTCATGCCTCCACTCCAGGGTCCCCTCCCCCCAGACCCCATGGCAGGGGGGAGGAACCCCAACACCAAGTAGAGAACTGAAAATATAAATCTAACAGGGAGCATGAACATTGAGCAACATACAAACCAGACACAAAGCCTCAGGGAGGGAAGGGCTTGTTTGACCGTCACCAGGTACCAGTTTAACACACATCACTAAAATACCTTGAGGCTACACTACCAATAGCACTGCTCAGGGTGTGATGTGTTCATGTGCATGCGCCTGTGTGGTTCTCAGCAAATCACAGCTGGGTACATCCTGTCAAGAAAAATAGACCATGAGTACAGGACTGACATACCAAAGCTCATGGGATCTTCCGGCAACATGGGACATATCCGTCTGTGACTTCCACTGCTGTAAACCAGCAGTAGTTTCATGGACCCTCAGAGAGTTCCTCTGCTGTAAGAAGTACGTGAGCAGAATCAAATGCACTCTGTAGATTTGCCCAAGTCCCTCAGCCAGCATTTCAAAAACAGCTTATAATTTTGGCTGCCTCAATTTTTGAGTGTCTTGGTGTCTTAAAGGACACTAAAAATAAAGAGCCAAAATTACAGGTTACTTTGCACAACTTGGGCCTCAGTTTCTCTGTACCAAGTTCTGATGTTACTTGGAGTTTGTAAGAATTGAAGCATGGGATAAGTTTCTTGAATAATACAGAGCTACAGAAAGCTTTCTTGAGATGAGAGCTGACTTGCAGTCTCTGTGTCTCAGGTCACTTAGGTCAGAAGATAACAATCCTGATAATGACACAGACTTGTGCCAAACAGAAGTAACTTAATTGTTCAGTGGAATTGCAGAAATATGAGAAATTATTCAGACCTACTGCATGTTAGTATATACACTGAAAACTACCAGTTTTCTGCACATGCCTGAGTTCAAAGGAATGGGACATTAGGGATCACAACCGGCAAATGAACAAACCACGTGAGACACCACTGTCAATAATCAACAGACCAAAAAGCATGGGAAAATACACATAAACTCTTTTATTCAATGAAAATAAGAGCAGTCAGCTTTCTTTTAATTTAGGAACATGCTGTGCTTGCCTGGGGTTTGCAAGGGCAGGGAAGGGAGAGAGGGTCAGCTCTCCATAGGACTGACCCAAGTTTGAAAATTCACAGCAATTAAAGTGCTGAAAGCCAAGCCTCCCACACATCCTTCCCCTAAGTGTCAGGAAATAGTGTCCCCTGATTGCTCAATCTCTAAGTCAGATGGCTGGCCTGGAGGGACTAGATGGGTTTCTTGAATACCATTGGACCTTGGGGGAATTTCTTGTCAACTAAGGCAGATGGAGCAAACCCAAACAATTTTGGAGATGCCTTCAAGATGCAATTCAACCCTTGATGAGCCTCCCTGTCAATGAAGTACAGTACGTTCACCCCATGTCTGGGCTTGGTAAGAAAAACTTTTGAGACTGATTTTTGAGATGAACAGAACTACACATAAGAAGCACAACTAAAACAAACAGCAGTGATAGCAGCAGACAAGTGATACGGTGTGGTAAAGCCACTAGGACATCCAGGGAATTTGCTTACTCAGCTCTGTGAAACCATGAGACCTCACTTTGCAACACATAATATAGACTTTTAAAACCTCAGGGTCGCACTGACTGCCATAAACTCCAAGAGGCAATAGCCTTCTGTTCCACAAAACAAAACTGAGAAGATGTCTGTCTTGTCCATATTGTGGTTTTTTATCTTACTTCCAGGTTAAATCCACAGATGAACTAGCATTTTCCTGGCTGGTATAGCCTCATTCAAATTCAAGGATGTTAAAACCTATGCATTCTTGTTAGAACTAAATTTATGTCCTGCCAGATCAGTATCTCCCTATCCATTTTTCCTCCCAGCCTTCCACTCAGTGTGCAACTTTCCCGTTGAACCACAACTAACAGCCCACAGGGAATTTCCAGACTTGCAAACCCCTGCAGGTAATGTTGCTCACCCATTGGATGCTGAGCTGAAGGAAAGACAGAGGAATAATGAGACAGATGAATAGTAGTCAGATTGAAACACCCCAAATATGGAATTATCTCCTCCTTAGTTCCTCTTCTCACCCTCTCAGCTTTCAGCAATTCTGAATATATTAGTCCTGTATTGCCTAAAGTACTTCAGAGAGACTAACTGTTGCAGCAGGTAAAAAGTGTTTGCGGCTCCCAGACGCTTGTCTTGGCTGTGACAGCTCTCAAGTTTTTATTGGGGCATAAAGGTTTCTAACAAGTTGCTACATTCTTTAAGAATTTTTTTTCTTTTACATCGCCAGCCAATGTGATTAGGCAGTTGTTAAGAAAAAAAGCAGCTTCTTGGAAAAGGAGCCGCTAGGCTACTGGAAAAAAATCTAGTGAGAAATCAATGGGGCAGAGGAAAAAAATCTGATATGTCACAGCAAAGTACCTCAAATCCCAATATGATTCCTTCCAAGTCTGGAGAGTTCACTTCCAAAGTATATCCCTGCAGGATCTGCTTTTGAGAACTCATGCTCCCTTACAAATGCATCAGTACAGTTGCCTATTCTCCAGCTCATGATTTGCATGGCATGGCATAGCATGGCATCCCTTGGAGTGGGGATTAGACCTTGACCATCTGCCCAGTAAAGGCTATCCCCATTACATTAGCCAGCACAGTGGTTACATCAACCTGCAGTGGTTTTCAGCACAGCTAACTACACTTGCTCAATTTCATAATGCAGTGGAGATCCCGGTAGAACTCCCTCCTCCCAGTCCTTAATTTTCCTCCTTTATTTCCTTCTCCCTGCCCCAATAACCCACTCTGTCACCCTCAATAGGAAAAGTGTTTGCAGACCTTTTCCATTACCAGAACAGCCTGATGCAGGGAATGCTGACTTGCACAGCCTTTCTTGTGACTGCTTGTTGGCTGAAGCCAATTGCTAACAGCATGGGGCATCATATTGTGCAATTCACATGGCTTCTGCTCCTCAGCCCAGCTTTGTGTTTATGCTCAAGGGCATCGTCTCTCCTTCCAGCAACTGCGCAGGCCAACAATGCTCCTGCTGGCCAAGAGCTTTCTACAGTTACAAGTGCTTGCAAAGTGTGTCATCTTCACACAGGAGGCCTCAAACTGTTCTGGGGAAGCAAGCTGCTTCTGTCTCATCAGATGGGTCTCATCAGAGAAGATGCCAGTGAAGAGGACAGCTGCCTACACAGCTGTCACCAGAACTGCTGCCTTCTCCACTTGGGGAATGAATAGATATCCAGGTGTGAGGTTGGGGAGGTAAGGTTAATTAAATGCAGCATTGGATTTTAATTGCAAATAGATACAGCTTTGTGCCCCACTGAAAACATCACCTTCTTATGGAGTAGGCTTGGGAATTTCTGGACTGCTGAGGTATAAAAAAAATTACTAAGAATCACTAGTTTTAGCTGGGACTTAGACCAGCTGTCTGTACCAGTATCTGTGCAAGTTTTTCACAGGGAGATTCTCCTTGTAGTAGCTGACTTGTTCATGTATGACCCTGTTACATCTAGGTTTTAGATGTGAGACACCTCTTCTCTGCAGAAGCAGAGGGTTCTTTGAAGAGCCCTTAGTATCAAGCAAGTACAGGCTCAAGGTGCTAAATTTGGCAGATTTAGCCAAGTGACTCCCCTTACTTGTATTAGTATTTTTATCATCAGTAGACTGGCAGAGTGGGACAGGACTTCATTTTCAAGGGCCATGAATTGCCTGTCATCCTCATAAGGAAAGAGGAACTGGTTGCTGCACAATATGACATGGGATTAAAGACTTAAAAAAGAAATCCTACATTGTGGAGTTGCCTAAGAAAGTTGATTTTTGCCTACGGCTTATTTGGGATTTTCCTTTCTTGCTACCAGAACATGAACTAGCTGAATTTCAGTTAATTTTGTAGTCTTCCAAAGATATGACCTTCCTCTCCTTGCTCTCCTCAGACCTCCCTCATCCCCTGTCACCCCCATCCACATACAGAAGAGTGCAAAAGCCTGCACTGTCGGCCCCTCTGCATACCTTTGGGAGAAGCAATCAAGCTAAACCTGAATCGTGTGTGCTGCCAAGCTGGCTTCAGGATATTTCAGAGAAGGAAAAAAAAAAAGAAGAAGAAAGACAATCAGTACTTGCAGGGATTTGTTCTTGAAAACAAGCAAAAACATGAGAAGCTTTGCTGCAGCAGCTGCACTTACATTGTAGTAGCCGTGTCTCTGCGTGGATCCTCCCTGTTCTGCAGTCCTGTAATCCACACAGAGGAATGCCTGTGCTGCTCCTCTCCCTGGCACTGCTGTTAGAGTGAGACTGGAACTGCTGCTGTTTTCACTTTCAGACCAGCCTCTCCTCCAAATCCTCTGACGTCAGACAGCCTGCAAGAGATATTTATGGAATGAACAATCTAAAAGTTTCTCTAGGTAGATTTCAAACTGCAGTTTGGGGGGATTTGTAATTTTTACACTCTTGTATAGAAAACCCCTCCAAGGGGGTCAAGGAGGAAACAGTGGGGAACTACAGATGTGGTTGTATAAGTCCCTGGCAAAAGACAACCCCGGTATTTTTCCATCCATGGTATATTATATCCACACCCAGGATGTAACTATCTGTCATGTAAGTCCCCATTTGGAAAGTGGTTTTCCAGTCTCTCAGCTGTGTTTAAACAGGGTTTGAATCAAGTGTGACATAGAGGTCTCTCACAGACACACTCCAAGCCCACAGCTTTCTGCTGTGTCCAGGCTTTGACTGGATTTAACTAAAACAGGACTGAAATGGGCCTTCCAAGCATTTTATCCACATTGTCTTTCAGTTTGGCACTAACCCCTTCCAGCTGGATTGTTTTCTCAAGCATGGGGGCCATTTTGGCCATCTTCCCCCCAAACTTCAAAATGCCCTCTTCAGAAGTGTGTCATCTCAGATAAATACCAGCTAAAAAAATTAATTTAGTCTTTGATCTCTATTATGCTCTGCCTATTTGCATTTTTCTATTATTCCTTTGCTACTATACAGTATGATACTTTTCACCTGCTGCGAAAGCCACTTAGGGGTTATGTGGAAGAGAAGAGATGCTAGAGCAAAAACTGAAACAGTATTAGCATTAACATTAGTCAGTACTTGAAGAGTGAAATGCTCTCGTGGTGCAATCCTGCTGAGGCAGGTGATGATAAATTTGGACTGTTAAGACCTCTTTAATTTGTATTTAGAAGCTGAGCTTGGCTGTAAGCCCATAAGTATCAGTAGTCCCATCTAAGAGATGAAACAGGTCTGAAGGTGAAGTGATATATGGTGAGAGTCCTTGAGTGAGCTTTTCTTGATTACAGACAGAGCTTTTCAAGAAGTTCAAAGCTTATTCAACATTTTCTGCAGGAGTGTACAAATGTGCTGCTATTATAAGCAACTGGGGGGTTTTTTTATACCCCATCATTTCCATTTGTAAGCAGTTATAAGAAGTATATGTCTTGGTACCACTTTTGGAGATGCAATTGTTATTTCAAAATGTGCCAAGGTTCTTTTCTGTGCAACTTACTAGCAGAGCAAATTTACCATTTGGGGCTGTGTGAATTAGTTTTTTTCATACGTATATGTATACGTATACGTATGTGTATATACATATATATGTACTTTCTCTTTTCTGCTCTACCATTATCACCTTTGGGCATGAGCCAGGACTCCTTGAAATCAATAAAAATCATCTGATCAACTTCAAAAAGCTTAAAATCAAATTTTCTCTGATAACTTTCTAATGGCAGCTATCCCCATGCGCTGTAATACCATCACTATGACCAAAAGCTTTGAGATACATTCAAGAATAAAATGATATCTCTTTGAAGAGATTTCCACTTTTATACTTACAAGATGGGTCTAAGAATCTGGCAGATGGAGGAACAAGAAAATTATCCCAGTTCCAAAGCAGTATTCAGTCAAGCAAAGGAAGTAAAATGTTTTTATACATAAAGAAAACTAAAAAAATGAACCCAGTTTTGACAGTGCAATCCAAGCATCAAACAAGTGGTGGTGTTGTCCCCTTTGGCTACAAGATTTGCTTGTGAGACTTGTCTGCTTGGCATCAACAAGGATCACTCAGGGCATGAGTCCCTGCCTTGCTATGCTCCATGCTAATCTTATTAAAGATCAACCCTGGAGTTACGTTGCTACCTGTTGGCAGTTTGTCCCATAGACATCCAGAGGGAACTCTGAAGGGCAGAGGGATTCAGGGCTTTTCTGTAGGATACCAGAGCTGTTCCCTGTGGGGAGTTCCACATCCCACCAGATTTCATTTACTCATCCTCTCTAAAGCACAGTAGAGGCTCCTGGTATTTGCTAAAGATGAGATAGCTATCCATGACTCCTATTTCCTCTGTTTAGTTTATAAGATTATATTACATCTTCTCCCTGGAGAGTGGAATAGGAGGAACATGGAAATCCTGACCATCACACAGAAGTAAAGCATGAATACCCACAGCCTGTCTAACAGTGTGAGCCAAGAACAAATGGTATTTATTTCTTTCGCAAGATTTTGCAGCAAGATTGAAATGCCAAGAGACTGAAATGCTCTGTTTACCCAAACATGACATGGACAGTGACAGCTAACCTGTGTCCAGTAGCACATTCCATTTCTGTCCTGAAGAGATATGCTCCTTCCCATGTAGTTGTTAACGTAGAAATATTCGTCCCATCAGAAATGCTGTAACATTCCAGGTACCATGGACTAGGACAGTATCTCTATGAACCTGTTTCATTTCTATACAAAAATGAAAGGTAGAATAGCCAGTTGTATGGTTGCATATTCATAACCTCTGCACTGAATCCCACAGGAGTCAATCCCACAAGATGCCACAGAAGTCCATTCTGGAACACAGCACCATGATATGAAGAGTACAAAGAAATCACTCTGTGAGCAATCTGTGCTCCCGTTTCCTATACTTGAGGACTCTATCTATTAGACTGGGAATGTGCATGCAAGAGCAAAAATCGTTTCATTTTAAACAGAATTTATTTAAAACAGTAGTTCTCCCAAAAGACACTAGAGACAGGCACTTTTGGAGGGTGAGGAGAATCAACTTTGGGCACTAGACCAACACAAGCATAGGCACTACTCAAGCCCTAAAACAGAGAAAACACAGAGAACCAAGTGAGACCCTCTGCATCACCTGCACATGACTGACAAAACATGACAGCAGGTGCTCCTCAGATCCAAACCAGTCTAATATATGTTCACATGAGCAACTACACAAGCCAGTTATCACTCCCTTAGTGCTACATAAAAAAAATAATAAACCAAAGGAAATGAAACCCTATTAAAATACTATTCTTGCTGCCATAGTGGAACAGACCATTCAGCTCACTGGTCTGGTACACTGCCTCAAGCAGTGGTTAGATACCTGATGATTCAGAGCATGAAGAATGGAAAACACACTACATCCAGCCAGTTGTGGGCTGGAATATTACATAAGGATGAGGACTTAAAGAGAGAAAATAAATTCTTTCTTGAACCCCATAGTTGATCAGTTTACACCCTTAAGCATGAGGTTATTTCAGATGCTGGGGTTTTTTCCCTTGCACTGGTATTGCTATGTATGTTATTTCTGCATATATTTCTGTTTGGGAACCTGCCAGGTTTTTTTCCAATCCACTGAAGTCAGGAAATGCAAAGTTATGGCATATGTTCAAAGAATAGCATACACCAAAGCATGCAGAGAGCTCTATCTTTGTCCTCAGAAGCACACAGCCTTGGCCCTAGTTTTTAAATCCACCCAGTGATTTTCCTTTCATTTTGAGTGATGGAATTCTATTCACTATGTATACTCTTGGCACACTGATTTAATTCTCCATTGCACTGGCCAGAGGGAAACCACCTACAGGTCTCGTAGATGTCTTCATTTCCAAGGCCTGAAGCAGCACCATGGCTTACCAAAGGTAAACAGTGTAAGTGATTGGAAAGAAAGCTGGTGATGTGTTGCAGATAAACATGTGCCAGCAAGAAGGATTGTTCTAAAAAACTGCTACAGCTACATCTGAACTGTGTAAGAGATCATACTCTAATCAGGAAAGGGGGAAGAAAGCACTTCCTGGAGCTGTACAGTGTGTACTTGAGATGTCCCTTTAGCCACACAGGATCATGCAGAGCATGGGAAGTGTCTGAGTATCATAATCAATATATAGCACTGAACTGACAGCATTTTAGACTCAGTTTCCTGCAGTATCAGAGTCAACACAAAGTAAGAATCAGTGGAGAATAAGGCTCACAACAGAAGGAACACTTCAAATTAAAAGTAATGCAGTGTTGAGTAAGACTTACAAAGCCATCATCTCTGCAATACATTGTGACTGAACTCAGAGCCTGAGGCACAGACTGGACTTCTCAAACTAAATCAGCAACTTAGATGGACAGTATTCATACATGAGAGTAGACAGAAGACAGCTGAGAACACCCTGCCTCCACCAGCGGCAGAAGAGGAGGCAGGAAAGAGTGAGCTTTATCCCACACAGGGAGTTGTGGCTAGGCTCTGACTCCTTTGCAGCAGTCAATTAGACCAAAGAGAACTGAGTAGGCAAGACTAATTGGAACGGTTGGTCACTAAAATTGTTCTGCAGACATATAATATCAGAATTAAACAACATTTTGTAATATATCACAGCCCAACTAGCTATTCCCAGCACTATCTTAGGTCCATTTTGTTTTCCACCAAACACTGTATAGTGAATTCAGGTTAACCAGGGTCCTTTGAGAGCTTTGTGGGACAACAGTTTCTTGGCTTCTTTTACTCACACACTGTAGTGACAACTGTTAAAATGGAGATGCTTCAAACAAGCCAGAGAAAAACATATGCACACAGTAGACAATGATGCAGACAGAAATGCCAGCAATGATACACCATATTAACAGCAATCATCATGTGTTACAGGGGAGCCTAGGTAGGAAGGAGAGCTCAGTTCTGGGGAATGTATCAAATTTAAGTGTTCTTAATGGTATAATTTTTTTCTTTTCTTTCCTAGACATTCTCCTTTTCTTGCAAAAGATTTATTTTTAAAAGAATCCAGGAAGCCAAGATAGCCTATTAGACTGGCAATTATCCTGAGTCACTTCCTACAATGGTTTAAAACAACTCAGAAAATCTCTTTTGTGTGTATAAATGCAAAAGTACACCAGTGACCCACAGAGCTGAACCAGTAAACCTGAAAAGAGTAATAATCTACAGCTAGATACATCATATTTTTAATAACATTGAAAGATTGTCAAGGTTGGAAAACCAAATGCTGAAAAATTACAGATAGCAAACACATTATGATACGGATACGTTTAGTCACTACCCATGTGTAACAGCTGTGGCAGAACGTGAGATGGGATCCAGCTGCCTGCACTTCAGTTCAAGACATTTAGCTCAAGACAACTCTCTCCTTGCAGCTCCTGCCACAGTTGATGTGAGCCTGGTGCAAGCTCAGTGATGAAGCAAGTACCTAAAAATGCAAACACACAGTCAGAGCTGCAATTGTGGTGCTTGTACACTTTTAGGTGTTTTGGTTAACCAATGCTTATGCTCTTTACTGTTGTTCTTTCTGTATTATTTGCTAATTAAAGAAAATAACTCCCAACAGTTCCAAAACTTTTGCCCACGTAATCCTACTGAATTTTTGAGATATCAACATAATCCCTAAAGTCTGCTGAATACAGTTTGACTTCACTGCTGTCATGATACCATATTGCTCTCCTCTTGTGAAGCTGCCATTTCAAGAAGTAATGCAGTATAGCCATGACATATTCGTGTGTCCTCTTAGGCAGGAAAACATAAGAAATTTCTTGAGTTTTGCTTCTGAAACATGGTAGAGTATTATGGACATAGGCCAATAGTCTTGGCACAAGTATTCTTGGAATTTATACAAACTGTAGAGACTGCTATGTTTCAGCCCCAAGTTTTATTACCACACCAGCCAAAAGTGACCTTGTGTGCTACCCCACCTGCAGAAGAAATTAAGACAACCTCTCTATAGGATAAGATCACAAGATGTTGACTGATAATGCCAAGATACATTTCCTAATATTTTATAATATAAGAAATGAAACAAGTAAACAGAAAAAACAAAACCACAACATACAGGTATTTCCTTTGTACCTATTAGATACCACAACTAAGAAGTCATTCTCATGTGACAGAAACATTTATTGTGAACACTGTTTCTACCTGCACAGTAGTCTATAGAAATGAGTCAATATACAGGATTAAACAGAAGGCCACTGAACTCCAGATTATATTTTTTTCTTCCCAGACAGAATAAAACCTAGTCTTATAAATGAATGAAAGTTTGAAGACAGAATACTCATTTGAAGAAACAGGTTTTAGGCTGGTCTTGGGGAGGCAGTGAAATATGACAGAAGTATAATCAGTCTTCTAGTAAAGACAGGCAAGAGTAACTCCTTTACAAACTTACATTAAGAGCCTACTGACTTCTCCAGGGTCTTAGTCACTGCTGACTTACACATGGTTCAAGATATTCAATATCCCACAGCACTAGGATTTTGTGCCTGAAGTCAGGCAGTGATGCTGGGTGTGCATGTGTATGTGTTACATTAGGTAATGGGATGGCTATTGTGCTTACCTCAAAAAAAAACCAACCAAACAAAAACACTTCATGAAAACCCAGTGAGCTGGAAATGAGCTGGAAATTTTGAAAAATAAATCAGAATAACTATTTTCATATGTCTAAACCCACTGTCTCCCGAATCCCAGAGTGTGTTCCTTAGGATCCCAAAGCATCTTGAAATAAACAAAGCTGGGATGCTCAGCATATTCTAAGATTGAGGTACAATATATTGTCAAATGTGCACTAAATTAGTCCATTCTTTTCTAAGCATTTATAGAAGAAGACTGGTGAATTTATCAGTGATGAACCAATGAAGATAAAATGTGTTAACCAGTTTCACAAGAAAAGGCTACTGTACTTTTGATTTGTCATTTCCTTCAATCATTGCAAGTATAGACAGAAAGGTGACAGGCTTAAACAAATATTTTTATAACCTTTTGTTCATTTCACAGAATTCATGTAATAGAAGTTGTTACTATGAGATTCCTTTCCTAGTTAGGTACAGGAATTATCTGAAACCTAAAAGTTTTGTTCCTTCTCCTCCCCCCTTCCTCCCAGCACCACCACCCCCCCCCCCCTCCCAAATTTGGCAGATCCAGGAAGGTATAACAATTTAATTGCCCTTGATCAAGTTTGTCAAGACATGAAAACATAATTTTCTTATAAGAGAAATTCTCCAAGCTTCTGAATACTCAATCATCTCTAGCTGAAACATAAAATCATGCAATATCATGTTATATATAAAAATTCTAATATTATGAAATTATAATAATAGTATACGTTTGGAGGAAGAGACACTTCCCAAAGACTTAAACATATTAGATAAAAATTATACTGGCTTAAGTAATTTGAAAAATAAATTGAGGGCTGGAAGATACGGAAGGGCCTGTGAACCAGCAGGAAGAGATTGGGTTGTGTGGGGACTGTTGAACGGTGAATCACAACTACAAGGTTACCAACAAAGGAGTGGCATCGATGCCTGGTTTACTTGAAAAAACTACATGAAGACACTTCTACTTCCTCCCCACCTCTGAAACATGACGAAAACAGCTCTATATTACAACCAGGCATAGCAGCCCTCTGAAGTCATTCCAAAAGCACAGAATCACTGGAGTGCAGTAATGTTTGGAAGCAGCAGGGGCGATCACAAGTGAGTGGCTTCCTCCACATAGAATCAAGCCCTCTGAGGATAGTTAGCTTATCTGAGAGGTTAACCATGAGCATCCCCAGAAATTAGGGAGTGTAAAAGGAATCCAAACGCAGGAGAATGATTAGAAATTGGTGAATGAAGTATCTTGTGAACCTTAGTGCTGGCAGAAGAGCACAAAGCAGCTAACTGGGGCAGAGACATGGTTTTTGCAACAAATAGCTAAACCAGCTTCTTTTTTTCACACTAGTGTTACTAGTCAGATTGTGTTAATGTCTGTAAATCTCTTTGAGAGCTTTCAATGGAAATTACTATTCAAGTTTTATAAAAATATTATATAAAGGAAAAGTTACAGTGCCAGAATATATACAATGAATCTATGGGAAATCATTATTCTTCCATGTTTCAATAATTGTTTGACAAGTTTTGAAATTATTTCTCTGGGAACTGATCTGACTTAAATGTGTTTATCCTTTGCCTTTTGTTAGCTCACGTTTGCATTTACTGTCCATTAATAATAGATGAACACAACAGCCTAAGGTACTTGATTCTTTTATGAGCTGGATATAATTCCACATTTCAGTCCTACATAACATCAACAGCATAGGGAAAACTGGAATGTGGCAAGAAGCCCAGGAAAAGGCAAGTTGAGTTGGATTGGGAATTAGCTGGAAGGATAATAATCCTGTAAGCCAATATTCATTAAGTAATTTTATGTGCAGCAGAATAAAATTATGATACACACTTGGCATCTGGAGACTTTAAAATGCTAAGAAAAACATTTCAGTAACTGTACAAATTGGTTAACAATTGTGACGCAAAACAATTATTTCTACGTCCCTTGATCCAACATGATTCAGTTTTACTCAGCGCTATTCTGAAACTCCAATACATAATCTAAAGAACTGCTTATCAGATAACCTAGCTGTTTTCTGAGATGTTATACAATCCTTCTTCCCATTTTCCTTCTGCAGCCATCTTTTGGCCTGCATCCAAACCATGTTCACTGCAGCAATGTGGGATTAAAATTCTGGAGGTGCTTTGGCACACAGTGGGGCCTAGGCAAGCCCTATGAGGGCATGCAAATATATCAAAACTGTAAAACAAGAATTCAAAACAGTCGATAACTAATAACAAAAGCAGATAAAAATTAGAATACTTAAACTGCTCTTCTAGATTAAATCCATATCTGTTCTTAAACTGTTAAATATGAGGTGAAATAACAGTACCACCTTTCAAAGGTAAGATGTTCCATCCTTTTGTAGCTCGTGATTTGCATGAGGCTGCATGTGTTACTTATATGACTTTCCTGATAAGCCATTCAATGGAAACTGCAAATAACATAAGCTCCACTGAAAAGCAAGTGTTATATTACCAGGAACAATTTAGTTGCTGAACGAGCCATGTGACACACCCAGGAGGACAGTTGCATCTCAAGGAAGGCTTTTGGATTATCCCACTTAAGAAAGGTCGGTCCTACTCCATCTATCTGGATGTCTGTTCATCAGTGAAAAAGACATTATTTACCTGAATGTAGGTAGTAGACAGAGATTTGGGGTTGTTCCTTTGTTTTTTTCAAGTAGCATTTCTTATTATGGATCCCAGTGGATTAGAATTGACCTCAGAAAATTTAATGGAGTCCTTACATATCTTACTAGATTTATACATCACAAAGTGGTTTTTTCTTAGTTCACAAAATCATTGCCTTTTCAAGGACAGTAATTGTTAACAATCTTATCTGTTTTAAAAGTGTCTATGTGCTAGCAATTTGCAAGAAAAAAATATGTTCTGAAAAAAGTCTCAGAAATAAATTTATTTATTGACTGAAATTCATTATTCATGTCGAAGATCTGATATACATATTGACCTATGTTTTTAAATATCATATCTAGTACTTCATGCTTATCACCTCTGGAAAAACCTGACTGGAGTGTGTGCAAATCATTGACCTCTCCCATGGGTCACAAAATAATGCAAAGCTGAGAATAGCCCCTGATTTTATCAACAGTTCTCCAGTAAAAGATATACTATAAGATTAATAATGACTTAATCTAAAAAATTGCTGCTGGCATATATTTGTCTGTCAAATTACAACCAAGAACTTTAGCAAGTTAATTTCTGAAATGAAGATCCACATTATATGGAATTTTAATATGTGCATTTATAACTCACCATCTTGGTTATAAACAACCTGTGAAAGATTAAAACCCTTGACAATGCTTACAATAAGACTTTAGTTTGGAGAAGAAATAATGGACATAAAGTGCAGTACAGTTATCAGCATTTGAAAGGGGATTTATTTTATTTTCACCTTTGGCTGGTTTACATCTCCTCTGTGCTCTTCAGTCACATGTGAAAAACAGGTAAAATGCATGTTGTCACTTGTGCTTGTAATATCAGAATCCAAGCCACAGCTTTAATTTGATGAGGATTTAATTCCAAATGCAAGAGAATTGCAACTCACTAGTTCATTACATTCTTGGGGATTCTTAAGTGAAAGATTTCAGGAAAGTCTACACAACAACTAAATACACAATCCATGACCAAGCTAGATATAGAAGACCAACACTGGATAAATGAACATTTTGTATTTTAATATAGTTACTCAGACAGGAAGTCTGCCTCTTCACATTGGCAAATAACTGATGTCTGCAGTCCCTGGATACCAACGCTTGCCCATTTATAAGATTTCTCAACTGCAGATGCACAACATCAGCATGTGACAAAATCACACAGCCTTAGAAGTATCTGGCATTTGAGGCTTAGAATCATAGAATGGTTGGGTTGGAAGGGACTTTAAAAGATCATCTAGTTTCAACCTCCCTGCCCTGGGCAGGGACATAGTCCACTACACCAGGCTGAATTTGCAATACTAGTTGAATAAGCAATGGTAGTTGGTTTATTTTAAAGTAAAACTGAATATTAAAAAAACCCAAACATGGACAATGAAATTAATCCTTTTTTTCCCTTTTATTACATGAAAATATCTGTAAAAAGGAGGATTTAAAATACTGTTGCAATGTGATTTCATGACAGCTATTCTATTTGATTCCAAACAGTCCAAGAGTACATCTTAATTTCTTAATTCACAGAATTGTATGGGGAAAACCAGTGTCGTCCTGTTTACAACAATGCACACCCACATGGAAAACTTTAGTGGGAAGGCTGGTCTTGGTATTTTAAGGCATTTAGTGCCTCACTACTCAAAAACCATTTTCAAAGCAGGTTGTGCTTGCAAAATTGGACACACTGTTTAATTATTCCATGGTTTAATTTTCTCCTTGAAGAAAAAGTCAGGTACCAACTCTAAATGTGTCAATGTCTGGCACACCTGGCTGGAGCATATTATTACATCCAAGTTGAAGCTCTTGTGAGCCTGTGCAATTACTTAAGAATGCTCATTATGGCAGTTTCCTGAGATCAGTGAACCTGGGCAGTACAATTTCCCTCAGTTTTAGGTATGCTATGCTACTTAGATTATGATGCAAACATTTGCTTCCTTACAGACGGCCATCTTTTCTTGTACAACTCCTTTTGTCATCGTGTAAAAACATTTCTCATCTGCTCACCCACTCAAGTGCTGGTCACCCCATCCTAATCCATCTTCTTATGAGATCAGCTATTCTCCTTCTGTATTTTTCTTAATTACTCTTCTGTGTCTATTCACTTTCCTCATACTTAGCTCCACACTTCCATCTATTCCATCCAAATAAAAAGGCTGAACAAAAAGCCCTCAAGAGGTCTGCTACCTCTGTTTCCCTTTGCCTCCAAAGTAACACTTCATTTTACTTTCTCCTTTTCATTTTTACATTACCTAAACCATGAACTTTATTTTTACTGGCCAGAGTTCTCCTTTATACTTATATTCTAAAGACTCCTCCACTATAGCTCCCTGCATCATGCCCTCTATTTTCACTTAACAATGATTGTGAAACTGAGATCACAACCTCTATCCTTACCCTTTTGAACTACAAAATTTAACTTTACTCCACGGCTGTAATCACCTTCCTTCACATTGTTGTATTTTCCTCACATCTGTCCTCAATGAATGAAATCTTCTCTACCCTCCCCTCTTGCCCAGTCCCACACACAGACTCTCAGAGTGCTGTTGCTTAATATCACCCTTTCAGTTATCACTCTGATTATGCTGTCAGCAGCTGTGCCTCCTCCAGCAACTCTCCTGTCTATACTGCATTACTTTGTTTGTCTTTAAGGTCCTTGTCCATACTGCAACACCTTATTCATGACCAACTTGCAAATAGGTTTTTATGATCTATCAACAGTATCAACTTCATCTTACAATTTCAAACATACCTTTCCCTGCTTTCTGTGTCACTAGTTTTCATTCCCAAAAAGAGCACTGCAAAGATCTGTAATATTATATAATTCTCTTTCTTTAAATTCTCTTAACAGCAGCAGCTTGGTAGGAAAATCCTAGCCTCTGACTATTGTGCTAATATCACCCACATTATTTCTGTTTATTTTCATCTTTTCCAGCACTGCCACCTGTCCTGAACTTAGCAAGAGCTGTTTGGTACACTTCTAAATTTACACAGTGCCCACAAAACTTCTGATCCATGGCTTCAACTTAAGATTTATTATAAATCGATGGTATCTAATTGAATTTTATAATGTTTTATTGCAGGTGATGGAATTTCAATCCCCTTCAAAAAAGAGCATATGCAAATTAGTTATGCAATGACTATAAAAGAAATTATTCATTGAGCAGAATTCAATATAAGATTCTAAATTTCTCACCAGTTTTCAGATAAAAAAGCCCAAACCCCACAGATTTTCTACTCATGGTCACCTAGAATTTTATCTCTCCTTAGTCAGAGACAAATCAACAATGGACTTTGGAAAGTTTCATAACAAAATAACAGTAAGAAAAACTATAATGCTAAAGATAAATGGGGGAAGGAGGTAGAGAAAAATGTGCAGATAACATTTGCAATGGATTAGAATTATGTTTATGTCTCTTGTTAACACTTCTCACACTGTACTTTGCAACAAAGGATCCAGTTTAACATTTAGAAGATGAAACCCTCCCCCAAGCTGCCAAACCAGAAACAAAAAGCCCCACTTGAAAAAAAAGATTGGTTGTCTGTTGCAGAGTCCTAAGGATCCCTAAATTGCTCCATGGAATTTTTGTTTACTCTAAAAGAGTCAAGCAATACCAAATGTATGCATATACACAAGCCCTAAGGAGGACGTTTTCAGATTTTCTAGTTTGACTGAGTCTACCAAGACACACATTTTTAGGGCACATATAAATTTGCTGGGTAAGAATGTGAGAACAGTGACATTTTTAAGGTACTTTCCAAATTTTTTTCTTACATACATGAAGATTTAGGCCTGTTTCCTAAGAAACAGGTTGTAACAGTAGCCTAAAAGAGGAAAATATCTCTGCCCTTCTCACAGGGCTGGACTATTAAGAGCTGAACAAGGCATCTTTGTCTACATGACAGCATTAGGAATTTTAACGCTGAATACAAAGCAGAAGAAAACAAGGGTTATAGGGCTTTGGGATGATACTTGAAATATCAAAAAATACTGCCTCAACTTTTTCACATTCCATTCAAATACAGAAACCTAAGTTTCTGTATTTCCACACCTTTTACTATAAAGGTTTTACTGTTTCTGGCAGGACTCACATAACAAGCTCATCAGATATTGTACCTAAATTTAGGCCACATTTCAGACTTTAAGTTCTGGTCATTTAGGAAGTGTTTCTGGTCATGCAGAAGATACATATTTGGCACTAATGTTTTCAGGAATTGGAAGATGAGACAAACTCAGACTTTGGCAAGAGTTTTGGCCCTTCATCCTGCCCAGTTGATCTGTGGAAAGATTTTAATGTTCTAACTTCTAATCATTATCTCAGCCAAATGGCATAATCGTTGCCAAGAATAAGTAAAGTCTATGAAAAGTAAAACTTTGGGGGAAAAAAAAAAGAGAGGACTTGAAAGTTTGGGCTATTATAAAACTTAAAAGGCTGTTTATTTGGAAGCATAGTAAGTTGCTAGGTGACATAATGGAGCACAAGTCCTTGAACTGCCAGGTCCAGTATATATTATGACCCATGTTATTTTTCTAATTGGAAGAAAACTACAACGGTAAAGGCAGATGATTTGTTGTGATGCTCTATTGCTTCAGAATGCAATGGCTGACCTTTTTTGAAACATGGAATTGCCAGATCCTGTTACTCATACAGTCATCTAATTATTTCAAGTCTATAGGTTGCTTGTATTGTGTGGTGCCCTTGCTCAAATGCTGGAGCTGAAGAAAGCTGACACATCTTTGAGGTTTAACATAAATGTAAATGCTGAAAATTCCTCAAGTACAAAGAAGATCTCAAACAGTAAATTTAAAGCAAACCAAAACTTTTCATGCCTCCAGCACAAGATATAATCTCTAGACCTGGACATTTTTAGTTAGCTGTCACCTTCAGGCTCCATTTTCCAAGACTTTCTTCAAAGTTCTAAGAAATACACATGCTGAAAATAGTTCTTTTTGTTTGGTAACAAAAAATGTCCTACAATTCCTGCCTCTTTGTAATCACCTCTTTACTACTAATAACAGAAATCTTGGGAAAATTTTTGAAGCCTTAAGCTTAGAATTTTTAAATTTCTTAACCTAGGCCTCAAGAGAAACTTCTGTTAATCAGCAACTGTAATTTTGACTTAAATTAAGTAGCTTTTTTCATCACGTTGCTCTTGTATCTTTCTGCCTTTTATTCTCTTAAATGTTGGAAATCTGCTGTTTTCTTTCTTATGTCTTTATTTTAGCAAGGACTGGACATGGTGTGTGGACTCATCACAGTGGGGACTCCAATCAAATCCCTGTTCCTATGAAAATAAAGTTATAACACAAAATAGTGAGTGAAATAGTGAAGAGATTGAAATAGAAGCCTTAAACTCTCTTGGCTAATCAAAGTTCTGTATAATTTTGTGGGGTTTTGTAATTAATTTGTTACTTGTGTTATTTTTACTGCTTCAAACAAAATCAATAGATTGATTAACCCTTTAATTAGCTTCTAAGTTTACCTAATAGTTTCTGTCCTCATATGTAGCTGTATGTACTTTGATCATTTATATAACTTCTACCTATATAACTTCTAATTTAGGGAAAATTCCCCCAGGGCTAATGCCCTCCTCATGAAAATGTAGCCGTTGCATTAATACCCTTATTACTTCAGCAAATAAGATACTAGGAGACAGTATTATTACAAGATACTGGGAGATTGGGTGTCCATATGTCTCCATTCTTAAATGCACGTCTCACGGCAGCTGCAAAAATGGGAGCCTGCTATAATTTTATCTTCCACAATGGCACAAATTTTCCTTTACTTAACGCTTTCAGAATCCTATACAAAAATACTCACACATAAGCTAGTCAAACTCAAGGATACAAATAACCTCCTAGAGGTTATCTATTTTGAAGTTGGAAGTGATTTAAAAGGTGCAAAATCTGACCTCTTGTGTAAGAGCCAACATAAAACTTTGTCTATTAATTCCTAAAGCAAATGGATAATTTCTTATTGAACTAGAATCTCTCTCAAGGACAAAATGGGCACTTTTTGAAACCACTTTCGACCTCATAAAGTATTTATCAGCACTTCTTGCTCTTGAGGACAAATGAAGCTGCATTCAAACTACTGAAATAAGTGCAAAACACACCTGACTTTGTTCTTAAATTGCTGGAATGATTGAAACAAGTGAGGAACAGTTTAATCTTTTATCTTCTTTCTTGACAATATCTGAGTGTGGGGATTTCTTCTAAAAGGATGACATGAAATTCTGAACTTAAGATTTAAATACCTTAGGAGTTCTATATGAAAATTAAAACCACAGTAATGAGACTTTGAAGAACCATATTCAGTTTCTTACTATCTCCTGTACTGAACAAGCTGAAGTAGACACAGAACACAAAGACTAAGAAAATGAGAGCCAGTAAAGAGAGAAAGTTTGATTTCCGACAGATGAAAAGAAGTCCTAAATATGGACAAGAAGATAAATAATCAAGCTGTGGAAGTTCTTTGACTTGAAGGTATTTATTTTATATTTTCTTTAAAATGTGCAACTGTTGACCAATCTAATTAGGACAGTGTATGTCTTACAGATTTTCAAACTATGAAGTTGACTGAAGGTTCCCTATGACCTAAAAGTTAAAACTGAGAACATGATGCTTTTTTAATGAACTCAAGATTACATGTGGACAGTGACCTTGAAAGAAAAGAGATATCTCCAGGCAAGGAGATATTATCATGGTTAGGATAAAAAAATAAGGTGAAGTTAAGTCGCATCAGGTGACTTAGGGGAAAAAGATGTACACTGTCTTTGCCTTCTTGTTCATAGTATGGTCCTAGAAGGATGTTTCAATAGTCTTGAAAAAGACTTTATGGAACAGAGAAAATGCAATTCATTTTCCTCTACTTCCCAGTGTGCATTTATTCACTATAAATTATCTCCATTTTTTTCTTATGTCTGTCCTAGAAGATTCTTTGACTTTCACATCAATTACCCACAGTGTATTCATATTCACTCATACAGCCTCTCATATTTAGCCTTTGCTAAATAAATTAAGTTCTACAGGTCTTTTATGTCAAAATCTCCATCAGGCTAACTATTCAAAAGCTTGCAGAAATAAAAGGAGCGGACTGTAAACACACAGAGAATGTATGCTGAAGGTCTCGCCAGGACTCTGTACAACAGTGTGACTGCTTCCCTTCCTTTGTAGCACACACTCTCAGTTCACTGAAGAACAACAGGTTATTTTTCATTGGCAGCTGTCTTCTGGACTTTCACAATCAGAAAATCTTCTGACATTTCTAGCTGAATGGATTCCAGATTGTAGCAGAATGTGTTGTCATTAGCCCTCAATCCTACTAGCCTTCAACATTTCACAACTTATAACACATTTCATGGTTATCCATATCTGTTACTCTAATTCTCATGGTCATTCATCTTCTGTATATCTTGATCCTTTTCAGCACATGGAACTCTCAGCCACATCATCATCAGAGTTTAATTAATACACACTCCCTTTTTTTTGGCACAAAGTTATTAACTAAAATATCACATAAGCTCTGTCTCACAAAAGCCTGCTAAAAATTTCTTTACAGTCCAAGAATACAGTTTTTCTTAAAAACTGTAACAGATCACCTTTAACTAAGTTCTTACTCCTCTTAAAATCCTTTCACTTATCTCCCATCTTTTGCAGTCAGCATACTACATACTATAGCCAAGAGGAAAACCTGAATAATTTTGATGGTCAAATTAATGATGCAGATTTTGTTTTGCAAAAGGATGAGTAAACCTAGAGTACTAATTCTGATTTGGGTGCTACTTGGCTAACACACCATTCTTGAAGACAATATATTATGGAGTACACTCCAGCATTTCTGCAACGACAGCTGTGTCATAGAAAGGGTATTTCAGAAGACAATTGTGTCCTTTCTGCTATCTTTGTTCTTCCTTTGCTATGCAAGTGGTCATTCTGCAGGTGGCCCAGGATTCCTTCTCCCCTTTCAGAAATTCAGCCAATGCCTTTATTCTGGAAGCAGCTTGAGTCTAAGATGGCTCGTTGGTTTCTCCATATGCAGACTATCCTATAAAAAAACAGTGTCTCTTCACTGTGCCACTGGCTCAGAGTTTACAGCTCAGGCTTCAGGCTGAAGAAAGGCACCTAAACCATTTGCAGAGCAGGCTTGGCACCAGAAGCAATTGTGCCATTCACCCAGCTCCATACTCCAGCTACTGAACACTGGCAGACACAAAATGGTTTTCCTCACAATTAACTGCAATATTATAATGTCTGCTGCCCAGCTAATTCACAATCCAGCTAAACTGCTAAATAACACAGCTATTGCATTTGCAGTTTTAAAAGAATATTGTACTGTCCTGTATCATTTCAATTCAAAGCCAAGCAAACCAACAAACCCAGTTCCCGAAGCTTCAATTAAACATCCCGATTCTTTCAGAGTTCTGGAGCTGAAATTATTTATGCTTCCCTTCCAAATCCTGATTTCCTAGTCTAAATTAATTGAACACTGGGAGTTCTGCTTCCCTCTTAGCTGCAGTCGTTTCTCTTCCTTCAGTCACTTCTGCCTCTAACATCGCCTTCAACATCCCCATCCCTACTGACAAGAGACAAACTTTTTTCGTGGTTTTGGAGCAATACTGAAAAGATAATTACTATTTATTCTATTATCCCATTCCAATGTCCTATTTTTCCTTCAGTCTTTATTTAACCACGAAGTAATATTTTCCATTTGTTTTCATTTTTACCCTTTTGCACTTGACTTTAGATGGTGATTAGTCCTTTTCTATTTTATTCCCTGAAGGCTCACTACCTACGCATCATATGCTTTTTGAGACAGTTGTTCACTTAGCTGACAGAGAAAACCTTTTCCCTACTGTTTTTCCTATTCGGAATACAAGTTCAACACATTTTTACCATGTCTGAGTTAGAGAAATTTCTATCCTCCTCCATAATCAAGTCCCTGATTTTTCACTTCATTTAAATACAGTGCTTGCAATCACTGTAATCTGATCCCTACCACTATATCCCACCAAAACTAAGGCCAAAATACCATCATGTTGTTTGTGTAACTCTTCAGTAACCACTTCACAGAATGATGGGGTTCTGCTATTACTGCTAAGTTTAGCTCTCATAGCAACACAACAGCCTCTTCTTCCACAAGCAGGTTTTTTTTTTCAAAACGATTTTTATATTACAATTAAGGAACTGATGTCCTCAGTGCCTTTAATCTTGGTCTTTCCCCTCAATCTCCCTCCATGGTGCTCCAACTGCATGAAGACAAAAGACCTTCTTCTCTTGAGCCTTACACGGGTGGGCTGAGCCGGGAGATCCCTGCGGACAAACAGGTGCGGCACAAGAGATCGGGAGGGGAATGCCTGGAGCGCTCCCCACGCACCGCACCTCTGGGCTGGGCAACGTGTGCGAGCTCCCTTCGCTCGCAGCCGTGAAGCTCCGGCCGCGGGGAGCACAGCTGGCGGGGAGCCGGTATGGAGGGCTCGGCGGGCGGGAGGGCACCTGCGGCGGGAGGGCACCTGCGGCGGGAGGGCACCTGCGGCGGGAGGGCAGAGCCCGGCCGCTCCCCGCTCCCTGAGGGCGTGCGAGGGCCGGGAGCCGCTCCCGCCGCGGGGCGCGCGGCAGCGCGTGCCCGCCGGCCGTGCCCGGTTACCGTTGCCGGGGCCCGGCGGCGGCGATGGTGAAGGAAACGATCCGGGTGTACGCGCGGGTGAAGCCGCTGGGCAGGCGGCAGCAGCCGGGGGTAGGCCGGGAGCTGTGCCCCGGGGGGGCTCTGGGGAGGCCGGGGAGAGTCAAGGGCTGCCCGGGGAGCCGCGGTCCCCGCGCCGGTGGGGGGAGCGGGGCGGGGCGGGGCTCCTCCCCCTCAAGGGGCTCGGGCGGCTGGCGGGGGCGGAGAGGCTGATACGGGGGTGGGTGTGCGGTGAAAAGCTCCCGCGGTCCGAAGCATTACGAAGTTTATGAAACCACGAAGTAGAGGTGTTTAGGTTGTAACTATTGGGGGAAGTGGGTGAGGAACTTACTTCCAGCCTGTTATTGGAGAAACGCTCCGCAGGAAAACACTTGACACGCGTCACGGGGTTTGTGCCGTTCAACAGTGCTCTGTGCAAGGGAGGGGAATGTGTTGCTCCTAGTGCACAGCTGCCCTCCCAAGGGATAATAAAGGTAATGAAAGTGTTCTTTAGGGACCGTGCACTTAGGTCTTTCAATTGCCTTCTCGTTTTAAACCAGCTCTTCTCATCGTAGCCTTTGTCTTGTCGTAGCCTTTCGTAATGTATTCTTCCAGATTTTTTGGTAGGATTTGCACTGGGGGCCATGCTTTGTTTTTTATAACATCACAGATATTAAAGTGGTTTAGTAAGCAAATTATGTCAAAGAGGCTATGCTTTTGGTTTTGTTTTGGTTTTTTTTCAAATACTGTAGTGTTTACATGGTGACAGGATAGTGCTGGTATGTGCTGGTTTTGTTGTATAGTAGTTAAGGAAGATCTGCTCACATATTTAGTGCAATTTGTGAAAGGTTTATTTCCAGAAAAAGTGTTAGGCTTAGGTAAATGTTATATCCAAAGGTAATGAAATGTTATATTGATGAAATTATTGTGTGGTGTCGTATCCATCCTTATTAGAGTTATTCAGTTGATGATGAGGAACCTCTGCCCAGTCTGGAGATTACTGTGCCACGTGACTTAGCAGATGGGTTCATCAATAATAAACGAGAAAGCTACAAGTTCAAGTGAGTAGAAGCCTTATATTTGTACCTTCTGCCTTTAATGATTGACAACACTGTGTTTAGTGCTACAGATGTATAGAATCAGGAAAAGTCTAATCTTAAAATTAAATTATGGTATAGATAGGTTTATTTTTATACAACTCCCTTAAAAAGAGGAATACTTCAGCACGTGCTCTTCAGCACAATGGGTCTGATAGTGCTGGATAAAATTGTCATACTATTCTGTCCATTGCAAGTCATTATGCATTCCTAAGTCTTATGTCAGAGATTCATTTATCAGTTCTTCTATTTTTGCAGCTTGTTTTGAATTTGTGTATGAAGGCTGAAGCAGGACTGTGTGTTCTCTTGTGATCTAATGAGTTGTCACAGGCTGGCTAAAGTTTGATGTAAAACACTGTTTAGAAACTGTGTTTTAGACATAGCCAAAGCAAGGTAAAGAAATCCAGAAATTGTTGAAAGAAACAAATCCTTGGTTGTAGAGTGTAAATATTTTTTAGGAGCTTAAAATCAGTACAGCAATATCAAATATTTTTATTACTGCAACAGAAAAGTGAGGCAACAGTTTAATATTTTGATGATGGATAAATCTAGATGTATAATTACCTCTAATGATGAGGTCCAGACTGTCTTTTTCCAATTTGGATATGATTTATTTTTTATAATAAACAACAGGTAATTTGTTTCTCTTAAAAAAGAGAGCTCCACATAAACAACCGCAGCTCAGACTGATGTCATTTTACATCAGCTAAGGTAATCTGCTTGGGAAGAGAGGAGCTGCCCTCTCCAAATAGATTAATATGCAACACTATCTTAGGTTGCAGATTCCCAAGCCTGACTTAATGAATGCTAATATTTTTGTCTGACTTTAGAATTTATTAAAACCACTGTAGAGATGGACTTTGAGAAGCCCAATGCCTTTTTATCCTTATGACAATGCAAGAATAATTGTTTGAGTTACTTGACTGATTAAGCATTAGAAGGATAGAATATATGCATTTATGTTTTGTGTATGTCGTTTGTCTGTGCTAGTGTACCCACTGAATGGGTCAGCACGGTGCCTTTCTACACACCCAGTGTCCGTACGGCCTTTCTGCGCACCCTGGGAGGTTCTGTGGCAGTATAAAGTTCCAAACTGGGGGGCAACACAGCAGGGCACCAGCAGTACAGGAGGCTGCTGGAATGTGTGGATGACAACTTCCTAACATACAGTTAAAAAGCCAATCAGGATATTTGTGAACGTGGACAAACTGTTGAGGGATATTAAGCCTGGAGCTAGCTTTGACTGTAGCGGCCATGAGATAGTGAAATTCGGAGTACTGAGAGAAGGGAGTAAGGCAAAAAGTAGGAGTGCAACCCTGCGCTTCATGAATGCAGACTTTGGCTTGTTCATGGATCTGCTTGAAACAATTCTCCGAGACACATTTCTGGAGATATGTCCAGAAAAACTGGCTGATTTTCAAGGATCACCTCCAAGCTCAAGGACAATCCAGCCACGTGAACAGAAAATGATGCAAAGGCAGCAGGAGGCCTGACTGGATGAGGAAGCATCTCCCAACTAAATGGCAATACTAAAAGTAGGGGTAGAATGGGTGGGAGCACTGTCAAGTGACCCAGGAATGCTGTGTGAGGAATGGAATCAGGAAAGCCTAGATAAGGACACAGTGAGGGGTGCTGAAAACAGCCTGAGCTGCTGGGCTCAGAGGGTTGCCTCAGGGGCTCAGAGGGCTGTCAGCCAGGCCAGCTTGAGGCCAGTCACTCACATAGCCAATAGGAGGGTCCAGTCCTAATTAGTATTGATGACCTGGGTGATGGGACCAAGTGTAGCTTCAGCAAGTTCACAGACCATACGAAACTGAGAGGGGTGGTTGATGCACCAGCCATTCCTGCTGACCTCAAGAGACTGAAGAAATGAGTCAATAGGAATCTAATAAAGTTCAACAAAATGAAATACCAAGTCCTGCTCCCATTGAAGAATAACCAGGGCAGGCTCAAGGATGACTGAAAGCAGATATGCATACTTTGTGTACTGGTAGACAAAAAGTTGAACATCAGTCAGCAATACACCATTTGCAGTAAAAAAGGTCAACAACCCCTGGGCTGCATTAAAAAGAGCATTGCCAGCAGACCAGGGAAGTTGATCCTTCCCCTCATTAAAACCAGTGAGATCACATCTGGAATTCTATGTCCAATTCTGGGCTCCAGCAAAGGGACATAAAGATAATTAAGGGACTGGAGAGTTGAACATGTGAGGAGAGGCTGAGGGACCTGAGACTGTTCACCTCAGAGAAGGCTCAAGGCGATCTTATCAATGTCTATTAACACTTGATGGGGAAAGGGGAGATACAGAAGAGGGAACCAGATGCTTTTCAGTGGTGCCCATGTGCAGGACAAGAGTTAATGGGCACAAACTGAAATACAGGAAATATCACAGAATCATAGAAGGGCTTGTGTTGGAAGGAACCTTAAAGATCATCTAGTTCCAACCCCCTCTGCCACTAGACCAGGTTGCTAAGAGCTTCATGCAGCCCGGCCTTAAACACTCCCAGGGGTGGAGCATCCACAGCTTCTCTGGGCAACCTGTCCAGTGCCTCAACGCTCTCAGAGTAAATTTCTTCCTAATATGTAATCTAAACCTACTTTCAGTTTGAAGCCATTACCCCCTGCACTGTCACTACATGTCCTAGTAAAAAGTCCCTCTCCATCTTTCTTGTAGGCTCCCTTCAGGTACTGTAAGACTACAGTTGGGTCACCCCAAGGCCTTCTCTTTTCCAGGCTGAACAATCCCAGTTCTCTTAGCTTTTCTTCAAAGGAAAGGTGCTCCATCCCTCTAATCATCTTAGTGGCCTCTTGTGGACTCTCTCCCACAGGTCAATGTCCTTCCTGTGCTGGTGATCCCACTGTGAAGTGATCAAATACTGGAACAGGTTGGCCAGAGAGGTTGTGCAGCCTTCATATGTAGAAATAGTCAAAATCTGACTGGACAGAACCCTGTTCTGGGTGGCTTTGCTTTGAGCAGGGGGGTTGGAGCAAATGGTCCCTTCCAACCTCAAGAATTCTGATTTTGTAAAATAACTGCAGATATTTTCTATAGAAGGTGACAAAACATATTGAATTAAATATCTTCTTGTGACCTATAGTAGTTGTGCAGCAAAATGAAGGAAATAGCTTGAAAAAATGTGAGCCTGGCTTTACTGGTGGGATGCTGTATTTGGTTATAGTGTAATCTATTTATCCAGGATTCAGTGTGGTGCCAGTTACAAACACTAATTCTCTTGATAGATTTAAAATACGGTTTATTTTTTTCTAAGCCACATCATTTTATCAGAGGATTTTATTGTACAGATCTTGTCAAAGCAGCTCTGTGTACAGCCTATTTATGTACAATAGCACAACAGCAAGCTGTGGTTAAGACTACAGGGAAAACATTGTACTAAGTTATGTAAGCCTAATGATGTAAACATTGACTATTGCAAACACAAACAAAAATGTATGAATCAAGTAGTGTTTTAACATTCTAAGCAATTATTATTTGCTTAATATTTTCAGATTTCAGAAAATTTTTGGTCAAGAGGCAAAACAAGATGTGATTTTTGACAGCATTGCCAAACCAGTAGCAGAATGGTACGTTGTTGATCTTGCAACTAACCAGGAAGAAGCTATTTCTGCTTTTGTTGTATCACTCCAAGGAGAGCTGGCAAGTCTTTGTCTCATTGTAAAAGTGGATTGATGTTCTAATTTTCTAAATACTGACATGTCTGAATCCAGGAGATATACAATCCCCTGAGAATTTTATGCATACTAAGGTTCCATTTTTGACTCTTCATATAGCAATGCTACTGTTGCCTCTTTTGTTGTATAGCCATAGAAATCCATGCCCAATTCTTTTTTTTTTTTTTTTTTTTGTCTGTAATATAAGCTAACTTCATTGCCTTAGAAAAGAATTCCCTATATAGTTTCATGGAGAGGTAAACCTAATGAAAATCTTATCACCCTCCATATAGTTTTCATTGTTAGGAACTCTCATTAATATCTGTGGAGATATTCCTAAATCCTGTCCTTATTACTTTTGTCTTAACATGTAATATAGTGCTTTTGGCACTGGTATTTTTTTTTTTCTCCTCTCTTTTCATAATCAAACAATGCTGATATTTGACAGTTTGCAAAGGCAAATATTTAAGTCTGATGATGACTTCTGCATTCATTGTGTGGATTGAATGCCACTCTGAAACTGGTGGATTTTCTAATATGCCATTGTCTTTACTCAGTTTACTGTCTGCATTGCGGAAGTTTGTACTGGTTTTAGTGAGGGAGAAAATCCCATTCTGAAGGAAGCAGAACTTCTGCATAGTGTTTGCTTGTTTATCAAACTTACTGCTCAAAATCCAAACTTGTAGTGAGTTGGGAAGTATTACTTCAATGCCAACGTTCTCATTCATTGTCTGACCCATCTGTTGGTTTAAGCTATGATTCTGCAAATTATTCCTCAAGCTATGGCACAGTCCTGTGTTTAGCACTGTAGGAAAACAAACATCTTCAGCTGGACACTAAGCCTTTCTCATGTTGTTCCATGGATGAAAAATATATCTATCTCTTTATGAATTCATTTTCTTTCTTCCCACCCTTCCTGTTTTCTTCTCTAAAGTCCCACATAAAGCAGAAAGGTAATTGACATTGAAAGAAGAGCCATTGAATTTGGAACTTCATTGGAATAAGCTAAATAGACTTAAAAATAATGCTTGTTATGTTTTTTTCTCATCCAAAAGATATTTCTTTGCTGATCTGACATTTTCACATAATAGCTTCAGATTAGCTCATACACTTAACTTTAAATATTTCTGGGTTTAATGTTGACTGCAGAAAAAAAATCTTTATCTTATATGAGTGCATTTGGAAAGAGGAGGGTTAGAAGTCTCATTGTTACATATTATGGACTTAATTATCCTCAACAAAAACTCAGAGTATCAAAATTAACTAGTAAGAGACTGGCTAATTTTTTTCCCCTTTGGAGTGTTTTTCTAGAATATGAAAATGTTTTCCAGTTGAATAGTTCATCTATACAGTGCTCTAATAAACAGGAAGGGGTATTATTTTCCTTTATTTCGGTGTTAGCTGATAAACGACTTCTCTTATATATTAATTTTCTCCATTATGTAGGCTTTAGTTTCAGAGTTTAGATATTTTTAAGTACTTGAAAGTACTTAAATGCTATTAAAATCAATGGTGTTTAGGTATACAATTATCCCCAAATAGCTGAGTCTTTATCTTTAATGCTAAAATTGACTTATAAAACCATTCTTAATTAAATCAACATTTTGTCTCTGAGCATTATAATATGGTAAAGCTTGTATTCTAAATGATGTTTGTGCTGTTAGTGATAATACTGAAGGACAATTTTACTTGTGTTTTTATAATAGAATAGACAATAACTGAAGTTCGTTCATGTTTTTATCCACTCCCTTGATTTTCTACCTCTTTTTAGACAAAAATATGTATTTCAAAATGTCTTCAGAGTCATGAGGTTCCTTGGCTAATGGAGTCCTGAACTGGGCCTGAAATTTATTTCACTCTATGGTTAATGACACCATTTTCCTTTCCATCATGGGACAATAAGAATTGCCCTGTTTCTCTTAAAGACCACAGTTTTTCATAGTAAAATGTTCTTCACTATTTGTTTCTTTCAAAGTCAACACTCTCTTGCATGAAAAAGCTGTTGTAAATACACACGTTTCTGTTGTTGGAGTCGCTTGACTGAGGGAATGGTTTTTGTGTGTGTATTGCCAGGGAAAAGAAAGTAGCAGGAAAATATCAATGAAGTAGTTCAGTAACATTTTGAGGCTCTTTGTCATGCATTCTTACAGTCCTGAGAAAATTCAGTTAAGAGACTTGAATGCTCAGAAAAAAAAATCTTGAGCATTGTTTAAACTAAAACCAGAAATGCAATGGTCAGGATTCTAAAATCTTTCTAGTTTGTTCTTGGATGGATGGAAATTGGATGCAACTTTATTTTCTCTTTTTCTTTTTTATTTTTTTTCCTTTTTGAGTGTGTTTTCTTTGATGTTGGGCCACTACTTCTTTTTCTGTAAGTCCAGCTACACTGTCATCTTGCCTGTGGTTTCAGAGGCACCAGACATTAGTTTGTTTAATTTGCTTCTTCAGCCAAAAGTGCCAGCCTCTGCAAACCATTATAAGCATGTGATTTGCTGGAACTTTATTACTTTTCTGCTTCCTTGAGTCCTTACATTGTCTCTTTTCCTTTTAATTTTAAATATATATTCTTGATAATGTTTTTGTGCAGTGTCAACTGGGTATTTAAGAAGCAGCCCTAATTCTGTTACTCTATTGTCCCGGTTTGAGACAAATTCGGAGGAATGTCCAAATTTGAACGTCCTGTGATAGAAGGCAGGTTTCAGCCGCCCCTCCCCCACCAGGTTCAGGAAAAAAAAAATTTCCTCCGAAGAAAGTGAAATTTAAAAAATGTTTATTTAACAGACACAATGCACAATAATAAAACCTCTTGGTGTGGAGAGAACCTGGTAAAATTCAAAGTCCTTCTGTAGGTGTGGCTGTTCTCTCTCCGGAGCTGGGGTGTGACCCCTCCAGGCTGTCGCGTGGGCCTCCTATGGTGATCCGGACCGGAGCAGAACAGTCCAAGGAAAGTTCTTGCCTCAGCTAGCGAGCTGGCTGAACTGCAGAGAATTTTAACTCTCTGTCTCTCTCCTGAGAAAAAGAGCCAAGGGCTGGGAAAAGCAGGAAGGTGCTTGCCTCCACTCTTGCTGCCGCAGGAAGAGCCAAGAGCTGGGAAAAGCAGGAAGGTGCTTGCCTCCGCTCTTGCTGCCGCAGGAGCATGCAGAGAAGGTAGAGTGACCTTGGAGCACAAACTGCTGTGAAAAGTTTGCCTGGCTTTTTTTTTTTTTTTCTTTCTCTTGCACCCAGTTTTAAAGGCACAGAAAGGCACAGGAATCACGTCTGGGCATAGAGCGGCGATAGGGGACACGCATCATAAAGTCACCCCAAGACATCTACCAAAACCAGAGAAAATAGATAACATCCTACTTTAACAGTTCGCTAATTATTATGCATGGCTTTAGCCTCACAGCTAAACAAGGCTACTCTTAAAATGTTTCAAATATTAGTATTATGATCATGTATGCAATCAGAAATTAAATAGAAAATGTTAACAGTTTTGAATTAGTTGTGGTTTTATTTCTAATATGGCCAATGTTTTAGTATTGTATTTCTTGATTTATTAAAGAATAACATTTGAAAATATTTTCTCTTCAGATGTCTCATGCAAATAAGAAATAACTCAGCTGTTTATAAACCTAATGGCAATCACCTGTGATCTTTTGAAAAATCTGATGGCCTTGGGGATAATGCTCCCATTGCTGCAGGTTCTGGTTTCTTTTCATGTGCTGTGTTTATCCAAAGAATTAGCATCTTTAAAAAATAAACTACTTCAGTTTACTCTCTTCTGGTTTTGTGGGGTTTTTTGTCTGCTGTGTATTCTTACAGAGAATGTAGTAAAAATATTTTTATTAACAATTATCCATTTTGTACCTGGATATATTTGTCACACAGTGTTGAAAGTAGTGGTTTGGCTCATCTGCATCGCAACGACCTGTAGAATCTATGTATAGCAAAAGGGCACGTTTTGGATGTCAGCTTGAAAGAAATGTAGCTTGAACTTTCCCTTAATTGAGGAATTAGATAGTAATGCTAGCTGTTCTTTCTCAAAGGGAGTGCAACTATGAGGCAATAGAAAGTGAAAAGTGTCACTGATGTTTCTTCTCAAATGAGTATTAGTTGCTTGTGTTTCTTTTGACTTAAATTGCACAATTTAGAATTGTTCAAGAATGGACTGCTTATTATAAGTTACAGTTTGACAGCTTTGATTCAGAATATCTTTGTGTCACTTATCTGTTGCAGTGTTTATGGTTAAATTCTAAATATATTTAGAGATCTTAGTCAAAACGAGAAAATATATTACTTTTTTTTTCTGTAGGAAAACTTCTGAAATTTCTAAGGAAACTTGCCTGCACTAATCTCTCAAAAGCAGCTACATGCACATTTGGAAACCAGTTTTGGTTTTTAAAGATGAGGCATTACCAATTTGTATTTGTTCCACAAATCTGGCAAAGACATAAAGAAAAAATGTCATACAGAGGTACTTTGTTAATTTTAATTAAAAGAAACTTTAGTCTGACCTCCAAGTGTTAGAAGATACCTGAAAACTGAGTCTCTGTAAAGACACATTCTCCTGAAAACTTATTTTCCAGATCCTTGAAATTAAGTTCTTCCTTCTTTTTATCTTCAATGTAATTTGGAGGGGGCTGTTTTTTCTAGGACTGTGTTAATTTATTTTTTTTTAATATCGATGAATTGAGTTTTTTTGAGATAAAAGGAAGGAAGGAAAGTGAGGGACATTGGTAAAATTTTTCAGGTCTGCAAGAACTGAGATAAAGATAGGGCCAACAGTATCCAAATATCAAAGATACTGATGTTTTGTTCTTTTTTCATTAGTCTAGTATTTTATAGTTATTGAATATTTGTTTCAACCACATACCTTTATGTTTCTACTCATTTAAAATGAAGATGGCAGAACACAGATAAAAATAATAATATGAAGCTGAAATAAGCTAACAAAATAAAAGTAAATAAGTTCTTAAGATGAAAGTTGTTTCTTGTTCTCAGGATTTTCTCTTACCAACTTAAAAACACTTACAGAATTTAGTCTTACTTAATAAGGCTCTCTTTGTTTTATTTATTCATATTATAAACTTTGTACAAAACTTTCACTTTTAACATTTTCAACAAATTTGAATAATTAGGTAAGAAGAGGTCTCTCTAGGTCGTCTGGACCAACCTTCTGAGGAAAGCAGGTCTAGCTTTTAGATCACGTTTCTCAGGTCCTTGTTCAGTAGAGCTTCAAAAATGCCCAAAGATGGGAATCCCACAATCCATCTGGGAACCTATTCCAAGGCTTAACTACTCTCACTGTGAAGAATATTTTCCTTATACCCACTTGGAATTTCTTCCCTTGCAACTTGTGACCACTGCTTTGTGTTCTACCACCGTAAGCCTCTGGGAGGAGTTCGAGTCCATCTCTAATGATCCATTGCAGAAGGTGGTAATTAGCTACATGTAAGGCTTACTCTTCGCCGGGTCGATAGGAAACTGTTCACTTGGCTTCTTGTGCATGATGTGCTGCAGCCTGAACTCAGGTTCTATCAGGCTCACTCCAGTTTCTTTAGAGCATTTTTCATCAACTGGGGAGCCCAAAACTGGGGACAGAACTCAGGAAAGAAAGAGAGTTTCTTTTCCTTTTTCCTTTTTTATTTTTTGCAATTTTTGAAGGTAACTGTTCTGTTCAATTCAGCAAAAAGAGTGCAGCAGCAGAGGAAGCAGAGTTCTTGGTTATACTTGGGCAAAAAGCCTCCCTAAAGTCTCATTAACAATGAGCACAGAAACAAATGAAAAGTTCTGTGTCCCTAAGCTTTAAATAGAACAAATGATCTTCACTGGAAATTAAAACAAAATGTAGTCAGAAAACCCAACCACAATAAAACAACCTCAGACTGCTTTCAACCTCTGTCTACTGTCACTAGGCTTTTACCACCATTTATATTGTCTCAGATACTCAAGGACAAAGTACTGAATGATACTTTAGACTGTAGTAACTAGCCATAAATTGTCTAGCTCTCACTTGAGGAATTTCTCACTTGAGGAATGTTAGGTGGTTGTAAACATGACATATCTATCAATTTAAGTGGAATTGCTTCCATGAGTTATACTTCTGTATCACGCTATGACTTAGGCATCTTTCAGGAATGACAGAAGGGAGTGGAGTGACTGGAACTGCCAGTATGTAACTCTGTAACAGTGTTCATTTGAAGAGGGGTCTGAGATAAATTTTCCAATGAGAAGTTCATATCTCTGAGCATGTTTTTGAATCACCACTAATTACAAGTAAGTTAGAATATGCAAGTTAATTGATAAGTGAGAAAGAAAATTTGAGGGGAAAAAACCCATATGGTGTTGCTCTCCTTTACATTAATGTAAAAATTGTCCTATGCCTGATAATGGATAGTTTCTCAAAGTCCAAAGGGCAGAAGAAAAAGCATGTTATAATTCATTTTTCATAAAGCCAAAACAGATTTTCTTGAGCAATCATCATTACATAAGCTTTTATGTAACAATACTTGGGTTATTAAGTGGTATTAAGGTTGTACTGAAACTGGAATATATAAGGAACATTTACTTCAGCTTTCTGTTTTTCTATTACATGTCTCTTTTTCAAAACAAGAGAAGTATTAAAATTAAGAGTATTCCATGTTAATTGGAAAAATATTTGTAGAATGTATGCTGGGAGTTTCTAAGGCATTAGATGTACTTTTGATGCATGCAGATAAGTGTAAATACTGTAGTATGTTCAAGCATTTAGAGCAGCAAAATTCTGCATCAAATTGCCCCCCTAAAACTCTGTGACATATTGGAAAGGTGGTTATTGAATTGAATAAGCTGTGCATCATGGTCTTACTTAATGATGCTTTGCAGGTGGAGAATTCTTTCCCAGTGGATATTTTAGTATTCTGGTTAGAAAAATACTAAAAGTATTGCAATTGCTGTCTCAAACACTGTTGTTGTGGGTAGGTTTTTGATAGTCTGTGTCATAGCTGGAGGTAAAACTTGAACATTTTTAATTTATCCCATCACGTTGCTGTCATAATATATGATTAGGTTTATTTAGCAGTGGGATCAAATCAGTCTCCGTAGTCAGCTGTGTGCACAAACCACCTTTTGCTTGGAAAAGGTGTGATTTAAATTCTAAGCAACATAGAGGATATATTCAATGCTTTCTTTTTGTTTAAACTTGTTGCTGTTTAGCTGTGTTAGGTGAAGCACAAGCTGTTGTGTTTCTAAAAACCAGCAGAAAGTTTTCACTGCTTGATCTAAAAAGAAGCATTCAATTCTTTGGATAAAATTTAAGAACAGATCTAATCCTTTTCTAAATTATAATCATCTTGAAGAGGACATATAATTTGATGATAAATTATAATGCACAATAAAAGGATAAAGAAGATTTAAGCACATAATAAACAATAATTATTCATACTTTGGGAGTTGCTTGCCTGCAATTAATGCTGTTATTTTCTCTTTTTCCCTGCACTCTGTCTTATTCTGATTTCCACCAAGCAAAATCTTTTTGCACAATTTTGTGTTATTCAATGATACCAACTTTGCTAAAGAGACTTGCTTATTGCATAAATACTTCTTGATGGGTTCATAATACTTAGCAGGTAATCATGATGTTTCTTCACCAATATTTTGCTTTAAATTGACTTTTCTTACAGTGATCAAAAAGGTATGACTAACATTTATCATCCCACCCACCTTAACATACAGCAAACATATGTAGATGTGGCTACATAGATGTATGTACATGTTTCCATTTCCAATTAATATATCAAGCAAACATTATTTTTTCTTATATTCAGTTTTGTGGTAAGTGAGTCTTCATATGACTTGACCACATGTATTTTCACTGAAACACAAAAATAAATATTAATTTTAAATATATATGTTTACCAGGTGTTGACATAATTATCATTTATGCTACAAAATCTGGAAATTCTGACATCATGAGTTAAATCTAAAATACTGAGATTTAATTTTATTAGTTCTGCTCTCTTTGAATGTGCAGCTTTTGACTTTTTGGGGCCTTTCTTGGCAGTCACGAAACTGAGATCTTCCACACATTAATAAGAAGCCATGAAGACAGCTCAGTATATTAAATGAGATTGAAATACAACTTTTTGCAGACATATTGCATGCCCGTGTTTTCCCTGAAATGCCATGTTTTTTGTGGAAATCTTACCTTGACAGAATTTGAAGTCTTAGGCAGGTTTCTTTGAGATTTCCTTATATGCAGGAATTCAGGCCAATGAGATTTGTCCCCTTTCAAGGCATCTTTTTGTTCACAGGTATGAACTTCAACAAGTCAGACTTACTGCTCATGCACGTGACAACTTAAGTTTTTCCTTTACACACTTAAGTTGGTCTATATTTTTCAGATAGAAACATGGAATATGTGGTTATAGGTAGTACAAGCAAAGCTGAATCAACAAATTATTTGTTAGAAACTGACATTTTTATATCTATTACTCTTCTTATAAAAACTAAATCTAGCTCAAATTGTTACAAATATATGCCTGCATGTTTTAGTGAATAATGAAAATGATCCCTCTGAATTCTGTAATAGAATGAAACAAATATACAAATTTAGAGAAGATTTTAGCCATCATTTTAAAGTTATTTTTCTCTGTGCTAGGCATTTTTAGTTCTAGCTTGGTGCTGATAAAAAAAAACAAGACCTTCCAGTAATTCTGACAATCATAACTTTGGTAAAATGTGGTAGAGACAGATTTCTCCAGCAGTATTCCAGCTAATCTGTCTGGAAGTCGTCCATGAACTTCTGAACAGGGTGCTATACAATGTTATATAAGTGCATGAAAGATCTTTTCTGCAAAGCCTCCCCCTTGGATTATGGGTCTTTGATGTGTTTTGTTTGAAGTAGTTAAGAGACTACTTATTCAACAAAATGTCTTCTTAACCATGCCAAAGTACAGCTTTCAGAGAGAAAAAAAATTACATAAATTTCTGGGTATTCTCATAACACCGAGGGGGCACATCTGAAAATACCCTTTTAGTGTATGATTTTTATTTATGCATAGTTTATAAGTCCTTGCATGACTACCATCACTATCCATGTCAACTCGTGTAGTTTCAAATACTAAGTTTAACAAAAATTTGGGACTTTTGTTCAGAGACTCTGAAGAGCAAAGATGCAGACTTTGCCTGTGGAAACTGACATCTTGCAAAGTGGGTTTTGCTGAAAAGGCAGAAAAGAGCTGCTGATTCTCTACCACCTTTCCCAGCAAACAATCACTTCCACTACTGTTGGGGACAGCTTTAATTTGCAAATAAAAATCTTCAAGGATCCCTTTGGTGGATGCTGCTTAGAAAATATGCTCTTCTCTACTCATGTCATAATGTTGCCAACATCATGTCAAAAGTTGCCAACTTTTTTTGGTACCTGCTGCAGTTATATTTCAGGATGAAAGAGACAATGTGTATATTTTCTGCTCACTGTACTAACTTCTAGCATCTGAAGTACCCTTCACTTTGCCAAGGGTAATTGTGTAGTATATTTAGGTGGTGTTTTCTTAAACAGCATCTTATGGGTGGCTAAAGGCTTATGAAAGTTTTTGAGTTTTTTATTTTCTGAAAGGAATTGTGCATCTTGGGTTGAAAATACTAAGTACAAATCTTAAACTTCCTGACTATTTCATAAATAGATACTGGTTTAATTGATTTATTGATTGATGTGGTGTTGGTCCATCTACATATAGTTAGCCTTTCAGTGTTAAACTCCTCAGAACAATGAACTAAGATTAGATTTGTGGAGTTTTGGTTGGGTTTTTTTTGACTTGAAGTACTTAGAAGTGGAAAAGAGCAAAGTGTATCTCCAACAAGTATTTCCTATGGTGATAATTTGTCCACAAGCCTCATTGCTAAAACATCCTGTATTGCCATTGATTCCAAATGAAGTTACTTAAAAGTGTGGATAAGACACATAAGACATGGATTTTCATGACTTAATCCATGTAGCCTTTATCACATACAGACCTTCGAAATTGACATTGACTAATAGTCACAATATTGTATTTAGAATGGTAGTTATACATCTTCAGTTTTGAAATGTGTTCTTATATAAACATATATATACATAATATATATATAAAACCTCAATTTTTTGTGTAGTTCATAAGTTTAATTCTTTCTCCACAAGCCAATGTGGTGGAGGCTTTTCCTTTTCACTGCATCTTCCACTCTACTCTTTTCAGGAGACGAGATCTTAGTCTACAGCTTGCTTCTGAGCCAAAGGAACTTTGTCAGTCCTGCCTGAATTCCTAGGCCCTTGTCTCTTATAAAAATATTTTGCTTCTTAGACTTAGGGAATTTGTTCTCCATCCTGTCCTGATGGAGTTGCATCTTCCTCTTAGAAGGCTTTGCCAACAGTTTCACTGGTATTATTGGTAGTCTTCTTTCCTTACAGGCTTCCTTAGCACCTCAAGCAGGCTGTCCTTAAATTGACTTGGTGGTAGCTGTAATGCACTCTGAATTAAAGAAGTGAGTACTGTAAATATGGACAGGATGCAATTATTTGTATATATATAATTATACACACACACATATAGATACACACACACAACTTTAGAAAATAAGATTAACTTTTACTCAGAATTTAAGGAACATAACTGTGGAATCAAAATCACCTATGTAATGCAATATTAAGATTACCTATTATTGCATTGGATTATGAGAATACGTTATTGACATGGATATGCTCACATTTTATGAATTTGTAGGGTTTTCTGGAAAAACTTTCCAGAGCTGTGCTGATGCACTGCAAAATATATAAGAAATATATGAATCAAATAGCAGAAAGAAAACTCACTGACTTTTGTAGCTGTTTTGACAGCATATGTCATACATATATGACATTTTATCTTGTGTTAACATGTGAGGTGATTTGAATCAGCAGCTTTTCCTCAAGTATGGGGATGTCAAGTTAATAGTTTGCAGCCACACATTTAGTAGTTTTTAACACATTGCAAGACACACCTTTTAAAGAAGCAAAGGAGTAAGAAAATTTAACAACCCCAAATGCTAGCTCTGAAGAGCCAAAGAGCTCTTCTGTATGAGCTGAAGAGCAACTGTACTGTGTCAGAGCAAGGTTCTGTCTGGTGCACTATGTTGTCTCTCACAGGGACTAACAGACAATGCTCAGAGGGAAAAAATAAACTGAGTAAGCATGTAGATCTGCCTCCCCCATGTATCCTCTTAGTCTTTAGTTATTTGTAGTTTAGGGACTTTCTGATTCTCTGTGTTTAGCAGCCCTGAAGAAATTTTTTTTTGTGATTTAGTCCAGTCTCTGCTGAAGCCTGTGTGACATTTGAACATCCAAAACATGGCATGGCAAAGAATTGCACAGCTTAACTACAGTTTGCTTGAAGAATGATTTCCCCTTGCTAGATTTGAATCTGCCATTTCCGAACTTCTGTTGATACCCCCTACCTTCTGACAAGTCATTACTGTCGTCAGCATTCAGATATTGTGACAGTGGGCACTAGAAATTCCTAAGATAGATGAATGAGGTGTTTTATCATAATAATTGTTTTGATTTTTAACATCTGGAATCTAAGATCTATATATTCTGTCTTTGCACGTTTTGGGAGCAGATGTTCACTGTAGCTCCTTTCAACATGTTTCTGTTTTTGTCTTTGACATCCTACTGTAATGGATTAAAATAAGCAATTTGGCAACTACTCAGGCCTTTAAATAAACTTTAGTAAGTTGGAGAATCATTGCATTTCTCGTGGCGCCAGACCAGCAGCTATCTATATACATGTTTCTTTTCCTCTTATGCAAGGGTTGTTTTCCCCCTTTCCATTTATTAAAATCCTAGTTTATTTATCACTTTTTTAATAAACAAAACACAGAAGAATCATTTTTGCTTTTCATTTTGTTTAACAAAATTAGTAGTTCCTTAAGCATAGTAAATCCATTCCAAAATTTAAGATAATTAAGCTTATCTACTGTTTGGTGGAAATCAGATGGAAGTCAATGGTGACAGTGTGGTGAATTAGAGAAAGGTATTTGAACTGGAATTTTATTAGGCACTTCTGCAAATAGAAGTAAGAAGTGTGAAAAAGATGATGAGTCTGAATGCCGTTTCATGCTATGCTGTTACATAGCTGTCATGGCTGTTCCATAGAAGCTTCTTGTACAGTCATAGTTATAACAGAAAAGTTTGCTATTAACAATGTGGTTTTCTGTGTTTTCATAGTAAATGAAGATTTTGTTACACTGATTTAAGCACAGGTTCTCCTGCATACTCTTATCCAAGGATAGTCTGATAGTTCATTATAGTCATATTCTCAGAATAAAAACTGACCCCTGGTATAACAGTATCCTTACATGAACTTCTAACCACAGTATACCTTTCTCTGTTTGCATTTAATGGAGCCATATGTGAAAAATTTCTAGATTCTTGTAGTGTATCAATGGCACAATTCCTGACATCTACAGTCTTTAAAGAGATTAAATAGTATCCTTGCAAAAAATCTTCTGCCAAACTAAAAAGTATGAAAAGGTGGTGTAAATAGTAATAAGTATGATCACTAATAATGGATTAAGTCAAGGCATCAAGAAATCCTTCCATTCTAGGTAGTTTAAACTCTCTAGAATCTAGAGTACCTATCTTGAAGTGTATTCTTGTACTACCGAAGATAGTTGCTATATTATTAAGAATTACTGTTAATTGTATTTTGGTTTTGTACAAAGTTGATCATGGAAATTATGTTCTGCCTCAAATACTAATTATTTTCCTTTTTTTAATTGTACAGTGTTTTGGCTGGATATAATGGTACTATCTTTGCATATGGTCAGACAGGCAGTGGCAAAACTTTCACCATCACAGGAGGAGCAGAACGTTACAGTGATCGAGGCATCATTCCCAGGACTCTATCTTATATTTTTGATAAATTGCAGAAGGTATGGGACATTATTTTCTGTTTATTTTTTATGTCTGGTTTCAAATATTTAACTATTGCATAATAGTTAAATATTGTTTTTATAATAATGTTACAGGAAGCCCTAAAGCTAATGCTGATGAAAATATCTAACTTGACACAGTACTTACTGTCTGCAAGAATATATTTTGTAATTGTTTTGGTTACCTGGTTTATTGCAATAGTTTGAAAATAATGGGCATCATTGGAGGGGGGTTTGTAGTTTGAAAACCCAGGCTGTTTTCAGTTGGTGCAGCATACATTCAGATCACACAAGTGGTTCTCCTTGTATCAGCTCCACTCTGGTTTTGTATTGCATGCATTGCATTCCATTTTGACATTCTATGCAATGAAATGAGTCAATAAGTGAAAGGATGTGTAAGCAAACTGATTGTTTATTTTGTTTATTATGTTTGTGAGAAATTTCATTTTCTTGTAGTGTATGAAATACGTACATGAGTGAATACAGTCAATTATTCCAGTGCTTTCATAATTATAGCATGCAAAAGTGAAGAGTCTAGTGTAATTTATGTTTTGTCTCTTCATTTGCTCCATCAGGCCTATGACTCATTAACCTTCACATTTTAGCAAAGCTATTTAATTAAGCCAATTTAAATATTATTTTACATTAACATAAATCATTCCACTGTGCTTTTATACTCTGCCATTCATGTACTGCAGAGTACCCATCTGTATACATAAGGGTATATGTCTCATTAATATGACATTAATATGCCCTGTCTCAGTAAGGGTTAACAGCAGTAAGTAATTACTTTGGCTCTTTGGAAGTATGGCTTTGGCAGGTAAATGTACACAGTGTATTGCAGGTGCACAAAAACTTGCCATTGTGAGAATGGAAATGGAAAAACACCCACATGATCGTGTTCCCTTAGACCTTCTGCTGCACTCACACAGCCCACATGGAGGACTTTTGTTGTGGAAAGTGAACAGGTTTATTGTGCAGCTCCCAGCAACAAACATCAACATACCAACTTTCTTTTCTAATGTTAATTATGTCATAAAAACAAAATGGGATGAAAGATAACTAGTATGTTTGTCACCTTCTCGGCACAAAATTGAAAATGTTTCCCTCTTCAGACTGGGCTTTGGATCAAAAGCTATACTTAGTTATGCTTATAGACCTATTTCAATTTTCCTGCTTTCAAATCATTGTTTCATATATTTTTTTGCTTAGTGCATTTTAAAGAATCTCTTCTTGATTTTTTATCTTTCCTCTTGCCTTTCTTTTAATATCTTTTCCCTGTTTCATTTCTTTATACCTACAACTGTGGTTTGGAAGGTGGAGAAGAATCATCTGCCTTCTAACCCTAAGTAGGATGAAACAGGAGAAAGTGAAATCAGGGACACAAAATACAAGACTTATGAAGCTCTTACTTGGACAAAGACAGTGCAATTTGAAACCAAGGAAACAAAACTTTTTGCCCTAAATGAGAACCAAATCAAGCCCTTTGTTTTTAATAACGTCTCCTTTTAATTTAGAAATTCTCCTATTTCCACAGCATCCTGTTTGAACTGTTCCTTACTACATTTTTTCCATCCATCTGTAGTGTATCTTTTAAATGATGTCCCTTGAAATAGTGAGCTGTCATTACCAATTAAAAAAAAATACTAAATGAAAATTACAAGTTATATCTCAAAATATTTTGCAAAAAAATTGTAATGGATTGGATTATTAAATTTCTACTGTGATATGAGTGCTTTCACAGTGGCTTTGTCTGCTGAAAAGAAGTGACTGATTTTTTATTCTTTTTTTTTTTTTTTTTTTTTTTTTTTAGTTTTGGAAATCATAGCCCACTATTTTGAGGTTTATGTTGTTTGGATTTGGCGTTGGGGCAGGGGAAAATTCTGTCTGCAAAACTCAGTTGTCTTAAATTAGTTGTTGGCAATGTAATTTGCCAAAAGAATTGTGATTGCAGAGAGCAGCTGACATCATGTACAGTGTTCTAATGTTATGATGAAGAGAGTGAAAAGCAGTATGTCACTGAAGTTTCTGAATGAAGTAAATCTTATTTTTGTTGCTGTTTTTACTTTCTTTTTGTTTTTTCTTTAAGCATAGTCTTTCTATTCATATTATGAGGGTTTATCTTTTCATAATATTATTTTTTTTGGTGTAGAAGTGAAAAATGTCATGTTGCGTAGTTCTGTAAGCAGGCTCCCATGTTCTAAATATAAACAGACTTTTTTAGGTGTAAGGAATCAATTAAAGATCCCAGACTAAACTCATGGGCATGGTAGGGTTTTGTGGGGGATTTGTGTTTTAGTGGGTTTTGTGTGTCTGTCTGTGTGTGTGTGTGTGTGTGTGAGTTTTGTTTTGGGTTTGTTGTGTTTTTTTCCTTTCTTCTTCTGGAGTCCTTATGCATAACAGTAACAGAAAACATGAAAGTACCACAAATTGAACATGTACACCATACCCAGCAAAAGGAAAAGAGTCAAAGTGAGAAAGTAACCTAGAAACCATTGAAATAAATTTGTCTTCTAATCTACCTCTGTTTATAGCTCTATTTTTTTTTTTCTTTTCTTATCCAGGACAGCAGTAAAGTGTATACAACTCATGTTTCCTACTTAGAAATCTACAATGAATGTGGTTATGATCTGTTGGACCCAAGACACGAGGCCTCCAAAATGGAAGACTTGCCGTAAGTACTAAGATTACAGAAAATCATCAAAACCAAGAGGAATCATTTTCATATACCCTGTTGCATTGTTTGGGGACTTTTGAAGTTACACTACTGATTTATTCAGAGTACTTTATTTTCACAGTTTTATCAACATTGCCTAAATTTTGTGTTATTTTGTGTGTATGGGGGCTAGGGAGACTAGATGGGAGCAACTGAAGGTGAAAGGATTAAAAGTGTTTGTTGCTATTACGCAGATGAGATCTCTTGCAGCCACTGACAAGGAGAAGGTGCAATTGTTTTTCTCAAGGCAGCATGTCTCCTTATGTGTGGCAGAGACATGTTACAGGTGGCATTTCCTTCCAACAGCAATGAGAAAAGCTCCCTGCTTCTATTTGGAGCTTTTCCTTTGAGGATAATTATCTTTCTAGAATATGCAATTACAAAATAAGGTAAGTAACAGCTAGGAAATAGGCCACAAGGAACCCCAAAGAACAGTATGCTTCCTTCAGAATGGATGGTTGTTCTAGCAGTTGTCATTGATCAGGCACTAGCACCTACTAATGCTTGGAGAAGGGTAGTAAACAAAGGTTTGTAGGTCATGAGCACTCCAGCTGCTGAAATTAAAGGTTTCTAATTTATAGGAAATCCAAATCCTAGTCTCCAAGTCCGAAATAATAGTTTATAGTCTGTTTTATTCTTTAAATAGCTAAGCAAACACTAAATAGGTGTGAATAATTGAGTTGCTGACTGGAATTCCAAATGCCCTGAAATAATGCTGGGCACCATGAATTTTATCACTCAGCATGATGGTAACAGGTGCATGTAAATAGTGATGAAATCACCACTGGTACAAGAGCAGGAAACATACCGAAAGTTTTCAATGGGGCAACCACACAAAATCAATAGGATTTTATATTGAAATAACAAATTATGTTATTCACATATTATTAAACCATTTTATTAAAAAATTCTTCCAACACAATATTTTATTGTGTTTAAATGGAGCTTTATTTTTCCACACAGTACAGGGTATCTAAGACATGCATGTAGGAAATAAGTTTCGAGATTGATCTTTATAAAAGAAGCTAGAGATTAGGAACACAGCAGATAAATGCAAAGTATGGGACTGGGCTGTGCATTGGTCTCATTGTTTCACTTTCTTCACCTGTAAAATTGAAGTAAAATTTATCACTTTATGACACATTGGTGCTATAAAGACTGTGTCTATTTACCAATGTCTTTCATGGCAAAGTTTAGGATTCTAATTTAGTTTATTACCTACTTCCTGTGCTATGCAGACAAAAATTTTAATCAGAGGCTAATTTGGATAATAATTTAATTTTTGTGTCCATTTTTACAGTAGGTAAAAAATAGTGTTACACTTTTATTCAACTTACTAAAGGTAATGCTATTCAGTTATTCAAGTTTATTGCATTATTAATTTCACTTATTAAGTTTTTTGAAATATTTTATCTCAGCTCATTCCATTTAACATTTTATAAAATCAAATTTATTCAATTCAAAGAAGCTGAATTTTATTAATTTAATTGCAACTTTGAAGCAGATATTTGGTGGTCGTGTGCTCTGGAAAATATGTCAGATTTTAAAACTAGGTACTGAGTATTTGCTAATAACTGTGAGTTTTAGAATTCTCAAATTAGTTTATGTATGGTAATTCAATTAAACTAAGGAATAACTCCTTGTTGTGTATAAGGTTATTTTTAAAAGTAAAAGTTGATAGATAATTTGGTTGTAAATTAGGGATAAAGCATACTCAGATAATCATAATTACCTATAAACTTACATAGTGCACACTACTGCAGGATGAGTTTTAGTGAGAAAATAAATTTTTCTATGCAGAGTAATATTAGTATGTGCTTTAAGGTTTTGCTGTACATGGATAATATTATTTCCACTACATCATTTGTCAATAAAATATGTTCTGTACACTAAAATTATACCTACATGACTCATATTTAACATGTGTAAAAGTATTTAATTAATAAATATGTTTTGTTTATTTTTTAATATTGTAGTTTGGGGATTCAAAACTTAAAAATATATAGTGTCATTCTGATCTAAAAAGGGAGTAAAAATTGCAGGAATGGGTAGTTACGTGATTTACTGTATTTCAATTACTTGATTAATTTTCATAAATGATAAAGTAGTAGTTACATATAAGTAAATAGTAATTGCATATTTTAAAATTTATCAGGTGTTTATTACCTAATATATAGTTACTTTTTCTGAGGCTTTTATGTACTTAAGAGCTCTTAATATTTTAGTGTTAGTAAGCAAAATACAAAATAATAACTTTCTCAAGTTTGCTTGAAAGTCGTATTTAATGAGACTATTAAAAAGAACTAATGTTTTTTGTACTTTAAAGGCGTTATATTATGCATAATTTTCTGTTGAACTCCACAGTGGATCATCTAAGCTTTAAGCACCATAAAAAGCCAAAGGCAGGTTATTCACCCAATATTCTTGGGTAAATATTAGCAGTCAGTGCTGATACTTTCCTAAGTATTTAAGATAAACAAGAAGAGTATTGAAGGAATGTGTCATTTTAGAAGAATAAGCAAAAAGATTAGTTAACCTCATATGGTATGCAGATTGTTCTGGAACAGTATTGTTATCCATATTACTGCAAAAGAAAGGGATACAGTTTGAATGAAAGATACATACTTCTGACCTGCAAACTCTGCATTATTGGCTTTATGTTACCAGTTCAATGTAAGGAATAAACACAGATTGCATTCAGGTGATAGAAGTTATGAAAATCTTGTGGGTACACCACAGGCTTGTTGATAGTACTTGAAAAATGAGATATTAAAATAGTATTTGATGCTTAAGGCAAAGTGAATAATAAACATTTTAAAAATTGTCCGTTGCATCTAATCATTTCATGATTAGACTTGGAATCTCAGCTCCTGAAGTCAAGGTTTTGTGTGTAGCCATACTTTGTATATTCTGTAGACTATGAAATTTTCATTTTAACACTCCTTACTTAATACATCTGAGTGTGCCAGAAGGGAAGAAGCTCTCAGAAAAACAGTTACTACCTTTCTGGAAATAAATTCCTGACAAATGCATGAATGGGGTCCATATATCTGCACATCTCTATGTCTATCTGTATGTATACATATATAGGTTCATACGCAGAATGATGTAATTATTTACATATGCATGCATATGTAGTGGTATGTATACATATACATTTTTTAATATGTATACATAAATAGGTATATTGTTTCTAATAGCTACAGATATTTCTACAACAAATAATGTTGGTTTTGAAATCCCATTTAACTTCTATTTTAACAGAAAAAACCTGGTTTTCTTGATGTTTCGTTGGAATGATATTACATGTAGCCCAAAAAAGATATCATTTGATATACATTAATGTTTTATACAAAATATACTTTAGTGTACAATTGTAACTTGTTTTATTACACAAATCTGACAGAGTTTTAATTTTGTGACATTGTAGCTGAAACCCAGCATCAGCAGATGCAAAAAATATTTGAAGAATCTTACTTGCTAGAATGCAAAAAAATGAATTTGACAGTCTAATTCTATTTGTAGCTGTAGAATTCCATGTTTATACAAGGAAATTATGATTTTTTTCAAACACATAAAAAGTATGAAATTATTGCTATAAAAAAAGCTGGTAGAAGACTATTTAAATACTTACTGCCACCTCATGTTTTCATAAAAGTTTTGCAGGACTGTTTAAATTAGGAATACTTTTCTGAAGCTCTTAATTTACTGTGCATTTGTGAAAGAGCCTTTTATCTCCAACAGGTTCTCTGTTGTAGTTTATTTGCAGTTTATGTAACCCAATGTTACTGAATCTAACCAATTTCACTTTAGTTACAACCTACCCATAAAAACTCTTCCTAACTTGTTGTTATTTATTAAGAAGTACAGATTTTTTTTTTTTTTTTTGGCACCAGATATAACACAAAAGTAAAGGTTGAGGTTATAGAACCGTTAGTCAAGAATGACTAAGTCAGAGATAACCAAGAGGTTACTGCTTTACCTGTCCTGTGGCAGGGGGCCCTCTTGCATGTGAAGGCAAAGTACATTTCGTGCTGTTTTGCCTTAGAATTACAGTCTAAACTGCAGTAATTGAGGAGCTACTTCTCAAGGAGCTCAGACAACCATTACTCAGGAGTGCTGTAGCCAGGGGGAAACAGAATCTAAATTTCAAGTCCACAAAAAGTGATTCCCCATTTTTGTGTGAAGATTCTTTAAAGTCCTCTTTGAGAGAGAAGTGTGTAAGTTTTAGTATGATGCTGGCTGACTTTAACAAAACCACACTTTAAGCTGTGAGCTAATTAACTTCAAATATCAACAATAATACCTACCTTAATATATGTTAGTAACATGTAGAACTGTTATGTTTCATGGGGTTAGTGTGAAATACTTTCACTTCAAAGCAAAGCCTGTTACTGGATATTGGTTAGCTACCTCAAGTGAGTTTATACTCTTCTGTTTCTCTACTGCCCTCCAAGGGCTTTAAGAGTTACCAAATTGCTGACATGGAAAGCTAAAACAATATAGTATAATAATTGCTGTTTTCCTTAACAAAGAAGGATAAAAATAAAAAAGGCTAAAGGAATAATTTTGAACACATAGGAAATATATTTTATTCAGTCTGATTTTTTTATGCAAATAAGCCTGATGCTCCTCTCCAGTCTCAACAGTCAGCCCCTTTGAATGGCTGTACCAACTATGTAATGTGGGAACTCACCACCTTCAAGAACTATATTTTCAGGGTTCTGAGAATTACCAGTATTTTAAAACTTCTCAGGTTAGTAATACTATTAGTTCGCTTTTTTTTATATGAAATATGTTCTTTAAAAATTAAGAATATTCATTGTGTTACTACTGAATACCAAAGATTAAGACAATACAAAGTTTTGTAAGGTTAGACTTTTCTTTTTGTTAATGAGGAGACAGCTAAAAACAGTTTTGAACCATTTCTTCTAAGATTATGATTTTTTTAAATTACAGTTTAAGCAAGTTGCACTTTAAATGTATACAATAACTTCCACATACATAATATATTGGTTAATCACATCCATATTTTATGTTAATTTGTTTCCTGAAAAAGAGTAGAATGTAAGTGAAGCCTTTCTAAGGCAACTTTTCTATAGGCATTTGATGAGTAAATTAATTCAAGACAAATTTTCTTATGAATGTCAAAGCTTATTTAACAAATATCTTTTTGTGAGTTAGATTCTTGAAGTTGCCTGCAAAGTCTAACAGAATTTGTATGTTTTGTTCTTACATGAACCACCAATCTCATTGTTTCAGTTTTGATTCTTTGTTGGATGGTGGGGTGAGGGGAGAGAGAGAGACAGTGCACAGCTTTTTCCAGATCTCAGAAAGAAAGGCCCCACAACAAATGGCTTAATAGGGTAACTACTTTGGCAAGATAGAATAAGAGGAGGAGGAATACTGGTGGCAAGTAAATCCCATCAGGTGCTGGGTGCCCTGCATTCATGCAGCATTGAACAGAGCTTGAATGGATTTCCCCATGGCACACTGCACAGAGCAGTACAGCTCCTGGCCACGGAGAGAAGGTCTCCCTTTTGCTCTTTTGAGTATTTGTGTAATTTTCTTACAAGGAAACAGCTTCATTCTAGAAGGTGCTCTCCTGGGAACTTAGTGAATTTATCCTGCAGCCAAGGGATCTGTGCAGCACAGCACAGACCTGAATGCCGCAATGTGCATGCAGCACCTCACAGGCTGTGCCTGCTCACGTTCACTGTTACATGAATCATTAACTCCTAAATATGTAACAGTCTCCCAGTCATGTCTATAACATCCAGAACAGCCCAAATTTGTTTTTGTTGTCTCAAAACAGAATCCATTGGAGACAGTGGGAAGTATTTCCTATCACAATGTGACGTGTCAAGCAAGTCTGCACGAGCACTTACTCATCTCATAGTTCTGCCATGTCTCATAAGGAGATTATGCTCTAGGTCTCCACTTGAATGGAAAATCAAATCTGTGTGCTGTTGAAAGTTGTGCTGGTAGCTGAGTAACTTTGTAACCTTACCTCTTGAATAAGTATTGACTTTGTCCTCTGTTGTGGTATTCGGGGAGTTGTACTTCTGAAAGATCATATTTTTGGGATGATACAGAGGATGATTATCCTGACCATTCTTTCTTAAAACCTAAAGTTCCTTGCAGTTTTACAAAACATTACCTATTTGTATCCATTAATTCATTCTGTTCTTCTGGATTGACTCCAAGATGCACACTTGCTGCTTTTCTCTTTTTATCTTTTTCCTAAGTTTACTTTGGCTGTGTAGTCTCCTCACAATGAAGTCGTATCACTATATCCTGCTCATGTATTGCCATAGAAGTCGTGTATCTTCATATGTTATTTGTTTGCATCATTATGATTAATTTTTAAATGTTTATAAAGTTTTTGAGATTATTTTAGATTTCTTCAATTCTAAGCCTTGGAGACTTCACAGAGTTTTTCCACTACAAGGTCCAAATTAGGGCTATGAAATTTAAAAGTTTCACTAATATAGAGAAAGTTCTATCAAAATTATTATCATATTATACATTAACTTTATAGCACTGTAAAATAAATAATTTTGTTGTCATTTTGGAACATACCCTTCTGAGGAAGTTTTGGTAGATGCCTCTAGATTTGCAAATTTAGGTTTCCATTTGGAAATATTCCTAATAGTTGCAAGGCCCTTGTATAGGAAGCTGTTGCTATTTTGTGATGTCCCCACGGTTTCCTGTCTAATACAATAATCCTCCAGAGTTTTGTATCCAAACTAATATCTTAATTTTCTGGAAATTTTTTATAATCATTGATCAAAGAGTAGACTGAAAAGATCCTTAAAAGTTTAAACACTATGCCAAATGTGCATAACAAAACAATATCATTTTCCTAAATTATAAAAATAGGTAGAGGATGCTTACCATGCAATTTCAAAATATTAAAACTAGTCAGAGTGTCATAGTGTAATGAGAACCACTCTGGGCTTTAATGTGTGATGCATGCAGAGATGGAATTGCAGACAGAATACAGCTTGGCATTATTAAAAGTTTGACATGCAAGAGCAGAATTGTACTCTGGGGTTTATGCTTTGAGTGAGGTCGCTGAGTTTTGATTGTATTAGAAACGTCTTACAGCACCACACAAAAATAAGGCTAACAGTGGGAGGCAATCATACTTGGAAAAGCAGTTGTTATGAGTACTAAAGAAGCTTTGTGTGTACTTTTACATGCAATTTTTCTTGAAAAGACTGAGTGTATTGCAATATGTTAAAATTATTTCTGTATGTCCATTTGAATGTTTTGGCCATCAGACTGTGAACTACTCCCACAGTATCTAAGAGTAATACTAGGGAATGCTGCTTTGATGCTTGATTTGATTCTGTCAGTTTTTTGGGGGGAAAAAAAGGCAAGCAAAGCAGAACAAAACCCAATCTCTCTGGTTTTGAAGCAACTTGAAGTAATTAACGTGCAAGAACTACCTACTGATAAAAACTCAAGCCCCATACTCCCTCTTGTGGTTTATCTTGAAGAACATGAAAAAATATTTATATACATTATGTACACATATAGGTGTATATGTATAGATAGAAAATGTTATCTGTATTTATACAGAAAATAAAGGTATAGCTTAAATAAAAACATCTTACAAGTTTTTTAAAAGTTCTAATTTGCTTGTTTTAAATTGTATCAGAACATGTAATTCACCCTGAAGAACATGTTATTCATCCTCAGATTTAGTGTACTTCCGCTTTAATAGATTCTTTTCTCTGGGAGTTTTCCAAATCCAGTGAGGCAACTACTTGGCCTCCATGTTGGATACTATAGAATGTCCCAATTGAGGAGACCCTAATGGCTACTCAGTAATGCTAATAAAGTTTCATTCTCAGTAACCATTTCAAAAGGAAAAAGATTCTTATTTTAAAGGACTATTTAAAGAAGTGAAAAGGATTTTCAGTAATAGTTAGCAGGTCTTCTGGACCTTTTGCCATATCCTTGCTACTTGCATCCAATTTCTTTCTGGGAACTTTAAGTCTTATAGAAGTGGAACTAAGAATATTTCTAACAGTGGGAATAAATAAAATCATTCAGTTAGCTTGCTTTTAGTTTAAGAAAGGGATAATTTACAGTTGTAGTTACTACCACTTAAGAAGAATGAAAAGAGAAACAATCTTGATAAATGCAAAGTTATTAGAAACATCTTGACTACAGATGTGTTGATGCTGAAATATTCCATGTCTATTTGTACATCAAAATTATGGTATGCTTTATGTATCATCTGTACTTGGTAACAGCAAACAAACCCCTATGTATTATTTGTTTGTGATGATGCATCTAACCTCTCTCTTGAGATTTTACTATATCTCAAGAAATAAAAATCCCAAAGCTTTCTCTAAACCTTACAGTTTTCTTATATTCCTTTTCTATGTGAAGTTTCATAATAATGGAGGAACTTCATAATAAAAATGAGGTGACAGTAAAAAAAGAAATTAACACTTGCTTTAATGTGTATCATTTATGTTTTTAGTTCATTTTGATTGCATTTGGGTTTTAGATTTCACCTTTTAGGTGCAATCAAAATGAAAGTATGAAACAATATCACGTTAAAACTCTAGCTTGCATTTGTTGTTTTTATTTTCCATGTAGAAAAGTGACAATAATGGAAGACTCTGATCAAAACATTCATCTGAAAAACTTGTCTCTTCAGCAAGCAACCAATGAAGAGGAAGCCTTAAACCTACTCTTCCTGGGGGACACCAACAGAATGATTGCTGAGGTGAGATTTGCTATTTCAAATCTTTCTTAATACCACCAAAGTTAAAATGGTCAAAAACCTCTCTCCTCCTCTCTCAAATAAGATGTATATTTTTGGAAGTTCTTGGAGATAGATTAGTATCCTCTTTTTGAGTATATTTCCACAGTGAAATTAAATAACTGTTTCTCTGATGATAGCTTTCCCTAGTGGAGCTCATTGGTGGTTCTTGATGTCATAACTTACTGAAATTCAAACAAGTAGAATACAAAAATTCTCGTAAACTACAGACTGACTTTTGAATGTGGCATGTATCACACATGTAAAGATAAGAAAACAGTGCCTTACAAAGCACTGTCAAACATTCCTGCTGAAGTTTTTCCCTGGAAGTGTTCAACATCAGGTAGAATGGGGTCCTGAGCAACCTGTTCCAGTGGAAGGTGTCCCTAGCCATGGAGTGTGATGGGGTTGGGAGGTTGGAATGAGATGATCTTTAAGGTACCTTCAAACTCAAACCATTCTATGATTCTATGATTAAGCACTAAATTGCCTTTGAAGTCTTTAATATAAGTCCCCTCTTTTTTTCCTGCTTATTGCATAAGCACATGGTGTTATGTGTAACAAAACAACAAACAAAAAAACCAAAACAATCCTTCCCCCCAAACCAAACAAAAAAACTCTGAACCAACCAAATAAATAAAAAATCCCCACCAAAAATCAAACCCCCAAATGGTAGTTCAAAGGAAATTCAAAATAAATATGTGCCAATATTCAAACATAAGCATGTTTTTATTGATTCTGAAAAATTCAAATGAAATGTTTCCGTATCCGACATCTGTAAGGTTTTTTTTTCCCTCGTGCTTGGATATGGAATGTAAATATAAAAAGTGTATTGTATAATGTGATCACTCTCAATGTGTCTTTACTACAATACAGTTAACTCTCTTTTAGAACTTTGTGGGTTTTCTTCCTTTGTATCTCCAAAAGGATGTATCATAAATCATTAACAAGAAAGACACTTAGAGTATGTGAATAGTCAGGTAGTTCTGTGTTCCTGCTGGATGACTACGTACACCTGGACACAGGGGAAGAAGCATTTGATTACAAAACATAAATAGGCAACCAAAGTGTTTGTTCTCTTTCTCAAGGATGACTATTTCAATGGTTACATTTTGAGAGGTGGGAATATGTTAAGGCAAGAGATAATCAACATAAGAGCTTCTCATAAACCTGAGCATTGAGGCAAGGAACTGCTTGATGATATTGAAATAGAAAAATTGATATTGTGTGAAGGAGAGGAACCTGACAAAGCATAATAGAGGAGACAATGGTTAATCTAGAGAGCTAAAAAACAGGACTTATGGCATAAAACATAACTTCTCTGGAGATCCATATTTTTAAATCTTGAGTTATGATAATACTTTCTGAACTCTGAAGATTAGAACCCTCTTAAGTAAACTTTAAAGAAAAAGACACAAGATTAATGAACCTAAATAGAAAAGAAAGTGAAATAAATGCTTGAATCATCTTTTTTAATGAAGAAGAGTTTGGCTGTGGAAAAACTCAGGTGACTGTCATGGATCACATTTGGGATCTGTAGCCTCTAAAATTGCAATCTAATGCTTTAACCCTGAATAACTCTTCTTTGAAGAGTGACTATTTAGAAAACAAGAATTACAATTTAATTTTTGCATTGCCTATGCTAATGCAGTCTAACTTGTGGTTTGAGGGCTGCATTTTTCCCTCATCATTGATTGTGCTAAAAAAAAAGTCATCACAATATTAAAAGTACTTTATAGGCAACATTCATTCATTCATTCATTAAATGTCAGAACCTAAGGGAACACTTACAACTGAATGCTTCTTTCCCACACTAACTATATAGCCCAAAACAAGGAAAAGAAAGGAAACCAATCTAATTTGTGCAGGATTGCTTTAATAGACAGTGTAGGACTGGTCCTTTGCTCTAGTTTTGATGTGTACTACAAGTTGTGTAAATGGTAAGTTGGAAGACATTTGTGCACAGACAATTCATAATGTAAAAATCCAAATAGGAATTTTTTGTCTCATATTTTGCTAGAGAGAAACAGGCAGAGATCAAAACCAAAAAAGCTGATCTTTTGTTGGCAGCTCTGCTGAATGTAAGGAGTAGACTTTTGTTTGGTTTCCAATAAAGCAGTTTCTCGTTACATTTGAATACATAAGAATCTGCAGCAACAGCTTATAAAATCTGAACTGTTTTTTAATTTTTTTTATCTGTTAAAACAACTTTATGATTTCAGTATCTGATATGCATGCTGAGGATTTGAAAATCTAATTTGCAATGTAAGCAGTTGGTAGCAGCAACATCTAAAAAAGCTCCTGTGTGGAAATAAGTGTTTGGTCATTTAGGCAGTGTACTCAAACAATTTTATTTTGGTGTACTATTAATATATCTTCAGCTGAAGAGGTCTTTTCTAAGTTCTTGTGATGGGAATCGCATATGACCCCTGTCTTCTGAAATAACATGCCTAAACCTCTGTGATTTTGAGAATTCTTAGGGATTTTAGTATTTCTCTTAAATCAGCAGAGTAAGGTAGCCTCCCAAGGATGCGCAGCAATTTCAAAACTGTAAAATCATTTTCTGGGATTAGTACATCTGAGCACTGCAGTTGAACGTAGAGTTAGAATTTATTTTTCCTCTAATGAAAAGGTACATTGATTTAATGAGGAAGGAAATATTTTAGTGCATGGTTTTATACCTGTAGCACTCCATTTTTTAAATTTGAGATACAGTGTATACTACACAGAATTTGTTCCATCTTTTAAAATGTTTGAAATACATTTGGGGCAATCAGTAAGCTTTTGGCAATTTTAAATATGTTTATTTCAAGAAAGAATTAAACTTAAAGGTTTAAGGATAGTTGTGGGGATTGACTTGTGACGTCTGAATTGAACTAAATCTATTTGTATTTATTGTACATTAGTATTCTCATGATTTAGAAAGTCACTGATAGTGTTTGACTGATTTTTTTATTGGGTGAAATAGAAAAAATAGGATTTGAGTGTGTGAGCATATGAGATTAAATGTCACTTTTGACAAAAACGCATGGTGCTGCTGTCCAGAAGAAATTGAAACTTTCTGCTTTCCTAGGTTCTTCATTGGTCAATTGCTAATTTATTTCCACTCCAACAGACCTGTTATATTGTAATATTAGCACCAAATGGCATCATCATTTCAGTACAGGTGCTTTCATTTCCATGTGTGGTAAAAAAAATCACTGGTCATGCGTACTACTTTGAATCATTCTTAAAATGCTTTGGGACATATATGGATAAAAGGCACCATAGGGTTTAATAATATCTTCACCAGGGAATATTAATTATTTTAAAAGTCACCTGAGTTTAGAACTTACCATGGCCTAACGGTGAAGTTGTAGTAAATATGGAAAGATAAAGTATTGCTCTCAGGAAATGATTGCACCTATTCTGATCCTTATATTTTCATAGGAACAGTTTTTCAATTTCAATTATGACAAGTGTACCTAAGTGCAACTGAGGAGCCCCTTCACCTGTACCATATTATTTAGAAAGTAAACTAAAGACATGTTAAGGTCTTTCTCATCTACCAGATATAAAGACAGGTACCTCCTTCAATTTATGTGCTCTTCCTTATAGCATCTTTCTGTTGGGACTGGTGGAGTTTATATTAATTAGACAGAGATATCCCTCTGAACTGTGGAATGACTGTAGCTGTCAGAACATCTCCCTGCAAATATCCCTCTGATTGTAGCATGAGTTCGGAGAAAATTGATTCGGTCAATGTTGGATACTATCAGTACTTTTTTTCCCCCCTTGCTCTTCTTTGAAAAGTTCAAAAGCAAAAAAACCTTAAGAAGAAAAAGAAACACTCCTTAGAAGAAAATTTTGTACCTTTTCACTGAGACATTCTCTCAAAAAACTCTGAACACTCTGAATCAGCTTTTCTTTATGCATTGGCTAGTGACTAATTCATTCGTAAAGGAAAACTGTTCTTCTGCTGTCTAAATATTTTGATTCAAGGAAGAAAAGATTCCACTGGAATGATATAAGTTGCCAGGTGGAGGTGGTTTGCAATATGGCCTGAACAACTCCATTTATCACCGGCAAAATTGTTTTGTCCCCATGGTCCTGAACTCTTTTCATGTATTTTCTCTGTCAGAGTGTTTTGGCAGCCATAATCAACACATTATTCTTCCAGGTAGTAGCAGCTTCTGTTAGTCCAGAGCCGATTTTCAAACAGCTTTTCATATGTCTTTGTCCCATTTAAGAAACTTTCTCTTTCTCAGGTCCTCAATTATTAAGAACTCCATTTAGACCAGTAGCATCCATTTCTGGCTATTATTAGTCAAAACATTTATAATAGAAGCTGCAACAAATAAAAGGTTTGGGAATACATAAATTCCTATATAGGGAAGAATTCCTGGAGTGTTTTGCTGACTTAAGATAGGTAAGAATTAGATTAAGATGGACAACTTAGGTTCCAGCAAGGTTTTGGATGTTTCTTGACCTTGTATTCCTTGAAAGAAACATTCAACTCAGAGGCTTCTTGCAGTATGACTGTGCTGTAGATTCTCATTCAAGTAGAAGCCTCCTTCTTTTAACCTTTGTATAAATAGATGTAGTAGTTAAAGTCACAAAGCTTCTATACAATTTATTTAATTTCAGCAAACACAGGTATATTTTTGTCCTGGAATAAAACAAGCCTGGCTAGTATGGCTTGAAATACACCTTGTACATATTTTCCATGATCAAATGAAACACTGATGCTTTACCAAGTCATGATCCTAAATGTTACTGAATTTGTCCTTTACCATGCCACAAATGGGCAGCAACAGATGACCTGGCATTAAGTCCTTTGTAGTGTTCACATGATATCACAAAGCATCTAAAGTCTGCTTATGTGGTTCATGATGTCACAGAATTCCTGGAAAAAATTATTTCTTTGTAAGTAACTGCAGCTCATCAGTTGTTCTATATATAACTCTCACAATAGCAACCATCTGTGAGAACCAGGCCACTCCCCTCTTTCTCTTTTTTTCTTCATCACATCAAATTAGTGTGAGGATGATTTCATATACATATGGTTTGAATACTGCTAACAAAGCCAAATTGAACTCCGAAAACCACTAAAGGAGCATTTTAGTAGTCTCTGAGACACTGTCCAGAAAATTTTGTTTCTGTTTTCAAACTCTCTAAGCAGATGAATGGTGATACTCAGAAGTTGCATATGTAAGATAACCAATAACCAAACAACAGGAAAAGGGCTTGTTTTTGGACTGGAGATGCCAACAAGTCATCATTTCTGTTGTGTGCTTTGCATCTACTTGTGTGGTAAAAGTAGAAAAGTATGGGGGGATTATGCAATTAACATTCATTATTGCATCCCACTTAACAGTTTAAATTTTTATTGCTTTATGCTTTCTGCAAGAGTTCTAGCAGAGCTTCCTATATATGGGAACTGCAAAGCAGAGAGAGAATCATACTGGAAAAGGGAGTCTTGGCGTCTTGATTAAACCATGGTTCTACTCTGAAGAAGGACTTCACAGAAATATCAGTTTGGGATTCTAGCCAACGACTTCCAGATCACCTACATTCATTTTTTCATTTACATGAGTAAAAGAAACTATGGAGAGAAAAGCAATGGAATTTCTAATGACTAGTCCAGCCAAATCTACTTGGAACACACAAAATGAGGTCGTGGCTGGTGTATTGCAATAGACAGTAAAAGCCTAGAGCAAATATTGCCCTGTGCTTTTGGAACTCAGAGCCCTGAAATTATTTTCTTTCATGATCTGAATTTTTTTTTTGCCTCTGTTGGCATTAAATGGGTCTGACTAAAAGCACATTTTTAAATACATGAAGTTTTGCTGCAGTGTGAAACTGAAGTTTGCGTAAGAATGCTTATTCAGAAGTATGATGATTTCTTCAGCTTCTTTCATAGCAATATTTGCTTTGTGCTTCCACCGCTGGACCTGACTGATATTTGATCTGGCTTAGATTTGTCTGCAGTATAGTGTGACTGATGCCATGTCTGTAGTGCAAAATATCCCTTAATATCAGTTCTGTCAAGGAGAATGTCCTTAAAATGGATTCTGTTGTGGATTTTGAGCTGGAAGAAATAAAATATCCAGTCCTGCTTCACAGAGCTGCAAATAATAAAATCATAGCTCTCCTAGTAAAATAAGTGAAGTTGGCTCTGATTATTCATGGAATCAGAATTGCTGAATAAAGTACATTTTCACAGCATATAACTTTTCCTTAGTGTAACTGCATTTTAAGTAAGTTTCAGAGTATTTTCTTGCTTGACACCTTTCCCTCAGCCTGTTTATTTTCATTCCAGCACTACAAATCACTTCCCCTTCATTTGCCCAGCCTCACCTCTGAGGACAGCATAGCATGTGACTGCACTCTGATGCTCATTTCACAGGATCATGAATTATAAAATTCTTCATCTGTATAAAATAATAATCAAAATTCTTTTCCCTCTCCCTCTGAGCTTGCCTTTATTAGGTAAAGCAGCCCAAAAGAAAATAGTGCTAGGGCTGAAATTTCCTTACAGAATTTTCACCACCATGCAAGTGTATGCTATTCCTGCACACTACCTACTTGTTCTCATGCTGTGTGCTGCCGTTTTCTGTATTCTATCACAACTGTTTTCTACAGCTGTGCTGTGGCTGAATCAAGAAACTGATCCAGGTTAAATATCTATGGTTTGCAGTCTTTTTTTTTTTTTTTTTTTTTTTTTTTTTGAGCTGGATCAGTTCCCAAAACAAATTTCATTGTGCTGGCACTATTAAGGCTGAAAAAAAAAAAAAAAAAGGAAGCTGAAATGGAGACAATTGAACCAAGTGGTATAGCTGTCCATGTTATTCATGTTAAAGGACCATTCACCTTGCAGTTTTTCTGTTAAGAGCTGTCCTTTCTGGATTAATAAGACAACATCTTCAATACCTGCAATGGGCAGGCCATTTTACCATCTACAGTGTTGCATGCTAAAGCAGACTATGTGAAAAAAAGCAGTATCTTGGTATAGCTGGGCTGAATCACAGGATATGCCTACATTAAAAATTACTCCAGAATAACAGAGGAATGAAGTAGAGCCAAGAGATTAATGTAAACAGTGTAACCAGGATTTTTAAATTACTTTTTTTTCAGCAGCTACAAATAAATATAGATTTAGTTGCTAACTCAATAATATTGATTTATGATTTTACTAGTCTATATTTCTGCAGTCCAGCATTTATGTCATGAAGACAATGTAGTCATACTTGTTACAGTTTATGAATAAAAATACTATCTCTATGCTAAACCTTTAATCTCCATATATAATCTAAAGCTTTAGCTTTATGAGGATAATGAGGAATTATTTTCGATTTAAGTTTCTAACAATACCTTGATACAACTAAACAAAAGGTGCTTTAGATGCTGAAAGATATTTTGTATGTTTTTTAAGAAAAACACATGTGTGATGGCATATGGTCATTTGAAATCTAAAGTTAAATAACTGAGAGCTGTTTAAAATTTTCAGTTCCACATTTTAAATACATTGAGAAAACCTCTGAAATAATGCTAAGACTGAGCATTTCTAAAAGCTGACAAAGAATATCCATGTGTTAAGGAAGTGTGGCTGTAGTTATTCCCAAAAAATAAATATTTAAAGCCAAACATTTTATGAAAACTCTGTCATGCCACCTAAAAATATGGTACTGATTTTGCCAAGTAAAATTTTTTAATAAAAGTAAAAATGGAAAAGTTTAAAGCCTTATAAGAAGTCCTAGTCCTAGTTACACTGGTATCTACCTATCAGGAAAAAACAAGGAAGAATTGGTGCACCAGTGGGGAAATTAATAACTTCTCGGGGATCAGGAGTTAGTAACTTTCCCTCCAGTCAAGGTGCCCTTTTCCAGTATTCCTCACATAGTAAAGCCACTTGCTTTGCTGATGTCCTCAATGTTACAGTATTTTGGAACAACCTTGATTGCTTGCAGTACAATTTGTCCAGATTAAAGTTATCCAAATATTTTTCCAGAATGTGAATGGCAGGTGAAGTCCTTTTGGGTTTTTTTTGCGTATTTATTACATGTCCAATAGATAAAAAATTGGATAGATGATTTCAGTTGCCAGATTATTGAGCTATAAAAAGCTAATTTTATTTATCCACTAAACAGTGAGAGTTCTTTTTTTTCTTGTCATTGTAGACACCAATGAATCAAGCCTCAAGCCGATCTCACTGCATTTTCACTATTCACATCTCCAGCAAGGAACCTGGATCTGCAACTATCCGACACTCCAAGTTGCATTTAGTAGACCTTGCTGGTTCAGAACGTGTTGCAAAGACTGGAATTGGAGGTCACTTACTGACAGAAGCCAAATATATCAACCTCTCATTACATTATTTGGAGCAGGTAAAATTGAAATAGAGTAAAAGATTTCTTCCTTTACTACATTCCTGATTAACAACGTGCAATGTTTTGGGAAACTGGATTCCAATATTCACTTAGTCTTAGGATATATTTCGCAGGGTTTTTTTAATTCTTGACTTGGTAGGTCTTCCTTTAAAATAAAATATTTTAATTTAGGGAAAACTTAATAATTAAGCAGTAAAGTTATAGTCGATATACAGGGTAGTATTTCCAAAACAGTGTTCTTGTTTTCTTTGGAATACTAAAGATATTTACAAGACTTCAGCTGTATTTCTCCTAAAAACGTTCTTCATTATCTTCTTCCCCTTCCACAGCTGGGATCAGGATGTATCACTAAAATGAAAGCATTTGGGTTTTATTTGGTCAAGAATTGTAATATGGTAAATAATTAGGGTCTCTGTCACGTGTTGTTTTATTCCTCTACCAATTCAAATATTTGATCTTTTTGAGACAGAAGTTATCTTTGGTAATGTATTTATGGAGTGACAACCATAATTGGATTTATACCAATAGAACTCATAGAAATAATAGTAATAATAATAGTAAAAATAATAATAATAATAAATGTCCAGAAATCTTTGTCATTCAGCTGTTGTTACTAAAAAGATTTAGCCTCTTTATTTAAGGTATACTAAAATTTCTAACCTCCTTTCACTGTTGCTTTTTATTTTTCCTCTTTGGAAAAGGCAAATATTGAGAAAATAGATTACTCCTAACTAGTCTTATTTATTTAAAAAAAAATTACTTAAGACAGCAGCAGTGAATGGAAACTTTGGAGATAAAGATTTCCAGTAGAAGGATTTGGTTAATTATTATTATTATTATTATTATGTGTTTTAAAATAATTAGATAATTATTGATTCATTTAGTAAAATTAATTATTTTAGTGTTATATTTTTTAAAATATTATTATGGCTTTAATATATTTCTCTCTCTTATCGACCATGATGTTTTATATGTTTGATGTTTATGATGCTTACCAAGTTAAGGTAAGAAACACTTGGCAATGAATTAAACCTCTTTCGTGAATGCTGTGCTATTAAGTTGGAATCACTGAAGATTTTCAAATGTCCCTTTCAGACCTCACACCTGTAAGAGAAATTAATTTCTTCCTGAGACTGAATATATAATGTTGTTTTCACAGTACAGCAAACACTGTTCCTGTTCCTAGAAATTAATTTCTTCGGGGATTCTGATGGAGGATACAGCTTTTTTTCCTAAGGCTTCTTTAAAAATTTTTATGTACAAATATAGCATGTCTGTGAGGTTGTCATTTAGGGGAAAAAATAAGGGGGTTAGGGAGAAGAAAAAAGGCTTAACTCTAAAATTAAAATCTGTGCTTTTTAATTTACATTACAGTATATGTGCTATTTAGTAAAATATACAGTTGAGGAATTCATTAAACCTGAAAATTTTGTGGGTGTGTGTATATGAAAATTCTTTAAAATTCTGATTAGGAAATATAACTGTTCTACTTGCTGGGAAGAATATTTTTCATTTTTGTGGTGTTCTTCTGTTAACAAAAACTGATCTCTTGGATTTCATTTAATTTATGATCAGAGATATTTCATGTGTCAAAAGAAGAAGCTGAGGTACAGCAGGTGGCAGTCAGTCATTTACTATCACACTGAATTTTTTTCATACCCCTTATTTGTTTAAATTTTACCTTGAAGAAAAATGTCTGTATTTGAGTTGTACTCAAGGGGAGTGACAAGGATCAGTGACTCTAAAATTGACATCTTCAGAATCTAGAAATTATACTCAGGATCCCTTCTTATTTATTGTATGATTTTTTTCTTTATATTTAGAAGGGAAAAATATTTTGTCATGCAAGCTTTAATTCCTATTTTAGAGACATACAGTTGGAAATAACCCTTTTGGATTCTGTCTGGGATTGTATATCAATAGAAATGTTTTATAATATTGAATAAAAGACCACCAAAGACAATAAAAATATCTTTTTATTCAGTGGGAATTGAACCATTCAATCCTGACCATGCAGTGACTAACATTAAAGTGCACAAACGCCTCAAAATCAGCTTATTTAAATTCTCAACTATTTAGCTATCTACTGGTGGTCTAGTGTTGATTTATGCCATTTTGAAACACTTTTCACAGTAAAATAGTCACATAAAATGATTTGTGTCAAGATGATAATGGGAACACAGTTCTGTGTTAGCACACTTGGTCTACTTGTTAAATATCCTCAGCATGTTAAAAAGATCTTCAAATAAATCCACTACACTTTTACTCCAAGAGGCCTCTATGTCTAGAGAAAAATGAGGATGGTTTTGTGCAGCTGATCTAAAATGACAGCAGGAACTTAGAAGTCCCTACTACCCTATCTAGGTAGCTTTATTTGTCTGAGAGATGTAGTAGCATGTTCTGGAATTACAAGTGCAATGTAGCTGTGCATATGTAGGTATTCCCTTATGATACAAACATAGTGGATCCTGGACCAAATTTAGAGTCACAAATTAACAGTTAAACTGCCATGTGATTTGACACTATAATGGAATTATTTCCCCAAAATAACAGAGTACAATGTTCTCACTGCTTTAATGAACATGTTTGTTTACTGTCATTTAACATGTGTTCCATTTAGGGAATGTTGACAGACTTGACCCATTAGTGAATGGTTGCTGCCCATACTTACCAAAAAGGGTTTGGTTTTTTTTTTGTTTTGGGGGTATTTGGTTGGTTGGTTGGTTGGTTGGTTTTCTCTGTAAGGACCAGAGCTTAAGCTTCTAAACTCTACTAGAAATGGGAAGTGGGATGAGAAACATAAAAGACGACCTCTGAAGCAGGCATATGGCTTCAGAGCATGTGATACACTAAATAGCAAGATGTAGGTGTACCTGACAGCTCTGTTTCTGCAAGTGATGCACCCCAAAATCCCCATCTCTCAAGGATTCTCTGAGAGCATGTTTTGGCTGCCTGATGACATGAGGTACTGGTGCAATTCTGTTCCTTGCACAAAGGATGTGGACAGAAACAGGGACTCCTGGGTGCACTTCAGATCATGTCAGAGCCACCTGTGAGTCTTGCGCTTTCCTTTATGCTTACCAGTGTTTCCACATGTGTCAGTGGAGTTATTTGAGAGTGAATGTACCTGCTCTACACAATTATGTTTCATATAGGATGCAACTTTACCAAAAGTGACAAGAGTTCTGACAGCAACTAGGCCTTAAAGTGGTTTGTTTGACCCACTCAAAATGAAAATTTCTCCTTTAGTGATATTATTAGGTTTAGAACTACAAGTATTGTGTCTCTCAGGGCTGCCAGTGTAAGATTTATAGTTTTAACTTTTAACTTTCTGAAGACCATTAAGAGAAACTAATGCCACAAAAAAGTTGCTACTAAATTTTCCAAAATAGCAATTTTTGTAAATGTAGTATGAACAAAATATACACTGGTATGTAACATTTATTAAAGAAAAACCAACTCCTAATCATTTAGGAGAGCTATCACATGTATAGCTACAGTATTTCAGTACAGTACTTGGCCACATAAGAGTTCGAATCTTTTATATCACAGGACATCATGGGATAATCTAGCTTTTTATTTAATAATAATTAGATCCCATAATGTAAACAGCTGAGGAGGGAAACTGAGAATAGTAGGTGTACAATTTCCTTTTTGGCCAAGGCATATATATTCTAAACTGAGTCATTTCTTTCCAGCAGTACATTGTAATCATGCACCCTTTTATTTGTGCTTTGCTTTCCAAGACATTTTCTCAGAAATAAATGTATTGGCCCATCTAAGAAGCATGTGTTTTAAGAATGTGTAATTTTTAAAGCATGCTTTAGCAAATATTGAGGAAGTTTTTACTTTAATACCGTCCATATTTTATTGTTATGACAGAAAAAATTATGAGGAAGGTTTTCAGTGAGTTCCTTCATCTTAGGAAAACCTGTGGGTTTGAGTTTATCGTGTTCAGTTTCCATGTTGCTGAGAGACTATAAGGTTAGGATATGATAAAATTTAATGTATTTTTGGTCTTTCAGGTCCAGCTCCTACAAAGACATATAAAAATGCTGAAATTTAACTTGGAATTCTTTCAATAAAGCCAGTGGGTTTACAGCTAACTGGGTGCATAAGCATAGTTTTGTTGTGTCAGAAGTTCCTGAGCAGATTGGTTTTTCTGTTTGTGTGTCAACCATTAATAGACATATAAATGTAAAAGTGGTTTTGTTTTTTTTTTCTGTTGTTTCAGGTAATAATTGCCCTTGCAGAGAAAAACCGGTCCCACATTCCTTACCGAAACTCTATGATGACCTCAGTGCTAAGAGACAGCCTAGGAGGAAACTGCATGACTACCATGATAGCAACACTTGCTATGGACAAAAGAAATATAGATGTATGCCATTTCTCTCTACCTTGAACAAAAATCTTGTCCCTTCTCTATAGATACTGCTCTTTTGATTTTTAGTATAGATTACAATTCAAGTGTGTAAGCTTTTATTCTTATCTTTTTAAAAGAACATTTTAATTTTATTTCCAGGAGATAATTTTGTCAGTGGAAATTGCTGTAGGATATAGACAAATCCTTTAGGAAATAATGCTTTTCTCTAAGTAATCTCAAGTCAAGTAGCAGTTGGGAAATTATTTGCACCTAGTAATGAACTACTCCTTTTTTCAATTTACTGATTTCCTGATGAATAAATGTTTGAGTTATAGAAGTGCATTTCCACTGAAAACCTTGGCAGAACTTCTGTTAGACTTCTTTGGAGTCAAGATTTCATAGAGTATGGTAGACAAATGGAGAGTTCACTAGGAGAGAAAGGGAATTGGGTGGAGTAGTTTGGGATTTATGGAAATTTTTCAAATACTTTTGTGTCCTTTCACCAGTTTCCTGCATGGGAATTATATGTAGTGATGTTTTCTTCTTTTTGTTTACAAACAGGTCTGTAGTTTTTATCAAAGGGTTGTAGTGAATGGGGCTACGTCTGGCTGGAGACTGGTCTGCAGTGATGTTCCTCAGGGTTCAGTTCTAGGGCCAGTTCTGTTCCATACATTCATCAATGAGTTGAATGTCCCATTAGCAAGTTTGCTGATGATACCAAACTTGGAGGTGTTGTTCACTCTCTTGAGGGACAGGAGGCCTTGCAGAGGTTTTCAGATAGATCGGAGCATTAGGCTATGATTATTGGAATGAAATTTAACACGGGTTCTGCACTTACAGTGGAGTACTGCCCAACACGAGCATCATTTGGGAGACGAGTGGCTGGAAAGTAGTCCTGCAGAAATGGATCCAGGGGTGCTGATCAGATGAGCAGTGAGCCCTGGCAGCCAAGAGGGCACCACATCCTGGGGTATATCAAACACAGCACAACCAGATCAAAAGAGGTGATTATCCTGCTGTTTGCCATTCTGACCTTGAGCACGGCAAACAGCAGGATAATCACCTCTTTTGTGTGAGTGTGCAGTTCTTTTTTGAGTGCGCATTTCTGGGCCTCACAGGTTGAGAAGGATGTGAAGGTCCTTGAGTGCAGCCAGAGGAGGAAAACAATGCTGGTGAAAAGCTGAAAAAAATGTCAGGTGAGGAGTAGCTGAGGAATTTGGGTTTGTCTAGTTTGGAGCAAAGAAGGCTGAGGGTGATCTTATTGTTCTCTACTTCTCCCTGGGGGAAAGTAGAGAGGGAGATGTTGAGTTCTTCTCCCTGGTGTCCAGTGACGGAATGTATGGGAATAGTTCAAAGCTGCACCAGGTGAGGTTCAGGCTGGACATTAGGAAGCATTTCTTTGAGAGGACGGTCAAACACTGGATCAGGCTGGAGAGGTGGTTGATGCCCCAAGCCTGTCAGTGTTTAAGAGGTGTTTGGACAATGCCCCTAACAATGTGCTTTAACTTGGTCAGGCAGTTGGACTTGCTGATCATTTTAGGTCCCTTCCAACTGAAATAGTCTCGTCTATTTTATTCTAAAATATGTACCAATGTGAATACATAGAACACTGCTCAAAGCCATTTATAATCTATTTATTTCCTGATTTTCTTAAGATTAAAGCATTCTAATATGAATAAACAAGAAAAGAAAAACTATTTAGTCTAAGACTGTTTTCTGAAATACAGTGGAAAGCATTATACTCAAACCATACTTCATCTAGTTATAGATTTTTTCTTTAGAAAACTGGACTTTGCTGTTAAATGAAAACATATTGTTCAGACTTGCAATTATGCAAGCATATTGTCTGGTAACAAATGTGGCTGGGTACGTTTGTTAATTTTATTTTAAGCTCCGTGAGATCAGAACCCTTTCATATATCAATTCTCAGGTGTGTGTATCTCACATTGTGTTCTAGATATTATTTTGGAAATATTTCGACCAAGCAATTATCCAGAATAAGCTATTGACAGTTTTCATGTTCTTGCTTTAACGTACACAATCTACACAACAGACCTTATTCTTCGGTCCTCCCAAAAATTAGAAAAAAACAAAATACCTTTCTTGCTCCCCAAAATCTGATATATCCTAATAATATAGATGGATGATAAGCTAATATGTCCGAGTAAAATAAATGGATGATAAATCAATTACTAATCATTAGAAATGCCAGAATCAGGATAGCTGCATGAGTCATTATTCATAGTTATGTTAGATTTGCATGTTGGTTTGTTTTTTCCATTGGTTATACATTTCATTCACAAACAATGCACAAGACAGAGCTACCCCCAGTATGAATTGAAGTTGTATAATAAAAGCCACTTGCTTAAGGACCTAGTGTTGTTTCTTGTAACGAAGCAGAGAATTCAAAGAAAGGGCACTCCTATGAAAAAGACAAATAGATGATTATCCTAGAGAACTAGATTATATTCCTACTTCTACCAGTGAGTTTGTACAGAATTTCTTGGATCACTGCATCACATTTTTTTTGCTAGTTTTGTGGAATGCTTGGATGAAGATGTTGATTCTGTATTGTAGATAGGTTAATATAGCTGTAACTGAAGCGGAATGGAAGCTGTTTTGAACAGCAGGTCATAGAATGACAACAAATGAATATAATTTTTTTGGTACTTTTGACTTCAGTTTCCATTCTGTTAAGTATAATCATAATCATTCCACACACTTGCAGCAAAGAGTATTAATCGACTAGTAAAAGTCCTGAGGTGCTGTGATGATAAGCATGGTAGAAAAATGATTAGGAAATTAGATGTCTGACTTGATTACCATTTTGATGGCATAGAATAAACAAATTGTAAGCTAACATATTGAACAGTGAGAACTGGATTGATTAGCTACTCATTAATTTAACATATGCTGCACACTAAATAAGGCAAAGAGATCTAGTGGAAATGCAGTATGTGTACTGTACATATAACTGTATTTACTATATGTATAGAACCTAATTAAAATCACATTGGCTGATCGTCATTGCACAGGAACAGCAGAGGCAGACATAGAGCCCAACTAATGCTGTGTGCAACTCTCTTAACTGTAAGGTCTTCCTTTCCTTTGATCCTCTGTGTATATATTCTGTCTTTAGCAAGAAATATCTTCCCTTATTCAGATACTGAACCTCCATGCACTTAAAGACACAGAAGTCATGTGGAAAAAGAAGTGTATGAACATAACATTTAAACTGGTATTTTCTTACATTGGAGGACTGAAAACTACAGAATTACTTTGATTATGAAAATAAATTTTGTAACAGTAGTGAATTAATTTAGGGGCTATGTATAAATTCTCTTTTAAATGCAGGCTGCCACATCTCATAAAATTTTATCATACAGTTTCTCAAACATCATTTGAATTTCTAAGACTACTGCCTAATATTCTATGTTTTATTATTTGACCTGACTGTAGACAGTTGCTGGGTTTTTTTTCATTAAATATGTAAGTTTTTAGGAGGGTCTGGCATTTAAATGTCAGCTGATTGCGAATGAGGGAACAATACTTATAAGGATCTTTGATTTCTTTCTGTGCCTAGATGGAAGTACACACTGGCTGTCACAGTTTTCCCAACCAACTCAGTCTTGTATCTTTCTTTTTTTCTGCCTTCCATTCCTGCTGCTCCCCATCTTAGCTCAGCTGACAGATTTTTGTCTGGTATCATAGTTCCCGTGTACGCCTCCTAGTTCCAAGTCTCCTGGCTTGTTTCTCAGTGGTCATGGACTTCCACTCATCTTCCCTTAATCTCTTTTCCCAGCTTCTTTTATATAAAATTATCTAGTCCCTTTTATACAAAAAAAAAAAAAAGAAAACCTTTTACTTAGTTTTCTCTTTTTCTCATCATTCAAAAGTTATTACCTTCTAATTAGCATGGCTTTGTTATCCTACAGTTCCAGCTGCAGACTTACCTGAAACACAGTTGGTCAGGAGATAAACTGGATCAATAAAATACGTACTATGATTTAACAGTTTTGTATGCCCCTGTCATGAATATGCTAACCTTATTTCCCTTGAATATTATTATTTTGGAATATGAAATGATAGATTATTTCTGCAAGATTGTCAAAAAACAGAAAAGTAGTTTAATGACTTCATTAGCAGTCTGGTCTACTTACCTGGTGCAAAGGTAATTGGAATTCCCTCCTTTCTCTCTTTTTTTTTTTCTTCCAGGAATCTATATCAACCTGCAGATTTGCACAGCGAGTTGCTCTTATTAAGAATGAAGCAGTTCTTAATGAAGAAATTGACCCTGCATTGGTGAGAGTTGTCTGGGGACAGAGGGAAGGAGACGGCTTGCTTTAAGTCTTATTAAACAATAGCAGTCAAATTGATGTTGAGGATTTTATACTGCAACATCCAGTGAAACTGTTTTCAGATGCAAGCTCCACCTTATTTTCTATAAAATAACTGCCCCTTTAGGTTTTATTGTTTGGATAATGGTAATTAGGTGGATCTTTATAAATCTCTAAAGACTTTCTAAGCTCTTAAAGCTGAGAAACCCTAACCCCTAAGCCAAGCCTAACCTTAACTGTAAGCCAACCCTAACCCAAACACCAACTCTAACCCTAACCAAACCCTTACCCTAACACCAACCCTAACCAAACCCTAACTCTAACCCTAACCAAACCCAAACCCTAACCCTAACCGTCGGCTCAAGGTGGTGGGTGGCATGAGAGGCAGAGCTTAGGGTGGTATGAAGGGGCAGAGCTAGGGATGGTGTGAGAGGAGGAGCCAGAGTTGTTTTGTTTCAGTGATAGTTTCTAAATAATTCCCACAGATAATTGGATGGTTATAAAACTCCTTAAAATGTACTAAGATTGCTAGTCACTTGATGAAGGCACACGGCTGCACTGAAACAATTTGCGTATTAAAAAGCTAAGAAACATACCCATCCCGAGTCCTTCCTTGAAATTGATTCAAGGAACATTTTAGCTAGGAAGAAAGAACTCCGTGTAGTTACAGTTAGGGAAAAAAAGGAAGACAAGCAAAGGAGACGGAAATAGGATTTCCAGAACCTGCAGAATGCTAGATTATATAACATCAGAAGCATTTGTTCTCTAAACCTCAGGGATTATGTAGCTAATGATTTCATTCATTGTTACTTGATAGTAACTAGCATATTTCAGTTACTGTTAATGATTGTACTTTTATTTTTCATTGTCTCTTGTCCTTGAAGCTCAAAGGGAATAGAAGATCCTTGTCAGGTTTTCAGATGGTTTTCTTCTTTATTATTATTTATTTTATTTTTCTTTCCAATCTATTTCTAAAAGCAAGAACATCACAGATTAAAATATATATATATATATAAAAACAACCCAGAAAATAAACCCAATAGGCATTGAACAACTTCTTCGTTTCTATCTGTCTGTTCTTTTTTTCTTTTCTACATAGACTGTCTAGTAGCAAATAATGCAAGACATTTCTTCCATGGCCACAGAAACCTTTGATAGAGGTAAAACACATGCAGGCTCCTGAGCATTTACTACGTCCTGTGGACCTATACTCCATGAGTTTGGAATGTCTCACTCTGCAGGATCATTTAGCAAGTAAAGCAAAAGTGGACTCGTGAGAGTTAGAAAACTATCCCCTCTTGTGGAAAAGGCAGGGGAACACAGGTACCTTGAGTTTATACAGCCCTGTGCTCGTTGCCCATCTTAAATATATTCCCAGGGTGCAACCTTACTATTCAGTAAAGTGCTTGATTTAAGATTTTGTTCATAAAAATCAAACACAATTTATTGGCAGTATCTATCATCTGTGAGCTGAACACATGGTTTATTAAGGGAGTTCACAATACCTCTTGGTGGATCTGAGTTAAGTCTGATTGTTGCATAAACTTTAGTCTTCATGATGGAGACTTCTTGACTTTTTACCTTACTAAGAAGAGGAATTTGTACCTGTTGTACTTTTAAGTGACTCCTCTTTGAATCTCTCTCACTCATGGTCAAAGAACATAGTTCAAACTAAAAATCAAAGTCTTGAATTAAACCTCATCTCTTCTGGCATTCATGTAAAAATAGAAATTTTGTTTCTGTAGATTTTTGTTTGTTTTAATAATATTTGAAAATGAATCTTTTATCCATATCCTGAAATTGGTATTTCTGTTGTTGTCAGATTGAAGTTAGTCATGCTAACAAATTTGAACATTGAACACAGAGGCTACTGTCATTCAGCTGTCTACCATTTTACACTCCAGCCCCAAATTTTATTTTCTTGACTCAGTAACTGGCACAAACTACATCAAAATGTGGCAGCAAAATGGGGCAATCTAAAATCAGGGTAAAATGTTTGGCCTTGCAAATTTTTCTAAGTGTTCTTGCAACTTCTCTAATTAACAGTCATCACTTTAATAGATTATTAAATAAAATACTATGTTAGACTTTCAATCTTTATTGTAAAAAATATATCAACTGTAGGTTTAGAGTTAAAAGAAATAATCATATGCATGTTTAGAATATTGTGATTTTTAAAGTAAAAATGCTAATTCAAAATTTAGGAAGTTATTATTAAATTTACTCATTAAAAGAAATAGAAATGTTTGAAAGAGGTTTAACATCTGGTGAAAATATGTGTCATCAGTTTCAACAATCTCATTTCTGGAAAGTGCATGCAATCAAGAGTGATTAATTTTTTCTTGAAAACATTCCTCTCTTGGAAACTTCTTTTGCCCATGGAATTAGTGTATGCATATCCATCTAAAAATACCATATAAAGGGCCATACAAAGGGAGGCTTCATTAAATGACGAACCGTAAAGTATCCAAGAGCCCTCTCCTTTGTGTTGTAGACTTACGGATTTGCATATTGCCCTGCTTTGTAGAATTTGGCTTTGAGAGGTTAATGATTAGTAAAGTTTGATTTTATACAGACATTTATTCCCAAGGAACAGTTTCCAAAAATTACTTCCTAGAATTTAAAAATCTAGTTCAGTTTTCCATGTAATATTCTCACATTGCTGCTCATTAATATGATTTAATTTCATTATGTTGCTTTATGCTATCAGTTTTTTGCTAGCAACTGATGCATCCTACAAGTATAGTGTGCTATAATTCTAATAATAACGAAATGTTACATGAAAAATAAGAAAATTTAAGATTTAAATTAAGATAGTATTTTGAAAGTTCTGTTTCTGTAAGGGAAGGAAAAAATACCACTTTTGTTGTGTAGTTGCCTTTCTCTAACAAAGGCATCGGTTCTGAGATGTGTTTTCATTATTAAGAGGCAAAACTAATAAGTCAGAAAAGCTCTTTTTACTCCTTTGTCAAATTGTATTTCTCTTTTGAAAAAAATCTTTTGAACTCTTTCTGTACCACCATATCTTCCAACACAAGAATTTACTGAATTTGGAAGACTTTTCTTGGGTTTGTAAATGGAAAAAGAAGGAAAAAAAAGGTGTTTGGTGTATTTAAGGCATTTTGACAGTTTTTAGAAAAGAGACCTTGTTTAAAAAAAGAGAAAACTAAAGTATCATATTTACCTAAACTCAGCCTTCTACTTCAAAAATCATAAACTAGCTATTAATTTGTAGGTGATGCTTGGTTTATGCCTTGCTGTTTGTAGATGATTGTCCAGCTGAAAAAGGAGATCCAGGATTTGAAGTATGAGTTGGCACTGGTGACTGGCAAGCAAAGAACGTCAGAGCTTTCCCAAGAAGAGCTACTTCAGTAATGTCTTACATTGCTTTCATTTTCTTCTTTTATTATTATACTTTTCATCAGTTTCTTATTTGCATAAATATTTAAATTCGTCTCAGAATTTTAATCTTCCTTGTGTGAATAATAAAGTGGAGTTAGGTGCCAGTTTAGAATGGCAGATTTCCATGAAAAGCTCTATGAGGCTGCTGGCTGTGTTTTTGCAGCCTCAGCGTTGAGGAAGTGAAGTAAAGTAAACGCAAAGGATGGGAATGCCTGTCAAATGCCAGGCAGAAAGAAGTGTTATATAATAGGGCAGAATTAAAAACAGTCTCTCTCAAAACTGGGTATGCAATCTGAGTAAAGTTCAAGAAATGTTCTTGTGCTGAGAAGTATCCTGCTGCAGTGTTAGTTTAACATAAACCAAAAAGAAATTTCACCTTTCTGATCCGCAATTAATCAATGTCTTAAAAGCCAAATATTCTTTTTTCTTTTACTGAACATGCTGTTGAAATGCGGTATTAATTCATGTAAATATGGTGACATTCTGTACTGTAGATCAGTACAGCACAAAAGAACTTTCTATATATGATGTATTTACTTAGATCTAAATGTTCACAATAACTTAATTCAATTTCTAGGCTTGAAAAATTGATTCTGTAGGATAGACCTATTTAATCTCTGTACTTCATCTCTATAAAGAAAGTAATAATTGCCCAATTTTGTTTAATTAGTACATTAACAGTAACCAAATTGAAGCTGTGGGAATATTTGGTATTTAGTTTCTCTCGGGACTGGTCCAGAAGACAGCTACCAGTGCTAGTAATTTCCCCTGATGCATAGGAGAGTCTGGAGACATGACAGTCTGCTACCTTGAACCTTGAATTTCTCATGCAGATTGTTGTCATTGTTAATCATTTACAGTTAATCAGCAGTTATCAGTATATTCTCCTAACCAGAAATCTCCCCGCATTTCCTACTCAGTTAATATATATTTATCATCTGCCCAAACATATGAGAGTCAAATGCACAAATAACATTACAGAGTAGCGCTAGATGTGACCAAGACTAGCCATTGAAAGAAAAGTACCTTTCTTTTTCATTATATGCAGAATTAAATGCCCTTATTAGTTAGTTTCTTTTTGCCCTGGCAGAAGGATAAAAAGAAACCCTTCTTTTCACCCTTCAGAAGATAACTGACTTTCAGTGATTTTACTCAGACATACTTAAATAATCTATATATTAGTTTAAATAAGTGCATTCCTAACATTGTTCTAAAAATCTGTCACATGGATTTTCCACTGTGGTCTTGTTTGCTGCTTGCTTTGTATAGAGAAACTGGGATTTTGGAAATCATTTGCTTTTTCTAAGACCACACTCACAAATCTTATTTCCTAAGATTTTTACCTGACTTTTTGCCATGAGAATGGCAGTCTTATAAATAGGAATGGGTTATAAGTGTAATGGATTCATGGTTGATTAATTTTTTTACTATGATTATGCAAAGGAAAACTAGGAATGTACCATCTGCATACAATTGCACTGTAGCATCCATCTGGGAGGCTTGGTTTCAGAAATGTGACTAAGAAGTGTGTTAGTTATATGTTTCTCCTTTTTATCTATGTAGCAGAGTATAGGGTGCATTACACCATCACAAAAAGTTTCTTCTGAGATCATAACAAGGAATTTTTCATCCCATTACTCCAGAAAGAACCAGGGTGGAGACTTTAATGTGTTTCTACCTGTACTGTCACATAGTGAGAAATAACTTCCAAGGACCTTAGATACATTAGGTCAATGCAAAATTTTAAGGTTTCTGAATCTGTCATTTATTTAGATTTACTCAGGCTCATGTAGCACATGTGTTCATTGTTCCAAAACTAAGTTTTTTCTTGGAACAAATGCTGTGTAATTAAAAATATAGAACAGCACTTAAGTACTGCTGACTGGGATATAATAATTTTCCTAAGGATGAATACAAAACAAGAAGGGCCTCAAACAATTGACCTTATCAGTCATCAATGTGATGTAATTTCAGGGATCATTTTCTTAATATGATTTAAAGTGAAAAAAAGAAGAAAGATTTGGATATACAGAGCTTTTTCAAACAGGCAGAGTGCTAGAGTATAACTGTCACATACATGAGTCAGACTGGCTTGTTCATACTTTGGGCTGCAGTTGGATGGAATGTTGAAAGCTAAGTCAATCTTTTCTAGAACAGTTCAAGGGGAGGAAAATATCAAGTGTCAGGGTTTGTGAGTTTTGCATTTGTATGTGTTCATGCAAACAGAGTGCTCACAGATAAACAGCTGATGTGGCTCAAACACCCAAATGAAAGTATAATGAAATGATAGTATAAAAAACCACTGTTTCAATGAAAATATGTTTCTGTGGTTTTAAACATTTATACTTTTTGAGCTTGCTTTCATATGGCAATAACATTTGTGACCATGCTGATTTACATGTCTGAGCCTGAGGTCCATAAATGTTCTGAGCGTTTATGACAATCAGCAGATAGCATCGAAGTGTTCCGTCTCCAGTTAGAGTCTATCAATACATAACACAGCAAATCTTCGTGACACTTCTGTTTATTGGGACTGGCCATCTGAGTTTGGAGCTACTCATTATCTGGAGAGTTTGTACACATTAAAGAATAAATATACAAGTGAGTAGTCCAAACAGAAGTATGAACCTGGATGATGGCTGATAAAGTCATGATTGACTATTACTGGCAGATGTCTATGTTGGGATTCGCATCTAGCTTTGCATCTATAATGAAACCTAAATAATATTATTTATCAGGAGCCATACAGAGCAGTTTGTTATGACAGGCAGAAGAAGAAAAGAAATGTGCTATAGGTGATTATGCAACATACTGTGTTGTGCTTTATTTCAAGTGGCCACCCAAGAACGGTTCTTAAAGGACTACTATTGTAGGGGGTTCTTTTATTATTATTGTTATTATTATTGGTGGTTTTTTTAATATGTCAGAGAGGAAATTCTAATTAAGGTCATTATGGATTTCAAATCCTACTTAGACATTTTTGCTTAGGATATCTTCTGTTTAAATTTAAATAAACTGTATCTCAACATGTGTATATATATATGCATATATCTATATAAATAATTCAAGTTTATCTAGTTCTTTTCCAAATTCTTAGACTTTGACCAAAGTCTTACTGTGGTTAATTTTATTGCAAATAATGACTAGTAAGGAGAGGTGCTACAAAGGATAGTCTTATAAAAAATGGATGCATTTTAATCCTTCTTTTTCTGATTCATCATACATATTTTAGCAGAGGTCACAGCAAAATTAATCTACTGAAAGTATTCTGAGCCTGGGTTATATTTTTTATTCTTTGATGCTGAGCACAGATGGTCAAAGGTACAAGACATGTCAGTGAAAAACTCCATGCACTGAGTACATTTTTTTTTTTTCTCCCCCACACAACTCTTTATCTCAGGCATTTTTCAGTAGAAGACAGATGCCAAAATGAAACTGAGTGGTACATATGTAGATCCAATAATATTTTTTAGTCTAACAAAATGCTTATGGTATTGCGTAGGTTTTTTTGCTCTCTACGTATGTTGCAGGAATTAACTGTTAGTGATTGCCCAGGAAATAAGTATTAATAATATCTGAAAACTATATTTTGTATTTTTCTTGACTTACTAAGTCAAGAAATTCCAAACATTTCTTGCAATAATGAGATTCATTCCACTTGTTTACATTCAGAGCATTCCAAATGAAATTGGTGGGCTACTCAATGCAGTTGAAATTGCTAAATATTTGCAGATAGCATATGAATAAGCTGATTTTCCTTCTTGATTGTTTTTTCCTCAGTTAAATCAAAGCAGTCTCTTTGGGGATTTATTTTAATTTTTTTTTCAAAAACCTGTCAAATAGGCTTTCCTCATCACTACAATGTCACATTACCATTCACTAAGTTTAAAACAAAATGGGAAACAAATGCTCTTGACTTTTCTTGTGAATGGTAAATTATAATATGACACAGCTTGCCAATCGTGCGACTAAAGCTACAGCTGTCTGAAATTCAGAATTCTGTGTTAAATGGTGAGCTTTTGCATTACTGTGTCATATTTTTGATTTTATTATTTTGTTCTCATAAATGTTAAACATAAATTAATTCTTCTGCTCTCATTTTGTTTATCTAAATAACACAGCATAAAAAATGCAGCTAGACTACATAAGTGGTTCAGAATGTAGATCATAAAATGCTTCCAAAATCTGAATTGCTTGCTTTGGATCTTACCTTCTACGTCCTCAGCTGTAAAGGGCTGATCAAAATATTTCTGAGCTGGAGAATTAGTTTCTTATTTAAGGGAAAAAAAATTAGAAAAGGAGCTCTTTGAACTATTTTTAAAAAGTAGAAAATAACATCATACATCCCAAATACAAGGAAATTGTACTCTTTCAGGCATCTGCATTATGCTTTAGAATAGAATTAAATTACCTTCAATTTTATTTTTTTTTTGTGAATTGCATGCCAGAAGTAAAAGGGAGAGTCCTTTTTGTTTGAATCATTTGGGATTTTTTTTTTTTTAATAATATAAATGAGCTCACTAGCAATTTACAGTGTGTGCCCAGAAAGTCAGGATTTTAAATCAAGGTCCTGCGTTCCAGAGCACCCACACTTCCAGAGTTTTTGCCAGTTGGAAATCTCTAAGAACAGGACCGGAAGTACTGGCTTAGCACTTTAATTTATTAATAACTTTACCTTATTTCTTTCTGATACATATGTTATTACAGATGCTTCTATTTTTTACTTCAACAGTCATATACTGTTCATCTTACTCAAGTCCTGGAGATCTCATTACTTCTTTCTGTCTTTCATTTTTCTGTTTCAACATTGTGACATCTGTATGCTATCATAGTATTAACAATATTGCACTGTTGTACAATGTAGAGCTTTAACAGTTACTCAGAGTTAAGCTGTTGAACAAATGGCCTCCTTTACAAAACAGAGCAAATGTTCTTATTTGCTGATGTCAGTGTTCAATTTCATTTGCAAGGTGGAAGAAATAAAGGCCTATTACCTTGCCTTTTGTCAACACAGCTTTGCAGACCATAGATCTGTGTAGAAGTTAGCAGATTTAAGAACATGAGCTGTGTAGGCAATATTCAAGAAAAAACAGGCTACCTTACCTATAAAGTAGTCTTAAAATGTCTCACATTAACTGCTTGCTTAGATGCCTCATTTAGAGTGCTCTTAAATCAATGTCTTTTTGTAGAGGATATTTTTTCTCTTACATGTTATGAAATCTTTAGCAACAGCAGAGAAAGTTCAGATTCCTAATGCAGGTACCAGCGCTATGTGCTTAAATTGTAAATACTTCTCTGTGATCCTGGTTTTTGTTCCAAGGCCCCTCAAAGTAGGGAAAAAAAATCTTATTTAAACTGATCACCTTTAATATTGAAACTATTGAGAGATAATATACTGTAAAGTTCTTTTCAAAGCCTAGTGAGTTTGTTTCAGCATGAGGGTGGGAGGGAGGTCGACAATGTACGATGTTCTGTTTTCTACTGTTCAAAATTATACCAGTCATCTAGTGTCATATGGTTTCAAGAAAAATAGTGAAATATGGTATAACTCATATTAGTGAAGTGTATGGAGATAACATAACATAGCTTCAGTTGATTATTAAGATTGAAAAAATCTTGGGGCCAATTTTCAAATATATATGACCAAAAAGTGATCATAGAAGCTTTTTGAATCTCCCTGAAATTCATGAACACTTGGACAGCTGAGTTCTTCTGAAAGTACCACTAAATACCTGTTTGCATCTTTTGGAACTTAAATACTTTTTGAAAATCTTTTTCTTTTGAGCTTATACATGTAATTAATAATCTGTGATACTTTGCAGATTTTTTTTAAACTACTTCTGTCTTCTTTACTGTAGGATTATCTTGGTGTTCATCCATATGAGTACTTTTGACTTCTTTGAATAGCTGTTATGCTTCTCCTATGTTCTTTCATTTTAATTCAAGTTCTTCCTACCTTACAGACATTTTGATTTTTTAAATTTTGATAAACTAAAGGTTAGTTTTCTCTTGCTACTTTTGGATATACCCCAGTGATTAGAACATAACTGTTGTTATGGCCACAAGTATTAGCTGGCAGTGAATAGCATTCCTTTATGTATGTGCTTTTGGGTTGTTTTTATAAAGTGCTGTTGAAGAAGGAAATTGTCTACTCAGCAAGCTACTTGACATGTTTCTTCTCTGAAAAAAAAAATTGCATGTGTAGAATTACAGGCAGTAGGCACCTTTTTCCCTCATAAGCCTGTCTTGATCTTTTTATTGTCTTTATCAGTCCAAATCACCCCTTTTCTTACTGATACAAAGATTTAGAGCCGTGTGCATTTCATCATTGAAATATGATTAATGATTTTCGACTGTGTAGAAACTCTTCTTACATCTGCTTGCCACATGGTAGCCATCTAATTCAGAAGAATCTCCTGTAGTATGTAGTTGTTATAGCACTGTATAGCTATCTTTTAAAAGGTAAAAATCTTCCAGACTGTAGAAATGCAAGACACTCAGAGACTTACTGCTCTTCCTACACTGCTCTAAGACTGCACCAAATCAATGCAGACTATACCAGGGCTATGATAATAACACTATTCTATGAAATATCTACTGAAGGGATTGCACAAAGGCTTATGTAACTGCTTCCACTATTCAGTTACCTTAATTATTATTATTTCACCCAGGAGTTAGCACACGTTTTTTAAATGAGAAGTTAAGCAGTTATTTCTGGATACAGAATACAGTATTATTCTCTATATATGTCAGTTATGCTGTCATGTGCACTACCTGTCAGTCAGTAATGTATAACAGATCATCTCAGGGTAATATGGATCTGTTCTGTGTACTTTTATCTTCTGTCATTTGATTGGCAACAATGCCTGGAAATACCTTCCTCTTTTCCACTTATCTTCCATAGCATTATTCATAAAATCCACTACTTTGAATCTCCATGGTCTTCCCATACTGATGCACACTTGAAGCTAACTTAGCTTCAAGTTAGATGTCCTTATATGTAATACTCTTTCTTCTTCAACTATCACTCATTTTTAGATCAGTGGATTCCTAAAATTTGTAGAGATATGGAGTTCCTATTTAAACAATATAGACATTGTTAAACTTAATTTGCAGAGTTAATATATTTATTAAAAATTGATATCAATTATGTTACCAATAGGAAAACTATTGCAAAGTCAAGGTAAACAAACTCCTTTAATTAAAACAACCTCTCTGATTACCACAAGGGCTTCATTAGCTGGCTTGTTAGCAGCCTACTTTTCATAAACTTGGATTTTTGCTTGTGAGAGAGTTCACAGCTGACACACAAAATTAATTGTTATTTAAGTGAACTTAATTTTGATACATAACATACAGTGTCAGTGATCAGGGGTTAAAAGGCAAGTTCTCTCAGAAATGAATCATGGCACATAAAGCAAGGTCAAAACAAGTCCTTCCAAATCTGCATTTTGAGACTGTGCATCCTGCAAGCTATTGAGAACTCCAGACTTTAAAAACATACTCTCAGTTGGCTGGGAGTGCTTTTCTGATGCATTTCAGCTGTGTAATTTGCATCCTGGTTCATCCAAACAAATGACTGATTCAGAAGCAGATTTTTTAAAAAATGTAGGTGGCTGTTATTTAATGAATGGGTAAAAGTGAAGTAGCACAGTCCTCATTTAATCATTCTGCAGTTTTGCTATCAGAAAAATTGCACAGAATCTGAAGTAATGTGGATAGGGAAGTTTTGTGATGTATGTGTGGTCTAAACAGTAAGCAGTCTTCATTAAGGAAGAATTTCTGAAGGGTGGAAAGTAACAGAAGAGAAATAAAGTTGATAATGTAAAACCTGTCTCTAAGCTGCAGTACAGTGTGTGTTTACATTATTTGTAAAAAAAAAAAAGATATAAAGAGGGAAAGGCTAAACCAAGAACTTGGGCCTGATTTACAGTCACTAATGAAAGATCACTGTTAGTTTAACACATTTCCATCCCAACTGTTTATGACTGATCTACTGTGAGTTTTCTTCCAAGCATCAGCATAAGGACTTGTGCTTGACACAGCTTGTGGTTTCACATTCTGGTATCATGATTCAAGCTTGCCTGGATCAGCACTCTATTACCTTTCTTTTTGTACTAAGTTAGTATATAAAAGGCCACTATCAAAATTAGTTTTAAATTAATCTTGTCTATTAATCTTGACTATTAAGTCACGTAATAGTCTTCTCTTCATATTGACTTTTCTGTCTGTGTGTAATATTTCGCTCCTTTTTTTGTTTGTTTGTTGCTTTGTCTTTTTTTTTCTTATGAGCATTGGGAGAGAAAGCCCCGTTCTTTGTTTACTGCTGTTTTTCACAGAAAATGGGTCTTTGTTTAATACTTCCTTATTCTTGCTCCTTTAGAGAATTTCTATTGGGAAAACTATTTTTTCTGATACAGCAGGGTTCTGGCAATAGGCTTCAGCACACCCTTGCTCTTATTAGTGTGAGTTAGCCCTGCTGTTCTCAGGGCAGAACCTTGCAGTACTAAAAGAATGGAAATCTATGAAAAATTGCCTTTGGCAGCTTCATCTACTTTAATAACATTAAACAATGTGGCAGCTGGTGTGGGGTCTGTAGCTCAGACCCAGGAAGCCGTGACCGGTCGGGGGGGATGGTCCCACGAGGAACCATCTTCCAGGGGCTGTGCAGCATTCCCTCAGCTGCTGGAGTGCCTTTGCAGAGAGGCTGACAGCTCTTTGGTGATTTTCAGCTAGTGATTTCAGCTCTTGCTCTGCAAGGCAATCTCCAGGCCAGACCAGGAGAGACGAGAGGGCCGTGTGGCATTCCCGCATAGATGACTTTATTGTCCTGCACCTGCGAAAGGTGGCCAGTGACAGGCTTGCTCTACCGACTGAGCTATCCAGGCTTCTTTTATGGGGATACAAAGGTGGGTGTGAGAGGGTAAAAGCCAATGGGTTACAAAGCCAAATGGGTTACAAAAAGCCAAAGGATCTACATAGGGTCTCCCAGAGGACCATGGTTCTGTGTCCTCTGTCGCCGTAACTGAACAGTGCTGCCTTTTCCGAGGGGATTCTGCTGGGAGGTTGTGCAATCTCTTTATCAGCAGGCTTCCCTCCAGGGCAGGGGCTGGGCATATCCCACAAAGCCATATTTAATGCTCTATACTTTACCTTACAAAATACAAGAGAAAAGGGGAAAAAAAAGGGAACCAGTTGGATCTCCATGAGTTATAAGAGACATCTTCATATGACACTGATTTTCCTGTCGTGTGACATTAACTGTGTTCATCCATGCTCAGTTTTGATTAGCACAAATTCTGCATGGAAACATTATTGAGAGCCTTACTAAGCTAAAACTAAAGAATGCAGCAGCTGGTTTGCTAATGTTACTAACTACAACAAACAAAAGACTATTAGTTTAATATTTGTTTCTACACAAAAATAGAGCTTTTAGGATTTCCAGAATATACTTTTAGGTTTGGGGTTTTTTTTAATGCTAGTTTAATATTTCAGTGCAAGTATCTTGTGCCTAGGTACTTCTATTTCAGGTTAATGGAGCCTTTTCTGATGTAACTTCCCAGTATAACAAAATTCCCTCAAATTTAAAGAAATTAAATTGACCATCTTATGTTAGAAGAATACGAAATTCTGAAATACATATACATACTGCATATTTCCACTGAGCAGTTAAGTGTGACAAGTAGCAATTCAGTAATTTTCAATTCAGTGCTTGTACCTAGCTCAATAATTAGGTTTCCACTGAATTTCAGTTAATTAATCAGCTTCCCATCATGGCTTTTTTCCATCAAGTCGACTTTAAAAACAGTGCAGTGTGAATTCTTAGAGCTAAGTATATTTTTATAAGGATCTCTCCAGTGTGAAATAAAATTCCTGGTGTTGATCTTCAGATGCTAGTACAGAGATCATCTCTTCATCCAGTTTTCTGCTCCAGTGAATGGCAGGTATTTGTTACTTGGTTTTTGGTGCCGTTTCATTACAAGGTCTTTGGCTTGATTATCTTGAATTTTAATTTTAGTAGGGGATTATTCTTTTTGCTACCAATTGATATGTTGCAAAGCTCATTTTGTACATTAATACAGAAAAATAGAATGTGAAAACAGGAATTTATTTCTTCACCAGTCCATCTCTTTTATAACAAGGTCCAGCACTGCTGTAATGATAGTCTTCATAAGATAGTCAAGAAAGGAAAACAAAATATCATACTGTAAGGAGCAGAGTTCACATATATTCAATATTATGGAAAGTGGTTTAGTGTGTTTGTTAGTTGGCTTTTTTTTTTCTTCTTAATTCTAACTGGTTTTCATTATATGCTTGAACCAAAGCATTTGGGCTTTTTTCCTTCCCTCTGGTTTGAGTTACCTTGGCACTCTCAGTCATGTTGTAGAACCTATGTATATGATTTTTCTAAATTATTTTCCCATTGATTTTGGCAATATGTGCCATGGGGAAATTAAGGTTCAGCCTGGGTTGCTTTGGGAGAAGAAAAGCTCATTAATGTACTTAGAAAATTTTCATATATATTTTTCAGGTATAAATTCTGTGCCAAGCATGTTCTTTCCTTTAACAAGTTCATTAACAAAATGCCCTTCTTTGAGCAGCTTTATTTCCTAATTTCTGTTTTGAGAGGATGTGAAAATGCTGGCCATTATCCTTGGCAGAATAGCATAAGTAAATATAAGGATTGATTGCTCAGGTCTTTTTGAAAGAAACTCTATTCTCAACTCTTAGACAAAATAGGACATACTGACAGACTAAGAGAGGTCTAGGTGTATGGTCTCAGGGCTGAGCCACAATAGCTGACTAAAAATACTTTTATTTCCTATGCCTTTTTGTTGTTTTACTATGACTGAGTTGGAAGAAGGTCCTTTAGAAAGAGAACACTTTTATTTTACCTCATGATTTCATATTACCTTTGTTCTGATGCATACTCATGCCTCTGCATTGGCCAGTAAAGCAAGATTTGCTAGAAAGTTCTCTGGATTTCTTGTTCTCTGTGAGTTTCTTGCCCCTCTTAAACACCTAGACCCTACCTTGTTCAGTGTTGGGGTGTTTAATGTGTTTTTCTGGTTCAGTTCTTGCTGACATATATTCTTGCAAAAGTCTTTTGTTTGAGGAAAGCTGTTTGATATGCATTCTCCTTGTAGAGAACTAAGGATCAAACGTAGGTGGCTATATCAGAAGATGCTATTATTGCTGAGGAGAATGGTATTATCCATCTCTTGAAAGTTACAGAATAAAAAACAAAAGCTATTTTGGTTCTCCTTTATTTCCAAAAAGGTTTTTCTCACTGTCTCTCTATTGGAGGATGACTACAGCCTGTGCATGGTTTTGACTACAAAGAATGTGTTGGACTTGTAACTGTAGGTGCCCTATGTGAATTTCATAAATTTTTTACAGCCCTATTTTATGTAATTCTGTGCTCTAGTTTTCATATATTCCATATATTTAATTTTATTTTTATGGATGTATTTAGAGATAAATAATAAACTGATTTAGTCAGGAATATGAGAAGTAAAAGGATATTCATCTTGTAAATTTTGTTGTCATTTGTTTTTGTGCCACCTAGCAAACAGATATACCTTGTCTAATATATGTTAGGAAAAAGTAAATGTACAGTCAGTATTCTTTTTTTATGCTTATTCTCATCTGTGTTTTTTTTCCCTTGCCCTGTGATTCTTCATTGTCTCCTTGATTAATCTTGTGAATGTTTCTGGAAATGAAGTAGCACTGTTGTCTTTTTTTCAATTTGTAAAACTGAAGATCTTGTTACTGTACAAATTCGTATGTTGTTTTGACAGTTTTTGAGCTGCTAAATAACTTAAACAAAAGATGGTTCCGTTTAATAAGATATACTCATTGAGAAGAGAATCTTCAAGTTGCCTCTGTATCATATGGTTTATTTTGTACCTTTGTTTAGTGCTTCAATATTCTGGAAGAACTCCCAGAATATGCAGCATGTTGCCAGACTGTGTGTTTATTTTAGAAAGAGTTCTGGTGTATTTTACATGGAAACCTAAAAGAATGAGGGAGGCAGTGATTTCTTTTGCTGTTATTCATGGGGATTTGCATGGCTGGTTTTGTTTTTTAATTTATTTTTCTTTTTGTTTTATCCGTAGCATTTAGACTCGGATGGTCTGTTCCTTTTCTTGTTCTCATTCTTAACAATGAAATACTGAAAATTTATCTAAAAATACACTGACAATGTAGTGTTTCCTACAACTGGGAAAGAGGCTGAATTGGTTTATAACTTCAGATTTACATTGTGCTATTTCAGACTTGACTTGGTGCTCAGATCTCTTTTCGCTTCTATATACTACTTGGAAATCAAAAAATGAATTGGACTGTTGTGTTTTTTCAAGAATTCAAAACACATTAAAGGTAATGTAAAAGAGAGGAAATAGCATCCTATATCTATAACTACAGCTTGTCTAATTTGGTATACTTAACAAATGAACCTTGATTCTTGACTGGAAAATAATAATTTCAAAAAATAGAGCATTATGCTTCAGGAATTATATATTCTTTATCTTTCTCTTAAAATATTTTCAGATTGTGGTAATGGTAATTGTGAAAGTTAGTGCAATTTTTTTTATTGATTCCCGTAGCCTAAATCTGTTGTAATCTGAGTATGGGTAAATCCCTGGCAACCAGATAATCTTTGAAAGGTTAAAACATCTCCTTCATAATTTCTATTTCAAGATCAAAGGCCCATTTTTATAGATGACTTCATATAGTCAGTCTAGACAATCTAATTATCAAAAAATATTTTTTACTTGTTCCCTCTTTCTTACTGAAACCAATAAGGTACTTAAGATAGTGACAAATACTGACTTATTCTGTGTCTGTGTAATCACAGACATTTTCTCATTATTGGTATAAATGCCTTTCTTTTCCCAGTGCTTACACAAATGCCTACCTCCATGGATGAAGGACTAATTCTCCTGCCCTTTGTGCTTAGTGTGTCTGCAGAGAGTATGAGTAACTTTGTACTATTGGCTTCTGTTCTGTTGTACTCTTCATGTAGTAAAAAGTCATGCAGCAATAAGTAAAATTTTGGTTTCTTTTACTGAGTAAATTTTGTGGTCTCTTAAGCTGAGAAGCAAGTCACTTCCAGTAATTCTTCTGTTGCTAATATTTCTCTTTAAATATCCTTTCCTTCAAGCTCTCCACGTGTACAGGTCACGTTGACTTCAGGGAGTGTCCTACAATTTCAGAAGTTGTGAGTTTTGGACATTCAATGAGTGGAATAGACAACATATATGGCTCTAGTTATTTAACTGAAACGAAGAAAATGAGAAAGCAAAGTTTGTCTGAAACTGACCCTCTTGTTTCTTTTTTCTTCTGTTTTGAGTATTGGCACTTTCCTATCTCTAGAGGAGATAAATACCAAAACTTTCTGTTATGTTTTCCAATTTTCATTCCAGTCTTGCAGCTACTGATTTTCAGATATTTATGTCCTGAAAATAATGATTTTTTTTTAATGATTTCTGTGTATCTCATTTTTTCACTCTCCAGCAGGGATTTCCTATTACTGTAATGTGAGGAATTTCAGTAAGAGAAATCTTCAGAAGCAGAGAAATACCAGAAAACATACTCAAGGGTGAACTTTGGATGCTGTGATATTATAATGCCTAAAATTTTTGTATGTGGTTACAGAAAAGTGATTCCAATAATAAAATGGCAACAAGATTCCCAGTCCTGTAACTGAAGAGGATAAATGGCTATGAAGTTACATTCAGAAGGCTTGCATATTAAGTGGGGAGCTGAAGAAATATAGTCCAAAAGAAACACTAGGCACAGAGATGAGCTCTTGCCCTTCTTGGCAGCTGGGCACTTGATGCAGCTACCTTAGATACCCTGGCTCAGGCTCAGAACTTAAGTTCATCTTCTGAGAATGATAACCTAAATAAACATTTAAATGATAAAATTATGCTTTACAGGGCATACGCCTGTCACTGTTGCTCACCATTTGCCTACTAAATAATGGAAACAGCATTTTTCAGGAACTAGGAAGCCATAAATCTAAACCCAGTTGATGGAGTTTGGATTTGCACTTGCAGTTTTCCAGAAATGTGCTTTAGTAAGTGGGTTAAGGGTCTAGTTTGGGCTTAGAAATCCTCTTTCCTTTGTTTTGAGAATTAGCTGCTATACATCCTGAAATATGAGACCTGGAAAGAGGGTGACAGCATGCAAAAGGAAGTCTGACTCTATCTGTATAGATGTGACAACCAGCCTAGAACATGCTATATTATGCCTATATAGGTTTCCAGTCTGATAATTTTAATTTGGTTTTGCAAAATAAAGAAGGTGCTTCTCTGTGCCAGATTGTCTTATAAAGACCAAATTACGGAAATAACTGTTTCTCCCTGAGGAAGATTTTGTTAGCTGTTTGTAAAGAACACGTTACAAGAAAATAAAATGCTACCTACATTTCATTACTCGGAGGAAGAGCAGTAGGTCCTTGAGAAATGTATAAATATCTGCATTAAAAGATAGTATGCCTTGCTTGGTGATTGGAGCAGGTAATTTATGCATGAAAGCTATGCTATCTGCTGACTATTGTAATAGAAAAAGTCGACTTTTCTTTTGCACAAATAGTCGTATATAGTAACAAACCCTATGCCCAAAACCTCTTAAAATCTAGTCTTCTGAGACAGCAGGTTTTAAGTCTTTTCAATTAAGAGATAGCAGAAGAGCAAAAGTTTATACAATAAATGAGAAAAAGAAAATATTCCGTCTTAGATGCTTTTAGTTCTAGAACTGTTCCTTAGCGTGTGCCAGTCTGTTCAGATTTGCAGTTGTAGAATCTTCAGTATCAAATGCAGCTTTCATTAATCAGAACAAAAGTACATTTCAAATGCTTGGACCTGGAAGAAAAATAGCCTGCTAATATCAGGCAGCTTGGTACATTTTGTATTGCATTTGACGCACCATTTTGCAGAGTTGTCTGCTTGTTTGTGATATTTTTTTCTTCTCTTAAAAAACGCTATGTATTTCCAGGTTGGATGAGTTAATTGAAACATTTCTCGAAGATAGTGATCCTGGTAGCTCTCTGGATGTTGGTGCTGACATGCGCAAGATCAAGTATTGCTTTGCTCATATGAAGGTATTTTTTTTAAACAGAGATGAAAGCGTAGCTGGCACTCTGAAAATAGCTTGGAGATATTCATGGTTGAAAAGTGTTAGAAGAAATGCAATGCAGTGGAGAGGTACTGGAAAAGTAATTGAAAAACAATTGAACTTTAAAGTGCGTGGAGGACTCATGGAAAACTTAAATTTATCTGGAAAAATTCAGCAGCATTTTATAGAAACATCAGCAAGGATCCCAGCATGCAGTAAATTGCAAGAGAGCTCTGGGAGTTACTGGAATCAACAAGACAAGTTATTTGTATATGGATAGATATTCCCATCTGTATTTCCAGCATTACTGAGGCTTTATTTTGGACAAACTGTGTTGAAAGTGGTAAAAATGTAGATTAAGAAGAGTATATTCCTTTATGTGTTACACTAATTCTTCTGAAGGTGTTGCAAGCCCTTCTGAATCATTGAGCGAAAAAGATGCACTTGATAATTGCGAAATTAATGGGGAAAGCAATAGAAGATAATACTTTTCTGTATTTTGGGATATAGATTTTCCAAAATAATAGTGTATACATCCCTGATCCTAATTTATTGTCCTTAAGTAATTAGTTTTTAATTATATTTTTAATACTGAAAATCCTTTGATGCTAGAGAACACTGGAATTTATGTGTAGAAAGAGTAAAATAAACTGCACCCTTGCAAGTGAAGATTAAAAAATACAATTTGTTTCATACTTGACACAATGGATATAATGTGACAATCAACTGTGGCATGATTTTTTTTCTGTGAAGGGTCTAGAAAGGTTTTACCTTTCTTACTATAGCTAGACTCTCAGAATAGAATATAGAGATGGAGGCAAAGTTAAAGGGGTGTGGTTTTTTGTTTCTCCTAATAGCAAATAATGAATCGTCCAATGACTTCTGGAAAAAAACTGCTCTCACAAGACACCTCTGAAGAAAAAAACAGTAACAAAGAAGCAGAAGAAGAACTGGAAAAATTGAAAGGACTTCTGCAACAAAGAGACAATGAAATCAGTATCCTTTTTGAGAGAAAAAGTATTGTTTGGGTTTGAGATGATCTGACTTACAACCATTTTTCTTTGTGTGAGAGAGTCTGTACTGTGTTAAAGCAAATACTCAATTCCCAGCTTTTATGTGACAGGAATTCTGCTTTGCACCTGCTTCTCTTTCAGTTTTTACCCAAATCAGAACCCTGGATCCAAGCAACACTTAGGTTTAGAATGGTCTGGCCAGTAGCCAATTACTGTGGATTAGGCCACACCTAAAACATTCACCTCAAGCAAATTAAGCTACTTTTTAGAGGGGGAAACTCCGATGTTGCATAAAGACCAATCTATTACCTTAAAAAGAATAGAATTTCCTGTATGTGTTATTTTTAGCCAAATGAAGTGTTGCTTTGGGGACTGCTGGGCTATTTGCCCTTAGAACAAATATAAAACTTGCACGTTTTACACTTAAATTTAAAGCTTTTTGCACATAAGAATGCTAAACTGCTCAGATGTGCTTTGTCCATTTCACTGCCTCACAGGAAACACGAGTAGCTGCACTGCAGCGCAATGGGTGGGAGATATTTTTAGCAGGTTGACAGATGTGTGGGCAAACCGCAGCCACTGTAGCTTTGTGGCTACTCAGTGAGGAATGTTTGTAATACAGCAGAGAAATGAAAATGTGGGGTTGTTGAATGTAAAGGTAACGGGTTCTTTCACAGTTATTAGTAAAGAGCAAACTTGGTTTCATTCTTTGTGCTTAAGAATTCCAGCTCAATTTTAGGTGTCAAATGAGAATGGCATTTTTCTCTGGGGTGTAGCATGTTACCCGTCTGAACTGAGGTGGCAGGAGAGCTTTCCTATTTCAGTTCTGTCACAGATGATAAGATTTTGTTTTTCCAAGGTGCAGTTTCAAATAAATTTAGCTAAAACACTGACTCATTCCTTTCAAAAAATTGTTCAGTTTTTTAATGTGAATTTTAATATCTGAATTCCCAGAAACACTTCCTCCTAAATAAATTTTTTCATTAGTATGAGAAAAAAACCAAAATATCTCTATCAAATCCACTTGTGCTCAACAGATTTATACAGCTTTGCTCACAGAAATAAAACGAGGAAACTTGTGTAAATCCGTGTAAGAATTAAATAGAAAGAATATAGGAATTTAGACTTTGAAGACAAGACTGATTTAGGGAGTCTGCAGTGGCTAAGTGACAATACATCATCACTGGAAAATTAATAAGATGTCTAATGTGATGAAGTGGTGGGAAGTATGGAAGGTGTTGAATAAACTATGAGTTCCTTCTTGCCTACAGTAGCTCGAAGCTATCATAAAACCTGAATTGGAAAGTGTTTTATTATTATTACCTAGTCCAGTTAATAATATTCCCCAAACACTACTTAGATTTTCTGCTGTTCATTTAGAAGATTAATTAGGATTAAAAAGAATAGCATATAAAAAAACATATCACAGGGACTTCAGTGTTCATGATTGAATGCATGCAGGATTTCCACTATACTTCTTCCATAAGCTCTTAGGCAAAATGTATTTACATCTAATACACTTCCAGTAAATTCAGTGTTATTGCAAGAAATTTCCTAAAGACTTTTTTTGCATTTTAGTAAACCTTATTGTGAAAAGCTTACAGATGAAATACACTTGCAAGGTTACCTGTAAGTTAAGAGCTTTTTCTTTTGTTTGGAAGTCTTGTTTATTGCAGAATTTAAAAAATAAAAAGAGTCTACCATGATAGCAACGAGATCCAGTTTGTCTGTAAATGCTTTTATCAGGAGTTGATTGAATGGGATCAGCAGTTGGGGTCAATGTGTGACTTGGTTATTGTTTTAGTAAGAATTAATCTGCTGTTTGGAAAAACTGAGGTGGATGAAAATAATTGCAAAGAATGTGTCCAACTTTAAATTCACATTCGTACATATGCTTCCATAATGTGAATTATTCCACTTGGAAAAAAAAAAAATACTTATGGATAAACAATGATGATTGTTGCTTTAAAAAAAAAAAAAAAGTAATTATTTCCTTAATATATCTTGCAGATATTCTGGTAACTATGCTAAAAAAAGAAAAAAAGAAAGCACGAGATGCTCTTTCCCAGCTTAATGCCACCTCTGCTGGTTCTACAGTCTTGGAGCAGTCTCCTTCTATGAGCCTGGAAGAAAGTCAGAGTCCATCTAGATGTTTTAGTCTGAAAGAGGCAAAAGATTTCAGCTCTTCTGTTCCCAGACCACCTTTTCTTTCCAGAGAAACAGGTTAGTGCAATTAATTAAGTGAGCGGTTATTGGATTATTGCAATATGATTTACAACATATTGTTCAAATGTGAACCAAAACAAGGAAGCTTTGTTTTCAGTATCAGTCATATTGTTCTAATTCTGTATGTACAAATGCAGGGTTTTAAATTTAAATCCCCCTAAAGGTGCTGATGTCTTTTACAAACTTATGTGCATACTTCTTGAACAGCCCTGTGGAACCATAGTATAACTTCAGTTGCAAGCCCTTGATTCATTGAGTAAATTCACAGAAAAAAATGGGGCTTTGAACATAATTCACTTAAAAATATTAGGAAATTATTTTCCCCTGGAAGATCCATTTCCATTTATCCATATAAATGATACTACAGGATTTAAGTTCATGTTTAAATCATTGTAGAAGCAACTCAAACAATGGAAATAATATTGACCACTTAGCATGGATTACATTAGTAGGGCAGTTTTTATAGTGGTTATTTGAAAAGGGTTGACTGTTGAGCATTGAAATTTTCTTCCCTTACATCATTTAAGCTGGTTATTTATGATAATAAGTAACGATATTCTTGCAAGTTGTTCATTTCAAACTCCACATTTAAAAAACTTCCAGTAACTGTAGACAGATTCTTCTTGCATGGTTTCATGTTTTCTTCATTTTCTAGTTGAATTGTTCAAATAAAAAGATTTTTTGGTGTCGGTAGGTTCTAGAAGTGCTTATGTTTTTGTTGATAAAGAACATACCTCATCCTAGATTATCACATATAATTATTACATATTAATGATTATATTTCTGTATACTTTTTATGCATTTGGCGGGGGGTAGCTGAAAGAAAAGAGAGTTTTCAGCTTGAAACTCAGACATGGCAGGTGGCAAGTAGAAACTTAGATTTTGTTAGAGTACCAGTGGGAATGGAGTTCTTAACCTATTTAAGGTTGCCAACTATCCTCTAAAATTGCAGTGTAATTGAACTAGTCAATTGTCACACTTGTTATTTTGTTTCAGTTGCTCAGCTACTGAGGAATTCCGTTTGCCTTCTACTTTCCCTATTTACCATGCTTCTTCTCATTTTATAGGAAGAATTTATTGGATTTGGTGTCACAATAGTATTAACTAAATGTAATCATGTCCTTCTAACACAAAGCTTTTCATTACCTCAGAAATATGCTAGCAAATAATAGTTTTATTTTATCAACAAATGACTAGTATAATTGCATCTTTTTTATAGTGACACTTACTCTTCAGTCTTTAAAAAAAACCCTCACATTATCAAATTCTTAGTTTTGATCAATGCTTTCTCTTTTTGCGAACATTTCTGTAGGTATGTTCATATGAGTTTTCTCTGAACATAAAGTAGGAACCAGCATGTCAGCTCAAGTTGTCTGGATTGTGGAACCTTATCTCCTGCACTCTGCAGTGGCAAGGCCAGGCTGGATGGGGCCCTGAGCAACCTGGTCTAGTGGAAGGTGTCCCTGCCCATGGCCAGGGGTTTTGGAACTCAATCATCTTCAAGGTCCCTTCCAAACCAAACTATTTTGTGGTCCTTTGCTAAGTTTAGACAAGGCACCATTCCCACTCGAGCACAGATCCTCATTTTTCATCTACTGAAAGACTGAAAATAATGTTCATCATTATAAAATTATCCATTAATTTCAAAATCTATCTGAACTGTATACATATGCCTTTTGTCTATAGGCTTTAAGAATTCGCTAAAGACTGTGAAAGGGCTTGGGCCTGAGCCAAGGCCAAACTCCCAGGTAGAAGCTTTAGTGTAATATTAAAGCTATTCTTCATCACTTAAACACTTTGCATACTTTACATTATTTATGAAAATTTCAATTTACGGCACAAAGACTATGTGATATGTTAAGTTTTTTAACAATCTAGCTTGCTTTATTTGATTGTGTACTCTCAAACCTGCCATCAGCCTGATTTAATTCAATATAACACGGTAGTTCTAGTGTCTCTGATGTGTTTTCCATTTTCCTATCTCATTTCCTTATCCTGAAAACTATTAAATTAGGAAATCAACAGAAGGTATAGGAAAAAAAATGAATTTCATGAAATAGTTGTTGGAAAGTCTGTCTAATAATTTGGTAAAAAACAAACAAATAATTAATTTTATTTAGAACCTTTCATTTATTTTGCAGTTGATTTATTGTGTAGCTTTAACATTTGCTTGCCCAGAAACAGATCTTTATCACTCTGTGATTAGATAGCATAATATTCTTACCATGTTTTTCCACATGATCTAAGACCATATGCATGTTGAAAGATGTGTGTAATCATGTTTCTTGTCTATCCTATCCAGACACTGCTTTAAGTAGGAGAAATGCAGTCATACTCTTTCACTGATGAGCTTAATGTAATAATCTCTGATAACAGGAAATATGTCTTGATCTCATCACAGCAGTAAAACAATTCCTGGTCCAAATTTGACCCACAGCAGGCTGACTTTGATGGTGAATGAGTAGTGACTTCTGCAACGGTACATGTTTGACAGGTACAGCTGTAATTTATCTTTTTTCCAGTCCATCCTACATTGGATGTTCATGGTTTTTTCAGAAGAAGCTGAGTGAACATAATATATCTTCAAAGGTTTGACATATGGTAGTATTTACCTTCCTGTACATTCTGCCTTTTCCCCACCATGTGTCTGCCTGAAACTCTAAACAGAAGCCTTTAATGGCAGTACAGACTCAAGGAGTGACAAGGCCTAACACCCAGATTTGATTTCTGAGTAGATTTTTGGGGACCATTCTGTAATATTTTCGACTGCTAATACTAAGTCGTAAAGAGTTTATTCCATAGAATCATAGCATGTTTTGGGTTGTGTAAGGATCCTTAAGAATCATCTAATTTCAAACCCCCTGCCATGGACAGGAATGCCACTCACTAGACCACGTTGCTCAGGGCCCCATCCAAGCTGGCCATGAACATTTCCAGTGATGGGGCACCCACAACTTCTCTGGGCAACCTGTTCTGGTGCTTCACCACCCTCTGAGTAAAGAATTTCTTCCCAACGTCTATTCTAAACACAGCCTCTTTCAGTTTAAAACCATTTCCCTTTATCCTGTCACTATCTGTCTGTATAAAAATCCCTCTCCATCCTTTTTATAAGCTCCCTTCAGGTACTGGAAAGACAGAATGAGATCTCCCATGAGTCTTCTCTTCTCCATGCTGAGCAACCATAGCTCTCTCTGTCGGTGTCTGATTTAATGTTAAAAGGTATTTTTTCTGAACAGGTCTGTCTTTAGCTGCTTGTTTGAATATCATACTTGAAATAATGTCACTAGTAAAATATTGTTGAACATGAGGTTTGAAACCAGTGGAAGACCTAACTAAGAATGACTGAAATTGCACTTGTGGATCGTTGTTGTGTTTAGTATTGTGCTTTTTCAGTTTGTGTCAGAGTCTGGATTAGGATGTTCTTGATAGCTGCAGCAGAGGAAGATGCAAGTGCAGTGTCCTAGTAATGCCCTACGTTTCTTTGCTGGTATTGGGTTATACAGCATTGAATTCTTCAGTTAAAAATGATGCCAGTTTACATGCTGTCAGATTTCTTTTTCTTGGATCCCAGAAGACTTCTTTTAGGAAGGAGTCGTAGGTAGGCAGGCTGCCTGAAAGCAGTGGAAGGCTGTCTGCTGCTGTCATTTTGGCAAGTCAGCTCCCATCTCTAGGGAGGTTTGACAGATGGCATAAGACAGGGACCTTAGAGTGAACAGACCAGAACTTGTTATCTTAGTCCAAGTGTTGTACCCTGAAAGGGGAAAACTTGCCTTTCAATACCCATCCTTCATCAGAGAGTTCTCTAAATTATAAATCCATAACTACATGAGGGGGAGGGAGCAAAATAGTCTAACATAGTAGATGCTGTTACTTATTGCATCATAATATCTTTCATTAATCTGAAACAGACATAACTGGCTATGAATTTAAATTACATGTCAGATGAACATTCCAGAAAATAAAAAGATAAGTTAATTGGCATAATCACCTGAGCTTCACAACTGCTTCAACAATTTTACTTTTAATATAATCATTTAGTTCATCATAAAGCATCTAGTGCAGCTTTAATTGTATTAATAATTCTTATCTGCTGGAGATATAAATGTAGAACTACATATAATCTTTCTTAGGAATTAAGTCAATATTAGTAATTTCAGGATAAATCAAAGAATGAATGAATCTAGCAAAACAAGAAAAAATCAGACTTCATCAGACAGTGGAGTGATAAACATTGTGTTGTATTTTACTTTTATTGCATTATATCACTCCTGTACAAAGTCTTATTTTGAAATCAGTCTCAGACTGCTGCTTGCTTCTTAGGATAATTCTGTCTGCATAAAAGACGTATGATACCATTCTTTCTCCTGCTGGATTTGTTTTTCTCCTGAAATATAAACAGTTTGGTTACCAGAAAATTATTGTGACATTTAAAGAATACAGTAAATCTTATTAAGAGCTTCAAATGGTTGTATGTGCTGATGGACTTGAGTGGGATTACTTTGCTCTCACAAAAGATTTTGTTAAAAATCAGGATCATGTTTTGACCACTTTGAGCCATTTCTTTTATCTTTCACTGAGAAGTTGTGAGGTTTTTTGAGAGTTTTGTGAAGAATTTACTCCTATGTATCCCATTCATGATTTAAGATCACTTCTTGACACTCTGCAAACACCTATATAAAAGAGCATTCCTTGCTGAAGAGCTGACAAGCTGACTTCAAAATGTAAGGTGAGAGATGGTTTTTATAAACAGATGATGCTTATGGATAGCATGAAAGTAGTGATGATAACACACATACTGCTCATTTCTGAAAGCTAAATATTTTTGTCTTGTATTAAGACTTTTCAAAATATTTATCTTGTCTGTTTTATATGTTTATATAATAATTTGGGGGAAATGCTTCCTCCTGTTGTTGAAGACCCACAGAAAGTTCGCTAAGGGAAAGGACTGACTGAGTTTTTCCATCAGAATCTCTTCTGTGTCTTTCAGTTCAGAAAAAAAGGCAGGTCTCAAGTCTTCAGAAAAATTAAATGCCGAACAAACCTATATGTTTCTTGGAATATTTTCTGTGTCCAGTAGTGCTTTGGGAATCTGGGGGCAGAGTCTTGGCGCTGTGCTCATGACAAACCTTTTGTTAACAAACAGATCTAGCCATTTTATTGCTATTTGGCCAGAAAAAGAGATCAGTGGTGCATTTAGGGCACTGTTCAGACTTACTCTTGATGTTTCTCATTAGTCAGAAAAGAATGTTCTACATTTCTATTAAAGGTCCAGGAAAAAGTATATATTCCATTTGCTCTCCAGATGAACTTCTACAGCCTCTTAGTAACATGTAGTGCGTATTTCATTGCTACTGTTAAATCTTTGTAACAACTATTTAAAACAAGATGTGTTGTTTTGCTAGTTTCTTAAGCATTAGATGTTTTCTATAATGCAGAATGATATTTGCTACAATAGATTTTTCCTTACTGCCGAGTTTAAGGATCAAGCAGAAAGTGTCAGACTTCACTGCTTGATTTACATATTTTTAAAAGCCTCAAAATAAATTCAGCAAATGTTAACAGTCAGCATAAGCTTTTGAACGATTTTTTTGAGCTTTACTTCTGATAATCTTAAGAAAATTATTTTCTGATATTTCAAGTTACCAGATAAAACGTGTATTGCTAAGGCTCCAATTTATGTCATAAATGTGAATGGATGTCTATCTTCAGTGAGACACATTTGTAGTGTGTAGTTGTGGAAATTTTTTACTTTGTCATGTGCTGTTATACATTTTGGTATCCCTGTTTGTCTTAACAATCACAGTTTTAGGCCCCTTTTTATCTTATTACATGAACAAAAAGTAAAAATTAAAACTCAGAATAGTTTCTAAAACAGAATGACCATCTTTAAATGCACACTGATTGCAATAAATACCAGGTAGACTAACTCTGTGAGTTTATGGGAGACTCAACTAACTTCTGGGGCTTGCTCTTTTGTTTGTTTGGGGGTTTTTTCCAAAATCTATTCTTTTATCTGTACTGCTTCCGAGAGCTTTATTTTGTCGGAATTCACAGTGAGCCCACTGTGACTGTTGTTTGAGGACTTTGAACTGAACTCACTGAGATTAGCGAACAGCAAAAAAAGAGCTATGTTAAGAAGTTCGAGACTCCAGAAACACCTCTGTAAGGAACAACAGATGACCATTTTTTGTGACAAAGAAATATAAATACATGTTGTAGGATTTAAAGTGAGCTCTTGCAATTGGTATTCAGTGATAAAACCCTGTGTGTTACAACTTTTGTCATCTTGACTAAGTATGTATAAATATGAACATAGGGTTATTTTTAGGAGATGAAGCCCAGATTTTCCTTTTTGAAGCTTGGTCCCCATTTGCAACTTCAAAGAAAAATTTTATAACCTGTTGGGATTTAATGAGAGTGAGGAGCAGATCATTACAGTACTTTCACTAATTTTTCAGGGACACTGAAACTTACTTATATATTGAAAATGTTGTTATGTAAAACAACTTACTGCTTCCATCATCAGCTTTTTCTTTCTCCACATTTATTTGGTTTTACAAAACATTTCTGTTTTTTCTAAGATGCTCATCATGTTGTTCTTTCCACTTCTCAAGTGCGAATCTCTTCTGATGTAGAACGTATGTTTGGAAGCTTGCTAGAGATGCTTTTGGCAGTTTTTACTGCCTTACTCTTGAGTCTGTTTAGATGGGGAAACTTTCCAGTATTTTTATGCTAGTTTACTGTTCTCTTATCCAGATTAGTCTGCTAAATGTAACTTAGTGTTCCTTGGAAGTTCTCTACTATTTCAAATCTTTTTGGCTTCCTGTTGCATTAGCCGTATTTTGGCTGTCTAAAATTGCTATTGGATCCTTCAAACTAACTCCTTAAAGTTGTTCTGGGGTTTTTTTGGTGGCTGAAGCTCTTCAACTCTTGATATTTTAGAGGTAAAATATGCTTCCAAAAGTTTTTGCGTACTTGAAGGGTGCTCAAATTCCTTTATATATTGACTGTCAGGTTTGGCAAATACCTCTGTAAAACTTCTTCTGTATTGTTGTTGTTATGAACATCAGTCCCGAGAGACTACAGTGCCTTTTAACAGAGCCACTACATGCACATTATGTATGCATACAGGTCATCAAAATAGTAGAAGGTTCTTCTATTAGCTTAAACTAGATATTTCTGTACAGATATTGCTAATTCTGCTAAATAATATAATAGTCTAGAGTTCTGTCTCTCTTTTTTTTTGTATGTATTTAACCTAAAAAATGCATTTTTTCATTCTGTTCCTAGCAGAAGCAGATATTTTTCTTGAGACTCTAGTCTCAGCATATTTGAATATAAAACCAAAGTAGGAATTATTGGAAATATCCCACAAATCCCTACTTTTTTTTTTCTGATACTTGCAATACATTTAAGCAGCTTAAGTTTCATACAAATGTTGCAGGCCAGTTTCATGCTTCTGGTCTTGTACAAATTTTCCGTTGAAGTTTTGTATGCCTGTTTGCCCGTGACAATTGGCTCTTAAGTTTTGGATGCTTTTGTTGAAAAAATCATTGCACAGTTCACTTACCTCTGGTGCATCATCTTTTTGTCTCTTACAGTTTTAACTCTGAAATATCTATTTAGTAACTGTGCCTTTGTTTCATTAATTTTCAGCCCTGCTGTAAGTTCAGAAGGATACTTTTGAAAGAATAACATTATGTTTGCTGGTTATATTGTATTTAGGTTAATTTGAGAAAAATTAGACAATTATTGACATCTGTGTCAAAGAAAAGAATAACCCCATAAGTAGAAATGAGCTAACAGCTAGAGATACGGTGACATTTGGTTTTCCACACTTACTCAGTAAGTTCAGTAGGTTTTAATTCTAGGTCAGGTAAAAGCTCTTACTGATTTTCCTTGCAGGGGCTGCTCTTACAAATCTATGGTTGAGATGCTCTGCTGTAACCATCTACCAAGCTGCACTGAAAACAGTCTTTGATCTTTTTGTTCATAGAGTCAGGTAGGAGCTGGTCCAGGACTTCTGTAAGTTAAGGCAATTTTGCCATTTGAAATGATTACACAGTTATACAAAGAGCTGAAGCTGTTCTTCTTAAACATGTGCATATCAAAGATCCTTCACATGTAGGTAATTATGGCCATTCTCCTGTACCAGTTGATGTGACTGAAGAAATTACTTAACATTTGTAAGCATTTAGCAGTAATTCCAGCTCTTCAAATCACTTGTATTTGACTTGGATGCAGTGAATGGTGGAGTTGGGCATGACAAAGTTCTGTCTACTTTTGTGTTCTGTTACAATGTGCTTATGTTTAATCTTCTCTCCCTTAATAGTTTTTCTGTTTTCCATTTTTCCTGGTAATATTCTTCCTACAGGTCAATTATTTGGTGATGATTGAGCAAAACATTTGCTGAAAGATTTTGTTGTTGTTGTTGTTGCTGTTGTTAATGGTACCATGCTAAATACTAGTACAGATAGCCCTATCACACTGTGAGCCCTCTACCTGATTTTCAGCATACTTTTACTAGACCTTTGTTCAAATAAAATTACATTTCATCTTTTACTGTTTCCTAATCATCAAACTGATTTCCAGTCATTTTCTATGCCCAGTATTCTCAGTCTTTTATTTTATTGTGTCTTGAGTGTAATAATCTCAAGCCTTTTTATTTTGGTCACCTCATGGCCCTTGAACTGCTGCTGCATGTTCATGTTGCTTAACTTGCTTATGGTTACTCTCTTAGTTATTGTAATCTTTATTGTAATTCTGTAATTCCTTAAAATAAAGATCATCTCGGAAACAACATTCTGAAGCTCAGCTCTAGGCAAAACTAACATAGACATGTAATCTGAAAATCTGGTGCTGTTAGTATCGGATGCCATGTTTAAAAGCTTCTGCAATTTATTTTATTATGCCTATTATAATTGTCACTATTGCTTTCTGCTGCCATTTTAGGCTTTCTGCTGCCATTTTAGGCTTTCTGCTACCTAGATATAAAAGCCTTTAAGAACATCAGTTTATTATGTTGGAAGTCACAATAAACTTCCCAAAAATCTGCATGGAGAGATTAACTTCTTTAATATTTATACTATTTATTTGAAGCACAAGTCTTATGGGGAGAGGCTGAGGGATCTGAGGTCGTTTAGCCTAGAGAAAAGGAGGCTCTGGGTGGACCTTATCACTCTACAGCTACTTGAAAGGAGGTTGTAATGAGGTGCGGGTCCCCTTCTTCTCCCAGGTAACAATTGACAGGTCAAGGGGAAATGGCCTCAAGTTGCTCCAGCAGAGGTTTAGATCGGCTATTAGGAAACATTTTTTCTCATCAAAGGTTGTCAAGCATAGGAACAGGCTGACCAGGGGAGTGGTGGAGTCATCATCCCTGGAAGTGTTCAAAAACTGTGTGAATATGGCAGTTGGACATGGTTTAGTTGTGATCATGGTGGTGGTGCTGGGTTGAGAGTTGGTCTTAGAGATCTTGACCTTGGACTTAGATGACCTTAGAGATCTTTTCCAACCTTAAAAATTCTGTGTATCTACGATTTACACATTATTTTATTTACGTGCTGCCTTTTTTTTCCTTATTCCTCAACAGAAATCAAACCAGTTTCTCCATATATAGGTCTCAATAATAAAGAGAATACAAAGAGGACATGTTCCTGTGTCACTGCCAAAACAGACAGCAGCAGCACTTCCTGGGCATAAAAGTGCTGGAAATACCTGCATCTGTTCCAAAGCCAAATAACTCACAGGAAGGGTAAAACCCAGCACAAACTGCTGATTGATAACTTGTGGTTCAGTTTGGTTTTTTTCTTGATGTCTGTTACTTAGTGTTTAGATGGAGTGCTAAAGCACAAGATTAGTATTTCTTACAGTTTTTAGTTGCCATCATAATTCTGTATATGTATGTGGCCAATTCCCTTCTGGTTTCTGATGTGCCACGTGCATATTTAAAATAATAAGTACTTAGACATTTATAGCTCAGTCTTTTACACATTTGTTTTCTGAGCACAACAACTTCTGCCCCATCAAGGCCTGATGATCAAAACATCCACATGGCTGAAAGAGGATAGCTTAACCTATCTAATTTCTCACTCTTGTGGGGAATCCTGAGTTTGGGGACATAGCCTGTAAAACTAAGGAAGTTAATCAGAAAAAAGATAAGTGCTTAGAAAAATAGGTCCAAGGCAGTCAGGAGGTTCATTGTATCATTACATGACCAAGCAGGATTTATTGCCAGGGCTTCTGTAAACAACTAATGGTGTTTTGGTCTCTGAAGAAGTACATATAGCCATGTTGTTATTTCCCTATGATGTCAGTTGGACCTAATCATATGTTGAACATTCATGTAAGGTTTTGATACTTTCTAAATTAGAACTTTCTTCTATTTATCCTTACTGTTTGAAGAGGCAAGGTTAAGTCCAGAGAATTTCTTTCCCATGCGTAACTTCCTTTGTAAATCATTGCAGGTTGCTGTCATGTGTTGTTCATAGGTTTGACTTTGAGTGATTTAATGGTAAATAAAACTGGATATAAAAATTAAGATCTTTTTCAAAGTAAAAAAAAAAAAAAAAAAAGCCCTGATAGGGATTTCTGAACTTTATGATTGTCTGGAATAGATTTCAGTTATGACTGTATTTTGGAATGTGGCCTGTTTGATTTTGATTAAAAATTTTGACAAATGCTTCTTTGAGATTGGGATATAAATGAGGATTAACATATCCAGTTCAAGCCACAAAAGTATTATGCAGCATTATGGGGCAATGAGAAGAACTACTCAGAATGTACAGTATCATTCTTAAAGAGAAAGGTTACCTGTAGTTTGTAATACAACTTTGTCATATTTTAGACTCCAGTAAGTAGGGATGTTTTAATCTTTGACTGACAAGCACTGGATGAATAGAGCTGTCTCCAAATAAATGATTTTGTTACACCCTTCCATGCATTTGTTGTCCTAGGTTTGATTCCTGCAGTGTACTCTGTGTAGAGCTACAAATTTAAACTGGTTTGAAATTGAATTTGGTATAAAAGTAGCTGCTTGTCTGTTAAATAGAAATGATCTCTGCATATATGTAATTGCACAGTTCTACAATATATCTCAAATTAAGCCTTTGGCCTAGAAATGTCAGTCATTTGGGACCTGCCTTGTTAAGAAACACTGCTAGAAGTTGCATCTATTACAAAAGGGAAGATCTGTGGTAAGGCCATTGTTTCAGAAATGTCTTCACTGTTGACCTCCTCATGAAGTACTCCAGAGTTTTCTTGTTTTTGACACTGTAAAAAGTCTGATTTTCTCCAGAAAAAGAAAGAACAGGGTGCCAGCCATGAGGGGAGATGTAAGTTTTATATTCTGATGACTGAAATACTGTTAGCTGTAGTTTTTAATATTAAATCATTGAATTTATATTTAGGGGAAGAAAGCTTGGGTAAATTGAGTCATGTCTTGAACTTTTGAGTAAAATAACTTGAACGCTGGGTTGAAAATTTCTGTGATAATGTCTAAAACAGTGGAGAGGGACTCAAAAAAAAGGAAAGAATTGAAGACGATCGGTCTTTTATTCTCTTACGCTTTGTTTCTGGGCTCTTATTATTCAAGTGTCAGGAATCTTTTTGATCTGTTTAATGGAACACATTAAGAGACCATGTGCTGGTTACAAATAGCAAATGTGTTTCTGAATACTACTTTTTGTCTTTCTTGTGAAAATACTGTGGCTGCCAGGAAAATGGAGTAAATGGAGTAGACAGTGGAAGCAATTGATACTACAATAGTTATTGTACCTCACACTTGTCTGTCTAAACTCTCGGATGAGAAAATTTATTCAGAAGGGGGAGAAAGGGAAGGGCCAGTATGGATTGGAGTTCTATTTTATGTAGGATAGAAAAGAGCAGAAATTTGTGGCTTAGAATGTGTTCCTAATGAAGCTGTGAATGAGATCAGGAATAAGAGAGACTGTATATTCAAGGGAAGGAAGAGCTGAGTTACTAGGGAATGAAAAGTGAACCCAAGAGAGTTATTGAATAGAAAACGGCTAGAGAGACAAGACAGTAATAGGTGTTCTGAAATTACACATGCTATAAAATGGAAACAATGGTTGGGAAGTGACTTCTTGTCACCCTTAATTTACCTGTAACACCCAAAAAGAACTGAAGGTTCGAAAACAGGGTCCTCAGGGAAGTAATATTTTAGATTTAACAGAGCTTCATTAAATTAGGAGTGCTGTAGGAAGAAGAGGTACAGTTTTAAACTGATGCATATATAATTGTGATCCCTTTGGTAAATTTGTTAGTCTTTAAGATAAAGAGATCTAGAGTCAAAGCAATCAGATTAATAGCAGGGGTTTTTTTCTTTATTGGTACTTTTAAACACTTGGTTTGGAAAAACTGTGTTGTTGCAGTCAAAGACTTAATTTTGTCATAATAGACATTGTGCAGGGCAAGGTCTGGTAAAACAGCTGTTTGCAAAGTCCAACAAAATATGATTCAGTCATTGACAGTGTGCTCAGTTCATCTGATGAGTATCATGTATTTCACGATTCTCTACTGCACCAGCCTAAGTGTTTGTTAAAGAGGCTTTCTCATTAACATTTCCTTTTTTATCTGCCACTGAATGAGCCATAAATAGTGTCAATGCCAAGAATAACAATGACTATGTTATGTCATGTTCCAGTGAGTGGTCTCTCAGCAGCCTTTTCATACGTTACTCTTTACAGTGCATTCACGTGTGAGGCTGTACAGAAAGAGGAGAGGAAAAACAGCAAAATGGAAAAAATGGAATAGTATTAGGTCATGGATGAAGTAGTCAGTGTGTTTTTTGTTTGGAACCTGTTGGATACTATTTTTCCTGACAAATGTAAAAATGAGTTTGTTATTACTGGACTGTAATGCTTTGAGTGGTCAAATATATAATACTGGCATACAGATCTGGGGCTAAATTGAGGTTTTGTGTGGCTGAATGGAATGCCCAGCTTGGTTGGATTGAAAAATGTCATAAGACTTTTTTTTCCCCAAGCATTTCTGCCAAGTGCGTACAGGAAGTGGCTTTGGCAGTTGTATCCAAACAAGTAACTTCATTTCCTGGAATCTGCTTTTTTGCAAAATGTGGATTTTAGGAAAGAAAGTGTAAAGAGAGATGTTAAGCAGTAGAGGAAAGATCACTCTTAAAAGCCTCTGAGAAGAAGGCACAAATTATCAAACTCCATTTTTTCTAGATATAGTCACAACAGTGTTAAATAATTTCTTTTTTTTTTTAATGTATATTCTCTTTGTATAGTAAAAATAATATTAAAAATCTATTGACCCTAACAGCACATAATTAGTGAAACCATTATGTTTATTACAGTTCATTTCACCATGGTCTATTTTATGTCTGGAAAAAAAAGGAGATGGTGTTTAGTGTTTACTGGCAAGGCAGCCACAAAGTAGTTGAGATATAAGAGAATGTGTTGTATGACTTACTCACATTATAAGATCCTATTAGCAACCTGAGGTTTACTAAAACTTCCATTTACTGTCATTTTAAAAAAAACTAAGAAGAGAATAAATGTTGCAGGTATAATTTTCAGATATAAAGGAGACATGAGTTGATGTAATAGTAAACATATTCTGCTAAAAATATGGACATTTTATCCGATTGGTCAGGTGCTATTTTTCATGCTATTGCAAATTCATCTTTTTCTAGTCTAACTTGCTGGATTTGAACCACACTTTATTTTTTTCCTCTGGGTTTTTTGGGGGTTTTTTTTTGTGGGTTTTGGGGGATTTGGGGGTTTTTTTGCCTACTCTCCTAAAGTTAGTTACCTTAATATTTCAATAAAACTGTCTGCAGCCTTTCTCTTAGTGCTGGATATCTGCCAATAATATAAGCACAGCCTTCATCTTCCTAAACCCTTAATCTCAGGGTCAAATCATGGGTGTTTTTCAGATGCTTGAAAAGCAGTAGTCAAAAGCTGGTTTGTATCAAATCATGTTTTAAAGGGTTGTTGCTAATGAGGGGCTATTTCAGAATTGCTAAGAGGGAAAAAGGTACATTGAGAAATGTGGTAGCAATGACTCATACTGTGATGCATCAGATAAGAATCTTGAAAAATGTCCATTTTCTTATAAATAATATTGCAAAATCCCAAATTTTTAGAGAGGAAAGTAAATACTTAGGAAAAATCTTAATGTCAGAAAAAAGCTGCAGATTTCAGAGATAATCAAGGAATCAGAATATATATATATATATATATATATATATATATTTAGCAATAGAAGGTAGTTGCTTACTACAGAATAACAATATGTGAAACAACTTAGTGTAACCATTGTTTTATATAGTCTTTATCCAGTCATTAGAGGTACTATTAGTGGATGAAGAGACAGGAAAAAATGTTTTGGAAGCAGTTCAGAGCAATAATTAGAACACAAGTAAAGATAAGCAAACGTTGTATACCTTTCCCAAGTGGCAAAGGTTGAGCTTGCTAAGTCATAAAGAGCAGCTGCTGTAAATTTTGAGGGGAGTGAAAGCTTTACCTTTCCCTTTTCATCTTTGTTACTTCTTTTTATCTTTTACTCTTCATGTCTTCATGTAATCATCTACTTTTGGTTTTGTAATGTTCACTTTTTTATTACTGGACCAGAGAAACTTCAGACAGTTGTGTTGTTTGCAGTTGTGCCCATTGACTACTTGTGCCACTCTTATTACTCCTAAAGAAATTAAACTTTTTGTAAGAATATTTCCTGAATAATGTACGAGTTCTGATAACATTTGCCTTTGTTTCTGATTTTTCACTGAGTGCTTGTGGTAAAGTGCATTGTCTAACAGAGGTTGTTAGCTGGCTTATTCTTGTTGTTTGTCATAAAGAAAACGACTCAGCTCTCCACTGCATTACAGAGGCAATACATTGCATGGAATAAGATCCTAGACCGAGGTGCAGGGCATCTGTTTTTTATTTCAATCCTTATTATTTACTAAGTTTGTGAACTTACACAAGTGACCTCATCTCTCTGAATCAGTTTCTTCAACTGTGAAATAAATTAAGAGTGGCTTATCTTTCTTGATCGCTTTGAGATTTCATGTTCAAAGGCGATCCGTAAGAGCAAAATCTTGTTTTTCTAACACTGAGGAGCAGTTGAAATGATTTGTGAAAGTAAGACAGTGAATTAGAAGCAGAAACCAATATAAAGCCTTGGAAGTCTTGACTCTTCATTCTTAGCATAACTGTTCAACCCAGTTCTTGACATTGTTTCTCTTTATTGATAACTAATTTGTTTGGGAAGCTTTGCTGAAACTCTGGGCTATGCTGGCTACTTGAAATTCTATACAAGCATGGGCAAACATACACTATATTTGATATTTATTGCAAATTCTGAGAGTAAGCTGCATAATAATATATTTCATGCAAAGCTGTCTCTACTTGCTCAGTAAAAGAGAGAAGAGTAAAGCACTCAGAGTGGGCTGGGAAAGTTGTGTTAAAATTATTGAATATTTTATTATGAATCTTTTCTTCTGCAATACCTCCCCACTCTGATCAGCACTCTTGATTTATGCCATTTACATCTAGCTATATTTCTGGGGAGAAATAATTCTAAATATTTCAGAAATTTCCTTTAATCTTTAAGTGTACAGGGAGAGAGTGACATCAGTTTGAATAATGACCAGTGGCTGGAAACAGAAGAATGTCTTAGTTTTGTATCAGAAGTGTTAAAACAACTTTCTGTTAGGGAATACTAGAAGAAAAAGACTTCTGGGAAAACATCCTTTTGATTTTCAGCAGGTTTATTTAATTAACTGAAGCCGATACAAGAGCTCATGGCTCTGATACAGCACATTTAATATTGTAGTAAGCTTGAATGACAAGGAATGTCCATAATTTACTGTCCCCTTTTGATCTTCAGGAAAACAAGCAGTTTAAGGCCATCAAATAAACATAGTGTACTTGGCCTTCAGGAAGAATTACGCTATTTTTCTAGTGATTGTCACTTATTTCAACAGATTTTTGAGTGGCAAAACCGCTTTTAATTCTATGTCCTGACATAAGCAGATTTAGAGCTATAGAGGTTATTGGTTCAAAAATTGTCTTTTGATCCTTAGTTGCACATTAATTGTATAGTTCAGTTGGTTACAAATTTTGGTTAAAAAGGCATTGAAAGAAGTTGCTATTCACAGTGGGAATTGTGCCAATATGAAATGGAATTTCACTCAAATACTTTCTATTATATGATTGGGCTTTTTTGTTTTGTTTTGTTTTTTTTGGTGAGAGAATTTCCCTCAAATAGCTTCTGAGACCATTGAATTTTCACCAGAAAAACTCTGTGGTATGATGAGCCAGGAAGACAACAGGGGATTCTTCCCTCTGTGAGCAATCAATTTTGCCTTTAATATCTCTGGTACAAGAATGTCATCACTTTTGATTAAAATGAGAGTTTTTTGAATCATGGAAATAAAAGGCAATAATTAAAATTCAGAAGAACCCAGATTACTTTATTTTTAATTATGATTATTCTCAATTTTAATACAATAGACATGTTAGGCATCATAACAATAAAGTTCTCCTTTTCTCTTTTTATTTACTGTGGAGGCTATAGGCAGAATAGATAAAGCTGACAATAAATTAGTGGGAGCAGTTCTCTGAAGAGAACATATTTAGGTTATGTCAAGTGTGTTCCATGTTATTGTGCAATTGTATACATGTTGTAAAAAAGAAAAACAATTTGTATTTTGAATAATGAAGATGTCCTAATATTTGAGGGGGTTTTTTTCACTTGTTTATTCTCAGGAGCAAGTAAGGCTTTGTGTCTTTCTCCTTATCCATGTTTATTGTGTACATATGTTGGCTGTCTCTTCAATTGCCATGAATGTACTTGGGGGAAAAAATGTCTGTGCCTGTTTATTGGCAGGATCAGGAATCTGGCTTCTAAATTAATTTGCTTTCCATCATCACTGCTGAGGACGGAAAAAAAAATGTGTAATCATGTAGTGTAAATATAGATCTAATAGTAAGTGATTTGGAATCACCATCATTTTTCAAAGGCTCATGGAATTTGTGTAATTCTATAAATAGGCACCCACCAATAAGACAAAAAGATAAATGGTCAAGAAATTGCTAAAGATGAATGGATAGATTTCTGAAAGACAAACGTTTTGTGAATTATTATAAGCAAGTAGATGTTGCCAAATCATAGGTTTATTTTACCACACACCAGTATCATATCTGATTTTTATATCATGGGGAATGGTTGCTGTACATGAAGACAATGAATGATTATTTTGCTGAATGTGCTTATTTGTTGTTATGGAAGCAGGACTTACTTTTAATGGGATAGGCCACACTAACCCACAACTACAGGGCAAAAGGCACTTCCTGCCTTTAGGGACAATTTAAGATGGACGTTTCATCCAAAATTTGAATTAATTTTAGCATATTGAGGTTTCAGGGATTGAATTTGGAGTTAATATGTGCACTTCTGTTTCAAAATTATATTTGTAAACCCCAACATGGTTATTTCTAATGTTTTCTTTGAAGACAAAAAATAAAGTGAATAGCACAGATCTTTTGGTCAACTTAGTGGCAGTTGTCTCTGGCTATTCATTTTGCCTTTGTTATGATAGAAATTCATTCTCTGCAGCAATCCTGCCCTCAAAGATGGTACCTTAATCATTTCAGTGGCCCAATATGGTGGGATTTCACCTTGAGAGTATGGGAGAGTAGGAATTAGTTGTCCAGTAATTTTACAGTGCTCATAGTTTTATAACTCTAAACTCAAAATAGAAGTTTCTTGTCATTAAGTAGTAGTTCTTCATTAAAATGCATTAAGATATATTTAACAAAAAAATCTCCGATTTTTTGCAGCAGCAGTAGCATAAACATTGTTCAGCAAGTGATCCCCCTTGCTGCTTCCAACATGTAGCAAGCCTGAGACTGTCAGGTGGAGAATTAATCTTTAATGAATATGGTCCTCCTCTGTTCCCATTTATATTCCTTCTTGGTTCTGGAAGCAGTGCTGTAGTTAGGCATACAAGGTGTTCTTCATTCATCATCCTAGAGTGCATGTACCATGCTCCAAAAATGAATGTGCAAAGAGGAAAAGGTCCAGGTGAATCCCTAGACTGAAGGGAAGAGGCTTTGAAATCTGGCTGCAAAGGGCTACACATACAATGTAGTAAAGAATAATCCTTTTTTAGTTATTTCAAGATTGCAGAACTGGCAGTGGGGAACTCTCACATTCAGTGTTATTAATTCAAAACCTAGAGATATTTATATATTTGAGTGGCTATTTTCACAATAACAGTGGGAATTAAGGATTGTATTTCAGGTCAGAATGATAGTACTAGTTGGAGAACTTAACATTCCTGCTTTTAGTTACATTTTCAATTTAAAATATAGAGATTTTAAGCATTGTTTCTAGATCAGATGGGTTATTAGAACCCTATGGGTTGGGGTTTTTAAAATGTTTCTCAGTCTTCTATGAGGAGTGTCTGTGCCAAGAGGAATAAACAGGGATATTTGTTTGAATTCCAAAAATATTTCTGTAGTATTAATGAAATTTCTCAAGCATTTTTTATTCCTTCAAGCCATCTAAACTAGAGACACTTATTACCACTTACTACTTTTAGTCTTGATGTAAGCAGTGAGGTTATTGCTTTTATCCTTTTGTCATACATAAGAAGTCCCAAATTTACCACATACAAGGTTTTAGAGGCTTTTAGCTGATGCATAGGATTGGCTAGGGCAATAGTAACTTTCACTGACCCTGATAACATTTTAACCCAACTTCCTTCCATCCTCCTTCACTCAAATGTGCATTTAGGTGGTGTTTCTTTTGAACTGCACTGAAATAGCAAGTTACACATTTTGAGTATTCACATTAGTATATATCCACCCTAAGAAAAAAATTCATCCACATACTTAACCTTCTGCAGTTGTTCTGTGGTTTTACAGTGACAATTTTTGACCTTTTTTGTGGTAAAATTGCCAGAGCAGAAGTACTGTCATACCTAAACTTACTGAAGAGGGATATCAGTGGATACAATCAGAGGATAGGAACGCTGTTGTCACATTAGGAACTTGAAAGCATGTAAGCAGATATTCAGTAACAATAATTAATGTCTTAAAAATTTATAAGCAGCAAAAAGGGTCACCTCACCTGTCAAGCTGAGTTTGTTGTCAGTTATATTTTTATTGATAAAAGCAGTATTTCTGTTCAGTATACATGAATTTTTCCCTGCAATTGTTGATACAGTAGTAGAGTCTGAATGCATTTTTGTTTAAATGCAACATTTCAAAGTTGTCTGTAACCTCTGAAGTAAAGAAAGTTATAGATTTATCTTAGAATTTCTTAAGCATGGACTGTCTTAGAAGGACAGTAAAAGAAGCATCCAAATGGAGTTTATGTCTCTGCCTTTATACAGAGTTTTCCACTGGTCTCTGGGACCTGGGATAACTGAAGGCTGGTGGTGCTAGTAATGACTAAAGTGAAGAAGGCATTCAGAAGCACTGCCTTTCCATGTCCTGTGTAACTAGGTCCCCCACCTCATTCAGCAGGGAGCCCACCTTTTCCCTGGCCTTCCTTTCGTCACCTGTGCATGAAGTCCTCCTTGTTGTCTTTAAGCCGTTTCTTGCCATGTTACACTTTGTGTAGCCCAGTACAAGGACGGAACAGTTAAACAGCATAACAGCTGTACATGTATTATTTTAGCTGATAAGGTAATGTTAGGTCACAGGCTGGACTCGATGATCTCAAAGGCCTTTTCCAACCAAGCTGATTCTGTAAGTCTGTGGTTCTGTATACTCACTGTACAGCTCACATAAAATCAACATGAATATCCAGTTGCACTGGAAACAACCAATGGCTTCAGTTTTGGCATAAAAACAAAAGGAAGATACCTCATTCTTTACTTTTCTCTACAGAATGAATGTACTAGGGATGGAAATTAAACTTTCTTTTTAACAGTTTTAAGCTGCATTTCGAAAGGTCTTGCTATAGGTGCAATTTGATATCCTAAAATTTTAATCAGCTGTTCATATAGTTTTTTGTAACAAGGACAGCTATTACTTTTCCATTTTGATTAATTTATCAAAACTTCCATAGAGGCAGGATTTCTCTTTTTGCAAACAACTGCTAATGACAATAGCTAAACTATGTGAACTTAAGTAAACTTTGTATTATATATTAAGAATGTTCAAGTTGGTATTTATATTTCTGCTCATGGAATCTGTTTCTGAAGGTTTTATTCTTAGAATATTGAAAGTGAATACTGTTGATGTGTTGCATAATTTTGTTCATAAAAATGTGATGTGCATGCTATTTGTCATTATTGTCAGAAAACATTGTTTTAAATTCTGAGCTATTTCTTCCACTTTGTCCCATTTTTAGTAAGTAGCAGGATTTTGGTAAAACTAACTTAAATATAGCTCTAATTTGAATTTTTAATAAATTATTTTGATGAATGCCTCTGCTCAAAATGTTTTATTAAAAATACAAATTGCATCTTTACTTAAACCTGCTCAGCCTTTTACACTATGTTAACACTGATTCAGAAGACAAGTACACTTACTGGATGGGTTTGGCAAAACCGGTTTTGAAAAAGTATGTCTATGGCATTCAGAATAGTTTTTCTTTTTTCTACAGTCTACAAAGACTTAGTGTTTCCTTTACGATTCAATCCTTCAAGATTTTTTTCCCATTCAAAATAGAATATGGTCAAAAGAGTTCTTAAAAGCAGTAAAAAGCCTTTAAGAGCTGAGGAAAGTCTAAAATAATGAGTAGTTTCACCTAAAGATAGCTGAGAGTTTTGTAAAAACAATATGATAAAATTTGACAAGCTGAAGTGAAAGTTCAGGAGAGAAATTAGCCAGTTTGATTTTATGTATAAGTTCAGGCCCCATTGTTATCTCCTCCTTTTCTGCTTTGTCTGCTATTTCAAAACCACTGCAGATAAAAATGGAATATATGAATGTGTCTGGACTGGCAATGACTGCTCTCTTTCTACGTGCACTAATCTTTACTTAGTCTTACTAAAATGCAGTCTTTGTGTAACACAAGAGGCACAATGCCCTGAATTCCAAAGCAAATTGTACAACTTGTGTCAGGGTAGGTGTTTAAGAGCATGCAAGTTACACAAGTGTTCTCTAAACTTCTGCTGATTTATGGGCGCAGGACTCCCATTTTGGCTCTGCTGGACTTCTGGAGCTTGTCATGTGCCTAGACGTCCTCAGTTGTGAGATTATTTGAAACTTCTGAAGGCTTAATTTTGTGTGTATATTTAGAGTACAGTTAGTACACACTGATGCAGTCTGTAATGTAGCAGGTACAGGACTCCTTCAGAGAAGGATAAAAGGCTTCCTCGCTAGGTAAGTGCTTGAAATTTATTGTGGTCATTGCTGAGGTAAAACATATAACATGTCTAATTACTTTTTCAAGTAATTTGAAAACACAGCAGGCTCCTGTGTTCATTCTCGGAGGCAAACCCCAGTACAGCTTCAACAGAGCAAGAATCAAATTTCATTTTTCTACAGAGAAATTCCACTCATTTCTTAATTGCTGATGTTCAGCTTCCAAAAGAGCTAAGTGATGAAAGTGGTAAAGCTGTTCCTCTTGAATATAAATAGATAGTAAATTTTAAAATTAGGTTATCTAGATTGCTGCCTGGCAAAAAGAAATAGCTTACCAGGGAGTTTATCTCATGGTTTCTTCTCTCAACACTACCTCAGCATACCCCATTCAATGCTGGTTCCTGCTGGGAAAAAAAAAATAATAAAAAGACCAATTTCTCATGAAGTGACCCCTGCACTTCTGTAGTTTACAGCCTGAAATATTAAAAGATAGCCCCAAGATAGTACTAATTAATGGTGTACCCACTACAGAGGATTTTTTTCTTTTCTACCTAAGATGTAGTACATACAGGCTTCTACTTCAGAAAACCTCAGTATCTTAATAAAGAAAAAGCTAAAATGTAATATGAAATTAAAAGTACATTAAGTTTCCAAAACCAGATTGATGTTTATAACAAGTTCTTTTCCCTCTGCTAAATTGTTCTGAAAATGAAATATGCTTCTTTTGTGGTTTATGGTGTTACTGGCAAGCCTGGTGGTAGAAATGATTCTCCAGACACCAAAAATACATGCAGATGTCTACAGATGTCCCTAACAAAAAACTTCACTTGCATTTGGTCCAAGTTGTCATGACTCCATTGATGTAGGTTGTCATTTTGTAGAGCTCTTAAAATATTCTTATCCACCGCTCAGAGTAATTCTTCTAAAATTGAGAAAGATATATTGAAAAGGAGAATTTAAATACCATATCTATCACTCAAAACAGCATAGAACATGTAAATTGGGCACATGTTGAGACTGTTCCATTTTTTATAGATATGTTGGTCTAGTTGAAAAAGGCAGAAAAGTCTTTGAACCTAAAAGCCCTTTTTCAGGTCTAAGACAAGCAGCAAATGTTGCTGCTACGGCATGTCAAGTACATGAAGCATGTCAAAACACATTTAATTTGCTATTACTCAATCTTAATTGAAGTCTTCATTTTAAGCTCAGTAGTCTAAATTTGATTTAAAATCAACTCTAATTTGAATTGACTCAAATGCATAAATATAGGCCCTTTCTGGTATTTAGCGAAACTTTTACAACTGCATCAACCAATAAAGGGAACAGATTTAGATTCCTACAAAAGAAGGGAAATGCACAGTTTCTTTGTAATATCTGTTGTTTGATGTAAACTGAACAATGCATTATGACATATATATCCTGTTTTATGAGAAGTTATCTGAAATGTGTGATTCTGTCATATACAGAAGTGAATCTTACTTATTTAGAAGTGGCAGCACCATTGGGTGGGTCTCCTAAAGTTCTTGTGGGTTTGACTTCATATTTTCCTTCATATCCACCCACTGAGCTTCTGCCAAGCCTACCACGCTTCATTTCAGGCTTTCCCTTTGTACCTACTAATTAAGGACTTTCAATGTGTGTATGTATTATACAATCAAATATGGTATCACAGGCAGCTTTAAAGAAGTAAATGGTTGCAAATAGCAGCTGAATTTTTTTCTCCTTTGAAACCTACAAGGTGTCATACATGAAATGTAAAATACTTCTCGGATAATATTTGTGTCAGAACATGACTATCAGCAGGTACACTATTTCATTCCCCACTGCTGAGATCTGCAAACATTTTGGTTATGCCAAACAAATAGCCTCTAACTGCATTCTCATCTCTATGCTCCAACTTTGACATTGATAACTCTGGTGCCCAGTGGCTTTTTAAAGAGAATATACTAACGTAACCAGGTAACTCAAAAGTTGGCACGCTGTAAATAATCAGTGCTGGTGCAGATATTCTAGAGCATCTTTACTGCATGCCGTGTACTCTGAGAAATATAACAAAAATTATCTCTGAGAAGTATAACAAATTATACCTGAGAAATCTGTAAGAAATAAAAACATAACCACATAATCAGACAAAACTGACTTTTGCAGAGTTGACATTATATGTAATACCTAGGTATTTTGTTTTATTTTAATCATCTTAAAGCAATCCCATTTCTAGTGATATTAATTGCATTAGCAATGGTGCTTGTCTTTGATTTGTGTCCAACATGCTCCTGTACAAGATTGTTCTTTGCTGTTCATCATTTTCAGGGTTTCATTGAATGGTGATTTCTCTTCCATTTATGGATTATTTCAACATATATGGAATAGGTTGTTTCATCAATCACTTAATTTTGTGTGGAAGCGATAAGGTCTAGATAAGTTACCCATGCACCAAATAGCTCAAGGTTTCCACGGTGGGAATTTTCACTTGTGGCATGCAGTCTGACCTGCCTATGTTAATGTTCAGTACCACATTCAACATGCTCACAATCTCAATAAATTGTTCATTTTACCCTCTTCCTCCCCTGTAAATAAACAAAGAAACTCCAGAGCACAAGATATTAATTTATGCCCATGTTTTTTTTAGTTCATTGCATCTGAATATTCTGGTTTTCCTTCAAGGCTTTTAACTTCCCCAGAAACTTCAACACTGCAGGAGTGCTGTGAGCAACCTTGTTTTATGTCTTTCCCATTTTTGAATCATAGTCTAGTGAAGGTAGCCATATGTAACACACATGCTTTTCATGAGAAATTTAGCTGAGCTTTGCAGTGGGGAAGTATTTGTTGTATATTGTTTTGCCATTTGCTTGCCTATTTTTAAGTATTTATTCTTTATTGACTCATTATTGCAAGCTCTGTTACATCTTTTTCCATTCTGAACAGATGGCTATGATATCTTGATGGATCCTGGTAAAGATGTAACGAATTATGCTTACATGACCTCTAATACCTTAGTTCTATTGCAAAGACTTACCAAATAATTTGTCATTAGTTTCATTTGAAAGTTTTCACAGTTCCTTTGTTCCCATTTGATAATATGTGGAAATACATAATAGCCCAAACAGGCTGACAATCCTCATAAGAATGAAGACTCACAATTCACACTAGTTGCTATCCTGAAATTCTTCAGACTACTGTCACTTGAATGAGAGCTTTCCTTGAGCCAAGGGGACTTTTTGCTTCTATTGATTTCAGTGGAAGGGCTGACAATTCTTTTCTAACAGACCACTTAGTAGAAATTGAAAGAAAATGGAAAGACTTTTAGTCCTTCTTTCATGCAGAAAATGAAGTTTCTGCAAAACAGATACATGGGCAGATATGTGAACAGATGCCTTTCTCATCAGAATACATTGTCTGAACAGTTATTCCCAGGAGTTTGTCAACAGTCTTAATGTTCCTCCCTCAGAACAGATCAATTTGCAATCTTAATACTTCTCTTCTGGAGAGTTGTTTCCAATTTTTTTGTGGGTTAAACTGGCAGCCTCTGGCATGAGGGCTGCTGAAACCCCCTCAGAGCTCTCATACCAGGACCAAAATCTGGTTACAAGTGGTGTTGTGAGGAGACTCTGTGGTTCTGCTTTCAGACAGAGAAGATATCAATTTCATGCTATTGTTTGACAGATTTTTCCAGACCTAACTGAAGAGCAATGTAAATTTTTTTCTGTAGGTTTCATGCATTAAACTTTATGAAGATCTTCTCCCTCTGAGCAATAACCCTTTTTCAACAAACAAACTGAAAAACAGAAGGTGGCCAGACTCAAGACTGGAAGTGCCATTTCCAGATTGAGCAGTCTCAAAATTTTTATGGGGAAAAAAAACCAAAAACAAACCACTAAAATACAGTATTTTAAAATTGTCCAGTATTTATAGACTTTGGTCACTATTACAAGCTGCTGTAGGATTTTTCGGTGTTGGATATATTTTAAAAATCAGTATGGTCATGTAGATATGCAACTGGTTTTGATCACTTTTGACAACAAAATAAGGTCTATGGTTATCCCCTTGCATGTTCCTACCTTCTCAGTGTAGTCCTTGAGTAATTGCAGTGGATACTATTTAATTTTAAAATAGCATTCAGCCAAATACTTTCTCTGTTGGCAGTCGAAGAGCCAGCACCACACTATACTGTACATGTTCCATTAAAGTTTCTTTAAAATTAACATTTGGTGTTTAAGATGGCTGTAAACAGCATTTGTGTATGTAACAGCATAGAATAAATGCTAAAATCTCTAAATTAGTGAGTGATAGAATAGTATGCACAGTATCTGCTAGGGTCTTTGCTGATATACAGGCTTCTACCTCCTATAGGCATACAAATGAGTCCTTAAATCACTCTGAGCTTTTCTTACCTTAAAAAATAATCAGCAACATCCAAAATCCTTATCATGTTTTTGCTCACTGTGTTTTGAATTATTACTGATTTCAAGAGTTTAGGTTATTATCAATACTACATCAACCTTTCTATTTCTTGGTCATGTCAGATGTTGTTGCTCAAGTTCAGAGCTTGTGAGACATCACTGCCACCCTGCTGACTTACTCAAGTTCAGTGCGACAGCTGTAATTTGCACATTTCAGCAGAGGAGCCTATTGAACCAAATTTTTTTGCTTAATATGAAAGCTGACAGAGTTCACTGGATCAGAGTACAGACTGAAATCAAACCTTCGATGAGAACATTCCTAAGCATTCAAAGTCATACTGTGGATTGAACCTGAATTTTACCAAAAATTTCAGCTATGTGAATTTGCTCTAAATGATGATGGGTTTGCTGTGAATTTTGCATTGTGTGAGTTGGGCATATTTGTGTTTTAGTATTCAAGCCAAGTTGCACAATCTAAGAGGAAAGGTATAAGTAAAATTAGGTTGATAGAAACTTTATCTGTTTTTATGCAAACCTGTCAACTGGGGTTTCCTGAATGTGATTGAAAGAAAATTTTATGCTTTTTCCAATGATCTGGGTTATTTTTATGGTAATGATTATTCCAGGTCACATTGTAATGACTTGATGACATGTGTTCCCTGGTTCTCATCCTGCAGGATATGATGGTTCTTCCTTAGATAAGAATTTTCAAATATTTATTTTGTAACACTATGCCATGGTAATTAAGAAAGAGAGGAGGAATTTTTTGGCTTTTAAGAGTGAAAGAAATTGTTTTCTCTAGCAGTTTTATCTGAACTATTCCACTACCCTGCCAAAACTTTGTCCTTATCATTGGTTTCTTCTCTTAATTCTGTTTTTGTTTATATAATGTAAATATTGCTGTACATAGATTTCAATTTCAAAGCTAGAGAAAAACAAATCAATAACACCTTTTAAATGTTTAAATGAACATATAGCTTATTCGTTAGAATTAAGCCCAGGAGAAACAACATGCCAATAATGTTAATGCACCATGGCACTTGGAGGTCATTTGAAGGAAGGTGAGGCTATTTTATGAAATTACAGATTATTTAAGGAAATGTATATATAATGATGGAAGATACCACATCAACCGTGGAAAAGAAATAATCTTCACTACGGAGCAGAATGAAGACACAACTACTCCATCAAGATTTCAGTGTCTCTTGCAGTCTTTTACTGTTACTAACATTGTCTTCCCTTACTGTCTTCCTAAACGTCTCTGTCATTACCCATAGGCTGCAACATCCTTCTGCAGCTGTTTTATGCTCATATTATACTGAAATACAATCTCAATGGTCCTTTCTAAGTTTGTTTCCCTTTATACCATTTTCAGAATGGATTTGTTTACTACTTCATATGTTTCTCTATTTTCTTAAAATGAACTACATAAACCAGAAAATTTCCCCTTCCCAAGTGTTCTGGGGATCTATTTTTGTGTGCTTTGTTTGGCTGTACAGATTTGCTGCCTTTTCAAGCTAGTGCTGGAAAATGATTATCAGGTTATCCTTTAATTTTGGTTGATGCATTTTTGCCGGGCAGTAGCAATAATCACTGTAATAGTTTTGTTTTCTGAGCGTACTTTTGTGTTTTTACTTGTACTCTCAAACGCAGCACACAGCCAGAAGAGTTAAATACTTTACATTGCAGTGTTATGTATGAGTAAGGGCATGTCATTGTTTATCTTAGGCTCGATGATAAATTTTGTCCTGGCTTTCTGCTCTTAATACAAGCTTTTTCTGCAACAGAAGCAATTCTAGGGGTTCAATTCAGGCTGCATGTTAAAATTAGTGCTAGAGATGGGATGAATGTACTATAAAATTCTTCTTGCAAAGCTGCCTATTTTTCTTCAAGGCAGGTATGAAACATGAACATTATACTCTCGGGTCAGGACCACAGAAAAATATATTTTCCTGAATTCTCTTGCTCTTTTGGATCACACAACAGAAAATACTGCACTGTATCTTTCTTTGATTTTCTTATTCAAAAAGGGTGGAGCATTTCTGCATGCTTTGCCATTCAAACATTCCTGGTGGTTCTATTTTCAACTCAAAATTTTTGAATTAGTAACAGATGTGCTGGTTCATTTAACTGAAACAGGGGGCAAATTTTTCTCTGTATTTTAAATAAACTTTTTAAACTTTTACTTCGTCATTGAACCCTGAGTTCTAGTTCATGTTACCAGCCTTCTCTGTAAACAGTATGTTACATCACAGAAATCTCGCTGCAGTCAGTGGGAACTTATCCTGTTATAAGTATGAGGAGGTGCACAGAATATATTTAGAAGAAGAATATATTTAGAAGCTTATGGACCTAGATCCCAGTAAGGGGTAACATCCCAGTATTGCACATCCCAGCCTTTTTAGGCATGTTTTGCCTATTTCTTGCCTCAGTTTCACTGATGTAAATGAGTATGACTTGGTGACCCTAACCATGAAAACAATATATTTCATGCCTGTGAAATGAGAAAATTGTGTTAAAGAAAGCAGAAGAAAGCAGGAGAAACCTGGAGAAGGAGAAAACCCTCAAGCCAAAATTGCAAAGCAGGTAACCTGAAAAAGAACTGGTATACATGCATATGTTATTGGTAATGCTGGTCCATTGGCATAAAACATAGAGAAAACACTTGGACAGTGGATATCCTAGGAAGATTTATAGCTCCTGTTCCCAACGGATTTGGGGGTCTTGATAGCTCTGAGGCAGGAAGGCAGACTTGTGGGTAGGACAAAAGAAAGACTCAAGAGGGAAAAAAAACCAAGGAGGATCAAATTCCAGTTTAAGGAATATTATTTTCAAAGTTTAAGTTGCAATTTGGAGGTTGAATTAAAGGTGTAGCTATTTTGTATTCTTCACACAGTTTGAGTGTTACAATCCTCCCCCTTTCTGCTCCTGAAATATCTTCATTCCTGTAATTTATTTAAGTGCAAGTATCATCCTTTCTTCTTGCTTATTTATTGACATATATGTACTGGTGATAACACAGATGCTGGCATAAGCTCTCATTCTCCTTAAGCCTTTGAATTTTTTTGTTAATAAGAATACAGATACATGATAGCTTACTTGGATTTATAGATCATTAGCAATGAGAACTGAAAATAATTCAGACTGTAATAATTTTCTATAGTGATTTTTAAAGATTTGAAGGCCTTGACCTTCTGGTGCACAAAAGGAAACACCATGTTGTAAATGTAAAAAGGCAAGCTCCAACCATTTCGGTAGGTAGAATTCTTGCTTTGCCTAAAAGGGTATGGAAAAATATTTACTAATACGTAACTAAAAGCCCGATTTTTTTCTTCCAAGAGTACTGAAAATATTCGAGGTATATTTAGGGTCCGATGTGAAACAGATGAAAGAAATACAGAAGCAAATTGCATTTGCTGTTGTGAAAATACCTCTGGCTCATACTTAAGAATATTTCACATGCTTTAAATTTTCAAAGTTCAGTTTTACTTATGAACGTTTAAAATTATCTTGAGGAATTGTATACCTCAAGCATTCAGACTTTAGAGAAGTGGCGTGAAACATAATTAATTTGTTAGATAATAGAAATGTTTCGTCAAAAATGCTTTCCATCAGTGGAAACCTAACTTAGTCTTCTCTTTGCTTTAAGATCCCTGGGCTGACTTGCTGCATTTGTCTAAAAAGGATTTAAATAAGTGTAAAATGTCTGTCTTTTGATGACTCTGAAGTAATTCCCTTTTTTATTTTGTACCTCGGGGCAGGAGGAAAGATGTCACTTGGATGTCAGGAAGCTTTTGAAGTTTTCAAGCGGGACCATGCTGACAGTATAACCATTGAGGACAACAAACAGCTTCTGAAACAGAGGTGAGTGCCACAGCAAAATACAGCTGGGGGAAGACATCTGAGAGTTCACTAGCAGGGCAGGAACAGGCAATTTTACACCAGATATCCCAGGCCTCTGTTGAGGGCTTGTTACAGGTACTTCACCTTTTGTTACTTAGGACATTGCATGTTCAGAAGACACTGAGTGGTGATAGAAGAGCAGTCTGGATAGAATGAAAGTAGCATGAGGAATTTTAGTGCATATTTCCACTGGTTTTATTCATCTTCACAGCCATGTTGGAGCAATGTGGCAATGGCATTCATAATCAAGAATTTTCTAGAGGACATAAAATCCATGAGGCTGAATCAATTACTGCAATTTCCACTGTCAAAAATGCTTTACTGGCTTCAGCACTGAATTGGATAGTAAGCTGGGAGATGCTTAACATATGCATGTCTGGTGTTCCTAACCTGTTTGCCAAGTGATTTTAGCTTCTCTCTGCCAGTTTTGCATTCACAAACAGAAATAATACTTTCTTCCTCCACATTTGTTGTTAATGTTGGCTAAACACTTAATATGTCTGGTGAAAATAGTGATAATGGCAGAACATTGAGAACATGAATTTTCATACAGATTTTAAACCTCACAAATTAAACCACCAACACTTGTCTATGCTGATGGGATAACAGTACTGTTTCTTCGTCAGCTTTTCAGGTGTTAAGCCTCCTAGTACTGCAAAAGAAATACACAGCTTTGAGGTTGCAGAATGCCAAAAGCAGATCTCTCCATCTATACTTGTAACTACCATTTCCCCTAAGAGTTGCTTGGGGTATTTGGTTTGGTTTTTTCTGTTTGGTTGGGGGGTTGCTTGTTTCTTTGCTTGTTTGTTTGTGATGTGGTGTTGTGGTGGTTTGGTTTGGTTTTTGTGGTGTTTTTTGTCCTGAGGTTTTCTCCTTCTCCAGGTTTCTCCTCCTTTCTTCTGCTTTCTTTAACACAATTTTCTCACTTCATAGGCATGAAAGACATTGTTTTCAGGGTCACCAAGTCTTACACTCATTTAATTCAGTGAAATTGAGACAAGAAATGATCTCCACGTCTTTGTGACTTACTCAAATTCTTGCTATTTATCACTTTTCTGAACTGATTAACTTTTTATCTGGATCTGTAACTCAGCCACAGGAACACAAATTGCTAAGGTATTAGATGTATGTAAGCATTTATCCATGTAAACTGGATGTTTAGTAATGCCTTTCTTCTGATCAATATATCAGATCCTGCCACATCACTGCATGATCACTGCATAAATGATTACATTTCTGGTGTTGCTATTCAGGAGAACACTTTATAGTTACAGCATGATAATGAGAACAATACAGTTCTGAGCCATGCCCTGCCCTTCCTCTAGTTAATCACAATTCTTCCATATTTTTTCTGTTTGTTATTACTATGAAGCAAACCAGTATTTCCTTCTGGTTTCAGAACATATAGTAGAAATGAGCAGAATTTACAAAGTTTGATGACAGATTTGCTTTCCTTAAAGGACAAAGAAATGCCTTGTGTAACCCCTCTCTAATAGGCATCAGCTGATTTCTGAAATCAGTGCTGATGTGAATTTTGATACTCTGGAAAAGGCAGTTTCCCCTACCATTTGCAGTCATTTTTAGCAAAGATGCTTATAGCTCCAAGTTTACCGAGTTCATTAGAATGGATTTATATCAAGTCCAGTCTGTAATTTGGAATGCAGCCTCTGAACTACCAGTTACACAAAAGTTCTGTTACCCAGCCAGTGTTCAAATTGCACAGGAAGAAGAGTGTGGACACCACATGTTTAAAGGTTACCATAGCTTCCCTTTATATGTAGGCTTCTCTTGTTAATAATTTTGTTTATAGTTGCATAACCACTTCTGTCATACCACAAACTGTTTGGTTCACAAATTACTTATTTTTAGCCATCTTATTTTTTCCTTTGGGTACTTTGGGTAGATTTTCTTGGCTTGCTAATTATCATAGAGTCAGAGAATAGGCTGAGTTGGAAGGAATTTTTAACAGTCATCTAGTCCAACCCTGCTGCAATGAGCAGGGACATCTTCAACTAGATCAGGGTGCTCAGAGTCTGTCAAGAGCCTGACTTTGAATGTTTCCAGGGATGGGACATCCACCACTTCTCTGGGCAACCTGTTCCAGTGTTACCACACTCATTGTAAAAAATTTCTTTCTTATACCTAGTCTAAATCTACCCTAAAGCATTACCCCTTGTCCTATCACAACAGTCCCTGCTAAAACATTTGTCCCCATCTTCCTTATAATTCCCCGTATATATTGATAGGCTGCAATAAGATCATCCTGCTGCTTTCTCTTCTCCAGGCTGAACAACCCCAACTGTCCCAGTCTGTCTTCCTAAGAAAGATGTTCCAGCCCTCTGATGATTTTTGTGACCCTGCTCTGGACCCACTCTAACAGGTCCATGTCTTTCCTGTGCTCCAGAACTGGGCACAGTACTGTTGAATACATTTAGTGCTCGGCTCCGTGTGCAGCTGCACTGTGAGCTCTGGCTGGCAGGAGCCCGAGGCAAGAGGCCTTGATCTGGCACTGACCCTTTGCATAACAAAGGGCACAGGGACCTGTGGTGCCAGCCAGGTGGACAGACACTTAGAGACACAGTAGGAGCCGGTGCCTCTGGAGGAAGAGCAGAGATTTTCACGCTCTTAGACTGTGAGGGTGTAAAAGTCCAGGGTTTCCTTTGTTCAGGGTCCCTCCTCAGAGGCGCCAGCTTGAGCTGTTATCCTGTTGTTGCATCATAATTAAATTATTTTAAGGATCCAGACATCTGAGTCTCTGCTATGGGAAACTTCGAGTTGAGCCATAAGGAAACCTTGTCTGACTGTGTGTGGTAGGTGCAGGGAGTCAAGCAGTTCACTTGTCAGCTCACTGGAGCCACCCACTGCAAAGGGGCTTAGGTCCTAGCTCAGGTGATGTGAGTGTAACTGATTTTGGCTAAGGACAGGGTTAATTTCTTGTAGCAGCCATGAGGGGGCAGGGCCTGGAGCCTTGTGGGCATAACCAAGACCCTACTGGTTTTTAATACCATCCTATGTCATTGCCAAGGGCAGAGGAAAAGAGCCTTTTCCAGTGGGGCGAGTGTGGCAAACAGAGTGGTGGAGTAACAGTGGTCCCAACTGAAGGGAGCACTTTGGGTGGCATGGCAGTGGCTGGGTCAAGCTCCAAACTTACTCTTTTGCACACTTTTGTTATCATTATTGTTGCTGTTATTGTTCATTTTCTTATCTCATTGCTGTTTCCATTAAATTGTTCTTATCTCAAATCATGACCTTTGCCTTTAGTGCTTCCAATTGGAGAGGGAGCAAGTGGAAGTGTGGTTTTTTTAATGGGACTCCTACATTGGAGAATAACATTCCTAAACCACAACAGCCACCAGAATGGCTCCTGGATGGTTGGGCAGAAAAATGTCCTTTACAAATACTCCAGGTGGGATCTCACAAGATGAGTAGAGGAGAAAAATCACCTCCTCAGCCTGCTAGCCTCCCTTCTTTTGATACAGCCCAGGATAAAGTTCAATGCCTGTGGTGTAAGAGCACATTGTTGGGTCATGTCCAGCTTTTCATTCACCAGTAACCCCAAGTCCTTCTCAGGGGTGCTCTCAATCTCTTTATCCCTCAGCCTCTATTGAGGGATAATCCTCTATCAGGATTTGCCCCAGTCCAGGTGCAGGACCCTGCACTTGGTCTTGTGGACTTCATTAGGTTCACCTGGGCCCACTTTCTGAGCCTGTCCATCCTGTCCCTCAGGTATGTCCACTGTACCACTCAGCTTGGTGTCGTATGAAATGTGCTGAGGGTGCACTCATTCCCAGTGTCTCTGTCTTCAGTGAAGGGGTCCATTCTGAGACATTACCAGTCTTAGATGGACCCCTGAGGGTCACAACTTGTCACCAGTCTCTGTCTGGACATTGAGCCATTGACCACTACCCTCTGGATGCAACCATCCAAACAATTCTTCATCCATTGAATAGTCAACCCATCAAATCCATATATCTCCAATTTAAAAAGGATGTGGGGGGCTGTGTCAATGGCCTTACAAAGCCAAGATTGATGACATCCGTAGTTCTTCTCTTATCCAATGATGTAGTCACTCCATCATAGAAAGCAACTAGGTTGGTCAGGCAGGACTTGCCCCGGTGAAGCTGTGCTGGCTGTTTTGTATCACCTCTGTGTTCTGCATGTGCCTTAGCATAGCTTCTAGGTGGATTTTTGCCATGATTTTCCCAGGCACAGAGATGAGTTGGACAGGTTGTAGTTGCCATAGGTCCCATAGACTTGTGTACAGGCTCCTTAGATGGTCATGAACCTGATCTTCTCTTACAGCGGTAGGGACTTTTCCCCTCCAGTTCCTGTCTTGCAGTCCATCCACTGAAGTGGTGTGGGAAGAGAGATTGCCAGTGAAGACTGAAGCAAAAAGTTGTCAAGTACCTCAGCCTTCTCCTCATCTACTGTTACCAGTTTGCCACTGTTGATCATCAGGGAGAGGTACATTTTCTTTGAGCTTCTTTTTCTGGCTGACGTACCTGTAGAAGTCCTCCTTATTATTCTTGCCATCCATTGCCAAGGTCAGATCTAGCTGCACCTCGGCCTTTCTGGCCTGATCCCTACACAGGCAGCATCACTATACTCTTCCTAGGTTATCTCTCTGTGCTTCTACTGCCTGTGCATTTCCTGCTTGCACTTTAGATTGGTTTGCAGATCTCAACTCAGCTATGCTGGTCTCTTTCCTTCCTTGCTTGATTTCTTTCTCTTGGGGATTGAGAGCTTTTGCACTTAATGGAAAACCTTCTAAAAGATCTGCCAGCTTTGTTATATTGCTTTGTTCGTGAAGGCCATTTCCCAGGGGATCCTATTGACTAACTCCTTGGAGAGCTGGAATTTTGCTTTCCTAAAACTCAGGGATCTAACTTCCCCTGACCCGTGTCCCTCTGGACTGTGGACTACACCAACACATGACCACAGCAGCCCAGGCTGCCTCCCATCTTGATGTCTCCAATTAGCTCATTACTTTGGTGACCAATAGGTCCAGTACTGCATCCCTCTGGTAAGGCTGTCTATTACCTTGCTTAAGAAGTTATCCTACATGCATTCCAGAAGTCTCTTTGATTGCGTACTGCGTGCCATATTACTTTTTCAGGAGATGCTGACATGTTTGAAGTCCTCCAGATGGACAAGAGCCGGTAAGCACAATGCCTCCATAAGCTGGAGCAAGAAGGCCTTGTAAATAGTCTCCCCTTGATCAGGGATCCTGCAGTAGATGCCAACCACTCAGTTCCCTTTGTTCCCTCAGTCTCTGATTCCTACCCATCAGCTATCAGCCTGTTCTTCAGATATCTGTTCTTCAGAGACAGCTCTTCACGCTCAATCTGCCTCTTGGTTTAGAGAGCAACCTCTCCACCCCTCCTCTCTCTGACGTGTTGTCTCTTCTGACATCCTGTAGCCACTGATAGGCAAACTCAAGTTATGGGATTTGTCCCACCAAGTTTCAGTAATGGCAACTAGATCACAGTTCTTTAGCAGTGTAGTGACTTCCAGCTGCTTCTGTCGGTTGCCCACGCTGCATGCATTGGTGTAAAGGCACCTCAGCTCTTGGACACTCCATTTTCTTAGAAGAACACCCCTTAACTGCTTTGAAGTATTTCCCTAGTCTTTCCCCGTTGGCTCCTATTGTCTCAGGAGCCCCTGGCACATCTTAATAAAACATCAAGTGTGCATTATATCGCTCTTACATTAATTGAATGGTGAATTGTCAGTGAGCCTACTTGGAAGTTTCACTGTGAAGGTTGCAACTGTTGCTGGGGCTGTGAAATTTTTCATATAGATGTGACTATACATAGTCATACATATACAATATACATGTGTTTTTTTCTGTAACTACTTGTGTATAAATGATCAAAAGCATCAGTTAATTAAATCAAATACTGAAGAGCATTTGTTTTGTTAAAAAAAATATACAAGAAAAAAATCTGGTTTTGAATAAAGCTTTTCATACTACTTCAGAGCTCTTCACAGGTGCAGTAGCTTATGCTGTAACTCAGTAATGTCTCTGGATTTAAAAAGTGGGTAAACTGATATAGTCAAAGATAATTCAAGTGAAAGAAAATAGGTTCAAGCTATCCTGTTAAGACAGTTGCCTATGGGAAGTGCCTTTGTAAGACAGAAATATTGATCTTCTACAGCTTTACAGCAATTCTTTTTCATTTTTCTTCCATACATTAATAACTGCTTCCCTGCTTAAAAGAACACACCCTGTGTTTATACCCAGACAGAATCAGATTTCTGCAGTTTGGACTTTCTATACCTGACTTCCGGAGAGCTTAATAATATCCTATTTCTTAATGCAACCTCGTTGTCTTAGGACTGTTTCTCCGAGGAGGAGAAAAATGCATCTCATTTTCTGATGAAATATGGTACCAAGAAATCTTCCCAGTTGTGCCACTCCAATGTAATATTCCATACTGCACGAAGCTTCTAAATCCCATCTTAGTCATTATTTCCAGTAGTAAAATTCTACTGAGCATACAGATCTAGTTTCCATTTTGTTGTTCTACATTAATTTTTTCCATTTTCTTCTTTCCTTGCTTTCTGTGTTTTAGCTGGTTAACAGCTAACTTGTTTTTTCAGTACCTATGGGCAAGTTTCATGGAAAGGATGAGTTTCACTTGGGCCACTTGTTGTTGTAATTTCTAATAATTAAAAACAAGTGAATATTCATTTAATTCACTGAATGTCTCCACTCTCTCGTTAGACAGCCTCTGAGTTTGTCTTGGTTTACATAATGAGTTAGAGATTTGTTTTCCAAGATGTTTATATTTTAATTACTGGCATTTGCATTCAAAGGATGAAATCTCTGCCAAAAATACTTTTTCCACTAAAATTAGTGGCTAAATTCACTCTGGGATTTCATCATGGAGTATTTATCTTGTAGGTAATAGAAGCCATGATTTGGCAACTTCAGCCTTTCTGTTAAGTGGTCTCCACGTAAGATACACGTGATTTTTTTCAGCTAGCAATATAACTGTTCACCCACCACTATTCATAGCAGTATCACCTTAATGCTAGATAATACCACCTTTTTTTTTGTGAAAGAAGTATTGGAAATAGCTTTTTCCCATTCAGTATTAGAGTCAAATCTTGTGTATTTACCTGGTTTATTTTGTTTGACTATGATTCATAGTCACAGATGGAATCTGTTGAAATGTTATAAATTAATGCCAAATTTCAGTTTATGTTATTGTGCTGGTTTATAAACTATGGTGTTTAAAAAACAGATGCACGACCTATTCAACTATTGGCAGTAATTTATGAATAAAGGCTGGATAGATAGCTGACTTCGACTTTTCCAGATAAATCTCTCTGTGAACATGAATCAGAGTCAATAGCCAACATGAGATTTGCCTCAGGAATTAATAAGTAATTGATGAACTTACTATCTGGCTCATGGGACCTGAGGGAAAGAAAGAGAGAGGTACTTCAGAGCTTCTTCCCTTTGGTATTTATGCAATCCTCAAAGCTTGCTTGGGGCTCTAAGTTAACCCCAGCAGAAAAAGCTTTTCTAAAGTCTAACAGAAGCTTCCATGGCTTCCACCTTTTATACGTAAGAAAGAGTAAGTGCTCAGGAACCCTCCAGCTTCAGCCATTTAGCCTTGTGGAATTCGGCCTTGAAAGCAAATTTTTGTGAGCAGATACCAATGAAGGCACTTGAAATTCTAACTTGTTCCAGTCTTATGAAGAAATGGACTAATTGAGAAGAGAGAATTTTTCAAATCCCACTTGTGTAGGGAGAAGCCATATTTGTTTACTCTGTTTTGGCATTTTTTGAGTTAGACGGAAGTACAATTTGTGGATTTCCTCAGTTACTTTGTCTAGATCAAGACTCTTCTAGATGGTTTCTCTTAGACCAGACAATCTCTCCTTGTGGAAAACTGTTTCCAGTTAGTTCTACTTATAAATGAAAAAGTAGTACTAAGAAATTATGTATTTTATTGTGATCAACTTCTGTAACTTGTGTTCTTTAGAATAATTCTGTATCATTATTCCTGCATTGACAGGTTTGATGAAGCTAAATGCCTTGGAGAGAAATTGAATGAAGTGAGAAATAAAATAAGTGAGTATATTTTAAGTTCATTTTACCTTTTAGCTGATAAAATCACAGAATTCAAATGTATGGGAGGAGATTCTAGTTTCTAAAAGAAAAAAGTCAGTGCATGGCTAAGACTTCCAATAAAGTAAACTGTAAGCTGATGATAGCAGTAATAATTTTATTTTGATTATTTCAAATACTGTAATGTGAAAACAGCTCCCTTCTTTCTTTGACAGGATGTCTGAAATTTACCAAAAAGAGAAGTTATGGTATTAGCATGGGATTTTTAAATTTTATTTTGGAATAAAAGTATCCAGAACTATCATTTGAAACTTTCATATCTATGGATTAAGGATTGTATTTATCCATAAATTTATATAACTTCTGATAAAAGATTACCACTCTGCACTTTGTACAGATTAATTAGAGCAATTTTGAGGAGTGCCTCAGTTTGGTGGGGAGTTTCATCATTTTTTCCTTTAAGGCTCCAACAGCATATGTTTGGTATCCAGTTTCAGATTGTTCAATGTCAAAAATCACCCATAGATATATTCAGCCCTACTGCAGGTCTAATATGATGCTCCTAGCAGACTTTGATATGTTCCTAATTGATTTCTGAGTTCTGTTGATTCCAAACCTGGAGGCTATCCAGGATTTCTGTCAGATATTAAACAGGTTTTTTTCTTTCCCTGAAGTTGTTGGAGATCAGGTTGATGTCCTCCATTTTGCACATATTCAGGTGAGCCATGTCTCTTCAACCTTGCAGATACAGTCTGTGAAGGACCAGATTAAAAGGTAATCTGGCATCCAGGGCAAGTGGTGTAGATCTTGCTCTTATTTTCTATCTCCTTCTTCTTTGGGTGGCACCAAAATAGACATGGACAATGAAGTCATTATCATCACTTCACGTCTTAGAACAGCAGTTAACTTCTGGGAAAGGACAAGTGTCTCACAACACAGCTGCCAAGTGCTCTGCACTTACACCATAGCCATGATTATATTCTCTGTGGTCATGAATGATAACTACTGCCAGATTCTCCTCCCAATCACCTTTGGGTACACCACAAGTCCCTCAGAGATATTATACAGTATATTTAAATTATGCCAGATATGCGGAAAGCCTCAGCCATGTTGGCAATGCATTTTCAAACCACAGCACAGCTGATGTTTGGAATAGATCCAGAAGCAGAGACATCAGGTGCTGAGTCCTGCTGCAGAAGTTTTCTGAATACTTGGTTACTTCTATAAGACATGACACTGGAATTCACCTGTCTTTCTTTCAGAAGGTTAATTTGCCTGTGTCAGACTGGCTAGAACATAAATGTCAGTACAGAACCTGTGCATGGATATTCATAGATTGACCCATGCAAGAAGAATTTCAATATCTACCTTGCAGCTATGGGTCTCTGCAGTGTCCATATAAACTCACTTAACTCCTGCCAAGTAGGCTTTTTGCTGTGGCAAACTTGGAAAAGCAGGTTAAACGTACTGTGCAGGACTCTTTTTCCTCTGCTGTGATCTAGAAGTCCACATTGTCCTGCATTCCTTCTGTCTCTTAGATTTGCTTATCTATGTTATACCCAAGAAATTTCTTAGCCTAAATAAGGTAGAGCCAAAGTCAGCACTGACTGTCAAGCTTCTTTCTTTTGTTGAAATGCATTTTAGAGCCTGAACTGTGAACACCAGCAATAAGTAGCTACACACAAGCACATCTTTCTCAGTATCTGGGGTTGCAACTGTGCTGCTTGAAGACAGGAGCCTAGCAGCCACCCTAAATGCACCTATTATCTGGGGGAGAACAAATGTTTGGAGGGTATGGGAGGCAGTAAAAGATGCAGTGGGACACATGCCAGTCCTGAAGGTACCACTTGCAGTGTCATGCTGGGACAAGACTTGTGTAATCTCTAAATCCCTTGAGATTTGAATCTCTCAGAAATAATGTAACAATGCAATGTAGACGTCATCTCTCAAGACTCTGTTTCCATGGATTGCTGCAAAATCTAGAAGAAACGCTTGGTTTGGACTGAATTGCTGTGGGTTTTTCCTCAGTAAGTTAGGCAAAACTTCTGTTAGCTATAGTGCAGTAGAGTATGGATTTTGCTGCAATTAAAAACATCTGTTTAAAACTTGCTTTCGGTTAAGTTCTTCAGTGTTAAAAGTGAAACACTCAAGTATATCTGGGAAACATGAGCAATACAACAACAGTATATGTAAACTAAAAAACCAAACTGATCCCTTGAACAAAGCAAGCAGCTGTGTAACAAATCAGTAGTGTTGCACTGAGCTTGAGAATGCTTACATGCCTCTTGTAGGAAATTGTAATAGGTTGAAAACCTCCTTTAAGAATCAAGCTAGAAATGCCTCCAAAGTTCTAAGAAAAATTGTACAAAACACATTTTGGTCTTGTTTTGGTATATAAAGTGTAGCTACAAGTAAAGAGTTTTCAAATTAAAAATTAATTTCCTTACTCCCTTTTTTTTTTTATTTTGGCGTTAAAATGGGAAAATAGTCTTTTAATTGAGTGTTTACTGTAACTCTACTGTATAAGCAAGAAACTCAATCCATGTTGTATCCATTTATAGCTATCTATATCCTGATTGATGCAGATGTAACTGCTTTGTGGATGGTTTTTATACACTGATGTCTGAGGCTTAAAAGTGATTATACTATACATTCCTTTCTTCAATTCTTTCTGTGTAACACTATGCAGCACATGAAAATTAGCACTCTGGCTAATACAAATACTCCATTTTATTCTTCTGTCCTTTTGTCCTGTCCATCTTTGTTTAGACCATATTTGTTAATGTATCTACCTATAAGCACCTCCTAGTAAGTATTAAAATTTTGCATCCAGTTCAGCTTAGTCAATTGAATTACACTACCTTATATATTTTAACAGCCTGAAATAATTTTTTTTTCCATTAAGTCTGTTTCATCATAGCAGTCATACTCAGAAGACCATTAAAGATGCTAAGTAATTTTACTAACCTGCCAAGTTTTTACTGAAAATGTGGTAGGCGAAATAAGAGTCATCTGCGGCCTGCAACTAGATCTTTCATTTACTTTTATTGTTGTTTTGGCTTCCTTAAGCATTCCTGGCTGCCTTGTTGTGCACAATCGAGAACAGATCCTGTCAATATCAGTTTCCATTATTTCTAAGTTACTCTTAATAATATAAAACTATGCACCACAGAGGCCATATTAGCCCATTTCCTGCAGTCTGATTATATTTTGAGATAGTGACAGCAGCATTTGGCTGTAACTTTTGTCATAAATACCCTTTCATTCTGACTTTGGAAATACTCGTGTTTTGCAGTGAAAAGTACACACAATACTCCAACCCCTTCTCAATTACAATAGCATTTCAAAAACATCAGGAAATTAGGGCTGTAAAGAGAAATTTGCAGTAGGATTTTCTTGGTAGGCTTTTGTTGATGTTACTGCTTGCACAAAAAGATTTAAGGCAAACCATCTCTATATGTAAGGTGGATTTCAAGTGTAGAGTGACTGTAACGTCAGAAATGAGACATTGTGGCCAGCATGCCTCTTTGCTACTATACCACTTAGTCCTGGATTCTGTCTCCTTTTATGTTTAATAGCACTACAGAGATTTTTTTTTTAATGAAAAATAATATATGTGTCTTAGATTTGTCATTATGCTTACTTTTCACAATGACCTCCTAGATGTAAGAGGATGAATTTTATTGAGGATGAAAATTGTCTTTTTCTGATACTTGGGGGAAAAAAAGAAAAAAAACAAAAAAGAAGAAAAGGAGGGAAGTGTTTCTAAGTCAGGGTCATTTTAGTTACCTTGTTTGCTGCATTATCACACTAAACTCTGTATAGGCACAAATAAAGGAGCAGAGGGCTTTGGTGCAAGTATTGATGGGCAATTTTTTTTGCAATTCAATATTGCAAAAATACACCATAAAAAGGCAGAGCAATGGTATAGATTTTGAACATGTAGACATGTCTGGATTTGTTTGAGTGAACTATTCAGAATTGTTTACATATGACTGGAGAATGCACCCAAGGACTGGGCTTTAAAAGACAAATACAAAAAAACCAACATGAGTGAAACTGGAAAAAAATAACTGGGAGGTCAGGAAATAATGAGAACTCTGTAACCAGCGTAGGAGAAGTGGAAAGTGGGCCAGCACTGACACAAAGTACATTTTTGCCTTTCTAGTCCAACATTAAGAACTTTAAAAGTGTGTGTTTCACTAGCTAAAAAAAAAAAAAAAGGTTTCTTTTCTTAGGGAAAAAAAATGCTGTGTGACAGCATATGTTTTGTATTTTATCATTTTCAGAGAGTTAGGGTCTCTAACAAGAACTATAGATCCTTTTGGTATTGCTGAAGAAGACAGTGAAGGAAATTTGATGCTGAAGCCAAAGATTTTATTTCAGAATACTGAGGAAAATTTCTCATTGCAAAAATTTGAGTGATTGTGCCTGGCACAGTGTGGTGAGTCAACCTCAGCTGACTATCGAGCAGCTCTCTCACATCCCTTCCTCAACCGAATAGGGAAAAAAAGTAGGAAGAAAAAGGTTGTGGGTTGAGATGAAGATGAGGACATGACTTGCCAACTACCAAGTGAAACAGACTGAAATTGGAGAAAATTAGCTTAATTTATAGCCAATTAAAATAGAGCTGTGTGGTGAGAAGCAATGACAAAACTTCTGAAGTAAAAACTTCTCTCCTTATCAGGGTTAGCAGGAGGGTTTTTTGTCTAGGATGCTGTTATCGACAAGGTGGTTGATACACTATTACTGGAAACATTCTGTGTCAAAGTACTCTGACAGTAAGGACTACTCTACATCTGAACAAACCGTAAAGCATTAAATAACAAAAAAGACCCAACTGCTACTACACTGATCACAGTGAGTTGGGGGAATTACACCTTCTAATTTCAGTGTAAATCAAACTGATATATTCATTCAGAATTTCACTACTAAAAAAGTTTCCTATAGGCAAGAATGTGCTCTTTGTTAGAAGCATTTAAGAGTAGTAAAGATTTCCAGTTCACTCCTATAAATGTCTGACTATTTTGGGTTATTTTTACCACTATTAGATTTAGTTTTTTCCTAGAGGAAAAAAGCATACTAAATGGTATTTAATGCCCAGAGGGAAGCAGCTGTTGTTTTTAGTCTGTCCAGAAATCAGCTAACATTATGATTGAAGCTGGGAGAGGAAGGGCAAACTCATGTGGGAGTAATAACTGTGTGAGGAAACAGGCACTCTCGGAATGAAAAAGGGTAGGTGGGTGGATTATGTGCACATGATGTTGATGGTGCATCTATACCCACAGGAATGCTGAGCTGTTGCACTGCTCTGCCTCATTTCAGGCTTTGATTTTTGCACACAAGATCATAGAATACCAAAGCCAATTATTATCTTTAGTGACAGCATGTTCTAGTATTGCAAAGCAAGGTTACTGAAGAGTCTTCATTTAATTTGCTTGCAAATTATTCAAATAATGTTCATATGTATCACAGTTAATGGAATGCTACACTGAAATGGTGAGGATGGAGGAGAGTGAAAACGAGACATGTCAGTGCTCAAAGATAATACTGATTCTGATTCACTGCCTTGTATGTCACACTGTTATTTCTGTGAATGCACAGTAGATGTTAAACCTAGTCCAAACCTAATTAATATAAACCCAGATTTTTTATTCACCTTTTTTTCTCTTTGTGCAAGATTCTATGTACGTACACATAAAAATCAATCTTGTTGCTGTCACTCTCCTTCCCCATGTGGATGAGCCAAGCAGACCTACAGTAAACTCCAAAGAATATTTCATGCAAGGGTTTTCTTTACACCTACACAACTTTATGAAGGGAACTGATAGCAACATTTTTGCACAGATAAGAAAATAATTAAGATAGATGAAGTTAGTTTTTTTAGGCAGAAGTGGTCTGAGAGCACTCTGTTGTCTATGGTGTATATCTACATTGTTGTAGCTTCTCATGCAGGCAGTAAGTTACTTTGAAAAAGAAGGATCAGCTAGTTAAGAACTAGAATCCCAAGGCTGGTATTAGGAATGCTATGCATATTTTGAACCATGATTATATGAGCTGAAAGAATTGAGGGAAGTCATGCATGAGCAAATAGCATTTTTAAAACTTTTGCTGAAGAAGTATCTGTACTTTGGAAGGATGGAATTTCTCTGTTAAACAAACGTTCCATGCTTTACATGGAACCTAAATCAAATGAAAATGCAGTGATGATTTGCTATACGAAAAGAAAATCCATCAAAATCAAAGCACTGGTTTCTTAAAACTCAGTAATATTGGTATTATTATCTATTTCTTTACAGTAATATAAATGTTCTGAGTTACAGACATGAACTTACTGGACATTGTTTCAGCCATGAATGAAGTGAGGCTGCAATAAGAGAGAAATTACTGTGCTTCAAAATGCATCCATTCTTCAGTGTAATATTCTGAGATACTTCTTGTTTCATAGAAATCAGCATTGTGACTTCCTAGTTGCTGATTTAATTCACTGTTCTAGTTTAATTCCTGAAAGTATCAAGTAGTTACAAAAACTTATATGTGCTCAGCAAATTTTACTGGAAATTACTAGTGTAGAAGAAAAATGACAAGATTTGGTTTAAAAAGGGATTGAGAAACTTCAAGAAGAAAGGTTACATTCCACAAAAAATAGGGTTCATATGAGATGCAAACATCTCATAAATAAATTAACTCTGTATGCAGATTCAATGAGCAGATAACTCAATAATGTCATTCCACCACATTTCATTCTTCAGGTAGCTTGTATTCTCAGCAGAAATCTTTAAAATCCATAGAATTTGCAATCTTGAAATCCTCACTAAGGAAAAACTCTAGCTGAGGTCAGTTTGAGTTCGACTTGTGCATGGATTGAAAAGAAGATTCTGAAAAGATTTCCGTATTTGTCTTTATTGTTGTTTTAGTTGACCAAAGGCAACAAACATTAGCTATAGAGTCATAGAATCATTGAATGGTTTGGGTTGGAAGAGACCTTAAAGATCATCCAATTCCAGCCCTCCTGCCATGGGCAGGGACACCTTCCACTTGAACAGATTGCTGTGTGCAAATGGGCACTCGGTGCAGCACGTGCTGTGCAGCTCATCCAGCACATTCAGTAGGTATCAGAAGTGCTGTGTGTGCCTTCTTCAAAACCTGCTCAATGTCAGGCTGCATGCATGCTGTATGTACCATGATTTATGTGTCCAAAATCCCTAGCTGGATTGCTCAGTACTGGAGAAATTCCAGATGAGCAGCCAGATCAGTGATCTAGAAGAAGCTGAAACAGTAGTTTATCATGAGAAGTAGGAGATTTGACAAGAAAACATCAGTGTAGACTGGAAGTTCTCTGAGCAAGATAGGTTGCCTGTCTGCTGCTTCACCACTTCTGTCCTGCACTAGGATATATGGTAAATTAAAGCCTCAATACACTTAGTTTCCAGTGATTTCTTTTCTCCTGGAACACTGCCTGTATGTTGCAGATGTGCTCTGTCACTTAACAGAGTTGGTCTTGGTATCAGGACACAAGTTGTATCAGAAAATAGAACACAAATATTATTTCTTCCATACTTTATCTCAGGTGTGTAACTATGCTTCCCAGGTGTAGCTACGTTGTTTACTCCTGAGGGATGTCGCTTATGTGTAACATAACAAAGCTCTGCAAAACCTGCAGCCATCTGTGAGAAAAACAGAAGAGAAAACAGACCTTGGGGACAAACAGTCCCCCAGATGTAATTTCCCAGCTGGGATGTTATTCAATGTGGCCCAGTGCCTAGAAGCCCCAGTCTGTTTCTGATCTGCAGGTCAGTTTCAAAGCAGTTTTGTAATAAATGAGGCATGTTTATGTGTCCACCAAAAATAGCAGTAGCTGCTAAAGCTGAAGCCATTCAGCATGGCTGACACAGTCTTCAGATTCTTTCTCCTTAATTTCTTGGCCCAATTGTTTGGCAACCTAATGCTGAAAAAACAAAATTCCTATGTGTGTTTGTTTTGGATAAATATCTAAGCATCATGCCATTATGACAGCAGTTTTGGAATCTATTTTTTAAATGTTACATTTTGATTTTTGGAAGCAAGGAATTGAAAACACAGAAAAACAGCTGAGTTTCTACAGATCTTATTTTCCTAACTACTTTGTCACCATATGCAGTTTCTTCCTTGTTAGAAATGTGATTTACTTTGCTTTGCAGGATGCTACAACTTATTTTTCTGTTTGGTTACAAATCCTTCCGTTTTAACATATTTCCTTCTTTCCATGATGAAATATAGCTTACTTTCATCCTGATTCTGTTAAGGTTCTTTTTCTACCACTTCAGGTATTATTTCTATGGCCTAGTTTAGCCAGGGATCTGTAGAGCATAATATAAAATGGTGTGGTCTTTCACTGTCTTCTGGAAGATCTCTCTCAAGGCGCTGGAAGGCAGAATAGATGTCATGACTTTGACACAGGCATGGCAGGTAGCTACAACATGGTAACTGGTTACTACCCCCTTGGGGCAAACTCGATGCTGTGATGCAAGTTTCCACAACCTATTTTCTTGTCCTATGAGCAGCCAGTTGGATCATAATATGAAGGAGAGTGATGGGAATATATTTTTGTTTCTTGCTAGCACTTCGGTGAAAGGTTCATGTTAATGATTTTCTGTTTGTTTGTTTCTTCACAGTGTTCATAGTGAGAGTAATTAATTAACTACCTTGTTTGTAATCAACAGATCGTATTTTGATTCACATGAAAACTTTTTTTAGAATCTCCTAAGTCTCTGCCAAGTGAGCAAGGCTTAAATTTTCTCGGAGTAGTGCATTTATGTTTGCTGAGTGTAATTCTAAACGACCTATGATTATGTAATTTATAGTATAGTAATACTTTTAGCTGAATGAGAGTCCCCAGAAAGCTGATAGTAAGATGTGCAAATAAGGAGGAAAACCAGACAAAACTATTAAGTCTATTTAAAAAGCCTGTAAAGCACTACTATTCCTTTCTGAGAACAAGAGAGAAAGTCTTTTATACTTACTGTAGGCATTGTACATGCTATAGGTCCTAACCCTACTCAGAGCAGTAAAATCAGCATTTTCCAAGGTTGAGGTTCAGGGTACTTGGGAGGTGCCAAGGAGGAAGATGTGAGGGAGCAATGTTGGGGCAGTCCCGTGCTCCACTTGGCATGCCTTTTGTAGTTGCAGTGTCCCTGGAGCTCTGGGCTTTGTGCTTTTTTCAAGCCTAACCCTAAGCAGAACAGAAAAATCAGATTTTTTCAAGGTGTATTTCCCATCTTGTGGGTGGTGCCAAGGAGCATGGTGTGGAGGGAGCAATGTTGGGGCAGTACCATGCTCCCTTTGGCCTGCCTTTTGCACTTGCAGTGTCCCTGGAGCTCTGGGCTTTGTGGTTTTCTCAACCCTAACCCTAACCCTAGGTGGAGCAGTAAAAGCAGCCTTTTGCCGAGGCTGAGCTGCCCAGCACACAGGTGGTGCCAAGGAGAAAGGTGTTGAGGGAGCAATGTTGGGGCAGTAGCATGCTCTTTTTGGCATGCCATTGTACTTGCAGTGTCCCTGGAACTCTAGGCTTTGTGCTTCTCTCATGCCTAAGCCAAGGCACATGCCTAACCTGACCCAGAGCAGTAAAAGCTGTCTTTTACTGAGATGCCCAGCACATGGGTGGTGGCAACAAGAAGGTGTGAAGAAAGCAGTGTTTGGGCAGTGCAGTTTTCTCTTTTTGAAGTGAAAAGAACAAAACCTTGCCAAAATTATACTTACCAAAATCGCAAAATTGGGGATCAACGTCTAACAAAAGGACAGGAGAAGAAATTGATGAAATGAAATGCTTGATGAAAAAAAAAATTCTGCACCAAAGGGAAAACAATAGAATGGCATGGGGTGACATGAAGTGTAGGAAAATGGACCAAACCTTGTCAAATTGATCCTCATTGAAAGTGCAAGATTTCATTTCCTTTCAGGAAAGGAAATGAAATCTTGAAAACAGAGAAGAAAGTGTCACAAACGCTCTGGAAAGGAGATATGATAAAAGGCTTTTTGTTTTTTTCAAGCCTAACTCTCGTTGGAGCAGAAAAATCAGCATTTTCATAGGTAGAGGTATCCAGCAGATGAGTGTTTCCAAGGGGCAAGGTGTGGAGGGAGCAATGTTGGGGCAGTGCCATGCTCCCCTTGGCATGCCTTTTGCATTGTCAGTGTCCCTGGAGCTCTGGGCTTTGTGGTTTTCTCAACCCTAACCCTAAGCAGAACAGTAAAATCAGGCTTATGCTGAGGCTGAGATGTCCAGCACATGCGTGGTATAGGCTCTCTCACTTCAGAGGTACACCTGGATTTATGGCAGCTGTGACAGAGCTGTCTGTTCTGCTACTGCTGCAGCACGGTCATGCTTTGGCCATTGTCAGAGAAGACAGAAGGACACATCATTGCTCTATCTTCATCATTCCTTAGCTGATGTAGGATTTGTCTTACCTGATCTGGTAGAAATGAGACTGGCAAGAGAACCAGGCAGCTCTAGTACCTTTTTTGCAGCCTTTTTCTTTTTTCTGCTCCTCCTTACAAGAAGAGGATACTATCTTTGGTAATATAAAGTATTCTGTGCAGCAGCACTCAGCAAACTTATTTCGGAAGGTAGAAGTTTTTTGGCTTCAGGGGGCAATGCATATGTTAATGGCAATGCTAAATATTGTCCATTGTTTCAGAGTCGCTTGCATATGTTTGTTTTTACTTTCAAACAATAGGCAATGCCCCGGGGTGACAGTGCATAGGCTGAATGGGTCCTCAAAATGAGAAAACATGATTTGTCAAATGACTTACTCAGAAAATACCAAACTGAATGAATTCATTTGAACAGCTCTATTATGCTCCCCTGGTGTGCTATTCTTTAAACAGAAGAACCTTATTAGTGTAACAGTCACTCCATGCCTAAGATCTTAATGTTTTCTTTGGCTCTGAGTTGGAATGTACATATGTAGGAAACATTTTCATTTTCTAATTATTACAAATGATGTTCTGTTCTTTACAAACAGAACTATTTTCAGGGGAAAAAGTTACGCTCAGGAAGAAACCAAGTAAACATTTTTTACTTAAGGTTTCACTAGAATAACTAAAACAAATTGACCAGGCTCATTGGATTTAATCAAGCCATGACTATAAACTTGGAAAAATACTCAGTAACAGATTTTCTGCCTGTAAGCTCTTTTGACTGAAAATGGGTAGTCATTGCTAGATTGCTACATTGCATTTTGCTGTTTTATTAGGCTAGTATGTTCTTCTGTCAGTCTATTAAATTTGCTCTTTTAAAGAAAAGATGCTAGGTGAGATTTGATGCTGTATTATGAGGTGTGTGTGTTAAATCCGACAATCCTTTGTACAAAAAGTTTTTCTTGATCATAGAATGACATAATATACTGATTTGGAAGGCACCTATCAGGATTATCGAGTCCAACTCCTGGCCCTGCACAGGACAACCCCAAGAGTGGCACCATGTGCCTGAGAGCATTGTCCAAATGCTTCTTGACCTCTGTGAGGTTTGATGCTGTGACCACTTCCCTGGGCAGCCTGTTCCAGTGCCCAACCACCCTCTGAGTGAAAAACCTTTTCCTGATATCCAACCTAACCCTCTCCCGATGCTGTGCCTGATGCTCCCAGGGCATGATTGGCCCTCCTGGTTGCCAGGGCACTGCTGACTCATGTTCAAGTTACCATAGACAAAGACCCAAGGTCTCTTTCTGCAGCACTGCTCTCCAGCCTCTCATTCCCTACTCTATACAGACAACCAGGTTTGCCGCACCCCAGGTGCAGAATCTGGCACTTTCCCTTGTTGAACTTCATCCAGCGGGTGATTGCCCATCTCTCTCATTTGTCAAGGTCTCTCTGCAGGGCCTCTCTGCCCTCAAGGGAGTCAACAGCTCATCCCAATTTAGTTTCATCAGTAAACTTAATGTTCCCTCCAGTCCTGCATCCAAGTCATGTATGTCTTTAGTATTGGATGGCCAGAGATTTTAACAGTGAAAAATCAAACCTTTAAATTTCAGAGCAGTAGACCTCACATTATTCAGAGTACTGTCCAAGAGTGATATTCCTTCCCGAGCACAGAAATAGAAATTTGTTTCTCATAGTATCTCGTGGTTCATTTACACATCTGGACAGCATTCATGCAGACTTGTAGCATAAGCATACAGACCTGTCCATACTAAAAGACAATAGTTGGCTTTTTCTAATCAAATTAGTTCCTAAATCATGTAGGACTAGTGATGTCACTACAGCTGGTTGTGAATGTTGCAGAAGGAATGCAGTCAACAGCAAATAGCTGTAATATGAAGATTTTGTCATGCACTTTATTTAAGGCTGAGGGAAGACGTCTGTTCTGAGCTGATGTTATCATTATACCAATTATATATAATCAGGTTGTGTTTTAAATTGCTGAGCAATTCAAGAAGCAGACTTAGGCTTATCCACAACAGCGAATATATGCTGTATCTTCACAGGAAGCTATTTCAGATTTTACTGGGTTGCTAATATGTGTCTGACACTCAGGAGTCACTTCTCAAAGGTCTGGTACATATATTACAAGTAAATATGCATCAAAAAATGTGTCATACACTTATTCTTACTCTGACTTGTTTCCATCACCCTGAAATGTTTATATGCATGGCCTCAAAACATGGTAGCGTATCTTATCAGCTTCAGCATAGTAAATTTTTTAAATTTATTTTATTTTTAATTTTGTGTTATATCTGTTGGATTCTTAACATCAGTCTGTCTCATCTGACCAGAAGTTACACAGCAGTATGTGCTCAATGCCAGGAAAATTCCTTGGGTAAGAACAAAATTTTAAAAGTTTCTGAAACTGAAGTATATAGTGAGCGCTGGAACTCTATATTTAATTTTATGTTGAACAGCTCTGGCCAGAAGAAATGTCACAAAATGAAACTGGACATCAAATTGTTGCATAGAAATTACAAGGCCATGAAGGTGGTATTGTAACAGAAAATAACCATGTTCATCTGAAACTTGGGTATAGTCACTCTCTGCTTAAAATATTAACTGACACCAGTGTATTATTATCAGAAAATTTGTTGGGGGTAAAATCCTTTGGTTTTGACTTTGCTTGTTTGTGCTTTTAAGAACCGTTTATTTATTTTTTATCCTTCTTAAATTTGGATATTTGAAAATGTGAAAAGGATAGGAGCTGTATACAAAGCTATTTCTCTATTTTCCTTATTCTTTCTCTTCACATTAATTTCTAGGAAATAATCAAGAGATAAGCTGCATTTAGTCATATGAGCATCCAGAGCTCTAAACTCACAGATTATGGCTCCTTATCCATATGGCATTGCTTTTCAGTCATGCTTTTTGGACCAGCTTAATATTTAATTCATGAACAAATAGATGTGATAAACAACAGAACAACAGTTTCCAGATGTGCATCATTTCTGTTTCTTTCCTAGCATATGAAGACAGATAAACAGAATATTTGTTCACTTTGGACAATACCTAAAATAGCACTCTGGCATCTAAGGTATAGCTTAAGTGAAATTTAGGTACCTAAATTCAAGAGAGCTATCCAGGATAAACAAAACCAAATAAATTCCCCCCAAAAAACTGTTGCTTTAATTCCTGAATGCAACAAACTGCCATTGCTACAGTACATCCACAAGTACTACTTTATTGACTGAGCTGCCTATCCCCTCCTCATGGAGAATCCAGACATGATGTGTCCTTCTGCTGAAGTCTCTTGGAGTGTGCTTGTTGCTATATATCCACGCTTGGCTAAAAATGTCTGGTCAGGAATAAGGACAGCCAACCTTTGGACATGAGAATAAAGGTCCAAGCATTTGTTTTTAAATTCAGAAAGCATCCAGGTTCTGATTCCCAGTTTCAAGGAGATGCTGAGCTGCAGTCCAGAGCCCTTAGTGTTTTATGCTGGTTATCCTAGATGTCCCAGTGTTGAGTATCTGGATGTTTAGGAATTTATGTGCACCAGCCACTTCCCATATTCTGCTTCCTGTGGAAAGAAGTCCTGTGCCTTTGGGTGAATGGCAGTTGTGGTACATGCTGCCATTTCCCTCATTTAGATGAATGGGACCTTTGGGAACACTTCAACAATTAAGGCCTATGTAGCCTATGACAGTCTGTACTTAGAGGAAGATAGAGGTCCAGAATGATGTCAGCAGGAAAATCAGTTTCTCTACAGTTTTGCTATTTAACCCTATCAAAGCATTCTTTTGTTCTTTAGCAGCCAGAATGTATGAAAGGGTATTAGAAAAAAAAAATTGTGCAATAAAGGATGCTGTGGAAATGCAGGCCAAACAATAAACAGTTACAGGAATGTCCTTCAATCAGAAAGTGTAAGTCATCATCTTGTGAGGAAAAAAAAGTAATCTGGCCAGAATTAACAAGAACATGAAGAAAAAAGGGAGAAGACTTAATACGGAGGTTAGAAATAAATGCACAGAAATGGATAGAGAGTTTAGAGGACTGTATATTGAGTAGCTCAAGGAATAACCAATGAACCACAAGATGATTGAGTCCAGCCTTAACCAATCACCATCTCTTCAACTAGACTATCGACTAAGTGTCATGTTCAGTTGTTTCTTGAATGCCCCCAGGGATGGTGACTCCACCACCTCCCGGACAGTCCATCCCAATACCTGAACACCTTTTCAGTGAAGAAATTCTTCCTGAGAAGTCAAGTACATTATCATCGTAGCAATGAGCAGCAGAGACTGCTATCTCATAAGCTTTCTGTCTGTAAATTTGATCATGCTTGAAGGTATTAAATGTGTCAATAAAAGCTGTTATTGTCTCAACTGAGTATGGCAAGGAAGGAAACATGCCCCAGTCAGATACTGTAAATAGCAATCTCAAAATGTGCTACCTATGATGTATCCTACATCATAGTAGGGTGTCTGGGATATTTAAACTCCAAGGAAGGAGATTATGTTGGGAAAATTGTGTATTTCCCTGTGTGTTTGGTAGTGTGCTGAGCTTAGGCTGTGGCTTGCAACTGTGAATTTGTGGAAGTTAGGATTGTGCTTCAAGTTCTGAACCTGTTGTCTTTCCTGGGGCCTCCAGCTGATGAGTTCTATTAAATCCCATTAGCTCCAAATGGTCTGGCCCATGTCTTTGCTGGCAGTTACTTTCTCCAATCTTCCCAGCTGACAAAAGAGGGTGTTGACTTGTATTTCAGACATTGTAGTTGAGTTGATAGTGTCTCAGCTTAAATTTGCTGGTATGCTTGTGCTGGTGTGCCAAACTCTGCTAGAGCAGCCAGAACATAGGCAGACATTTCCTTCTACATCCTCTGCTGTGGGGCAGTGACCTTTGACAGCAAACTTTGGGATGGAGGGAAGGGAGAGGGAAGAGGAGAATGGAGGGCCACTAAATCTTAAACCGCTGCAGAAGGCAGAAATTTGCTGCAGCAGGTTATGCTCTACAGTATGTTACCTGAGGTATTGTCATCCTTTTTTAATGGATGAGTATTTTTAATGCTGATGAGGGCTGTATTTCTTACCTGGAAAAGTACATGTGCATTCAGGGAGGCCATGAGTGCTGCAGTAGTATGCTTTCCTCCCTGATGCCACCAAGGGCTTTCTGAAAATGAGAAGCTATCAAATTACGTGGGGATTTGGCCAACCATGTATTCCAAAATAAAGCATTTCCATCAGACGTAGTGTTGAGCCAGTTTACTAATGCAGACTATGTCTCTGCACATTGTCCTAATAGAGCCAACTGACATGTTTTTGCCATTGGAGAAGGACAAAGTTTGAAAAGAAAATTGAGAATTTGTCCCAAATATTTCTCTGGGTCAGAGAAAGGCTGAATGGTTTATTTGCTCTTAGTGCTGCAAGATTTTGCAGTAGAACAGAATATTTTTTTTATTCCATTACTTTTCTTGTCAGATACTTTTTTTTTCATAGACTGTGTTCTTATATAATTTTATCACCAGATTTTAAAAAAATATTCTAACACATCTGGTAAGATTTTCTACATCTGTTAGATCTTCTCAATTTGAGAAATTGTTCCATTTGAATATCTACACTTGGGTTCAATGTCTCCTACTTGCAGGAATACCTTGTAAGCTGTTACAACTCTAACCTCAAGCTCAGTTAAAAATAGATCTGTACAAGGCTCATGGAAGTTATCTGATTGCTCCCCTCTTTGTCTCTGAGTGATTATTTGCTGAACATACATCTTTAATTTCTGCTCATTCAGCAGGACTTCTTATCTGATTCAAGTGGGTGCATGCAACTTCATGAATCAGATTGGATAGATCGAGAGTCTTGAGTTGGTCTTCATAGTTGGGTGGTAGCTGGGTCCGACTGCAAATATAGGGGCATTGCATTACAAACAAAAGCCCCACTTATTTCCTGTCATAGTTTAAGCCCAGCTGGCAAAAAAGCACCACACAGCCACTTGCTTGCTCCCCTCTGGTGGGACTGGGGAAAGAATCAGAAAGGTAAACGTAAGAAAACTCATAGGTCGTTATAAAGATAATTTAATGGGTAAAGCAAAACCTGTGTGTGCAAGCAAAGCAAAATAAGGAATTCCTTCACTCCCTGTCAACAGCCATGTGTTCAGCCATCTCCAGGAAAGCAGGGTTCCTTCACTCCTAATAGTGACTTGGGAAGACAAATACCATCATTCCAAATGGCTCTGCTTCATTCTTGTTTTCCCTAGCCTTTTTTAACTAAACATGATGCCACATGGTGTGGAATATCCCTTTGGTCCACTGGGGTCAGCTGTCCCAGCTGAATTCCATCACAGCTTCTTGTGCACCCCCAGCCTATAGACTGGCGTGGCAGTGTGAGAAACAGAAAAAAAAAGAAACATCTAATACCACATAGCATGATTAGGGACCCAAAATGCCCTGGAGTGTGAATTCCAGGAATCAGATGCCCTGAATGCATAAGAGGATGTTCTGCTAGATATTTTATGTAACACCAAAAATGATTTAACAATGAAGAAAGTAAAACATACAGCATCCTATTTGAGGTGTGAAGGTTTCAGGATCTCCATGATGAAAGGATGTATTAAGATACATGCAGGCTTGGAAAATGTAAAATAATAGAGAAATACTAAAAAATAACAAGAGATGAGAAATCATTGACAAAGGCTTTAGCCTGTCAGTGCTTGAGTTAGCAGTTTTTGAAACCTTATAATAGTATTATACTGAGAATCTAATAAAACATAAGAGAAGTTTTAAAACCTGTAACATGGACCCAAACAAAACACAACCACTTTTTTAAATTAGTGGGTTTTTATTTGTAACATATTCACTTTTGTATTGTCCTGAAGCATATGCTTCAGGTCAAAGCATTCATTGTCTGTAATACGTTGGAAGATAATTTCAGATCCTTGAAACAGTCTGGAACAACGCAAAGACAAGAAGTTGAAGGACAGCCATGTTATTCAAGTTATGTATTCTGTCATATTTAGTCACCATATGGGATACTTTCCTCTGCTTTACATCACTCTTAATTAGATTTCTCTATTCTATTTTGTCTTCTCCATCTCTCTCCTTGCTTTTGTCTCCTGTCACAAAGCCGAATTCTGTGTTACCAGTTCATCTCTTTTCCATATCTCAGGATGGCACATGTGTCCAGAAATGCAGGCCAAAACCAACAGATTTATCACAGCCTAATGACAGCTGGCTGCATGCTGAGTGAATTCTTAAATTCCCCAAAACTACTTTTCTTGCCAAAACATGTGGAGTTGCAGCAGTCAACATTTTATTGGGACCGTTATCTCCAAATGAAGAATGACTCTGCTGGAAAAAATTATTTGGTATCAGCTATAGACCTATTTTTAGTTTCTTTTTTGGTGAAACTTCAGAAAACATAATTAGCCATATGTTGAGAGATGTTCTCCACATCTTAAATTCAATTTTTGCAAACCACATTTAAGACCTACCTTGTCCACAGCTTTACACTGTTGGACTCAGAAGACATGGTGGAGTTTTTTATGAGAATGTGATTCCTCATATTTCTTTGGGTAAATATTTGTGTTTATGAAGATTGTAGAACTGGCAGTACTTAAGACTAAAATCTTCCTTTTGTTTATATGGGAAGATCTGTGCAGGCAACAGTACTGGAATCATCCCCTACTTCTGTCACTTACGAACTTCAGGCCTAGCATTGGGGCAATGGTGTTCTCAGAAGCAGAAAAGAAGAGCAGGTCAGAAACATTCATTCTCCCCCACAAGTATTTATAGTGAAAACAAAACAAGATTATTTTAATCAAAAACATACACATAAAATCTTAAGGGTTTGTCAAAAATAAGAGCTTCTACGTGAAAACAATTTTTTTCCCAAATGAAATCTAAACAAACTGTCCAATTTCAAATTGGATTAAAACAAAATGAAAGATTAAATCATATCTGGCTGGCTAAGTCTTGGTATGGAATTATAGTCAGGTGCCTCATGATACCACCATGTCCCCTGAATCAGAATTCATATTTGGCCTACTTTTCCCATAATACAATTTCAGTTTCTCCTCAGGAAGTTTTCTGGGAAATGAAGTTCAGTTTCTGCTGCCCTGAAAAGGCAGTTTGGACTATGTGAATTGAATAAATGTCACCTTTCTATTTTTATTTAAAGAAGAAAAAGAAAACTCTTTTTCTAGAAGAATGGTAAGGATGAAGTTTTATTTTTCTAGCCGATGGAGAAGTTTTCTTTGGTTCCTCTCTGATTACATGTTGTCTGATTCAAACTTCTCATTCTTTCACAAAGCTGCCAATAGAAGAAGTTTTCTTGCAACATTATGGTCCATGTCATGGATGGTGCAGAAGTGTACAAAGGGAGAGAGGAACATTTGGGACAGTTTCTGACAATGGTCTGACAAAGCTTGCAGTACAAGTAGAACTTCTGCAGCCTCTGTGGTTTCTATCCCAGCTGCGCTCAGAGTAAATTCTACCTAATTGATAGTCAAGCCTCTTGGCTATAATCATTTAAAACCCAGTCTCAGTGTTCTTGTGTTTGCACGTATTTGTATTGATTGCAAGCTGTTGTCTATCTATTTGATCTTACTCTCATTGACTTGTTTGGCCTGCTTTTTTTCGGTTGACCTCATTGCGACTTGAAATGCAAAATATTTAGATTGCTGATGATCTGTTCCTAGCAAGGTTAAAGAAGGAGAAATAACACTATGTATTGACAGGATTGAGAACTGTATGTCACCTTTATTTTCGGGTGGCTCTTGATGAACAGCCTGTTGTTATTTCTAGAACCATTTTTTTCAAATGAGAGTGGCAGTTGCCTTTTGCAGCTCACAGTGCTTACGAAAGAGAGTTTCTGAGCCCTTACACAAAGATAAATGTATAGATAGTTTCTGAGGCATCTCTGTTAATGGTAATCCATTGAGATGAGTTTCAAGACTACTACAAATTGCTTCATTACTGTCTCATGGCTCAATATTGAGTGAGTAACATCACACCGTGTGACACAGTGAGATAGAATTTAAGAATCTAAATAGTCAGAATAGCAAAAAGCAATCTGAGGAAAAAGTAGCATGTTTAATCACATTTCATTGAGTTTTGAAATCAACTGAGTTGCTTTATAGAGCTTTGCAAGCACAAATAGCATGAATGTTGATCATTCAACTGGGCTTTTATTGGTAAAATTTAGTAATCAAGGGGGTTTTTTCTATAGTTACAGGAATCAGCTTATTTAACTGAATGTGGTTTTTTGGTCGAGTGTTAGTACAGCTGAGATGGAGGATTTATTTGGTTTTTTAGCAGGGTTAGATGAAGTTAGTTATTTCACTTAACCTGTTTCTCAGTAGCTGAAGGTTTTTCCTAATTTTACAGATAACTTTAATTACAGAAAAATTAATTGGTTTAATTAAAAATAATTAAAAATAATAAAACTTCCTCTGCAGAAAAATACAACTCTATGCCTATTTTATAGTCAAGGAGTAAGTAGGGTGTTTTCTTTTGTTTGCTTTCTATAAACATTCAAAACAACAAAACTTGACTGTTATACTGTAATGTATTGCAAATAATACATTTACTACAATGCTACTAAATGCTTAACAAGTATTCTCATAATTTCCAAAGAAATTTAATTTGTTATGGTTCTTTTGTGCTCACAGAACAATCTAATTCTCATGACCTGTGAATTTAAATGTTTTTTTATATTCTCTAGTTAAGTATTTGCCAACTTTTAATGACTTAATTTGCTTTTGATTAGCTTACTCTGTAAGACTTCAGTTGTAAGCAAAATTATATTCTTAATTCAAAATGCATGCTAATATGATATAGATAATCACAGGTCTGGGGGAAAAAAAGGTGAATCCAGCATGGATTTTTTTTCTTTCCCTGGTATCCAGACTTACAGCTTAGTAAAGATTATGAACAAGTCTCTGCTTAGAAATTGTTTTAATTTGAAAACTTGAGAGGCATAATCCCATCCCTCTTCAGAATACACAGACTTCTGAAATTGCATATTTAGAGTTATGTTTTTCCTTTATTGGTTCCATTAATATCTATGAATAATGGCTTCCCATGTGGTAATCTATTGTTTGGAATAATTGGGAAACTGGCCCATTGTCATAGATCAGGGAGGAAATTGATAAAAGAAGGATAAAAGTGAATTATATGAGGCATGGGAGCCTAACTAGGAATGTCGAGATAATGGAATTGGTTAATTTTTGATTGAAAACCAATGGCATCTACACAGTGAGTCCAGTTGCCGTGATTTAGGAATGTTACTCCCCAACTCAGTACCCCCATCAAGACTCTTCAGACCACACACTGCCCTCTCTCACTGCCCCATTCTCCCCTCCCCTTCCCAGCTATGGTGGGATGGAGAGGACTGTTGGAGGTAAAGGCAAAGATCACAGGTCGAGATAACAGTTTACTGGAAACAGCAGTGAGATGAGAAAACAAACAATAATAGCAACCATGCTAATGACAGAGAGTAGAGGAAAATAAGCCATTCACATGGAAAACCTCCCCAGTATTAGACAATACAGGATGGCTCCCTCTGCCACCTTTACTCGACCCTTCTCACCAGAAGAGTGTCCCCTTCCCCTGCCCCCAGCAATGATGTGAGGTGGTACAGAATAACCTCATGGTCCTTGCCATGTCCTCTCCCAGCAACTGAAAAAATTCACCCTGGCCAGAACCAGGACAGTAGTAGAACTTGCAGAAGCTATAGTACATGGGATACTTAAAACTAAGGAGGACAGACAGGAAAAATGGTCGGTGGGAAATTAGTTTTTCACTGGCAAAGGAGTGGACTAGTGACCTACTATCTCATAAGCACCTTTAAGTATTTCGAACAAATACTTGGAATTCTGTGTATCTTCTGGTCCCACTTGGACTTCTTCTGTGTCTAGCAGCAGGAGATCATTATCCTGTGAAAGTGCTTGACAGTAAATGCTTCATTTTCAGTTTTTCTTACCAGACAAATCTCAGTATATGTAGAGTATATGTAAATCTCACTATGTGTAGAGTCACATTGTGCCTACTTGTTTACTGCCAGTAGAGAGGAGAGAACTCAGAAATCTACTTCTCCTTTGGACCACAAAAAACCCCTAAAATTGGCCAGCAGCACAGGGAGTTGCAAATGATGGGAAATAGGCAATGACTTCATTGATTTTTGACATTCTGAATTCTAATTATTTACATTTTGTGTCTTTTACAGACCATCTGAAAGGGAAGATGATCCAGAGGCAGATTCAGAGAGCAGCTCTCGGTAAGAGCATAACATTTCAGATACAATAGGATACAACAGGGGCAATGAGCTCTCCTGGGGCTGAATCTGCTTGGGAGGCAGGTTGTAATTCCTATGACAGTTTTTTGCCACTGTATTTCTAAAATGGTCCATGCCCCAAAGAACATGGACTGTGTGAACTTTGCCTGAAAATTGACTCAAATGGCATCTGATTTTATGTGTGGTGAGAAAAATAATACACAATTCTTACAGATCTGGGGGTGTGGTTTCTGATGAGTCTAATCTGAATTCCCATTAACAGACATTGATTTGTCCTGAGGCTGAGCTAGTAGCCATGTTGCCACAATCTAACATTCTTCTTAATTTTTCTCATTCCAAGGGAGACTGAAGGCATATACAGCTCATTTGTCTCACGTCTAGTTATTGAAGTTGAGAAGTTATTTCTTACAGTTTCTGTTGACACTGTAAAGCTAAAAGTGTCTGTGCAAGTTGTTCACATAAGTGTAAAGTCATCCAAATTTGGTTTACGATGCTTTCAGCTGACTCCACTGACTTTGTACTGAAATGGCCTAGGAGTGTTCATAAGATAATTCCACTATTGGGACAGTAAATTTCAGCCAAAATTTGACGGAAAACTGCTGGGGCAATCATAGTTTAGATCCCCCCTTCATTTAGATCCATAAAAGAATCCCAAAATGTGCCTTCATGGACCTACTTCACATAAAAGATGGAGCTAACTCAGACCAGATTGCAGCTGATATGTGTATTTCTATGTATACATAACACAGAGAACAGTTGTCTCTTAATGAGAGAGAGAAAATTTGGGGACTATCTTTTCTTCTAAAAGTCAGGCAAGTAAGTTACTGCAGAATAACAAAACAGTTTCTCTTTCTAATTTACCCATGCATCTCAAGCTTTGCTGATGATTTTATTGTTTCATACCTTTATCATTTTTTATTTTGATTTAAAAATGAGCACTAAAAATAATTTTGTCCATGTCAGTAAAGCCCAGGAATCAAACTCAGTTGATTTTTATCGGTGTGAGAAGGGCAAGTGAAGGACTTGCCGATCTCATCTTCCTGTTATCCAGTGACAGGACACATGTGAAAGGTTCCAAGCTGCATTAGGGAAGGTTCAGACTTGACATTAGGAAAAGTTGCTTTACCAAGAGCAAGCTTCCTAGACTGGTGATCAGTGCCCCATACCTGACTGTTTGGAAAGCATTTGAACACCCTGGTTTAATATGCTTTCACTTTTGGTCAGCCCTGAAGAAGACTAGATGATTGTTGTGAGTCTTGTCCAACTCCTCCCATCCCCTGCCCTCTCCTCTCCTCCTCTGAAGTTCAATCTAAAGGTGCTATCCTCAGAATAACATGGAGTGTTTTCTTTCATTCACTTCAGGTTTGAATACCATGTATTTAGTAATTTTTTTGCCACTCTTACAAATTACATCAAGATGAATCATAGAGGTGCTGTTTATGAGAATTCTTTATTCAATCTTTTGAAAAATGAACTAATATATTCTGAATGTGTGTTTCAATCTGAATGATAATATCTGGTCTTGTACACTGACTTTTTTACTACATAGAAAAATTGTGTTTCAAATGCTGTTTTCGATAACTAAGCTGTTTTTCATAACATAGGTAAGTAAGATTTTTTCATGTCCTTAGGAAATGCCATAGAAGTGACTTTACCAGCTATACATTCATAGTGTGAATATTCTGTTAGTATTTCTCCTCACAGCAGGCAACCCATGTGTTTTTGCCTTTTGTTTTGAGCATTGCTCTCTGTGTATTCTCACTAAGTCTGGACCGCACAAAGTATTTTCCAGTATTTACATTATTTTTTTAAATACTCTGGATATTTAGACTTAATATTTATTCTATGAGTTGGGGAATATTATTTGCCTGCCTGCCCTTCTGAATGAATGTTCTTTCAAAGAGTAACAGGTGTCAAGTCTCCCAGGAACTTCCTGATGATCAGAATGTCATCAAGATATTTTTAAATGAAAACTGCATGGTTAAAAGTCTAATTAAGAGTCTGTTGAAATCCCAACATGAAATAAAACACACCATTGTTTCAACTAAAAACCAAGTTAACATCTTCCAGCTGCCTTTTTTTTCCCCTTAACTTAAAGCATTTTATGGTTAAAACCCTTCAAGAAACTATTCTGGTCAGATCTTAAAGTGCAGATCTGTTTCCCTTACGGCTGTACTTAAGATGTGGATTTCTTTTTGAAGGAAAACACCACTACTTAGCCCATTGCTCTTAGCGATCTCTTTTAAAACACCATATGCTGGGAGTTAAAAAAGGACATAAATGGATGGGAGGTATCATCAGAGACAAGGGACGCTCAAAGTTTGTCAGCACACCACCAGAAACATTGAATACTTTATGTAAATTTGCAAGGATTCATCTCAGTGTGCCTTTCATCTTTATTAGCTGCAAAAAATACCTTATTATGTAAATAAATTATTTTAGTTATCTGGATTGAGATCTTCCAGGATAATACATTTAACTGCATTTTTGGGCAGGATTCAAAGTTCCTTTTGCATGCCTAATTGCACTTTGAGGCAGTATTTAAAATGAAATAATGTGCACACTGCTTAAGTATTGACAGCAAAAACACTCTGTCACAAACTGGGTGGAAAAGATGGGGGAAAAGAGTGGAAAGAAAACCTTTTCCTGGGGTTTGCAGTGTTGTGGAAGAAAAGTTGGTGTTTTATTTGATTCTAGTGAAGCATTGTCTTATGATGCTTTAAAGTAGTATTTCTGTAAAATGTAGAGCCTGATGGCAAAACCTTTCTGCTTCTGAGGAGGTTTGTTGGGAGTAAATTGCTGTCCAACTCCATTGTCCCTGTAGAGCTACTTGAAATGAAAAAAATAGGAGAAATGTGGGTCTTTGTAAGGAATTTGCATCCTTTGTACAGATTTCAGTATTAAGGAACAGTTTTATCAATATTTTATTAAAAAAATCCCAACCAAACCAAACAAAAATCGCTTGTTTTTTCAGGTTTTACAACTTGAATTTTAGAAATAAGATGCTGTATTTCTGATGTTATTCAAAGAGCTGTTTCTGAGTTCTTTGTTAAGCAAAATTCCCTTGAAAAAGGTGATTCCTCATGAAAAATAAAATTAAGAGGTGTGTCAGAAACAATAGATATGTTTGAGTCCCTGAAAATGCATACCAGCATTTGACTTAGTGTGGCAGATGCCTAAGAGCAAAGGTTTTGGCATGTTATTTTTATATTTGGATTTGTAATGCATATTTGTTTCAATAAAAAATAGGGATATTTTTCCTTTTTTTTTTTCCTCTGCAGCTTTGCCTGTACCATCTTTTCCTACATTTTCAAAGCTAGATGCCTGTTCTGAAAATATTAGTATCAGTCTATGCCCTTCTTTTTTCTCTGCTCTGTGTTTCTTTAGAGCAGGTTTCATTCTGCTTGCTTACCTTTCCTTGACTAGAAGTGAAAGAACATGATCAACACAGAGTACAGCAGGGACAGACAGTGCTGTATAATGAATGCATCAGGGTACTCCTGCAGGAGTATTCCAGCCAGTTTTAGGAAAAGATTTCAAGCAGTGGTTCTTCCAATGCTTGTGATGCTGTCACTACCACATATCTGATACCTGACAGGATGCAAATATGTTGTCCAATACATTTCTGCGTATCAGAAGAGTTAAAATGGAGAACTGCTGTTCCCAGTTGTCCAGAGTGTTAAATCTCAGAATCACAGAATGATTTGGGTTGGAAAGGAGGTTTAATGATCATCCAGTTCAATCCTCCGGCCGTGGGGAGGGACATCTTTCTCTATATGAGGTTGCTCAAAGTTCCATCCAATTCCTGTCCTTGAACCCTTCCAATGTGGCTCATGCCACTAGAAATGCTGGTCCACCACGGTTTGTACCTGCTCTGGATATAAGGTGGGTTCAGGAAGTGTATGGTAGTCCTCTCTGCAGCCATTGCATCCTCTTACAGACATATATAACATTAATTAGTCTAATAATTATAATTGTCTTGAGCTCATCTGCTGTGATCTGTGTGAATGGAAAGCACATAGCACTTCCAAACTGCTGGTTTGCATCAGAGTTAATCTATTATTTAAATAAATCCATATTTAAAAAAATGGGCTTGGTTTCTTTCACCGCTTTACAAACCAGAACTGAGATGACATTTAACTTTTTTCATATGAAGCAGAAGAGTCTTGATCTGTACTAATGCCATGAAATGAAGAGACACACGTGTTTTCAATCACAAAATGACAGAAGCTGAGGAAACTGGCAGTTTGTGTTTTCCCACACAAATCCAGCATAGTCCATGGAGAGTAATAGATGGCCTGTTTTAAGACTATCATTCTTGGTGCTGAAAAATGGTATCTTATGTATGGGCTAAATAAAGCACTTCAGAGAAATAATATGAAGTCCATAATTTCAAGGAGTTTTGTTTTGGTTTTTTTTTTGTTGTTGTTGTTGTTGTTGTTGTTGTTGTTTTTGGGGTTTTTTTTTTTTGTTTTGTTTTGGTTTTTTTTGGTTTTTTTTTTTTTTTGGTTGGTTGGTTGCATTTTTTTTTGTTTGGTTGGGGTTTTTTCTCGCAAGAGATAAGGCAACATGTCCCCAGTGCTACCAGGCATCCAAGGGCTAAAATATGCTAAACAGCAGTGTAGTCAGTTTGCAGTAGCCTCAGAATAAGGGAAAGATTTCTCTTAGGAATTCAAAATTTTGATATTCACAATGTTTCTGTGAGCTATGTTCTTCTATGCATTTGTGCTTGAAATGTCAAGCAACAGTGGTGTTTCTGTAAAAGTTCTTGTGCATGCAGCATACTGATTTTATTCCTAGGGTGACCTCTAGTGGCATCAGGGCCGTTTTCCTTAGGGATGAGTTTAATTCCTTTAGTCTATTTCAAAGGAAATAGGAATTCTGAGTGCCAGAAAGCTGTTAAGATTGTGCTTGCTAAAAAGGATGTTGATTTTTCATTGTTTCTAAGACAAAGATACCAATAGCACAACCGGATGAAAATTCAAAACCAGTACCTCTTTGCCTTTTTAAAAGAGTTTTACTCTGCCAAAATAGAGATACTTTTGAATTTGCTTTGTACAATTATTGTAACATATTAGGTACTTTTAGAAATATTTACCAAATAAGTTTTTAAGTTTTTGAAACAGTTAAGGACGATTAATTTTGAAAACATATATATGTAGTTGTGTAGGACATTGCAAGTTATTAGACTACATCCTGTGGTAACTGTGAAGTCACACACCATAAAAAACTTACTCTCTTGGTTTTGAATACTATTTTGTGCTTCAAGTCAGCATAGATTATGGCTGAAACTACAAGCTCTTGAAGAGCTTTTTTTTATTTTTGTGTCTCCCAAGTTGTTCTGTGAAGATGATCACAATCGGAAAAAAGCCATGGATTCAAAGCAGCAGCTGGACAAGCTGCAATGATTCCCTTGCCACAGTACTTGAGGTTTCTTCTTATGTAATATGTTTTGGGATTTTCCCAGTATTACATAGGAATTAAGTTTAAAACTGTAGGAGTATGTTCTAATAAGAAGACACTTCTTACACCTGTCCCTTCAGGCCTCAAACAGACCTTTCTTTCCACAGGTTTCTCTTCAGTCCTTCTAGGGCATTTTATAGGGGGTTTTTTTTGCCGTATTTTTTCTACTACTCCTTTTAGCAGGTTTTACTATGTGCAGTGTTAAAATCTAGGGTTAGGCATGAGTCTCCCCTTTCAGTTTGTCTTCAAGAAAGGGAATACTGATATTTACTGGAAGTCTTTGCAAATATGCCCTCCTGAACTGTCAGAGAAAATTCCGAGATTACTTGTGCATTCCTATTAAGCTTCCCATATGACCCACTCTAATTCAGATATCAGATCTCAGAAAAGAGCAAAGACATTTTTGGATCAAGTGATATTTTTATTAGGAGTCATGAACTTGTAGCGCAGCTACCCAGTACTCAGTTCTATTGACACTGACTTCGGCATTTCACTGTTGTTGGAACAGCTTGCAGTCTCTGTAAGCTTTCTTGCAGTAAGTATTTCTTCTGAAATACTGAAAAGTTCAGTGTGAGTTGCATTATTATTTAGGAACTCCTTCTAGTGTCTAAGAAGTGAGCAAGACAGAATGTGGAGATGAAGTTTTCAATTCTCTAGTTTGATTCTTAAATTAAGATACTAAGATTCTGTGGGGGTAGTTACACATTGAAAAAGTCACCAAAGAAGTTTGCAGGATGTCTGTTCATGGAGTTTTCGTGCTATGTCTGGACATAATCTGGTTCAGTTTTCACCCAACCTTGAGCAGTTTGAACCACACAGGCTCCCAAGATCCCTTCCGACCGGAATGATTCTGTGATTCTAAAACAGGACTTGAGGCGGAGTCAAACAAAAAATAAATCTGGTTCTATGCACACAGGCTACAGATTCTAGGCCTAAGCTTGTTTGCTCAGCTTCAGTATATCTTTGAGTACCTCTCTCTTTTGGCTCTAAAAGGTTGGTAGAAAGTTTAACAAAGAATAATATGGAGTTTAAGGCTCTGTAGCTTCTTTTTACTGGCCGTGTCCAGTGGGTGTGTTGGGCAGCTTGACTAGTTCTGTTTCAATCAAGCTTTCCTCCATGAAAGCTCTCTGTAATAAACAAAAATTTGGTAATCTAATGAACTGTAAACAACAAATGGAGCTCTTCCACATCTGTGTTTCTGTGAGTTTTTCAAGGTCAGGCCTAGAATAGCAATTTCTATATAGCTGACTATGTAAAGGACAGAACAAGAATGAGAAATACCATGGTGAGTGTGATATCCAGCATTTCAGAACAACCTGCAGGTCTGGTGAAAAACTTCTGCCATTTTATTTTTTGCTGAAATAGCTAAAGGAAATTAATTCATTCCTTCTTTGCTGAAAAATGTTTGCATATTTGAGACCAAAATAAATAATGACTTGGAACAAGTAGCTAATAATATCCCACAAATGTGCAGAGGTTTGATATAACTTCTCCAGATAAGAATCTTGTCGATAAGTTGTAATTGTTTCTGGATATGTCAGGATTGTCTCTTCTCGGTATACAGTACACTGTAGTTCAGCCAACAGCTGCCAGAACATCAAGCCCAGTGTCCTTTCCTTCACAGGTCATAGGAAAGAACTGAAATATGAGAACTCCCCAAATAGTTCTGTATTTTTTGTACCTTCTTGAGCTGGTGGCCCAGCACAGACAGCCCAGCTGTTCTGCAGCTGCAGCCAGCAGGTATGTGCATGGGAGGACCAGCGAAAGCATGGCACCCCATGTGGGATATGAGTGTGACCAGCAGGGATAGGGGGTCCCAAAACCATAATCTGGTCCTTACAACTGCTCAAGTTGCACATGGCCCTAATCTAACACATGTGCCAGATCTCTGAACAACATCAAAATGAATCTTCTCAAAGAATGACATTCCTGGTGACATGAAATCCTATAGTTGTGGTTTCAGAAATTTTCTGGAAAACTCATACATCATACCAACATTTAAAAAAGCATTTAAGAAACTGTTTTAGAGGATGAGTGGAGTAGCCATGTGGGAGAATGGAAACAAAACTTTCTGTAGTACTTTTGTCTTTACTGTACACCTAACTGAGGTGGGTTCTTAGTACATCTCTCTTCTATTTGCATAGAAAAAACCCATCAGATCTGTGATAGAGGAGCTTCAACCCAACACCTTTTGTCTTATTTGAGCCAAGAGTTAACCTAAGTAATTGATAGTGCAACCCCATGCTCATAATATATTGATTTCACCAATAATGGTGTGTCTTTCCTTTGTGCTTTCCATCTCCTCTACTTGTCTCTTGCAGATGAAAGGACTTTTACTAATACCCTATAGCAGAAAGATCAACGTTTTTCAGACTGGTACTTCCATGTACATTTGTTTGGTTAGTGTTCACTTCTTGAATCAATGTCAAAACCTTGTTTATTGTCTAACTTGAAGCTACACATCAGTTTCATGGCCCATCTATACCTGTACACAGCTGAAACAGAAGCAGTTAAGGATAAGCATGTATTTTTCCTTAATATTCTTTCGAATGACATTGCTATAAATTTAGTGTACAGTCCAGAATAAATGCTTCTGTGCATTGTCATGAACGTTGGTACTGACAACCACAGACAGTCCTATGCAGAATGCAGGTAATACACCTCTTATTTTTAGAAACCACTAGGCCTATTGAATTGATCCCACAGCTGCTGTGCGCATTACATTCCTAAATGTGATCTGCAAGCACAGACTTTACTGCCCATGCCCGTGTATGTTGTTCATGCACAGTAATCTGTGACATTTATGCACCTTTAGCACCCTTAGGTATGTCTTATTCTTAGGAAAGTTGTGCTATATTATTCTCAGTCAAGTCCTTCTCTTGACCAGGCATTACTTTACAAAAGTTGTGGTGGTTATTGAACTGCAATCTGGATATTGGTGGTGGTATACTCCTAATGTCTCACGTTTGTCATAAGCAACAGACTTCAGAAGAATTTTCCATCCTTTTCTTTCAAGAAGAGCATGAAAAAGCTTAGAAAAGAGATTTGATTTTTTTTTCCATGGAAGCCCTTGGGTTTTGTAGAAATGAATGCTTACAAAGCCTCAAAGCTTATGCATGACAAACCACACCCCTTCTTGGGAGGCAGGAAAAGATCATTCAAACATATCAGGTATGATTTTATCTAATATTATGAACAAGATAAATGATGCAACAGTAATCTCATGTAATCAAATGGTAAAAAGTATTTATTAAGTGTAGGCAAGAATCTGAGTTAGTAGGGGGTTCCTGGCTAAGACCCAGCTATATTATTGTTCCACTAGATTAACTGGCATGTATGGAACTTATTAAACTTGAAGCATTGGGTTTTGGTTTGGTTTTTTTTTTTCCCCCCCAGTATATTTTACTTGTATATTTGGAAAGCAACAGAGAATTTTTAGCCATGATGGTTTCAGAAGCTTGCATGGCTTAAGTGCAGCTGACATGGAGGTAACGCCTTCTGTTTTGTATGCCATCTATTTTCAGGAAGGAAAGTATAGATGACTAGTTTCAAAGAAGAAACTTGAGGGAATTGAAGTGTGAGTCTGTATTTAGGCAAAACAGCTCACTGAGATGGGAAAAATAGCTCTACTTTCCAGGTGTACATTGGAAGTTAGTTTGAGCCAGTATTGAGCCAGTAAAACAATAAGCAATGCAATGTTACAAAAAACAAAACAAAAAAAAACAACAACAAAAAAGGCAACATAGCAATGGACTCTTTTATTAAATTCAGGGATTAAAATAAAAATCAAAATCAACAAAATACACATGCCCTTAATCCCCTGTGCATCCATTACATTAACTGGTAAAATGATGAAAATAAGACAGTTTGTTTCAATGTATTCTATGACAAACTGGCTGAAATTTTTAAAAAATCTATTAAATTAGGGTTAAGTAAATTGCTCTAAAACCCACAATATAAACTCATCCAGACATTAGGATATTTCCATCTTCCCCTGAGTTACATTGTGCCTGCTCATGTTTGCTTTTGTATAAGGTACATATATGGTACCCAGTGACAAACATACACTGACATGGCCCAGGGGAAGCATAATGAAGAAAAAGAGGAGAATTACTTGTAAGATTATCTTGAATAATGATAGATGGGTAGTTCTTTAAAAAAAAAAAAAAGTTACAACATATGTTCCAGTTTGAAAGCACTAAAGCTCAAGTTTGCCAAAAGCTGCAAAGCTGATAAATAAAGCAGTAAATATGTGAATGGGATACTGAAGTCAGTTCTAACTTTGGTTACTTCAAAAGACTATAAATTTAACCAGATAAACACAAGACTATCCAGTGAAAAAAATGAAAATATTTGACTGCAAAAGTACAGCTGGAGGGCAGGGCACAATGTTATTTGAGGCACAAGACAATAAATCCCTAGGAGTTTGACTTCCAGGATACACTCAGGTTGAGAAATATATAAGCACCCCAGAGAGTATAAAGTTCAGGGTCACAGAGAGTTTCTTGCAGAATTTTCTGACGGTAGACAAGAATCTGCCAGAGTATTTCAGGTTGTTGCCAGCTTGCAGTAAACTACAGTGATAACACTTGGTATCTCATGCTAGAAATAGTGTGTTTCATCCATGCTTTCCACACGGCTTTGAAATAGTGATCCAGTTAGCAGGTGCTACAATTTCTCTCTGGTACTGTGTGATTTGACATGTAGACTGTTGTAAAATTTACTACTTCCTGTACTCCAAAACTGGCCCTTTCATTAGAATAAAATAATTATATCTTGAAATGCTTCTTACAATCTTCTTTATGGGCAAAAAAGCACCAAAAATTACAAACTTTTGTCATGTGAACTGTCAACTCATGCAGAGGTCACCTTCGTCTCTAAGCAGGCAGCTGGTATCAATTGTATCCTGTGCCTCCCTTCACCAAATGGGTTGTATATGAAGATGAAGCAAAAACAGTTAACCTGAAAGTAAGCATAGAATTTGCTGGATATTTCCCTACCCAGTGTAGCACTGTCAGTCTCTTCTTTCTATCTTGTGACTCAGTACTCTTAAAAAAGACTTCACAATTTAGGATTCATAATTTTTGCCACTCAGCTGTATGCGCAGTTATGTTAATGTAAAGAAACTAATACTCGTTATCAGTGCATTGCTGACTGCTGCCAAAATAGTTCTGTTGTACAGAACTGGATGGAGATATGCCAACAGAAACTCCTAGTATACACAGAGCCAATGTTTTCCTAAACATGCATGTCATACCTCCCCACACCCCTGAAGCCTGGGGCTGCATTATCCCGGATTAAATTGCAGCAAATGCATTTGTTGCCCAGGAGAAGTCACTGGGGCACGAAAAGTGCATGGGGTATTACACTCCAACAGAGTGAAATCATCTCAGCTGATGCACTAAAAGTATAGAGCTAAACTGTACAGCTGAGCTTCATATGACAAACTGTCAATCAATGAATTAAAAGTCAACCCTGACTGAACAAAGCAGATACCACTTTGAGTTCTGTGCAGTTGCAGAAGTGATATCTGATAGTTAATATTTTAGCAGTAGCCTAGTAGTAGCTACTGCATCTTTTAATGTACTGCAAATTTTTTCATGTAAGTGGGCAAAAGCTGATGTCATGATTTTTCAGTCCTTCGTAATTTACATGTACTTTGTATATCTGTGGTTAATATACATTTTCTGTTTCTGCATGGGAAGGAAGATATATACAATAAAAAGAAACTCTTTAGAGGAAAAAAAACCTGTAGCCAAAAGAAAGTATTTTTTTCTTAGGTATCGAAATTAAATTTGTGAGTAAATTTTTATGCTTTTTATGTTTTACAGTCTATTTATTCAGTGTCCCTCTAGCATTATTTTTAAATGACTGATCCTATGTACTGAAGACTACTGACATTAAATACGAGATACAGTGAGCCAGTACCCTCTGCCTTAGCTTCCTTGCTTCAGCTGTAGCTGAGACTGCCTGGACTGGTAAGAGGAGAGGGGTGTGAGGCAGCAGAAGCCCAGGGGCAGAAAGAGGCCACTTCAGGGATTCAGGAAAGGTAAAGAGGAGGAGAGGGGAGAAAAGAAGTAGCAGGGAATGAGGAAAAGGCAGAAGTAGCAGGAAACATAACTGTGGAAATACAGTCCGCCAGACCTTAGATGTCTTTTTGCTTGGAACATTAGGAAAGAGCCATGATCCTTTGTATATGTTAGAGCAGGTGTATTCCAAAAGGTCTGGTCTTTAGAGCAGAATGTTACTCAGTTCCCAAACACACTGCTGCAATGGGCAGGCATGGCAAAAAGCTGAAATGGGCCTTGCAACAGCTTGGGAAAAGACACTGGAGAACTTACAGAGCAGTGCCCAGTAGGCATGTTCTGGACTTTACTTACTACTGGGCTTCACCTGACACTGTGATCAGATCTCTTCTGCTTTTGTCACCCGAGCTCAGTGATGTGCACAGGGATGTGCACGTTTTAGCCATTTATCCAATGCTATTTTTGCTGCCAGGGCCACACCAGCTTGCAGTATACTCATCTCTTTCTGTTCACAAAACTGTGCTGCTGTTCACAAAACTGTGCTGCTGTCCACAGCTGTGTGTCTGCCTTTCCTCACCAGCTAGGAATAATGGGCAGAGCTGTATTCATGGGTGAGGATGCTGGGACCTGTTTATGATAAAGGTTTTCATCTCATATAAAAGGCTTTATTATTATTTCTGAAGGTAGTGTGCAACCAAATAATCCATTCTACAACATGTAATCAGCAGAAAAAAAACCCCTTTCTTTTGCTGTTTTTATATACAAGTGACAAAATTTTGCCTAAGTTTGGCTGACCTTTCAAAGCTAACATAAAAATATTTTTCCAAGTACTAGATGTCATAGCAAACCAAGGAAGGAAAGCTATATTCTGGTCTTGTATGACTGTGTAATAACTAGCAGAATTTGGTGATGTTTTTGTGTAGGGAAGTCCTCACTTCAGAAACAGCGTTAACATTCTAAGATGTTATTCTCTTCCACCCTATACTATTTCCCTTCTCTATAAGGGGCTGGAGCTGCTGCCTCCTGAACTCAGACACTGTCACAGACTGTGCAAATAGGACAAATGCACTTCAGTGTGCTCAGGAGAGTCCCCTTTGACCTGAAATTGGCTCACACTAGGTCTGGCTGGAATATTCATGGAAACATAATAAGGATTCTCACATGGTCTGTGAGCATGGCTCACTTGGGAGCCAGTAACTCCCTAAATTATTTCAGTTTGTTCCACAAGAGCACATTTCCCTCAGGTCTGGCTGCTGTGTGTTCATAGAGTTCAGAAAAGCGTGAAGCCTCGGGAGCTCTGCAATGAGTGTCTCCACACAAGTTCCCTCTGTAGCTCTGTGTTTTCCCACATTATGCCTTCTCTTGGGGGTGAAATGTGACAAATCAGAAAATACTTGTCCCTTGTAATCATGGAAAGGTTTATTGCTTTCCTTAAAGTCCTGGCATGGTTATGATGGCCTTTTTATTATCTGTTGTGTTCAGGTATAACTTATTTCACAATGTCACTGTTGTAGCATCTCCTGCTGTGATGTTTGCGCCTCCTGCCTTGTGTGTTCACTTTAACATTTCAAACAGTTTATATTTTTATCTTTTGAGAGTACCCTCCCCACCACAAATGTCTTCACCCTGTTCTTCTTTTGCAGTCACATGCAGCAAAGCCTTTCAGTGTATGAAATGAGACTTGTGCCTGGGCTTTGTCCACTTTGGCTGTCTGTATTAACATGCTTGAGCTAAGTAATGAGATAAAATGCTCTTCAACTTCGTCTGTGTTAAGCTATAGGGTGCTACTACAAAAGATTAATGGTTTCAGCTGGTGTGCTGACAGGCAGAGAGGGGTCATTGCTGCCCTCTTGTTCCAGACAGAATTCATCTCCTTGAAGAGAGGGGTGCACTCCTCAGGCCTTGTGACAGGCTGACATAGAATTTATTTTCTTGGCAGAAATAAGAGTTGGGATGGAAACTTGCATATATTGTACGGCAAATCTTTTGTTTCTTTCACTTTTCTTGAGTTAAAAAGGTCAAACGTTTTCTTGGGAACCTAAAGCTCTTCTCATTCATCCTAGAAACGGAAACTGTTGTAACATTAGTAGGTAACTTTACATTTCCTTTCACCACTGAACATATAAACTACGATGGAAAGACTGTTCTACCATCTCTCAGAATAAGCATATTGTTTATTGCATGTTAAATAGCTCTGTTACAGGATAGGGAAATCATAAACTGCTTTCTTAGGCTAACTTAGGCTACTCTTAAGGTATTTCCTTCTCCTTTACCCTGAAAATTTTCTCACATAGTTTCAGGATATTTTCCTTATTTATACTAATTATCTGAATTTATTGCTTACCAAAGTTAATCTCTCTTTTAAGAGCTACTGGTGTCTCTTCTTTTTGCAACAATTTCTGGTCTTGTTTTTGTTGTCAAAACTGTTGCCAACACTGGTTGAATGCATTTGATAGTGTTTTATGCCAAATATGAATGTTTCACTGGCTTTTATTTATATCTAAAATTAATATTCCAGTCCTTAATGAGGAAAAAGCCCAATTATAAGCAATTTAATTCAAACCACTAGTTATTGACTGTGTCCTCTACTAAGTAAGGCCTAAATAAGGAATTTGAAGAAGCATTTCCAGAAGAGAGAAATGGATAATGACCCCCATTTTGTTAACTACCTCTTAAAAGCTAGTTTTTATTTTAGTTAGAAGTTGCTTCTTTGGACATCATCTAGTCATTGCTTAAATCTGATAATTTCTCCTATAGCTGTTTCAAATCCTTCTGCAGAACTAACGTTTGATCCAGTAGAAGAGAATCTTCGAATGCAAATTGAAGAAGAAAAAAAAAGGTATTATTTCTGCCTCAGATTTCTACCATCCTTCAGAAGATAAATTATACTGATAGGATATTCCCATTACAATTCTGCACACACAGATACCCTCAAGGTTTTCTCTGACATTTAAAAAATATTAGCTTTGTGGTTCACTAATAGTTTTAAAGTTTGTGTATATGCTGTTGGTTTGTCTGTCAGATGCCACAGTAGATGAGAGAGGAAAATTTATGCTTGAGCTAAAGGTTAAAAATAAATATAAACAGCTTAATGTCTTTCCTGAGGATTAGTGTTTGAAACTTGTTGTTTGAATCCAAATGTATTGTGAGCCTTTTGGGTTGATTCAGAAAAGTCCTGCCTTTCTTGACCTAAAGAAAACCTTCAGGATATACAGGACTCACTAAGTGTAAATAATATGCTGCATACACTTTGGTTAACCAATCCTTGCTCTAATGTCACTGTAGCCAGGAGGATAACAAAAATAGATACAAGGATATCAGTACCAAGTATTTTGCTAGCATTTATGTTATTCACAATCTCTGGGGACACTTCTGGCTGTTTCATACTCCTGATAAATTTCCAAGCGTCTGATAGCCAAGAGAGTAATGAAGCTTCCATCTGAAAGGGGAATCAGTCTCAGCTCCTATCTGAATCTGAGATGACCAGTTATTTATTAATGGTAACATGCTGAGAATTCAAAAGAAATCATTTTCATAGTTGATTGAACCTGTATTTTAATTGTTAATCAATGTTGATCCCACTTGAATTTCACTAACTTCTTTATGAAATAAAAAGTTTGTGGAATAAGTTTCTTGCACTTACTGTCCAGTAAAACTTTCATAAAATATGAGAAGTTTCCTTCTACCATCTGTCTGTGTCCTCTGCATCTCTGATTATTACATATTATTTTATAGTTTAAAACTCTGTTAACTGTTCTAGGTAGGATAAACCTTTGTTCAGATATATGTTGTAAAATCTATAATACAATATAATCTATAATACACTTCTTCTTGTATTAGCTATAAAATAGTCTACAGCCACTTCAAAGGGCTGAAGGTAGAGATTGAGCACCTGCAGCTTCTTATGAAAAAAGTGAAGATGAAGCTGCAAAAAGACTTTGAAGTCTGGTGGTCTGAAGAAGCAAAAAAATCACAGGTATGAAATCACTTTATATTTATTCCATTTTCAAGTAAATATAACATTTCTTATATAATACTTCTTATATAATATTTCTTAAATAAGTAGTTAATTGACTAGATAGAAAGGAGTATGAAGGATGGGGGGATTTGGGGTCTGGTTCACCTGTGCTTATGCCAGTGTCAGTTAGACAAAGGTAATGTGAATTATACTTATGTGAAGCTAAAAAAATCAAACAAACCCATTTTTTGCTGCTCTATTTTCTCGTTTTTATGTTCTCCCAAACAACTTGATTGATAGGGAAGAATGGGCCCAAAATGCCAACAACTCTGAAGGAACATTATCGGATTGCAAAAAATAATCTTTTTTACTGCTAGCAAAACTAAGGTTTCATCAGGTTTTTTGCAGCCAGTCGTTCCTTTTTAGCTTCCTTTGTTTGCAAAGACTCCAGTAACTTTTCAGCTTGCCTAGGCTCCCAGAGGGTCAGCAGCTCCCAGCACAGAGTGTGTTTCCTCACTCTCTAGCTGAGGGCCACCAGTGTTTAAGCACAGAGTGCTCTAATGCAATGACTTGTGTAAAATGAACTAAAGAGCTGTCATTTTAACCAGTGTATTAGAAGTTCATAGCACAGCCAGTCTGAAAATGGCACTCTACTGAAACAACATAGCTTTCTTATGCTCCCCTCCTGACACTTATTTAATGGCTTGCAAGTAGTGATATAGCATCTCACAACAAAGCACTGTCAGGAAACGTACATCAGCCTCATGAAAAAATGTGCTGAGTGCAGTCCATCCTGTATCATTTATTATTAGCTGGAAGAGAAGATTTACTCCTTGAGGAAAAGTTGTTATAAACGAAGAAGTGTTTAGCCCATATTTTGGTTAGTTCTCATTAGAGAATACTCTCTCAAAGTATAAATTTAAACTGTATTTTTAAGAAAAAAGCCTAAAATAAATACAGAACTTAACATGGGGAACTTAGTTATCCATACAGTGCCACCTAAGTAGCTTAGCTGCCAGTTAACATTGCCAAATACTTTTCCAGTTAGAAGCCCTAACCATATTAGTGGCAAAGAGGATGATGTTTTAGTCACCTTCCTGTCTAAATATTTAGGCTTTTCAAAGCACTGCAAGTAATATTCTTGAATTCACTGCAGCACGTTTTTCTCTATCCCTTAACAGGAGAGGTCCAGGATTCAACCTCTCATGATTCATCAGTGGAAGATTAGAAAACTGGGAAACGTAATTGGGATTGATTTCTTAGATCTTGACCTATCTATACATCTGAGCTCCCTAAGAAACTAAAATCAGTGAACACATGCTGTTACATATTAAAAACCTGTAACTTGAGCTTAAAAATACTTGAACCAATCCTAAATACTTTGTTCAGAAGTGTTTGTGCAAGTGGAGAAAATACTGTGTGATTCAGACTCTGTGTTTTCTGAATGAGTCATTGCTTACCTTGTTATTGCTGAAATTTATAGGCCATTATGAAGCACTCTAAAAAAATCCTATCCTCATAATTTTGTTTTTCAATCTAAACCCAGCAGGAAAAGCCAGAGATGGTTGCCTCACCAAATACTACCACTGTTTATCCACAGTTTATCAGATCCTCACTGCATCTATCAACTAACAGGTAAACTGTTTATTTTTCTCTTCCTTCCTTACATGGGAAAAAATGCAGTTTTAGTAAAAGTGCAGTTCTCCAGAATGCTTCTGCAAGCGTCACACTGAAACACTGTATTTTCAGTTACAACAGAAATGATTGTGTAGAAAATGAAATTTTATCATTCCGTTTTTTGGAAGACCTATTGAAGGTAGCTTATTTTACCTCAGTTCTTTTGACTTGTTGGTCTTGGAACCTTGGAAACCTTTCTCTAGGGGCCCCATGACAGCTAAGAAAGGCAAGACTGTTACCAGTCAGTTTTGCTGTATGAGGAGACTATATCTCTTCTGGTCTGTATGCAGGGAACTTCAAAAAGATTTTTAAATTATTTCATATATATCCTAGATAGATTTGCTACTGAAAAATGTCATGGTGCTACATTTATGCAGCATATTATTCCACAATGATATTATATTTGATATTGCAAGATGCTGGTGCATCATCTACAGTAGAAAAATGTAATCATCTTGGTTGTTTCATCAACAGTCACCTCTGATTTCAAAACCATTAATTTAAATTTGCAGTAAAAAGTTTTTCATAACCATCAGGGAAATAGAGTGCAAGAAACTACATACCTGACTGTGCAGATTTCCATACTCAAGGACAATAAATTCCTTCTTCCTTTCTCCCTCCCTGTTCCTCTTTCCCTCCTCACCTTTCTCTTGCTCTCTTTCTCCTTCTCTTCCCTCTTTCTCCTTATACAATTACCATTTCTCTGAGTGTCTTTACCTAAAATTTTATGACAATAGTCTGCACAAATGATGTTTCCTGCTTTTCAGCAAACATATCTCCTACATGCCATTAAAGAATGAATACTGAATTTTCGTAAAAGTGCAAAATATCTTCTATTTTAAACTTTCATGTATCTGTAGTACATGCTCCATAATCGGTACAGAAAATGATAGACATAGTCCTCTAAAGTTGTCTGAGAAGGCATTTTCAGATGTCTCAAACTGACAAAAACCAACTCCAGTCTTCTATACTTTGCTTTGGTTCGTATTCTGTATCCTCTCAGACTTAGGCATTAATCACTTTGCAAATGGTTGGCAGGTTTTAGGCCTAGTTTGTGCTGTTCATTTCTGGTCTCAGGCTGAAGGTTACTTGTCCCAGAGAAAAGCTGATGGAGAGAACATGAAAGCATTTTTGGTCTAGCTTAGGACAAAGTCAGCTGAATTAGTGCAAGCAATCCATGACTGTCACTCTCTGTCACTCTCTTTAACTTTGTACTGTCCTTTGAACTAAGCACCTCTTGCACAACCTCTCTGCTCTGCTGATCTTAGGAACAACAAATTTCAGTTGGTGTGCTGATGCATTGCTTGGGAGAGCAATAGCTTTTTCAGACTAATTAAAAATTCTAGAATTAAAAAGAATATATGGTAATGCCCAGGCACTTTCCAGTGCATTGGGAGATTGGCCTCCAGCAGTGGTGAATCCTCCTTCCCCTACCCTAGCTCAGAAAGAAAATTGCATAACTGGCTTCTTTATGTTTTTTTTAGCTTTTCTATCCAATGCCCTTACTATTCATGTTTATTACTGGAGGACAGGTCTAAGAAAAGTCCATCTGGCATTTTGACTAGAATGGGGAAAGGTGCCTGCTTGCTTTCAGCTGCCAAGCTTACTTCAGAGTCCTGTACTGCCCCACATGATTTCCTGCAAAAAAGCAGATGTTCTTCACAGTGAACAGTTTCTCTGTGTCTAAGTAATGGGCATACTGACTGAGACTGACCGGATCATCCTCACATACACATCACAGACACAGAACATTCATCTTCTGGAACTAAAATTGTAGAGGGAGTTGGGATGAATGTAGTTTTATTTTCCCATCTCTATCAATATTCTTGCAATCATCTTTAAAAGCCAAGTACTCTTTCCTTCCTATGGTTCTAGAAAGTTGATCTTATTTTATGTTAGGTTGTTTAAACATATTTTCGTCAGGTACATTTCCAGTGGGGTGTATATGGAAGTAGAAACACTGTTTCTGCTTTTTCTGAGGCAGGAGTTACAGGCTTAACATCCCACTGTGCATGAAAGTTTACTTTTTCCCCTACCGAGGCAATAACATTTTAGAGTAAAGGTTTCAAATTTCACAGACTTTAAAAGAATAAAATAGTAGAATATTTATTTCCCAAGGATTTCCTTGACCCCAGCTGACACAGGAACTTTTGTGTAGAATGAGTCCAGGCTACAGGCGCTTCTCTCGGTTACACAGTCCTGAGACACAAATTGCTCTTTTTTTCTAACTCACCTAGAAATCAACAGTCTCTTTCTTTGGAATGATATTTCTATCTTCACCCAGCAGAACAACCAGCCACAAAAGCAAAAGTTGACATAAATCGTATTTGTTATAATGTGGTGTAAATAAAACCTGTTTCCAAGATGGAATTCAGTTAACAGGTGTGTTCAATAGATGTAAGATCTAAAACTTAGCAGGCTTTATGTCAGAAATCTAAGACTGCTGTTGACAGAGTAAGTATGCAGTAAAACCATTCAGACAAACTCCTGAATGTGAATGGATGTAAATACAATTTTCAGTCTAGAAATAGTAAGTTACATATCTCAGCATGCAAAGGATACAGGTATATTCCTAACCTTTCTTGAGATCTTTATATGTGTTTGAACAAAGTCTTTTGATCACCTTCTAATGCATGATTTGTGTGGATTGCTATTGTTTGGCACACCTTAGTCATGTTACCAGAGAAAATTAAGCCTTGGGAAGGTTCAAATTGCATTTTATACTAAGTAAACTTATAACTGCAATAACAGAGAAGGGAAGCTGGTAATCTTGTTGAAGCTTAAGAAGGATACACACATCTAAAAGGCACTTGATTCATGGCCAAACATGTCTCTTTTTTCAGTTGAAAGAAATGGCTAAATTGTTAAAGTGTCAAAATTAGTCTGTGTTAATAAAGGAGTTGAATAGTGAGCGTTTCTGCCTCAGTCAGGAAGATCTGGAAGTTTGTGGTGCTACCTGCAACTCATACTGTGTACATGTTTATGTCTCTTAATGGATTCCTGTCAAGTCTGCGAAAAGTCTGAAAATGCATGTTGGGCTCAGCACTCCATGTGTGCTCCACACATTCAGAATTCAAGCACAGACTTTTGTTCTTCCTCGTACAGTCTCTCCCACAATGGCTTTCATTTAAGGAATTTATCAGATCCTTGTCTCTTCAAATTAATTCTCTCCCTGAACATTTAGTTTCAATAGTTTTGAACTGTTCTGGTATTCCCTTTGAATCAAATAAATGTTAGGTAGTTATTCAAATCTTATAAAAATTTGGGATTTTTTTCCTTCTCTCGGAAGGAATGCATTCCTTTTTATCTCAGCCAAATCTTTCTTAACCTCACTCATTTCCTTTTACTGAGTCTCATTTGTCCTATTCCAGCAAGTCCCACAGTATGTTCAATCTCAGAATCCCTGGCTGTCCTGTTTCTTATTCAGAATCTTCCTGGCACTTTAAATTCCCTTGGAGATATTTTCAAATAACTATTCATGTTCTCTGATGATTTTTAGCATCAGATTTTTTTAACAATTATTGTCCTGGATTGCAAAATTTACCCCCTATATTAAGGCTATGTGAAATAAGGTCAATGTTTATATGTTTTATAGCATTTTCTGTCTAATCCTTTTTTATTCCTGCCAATTTTATGCAGTGTTACATAATGATAAAACATAATCTGGGAATAACATCATCAATTAGTGACATTTCAAAGGTTTTCACATTCTTTGGCAACAACTGGAACAATTTATCTATGAATTTCCAAGTTAGGCCAAATTTAATTTTGTAGCCAGCTACTAAAATGCTCAGCTTTTATGCAGCTTGAATCTTTCCTGTCTGTACACTGAACATCTGTTCCCCTCATGTCCAAAGCTCAGATAACTGGAGAACTGCAGCTGAGGTTTTTTAAACATTACAGAGATTGCACACTTTCAAACTTTCCACTTTTCATTTTAATCTACCTGATTTTCCCCTGTTTTTCAGCTGGCAAATTAAGCATTCATACCATCATTGCTCCAGCTCCCCTACCCCATGTACTTGATGGAGCTGATCAGTCCATGGATCAATTGTCTCTGGCCCTTGGGTTCCTGCAGCAAGGGAAACGCTGCTGCAACACTGTGTACATCTGTATGACCACTGCCCCGTGCCTGACTGAGAAATACACCCCAACAGAGGATTCCCCCCTCCCCCTAAAAAAAAGCAAGTTATCCATTGAGTGAAACTTCAGGTACTAGGTTATAAAAACAAACAGATCTATGAAGTGGACAGACTACCTTTAATCTCCAGAAAAAGCAGGGATTCTGCTGAAGTTGTCAGGAGACAGTCTTTGAGATTTCTTAAACTCAACTCAAGGAAAAATCAGATGGATTCAGAATGAAAATGGGAATTATACACTGTCAAAAGAAGCTGAATAATGTTAGAGGTTAAAGCTTAGGAGACAGACAAAGAGACGGGACTTACGTACCATGCACATCCACCCAAATCCAAAATGTGAGTGCCTGTTTGCACATTACAGAAATGTAGAATGGCACCTCTAGGGATCTCTAGATCCAACCCCTTGCTTGAAGAAGACTTTCATCACACTAAAGCATGTCAGGCATGGTTTTGTTTGGCTTTGTTGAGCATCCTGAGATGTCCAGTCCTTCAGGTTGGGCACACAAAGAGGGGTATCATTACCCCACCCCATGCAGGCATAATGAATCTCCATTAAATTTAGAGAATTACTAGAACATTTCTCGTTTTTTTTGCATCACTGGAACAGCATCTAACACTCAGATGAAGGAAAGTCCTGACTTCTAAAAACGGGCTAGGAACAAGTTGCATCTGAGCTTACAAACCACTGCACATCAAAATTACACTTTTGTCCTCTTATGATTCAACTTATCTTGCAAGGCCATTATCAGAACTTCGGTATGAAGGATGCAAGTTATCCCTGTACAGACCATCCCTCTAGCCTAGGAATTAGAGAAATCTCTAGGATATATAAAACATGGATTTGAGTTGTGCCAAACTGAGGGACCCGTTGGTTAGATTAGTACCCTAATTGTTAACCTCTCATGTGGAAACAGATCTTTGAGTCACTTCAAAAAATAGTTATAAGCTTATAAATTTCCTTAACTTGCAGGAGAACAGTTTGCATCCCACAATAAAAATGTCTGCTTGCAACCCCACATGCACAAGATAGGAGGTTAAGGTCCATCTCTAAGTACTGTAATGTTAATTTCCTGATTCTGGGCATCATCTCAGTTAAAGTGGGGTTTTTAATACCACTTCCCTTGGGTGCCAAATTCTCCCAGAGCACCCTAAGGCATGTTTTGCCATATTGTCTCTGGGTCCAGGAATCCACTTGAAAGTGACACCCCTAGAGTTCCAACCCAACCACACCTGTAGTACATAAGTTTTTTAAATCAATCAGAATCTAAATCCCCTTTCAAATGGGGATTTAACAATTTTGGATAATAATTTTATTTTCATTTCAATGGAAAAAAAAGTAGTTCAAGCATGTAAACTACTGCAGCTTAAAAATAAAATACTTCAGCTGACTCACAGTATTTATAAAATTATGTATTTTGTGCATGGCAAAGAGAAAGCAAAGATGCTTATTTCAATGAAAAGAAAGCAATGGAAAAGAATCACATTAAGTCACATTACGTTTGTTGTAGGCTAAGAACAGAGTCAGGGATAGTTGCTATGGTTCAGCTGATGTGTAGTGATTTATTAAACCACAGTCATATGACCTGGATGCCTCACTATCTCAGGGCAGAGACATAGAGGCCTTTTAGAAAACTGAATTTAAAACACTAAATCACTTCATTTTTAAGAACTGCCAAATCAATGGAAAAAATGTTCTGGAAATCCTAAAGCAGAACAACGATATGAGGTTCCCAGATATTGTTAAACCACATAGTAGGTAATAACATCACACATCCTTTCTAGCTCTTGTAATATGTAGGTGTAATAAAGTACAGAATATTATTAACATTAAATACGATATTGCTTTAGTTGAATTAGGCAGGTGTGAATGGTGTGGGACTCGAGGAGTTAAAGAGACTCATTCAGGAAACCTGGAGCTGTTCGACTGAAAATGACTTATACTCCTGGGCACAATATCTTCTGCAAAACTGAATCTGGCACAGTGTAATACAGTAAAATTTTAGTAATAAATTTCTTTCCCTTTTCAAGTTCTTTGCCAGAAATATCAATTCGTCAGCCAACAATGAACAAACTACTGCAGAGTTAGAAAAGCAAGAACTTGCCAATCCTGCCATCTACTGGAAAAATCCTTACACTGAGTAATTCAGTTTTTCCACTCCAAGATTGGCACCGGATCTGGCAGTATATGCAACCCCCGGGAAAAGGAGAGAGTTCCTACATATCCAGTGGCACAAAGCTGCCTCCCTAACAGTCAGCTTCCTTGATAATGGTATCTGCAGGAGCAGGAATGCACAGCAGCTGTTTGCAATGTATTTGGCTATCATCAACAAGCCCCATCCCAAAGTCCTCACTGAGTTTTTATCCACTCTCACTGATTTTGGTAATAATTTTGCTTGACTAAAGAAAGAACGGAAAATGAGCTAAGGCCTCACTTGGCTAATAGTCAGTTTAGGAACTAAACATATCATTACAAACTGTACATCAGATACATCAAAGTGCTTTACAAGCCTGGCTTAGAAGGCAAATACTAAAAGTATAATTTTTATGAAGTTATTTGTCATTCTTTCATAGCCACATTCTTGACATAAACATAATCATCTTATGGATTAAACTGAAAATCTTCTTCCAGTAAACAAGTGCTTTATATAGACTTTTTAAAATCTTGAAAAAATCTTCTTTGTAGTTAATTAGTGTATTAATATTGCCTACACATGGGCTATATTCTTTTCTTTATTTCCTTCATTTTCTCTCATTTCTTCATTTCCCATTCCAGTTTTTCAGACACCACAAGAGACAGCCCTTATGAAGATCCAGCTGTGAAAAAGAATTCAATCACTTTTGGTAACCCAACTTTAAAAACAAGGTAAAAACTGTACCTGGAGTACTCAGAGGGAAAAAAAAGTACAAAATAATGTAATGCCTTGACCATCCTTCATCACTCTATTTAAAAACAGTCTCCATGAAACATAAAAATAAAAAAAAAATTGCAGATTTTCCTCCAACTTCCAAAACAACTGCAGTCTGCCAAATAACTTTAGACCAACCTGCTGCATCATCAGCATTACACAGGTGGTTTCACATTTGGCCTGAGGCTTTTTTCTCTACAAGCTTATGAATTTTCATGACTGTCTTCTCAGAGAAAGAAGTCTGAAAAAGCAAAAAAAAAATTTGAAAAGAAGAGAAATCAGAGTGTGTATGTATTGCAGAACTGTAGAATGCAGGAACTAGGCAGAGATTTTTTTCATACCTGTGATTTTGTCCTTAAAATATTTTTAATCTCCCTCCCATAAATCATTCTATTAAAATAAAATGGCAACAGCTTCAGGCTTGGAAAAGGTTATATGTCATGTTTTCTCAAAAGAGGTGCTGCTTTGTTAAAATTAGCTTAGCAGATTAACAGAAACCACTGGTTTTTTCAGCCTCCTTTTTTTTTCTAGTGTGTTTATTTTCACATTCTTTTCTCCCACTGAAACATTATGCCAAGCCACTCTACTTCCAGAAGTTATATTCTTATTGTGCTCAACAGCTCTGGCTATTAACACCCTTAGGAAAATACAGTCAAGTTACTATTTTTCCTACTGCATTAGAAAGAACAAAGCATAAGGCATTTTTTTTCTTTCATTTTCCAAAACAATCCACTTCTAGAACAGAAAAAAGTCATGGAAAATTTCATCCCCCAAAACCTAATGTTTTAAATTGCATTTGGGTTTAAGAAAAGCAGAAGAAAAATAGAAGCTGAAGTGGAATTTAGAGAGTACCTTCTCAAATATACTGTGGGGTTTTATTTTTTATTTTTTTGCTAAATAAATGAAAATCAGTCGAGAATAGTCCTTTATTGGTGTTCTGCGATCACCTTGTAAATTACATAAAAATAGGGGAGTTTTAAGTTCAGAGTAATTTCTTCTTTTTTTTTTTCCATTTTGGTTCACTGATTCAGCAGCTGAGAACTTAATTAGTAGCACAAAGACAAGGATATTAGACTGCTGTATATGTCAGTCCCACAAACCTTCTACTGCTACAGTCAGTAGGGAACAGTGAAAATAAATATAATTACAGAGATAGGAAGATAGGATATGTTTAAAAAAAGGTTTTCCCTTCAGTTCCACTTGTCCTTCTGTACTGTAATTTTTTGTCACTGTTTTTCTAATCTCCCCATTAGTGCTTAATCTTTAAACAAGGTTAAAGATGCAGGAGAAAATTCTTACATTTCTCAGCTGATTAGAACAGCTTCATTGTATTACATCATCTCACACCACCAGAGGATCTGTCAAAAGCAGTGGTAAGTCAATTATTTCACTGCATAGATACAAGAGCTGGGAGTGGAGACTCAGCAGCATAAAGGATTTGTGTCTGTCAGGAAATGTCCTGAATGCCACGTGATTGTTTGCTTCTGTGTATGTATGAAAACTTAATTCCCCCACAGTAGGCAAAACTTCTATTGATCTGTTCAAATGTACAGCAGCCTGAAGGAAGCACACACATGGCGTAGTCACATCCATCATTTCACTGGTAAAATCACGACATTAAGCTTTTCCACTTGGAAGTAAGTCTTTGACTCAGCAGTGCAATATTTTTAACCCTTTGTGAGAGGTCTATAGCTGATAAGCATGTAGCCTTCCCACACTAAAGAGATAGTGGCTAATCTTAGGAACCTACGTAAGACCGTTAAGAAGTCCTAAGACAATTCTCCACTAAATTGTGCCACATCTAACAATGCATCTAAAGAGCAAAATCCTTCCTGGTGAAAAGAGACAGAAAAATAAACCTTCTTACTCACTTGAGTCCACGGGTATACTTTCTTATTTCAGGACCCCACCAAGTTCAAGTACATCTATTCCTCTGACTGGAGACAGCCAGGCTGATGCTGACATCCTAGCTTTCATTAAAGCAAGACAGAACATTCTGCAAAAGAAAGGTAAATCCTGCCAAAAAACAGGGAGCCAGACTAAAATCTCCAGTACAGCATTTTAAAGCCAAAATAGCTTTAGTCCACATTATACTGACACAAGTGAGAGCTGATTCTGGCTTCAGTTATATTACATTATGTTCTCAGCTGTTCTAAACACTTGAGGTTCTTCACATGTTCTCTTTTATTAGCTCAATGCTGCAGTGCAAAACTGTGAAGGCTCTCTGTTTTACTCAGCCACCATCAGTGAACTGTCTGGGGCACGCATGGCTGTGCAACCTGCATAGTATATTATTTTACCCTTAAGTAAATGAATTTGAATGTGGTTTCTAGATTATTAAAGTATTTCCAAATTTTTCTGTATAGATTTTCTTTTAAACTATCTGTCCTGGTTTTCATCTGGTACAAATTTAATTGTAGCAACTGACACCAAATAAATATTACTCAAATGATTGCACTGTACCCCTACCTCAGGAGGTAGACTGGCCCACTGTGCCTAGCAGAGAGTATGTCCTTAACAGATATTTCACTATATCAAGGTCAGATGAAACTTTCTATGAGTATTTGTCATCAAATCAGGTACCAAGAGCAATCACAGGAAGGTAATAAAGTTCACTCTAGAGTAGAGATAAGTAAAATTGGCAGGAAAAAGAAAGCAATAAATAAACAACAGTGGCAGTGCAAGGTAGCCTAAAAGTAATTTATCATGATAAAGAAAAATGACCTGTGCTTTTTTTTTTCCCCTGAATAATAGTTTTTAGTGGCAGCAACCAATTAGACAGAATATGAGCATGTTAGTGATTACTGAGGCAAGAACTTTCCATCAGCACTTTGGTGCTGATGACAGCATTTTTCAACAAGCTATCAGCACCTGGCAGATGGTGTTAGCACTGTCACAAAGTGGGGCTTTGGAATCACACTGCTTATCAGAAAACTGTCAGGTAAACAAACACTGGCTGAAAAAGCAGCCTCCCTACACTCATCCAAAGCAAACACTTAGCACGCTTTGGCTAAGGGATCCCTTTTGTCTTTATTTAGAAAAGCTGTTGTCAGGTTTCTTCTGCAAATGAAATTAAGCTGGATTTATAGGCAGTTCATCAGAAGAAGGTTAGAGATAAATGTCTTACAACAAACCTTTCGGGCCTTCAGAAGGTCCAAACGTGACTCAATCTGTGACGTAGAGTAATGTAATTAACAAGAGCACATCTTATCCTATGATCCTCTCCTGGATCACACCGTATCAAGAATGTCAGCCTCTCAAATGCCTTTTCCATCCTGATTGTTTTCAGCCACAGGCTATTACCTGGCATCATCCATCAGTTTCATCATTCATCAGGGACTAGACATTATCAACATTGACAGCTATTTAGACCCCAAGTCATAAAAGGTATTCTTGCAGAACAAAGGAGAGTCAACACTTCTAAAATTGCTCTGAAGTTAGACAAGATGAGCTGCCCTAAGTAGATGAAAAAGGAATGGAGTAGCATTTGATCATCCTGGCAGTGCAGGGCTGGATGGCTCAACCAACTGCTAAGCATAGGCAGGAGAACAAAAAAGTAAAGAGGCTGTGTCAGTTCAACAAACGTGTAGGGACCTGATGTGTCATAGACAAGAGACAGCTCAGCAGCAAGTTCTGAGAAGGATTTGGAGTCAACCTAGCTAAAGCTAAAAGAAGGCTTTCATCCTTGTGAGGAAAGGGAAAACCTTCCAGATATGAGGGATGGAGCCACAGATAGCAGGAACCACTGAGCAAATAAAGGTTGTAAATTCTAATTTAGCAAGATGAAGCAGAACTGGAGGGTTTTCTTTTAGGGGACAAGGATAGGGGCTATGATGTCCCCACTCCTGCTCCCAGAAAGAAAAACTTTCAGATGTAGAGTTAGGTAGAGAGGAAGAGAAGAAGAATGTACTCTCACTTCAAACTTCAGGGGAAAAACACTATGTGTTATCAGTCACATAACTTTTCCTCAAGAAATTTCAAACATATACAAAATAAACCAAAGAGAAATTATTTGCCCAGAGCCATTAAGCTGAGTCAGACACTTTCACACAGAATCTAAGTGTGCTGCATCCCAGTTCGATGCTCTGTTGCTTCCTTACCAACTCTCTTCAGCTGAGAAGTTCAGCAATCATTTCTACATTTGCATGCAAATGTATTCACTCTCTGCGTGACTGTTACACACACAGTGCCCTGCAGGAAACAATACGAGGAAGCACAGGGTCAGCCAAACCAAAGTCTGTGGGGCTTAAAAAATGTCAACATCCTTAACGCTCTTTTCTTTATTGATCCTGACCCTTTCAAACTGTTATATCAGTATCTTAGAAGCAAACTGAGGGGCCCTACTGTACATTAGATGGGAAGGGAAAAAAAAAGAATAAATGTGTGCAGAAGCCAACAGAGTGGAAAATAAGTTTCATAAATAGAAAGCATGGGAATGCTCATGATTATCCTTAGTGACAGTAATGCAGGGGTGGGAATGAGAGGTCTCAGTAAAGATTACCTCAGGGACTGTAGGTTATTACCATTTGCTTTCTAAACAGAGCAGAATTAAAGCAGGTACATTCACAGGGCCTTGCTGGGATTGTTAAAGCATTGTAATAACTGCACTGGAAAGCTTTTTAGAAAAGGGCTACTCTGCAAACATGCTTCTGATGCTATGTTCAGTTTTGGGGTAGAGAAAGGAAAATGCAAAAAAGGAGATGAATGATTTTTGTGTCTTAAAGGATTGTTTGTTCTTTCATTTTGTATTTCTGAAGTTTGTTTTAAAACTGACTGCAACCTGAAATGTAGTCTAATGTATTTCTTTATCTCCTTTCAGGCTTGGGGAACAAATGAAATTCTTGCCACAGTCCACTATTTCCTTTTAGAAACAATGAAAGACCTTTATTCTTTCCCTTCCTCTTCTTGTTTAGAAACAGGTACAAGTAAGTACTTCAGATGTACAGGTTTAATTGGTAAAGGTATAGAAATTATTTGTCTTTGACAGCAAAATCCATTTCTCTGACAATAGATATTTGAGTATTTGCACTCAGTATCTTCATCTTGCATTAAGATTAACAAAACTGAAACAACTAATCAGGAGTTTGCCAAATATGTTTGTTTATGAAAATTCATTGTATATTTCTAAATGTTAAAATTATCTAATGTATTAATGCTATTTTACATCTTTAATCTGGAAAATACTTATTACTACTGATAGGGGTTTTTTGCATCAATTTGCATAAGGCTTTATTAATTGTAGCTATTGAGCATCAAGAGATATCTGTTCAATAATAGTACTTATTTGGGTTATAAAATTCCATAAAATTTCATTTGAGATTTCCCCCCCCCAAGGAATAACAATTTTCATATTTGATTATTAGAATACTGGGATTGCATTGTAATATAAAAAAAAAATTATTTTAGAAAGTAATTCTAGAGTTCAAAATTTCTCAACTGTTTTCTTTTTATTTGAATGGATTAAATGCTGTGTGAAATGCACACCCTCCCAGAATATACAGGTTTCAGAAGAAACAAGTACACTTAATAGGCTTTAAATACAGGGCCAATACTTCTGAAACACCAACGAGATGTGAAAATTTAAGTGCATTTATATCTCATATACAATGTAGGTTCACTATTGACTCAGTACTATTTCATTGCATAATATCCAGTTATGAAACAATTTGTTTTACATGCCAAATTGAAATCAAAAAATGCAATGCAAAGTACAATCTATTTCTCTGAGATATACATACTGTCATACTGAAGCTGTCACTTTTCATACTAGTGATAATGTTGCAGTCATGCATTTAGAAGCATATGGGTTGTTCACATAAAAATAAAACAATATATTGACAGAAGTCACATATTCTCAAGGATGTATATTTCTTTAAATTGCTGATACTTAATTCTTTGTCAAATGCATAATTATACAGAAGTACATGGTGAATTGCTGTGTTCAAACCTACAGAAGATACATGTTTGCCAAATTAACAACTAATATGCAATCAATTTAAAAATATTAAAGTTATACCTTTTTTTGCATTTTAATTGTCTACAAAAGTCAACACAGATACCATATAAATTGGTCAGCTTTACGAGAATTTCATATGTGCAAACTGAGATAAAAGTCAGATCTATTCTTGCTTTGAGAAGAGTTCAAGGATTTGGTCAGAAGTGGATTATATTAAAATGTCCTTTTTCCAGAATTCTTATCTGTCTGTCATTATTTTTCTTCTTCTCATTCTGTTATATATAAACACTGTATTAAATATACAATGTATTATTGCTAATACAGCTTTGCTGAGGAGACCAGGGCCACATTCCTGCTTCCATCCTGCCCTGATAGCTGGAGAAGAGACACAGGTTCCAAAATGTTGCTGGGTGAAGCAACTGTCCTTTTTTGTTTCCAGTAAAATACCCATTGTGGTGAATTTATTTGAAGGTGGCTCAAAGGGAATCACTGGTCCAACATCTCCTTCCTTTTGACATTGAAGCATTTCCAATAGCTTTAAGTGACTGGTTAAAAGAAGGATCTCTGCTATCTTCATATGAGTTATGTGATACTGCTACTACTTGATGATTCAGTGGTCTGTTCTCAGTTTGCCACACATCTCACTCACAGAGAGAAAATAATTCCTTGCTCTCCTGTTTCCATATTCTCTAGCCTTTTCTTTACATTGTTGTAAATTTGGTGTGAAATTCAATCACTGTCAACAAAGTAGTACCTGATTGGCAGCATGGTCTAAGATTAAGATTATATCAGACACTTAAGATCTTGGACAAAAGTGCATCCAGTAATAGAAACCCATATAAATATATAAAACCATGTAAACAGAAAGTCTTTCTTGCATCTTTTGAAAATTTTCACAAGATGATGGGGAAAGAAAAGATTGCTCATTTAGTAAATAATAGTCTTAAGATATAAAGCATTCTCATTTTTAAAAAACTGCCTCTGGTCTTCAAAAATTGCATTTTGTATTCACAGGAAAATTCAGGTTGGAAATTATCTTAGCAGGTCTTTAATCCCACCTCTTCCTCACAAGAACATCAGTTACGAGATCAAACCAAGCTGCTGAGGGCTTTGTTCAGTGTGGTCTTGAAAACCTCCAAGAATGGAGGCCACATAACTTTGCTAAGCAATTCATTCCAATGTTTCACCGTCCTCATGATGAAAAGGTTTTCCCTTATGTCCCTCCTGAACTTTTCTTTTTGTCATTATCTCTCTTCCTCTCACAAGCCACACTGTGAAAAGCCTGGCTCCAGCTTTTGATGGCCTTCTCTCAGGTGCTGGAGGGCTTCTGGATCTCTTCTCTAAACGTCCATGTGGCTTTGTGAAAGCATTTATTGATTCAAGAAATTTTTTGTTGGCCACAGATAAAAAAAGTTCCTTCTTTTAATAGTCTCTCTTCATGTAACTTCAAGATTAATTTGAAATAATCCAAGCATTTACTACATTGAAGAAACAACCGGAGGCCCACATTTATCCTGGTCTTGAATCCTCCCTAAGCTACCTGTAAAACAGCATTGCTAAGCATGGAGATCCTCACGCACATCTCACTCCAGTCACTTCACATGATACCTAGTTGGGTTTGGTTCAATGTTCATATGGTAAATACAATTTATTTATTATCTGCAACAAGAATAAATCCAAGTTTCTTTTTTTTCTTTTTTTTTTTTTTTTGGTAGAGATTTCTTGAGGAAGTAGCTCTAGAGTGGTAGATTCCATACAGGTATTTCTGGGATTAATTGATGCTGGACATTGTGGATTATCTCATCTTTTATTTCAACATATTTCCAATCTTCTATATAGTTAATTTCAGAAGAAGATACACATCCTCTGGTGTGTTACAGCACTGTAGTTTCTGGGAGGGTCAGGATATGACCCAGATTTATAATAAAGGCCAAGGGTTCTGTTATCATTGATGTTGAATCTGCCAGGGCTCTGTACACAGTCTGGACCTGCATTAATGAAACCCTTGAGCTAACCAGGTTTGGGCTTGGGCATTTCACTATTTCATGGCCACTGCAGCTTTCCAGAGAGCTCCAAGAAAAAAATGATATAACCTTATGTTGAGTTTCTCTTTCTTGGAAGATGGACATGCCCTAATTCAATCTTCCTCTGTCACTCCTGTGTTTTTAAAAGAAGAGGTAATGAGGTTCACATGTGTAACAGTGTAAGTGTATAATGTCATATATACTTACCTGGTTTAATCAATCACAGGATGCAAGTATTTTATGTCATTAGCATAAACTGAGAGCACTTCAACATAATAAAATGTTAAGATCTTGTAAATATTGCCTGTACAAACATGCAGCTGGTGAATATGGATGTCAAGAAGATGAACACCTGGGAATGCCTTGTAACACATAGCATATTTGGTAGCTCTATATAGAATTGGTTTGTCTTTTCAAAGTGCATTTCTAATAACCACAACAATCAAACTTCTGGTTTGATTTTATTTCATATGAATCACTTTTATTGTTGCTTTAATCAATGTTAAACGATCTTTTTCTATTTTTCTATCTTTCACTTCCTGCAATGTTTGCTTTGAAACCTCACCTATAAGACAAGCAAAGTAAATTGACTATTTATAATGGTTACTATCCATGCCTTGATTTGACACCACCACAATAAAAATGAAGACTCCTTTTCCCTTTTCCTTGAGGAAAAGCTCAGGAGCGGCACCTGAGATTTTCAAAAGGTTACCTTCTGTTCATTTTAGGGGGCAGCTGCAGTGCTTCATTTGACACAAATAGTGAACTAAACAAATGCTTGTGTCTGTGGACCAACAGTGGATTTACTCCAGTGCGTTTATACAGATAAAGAACAGAAACAAGATCTACCTCCAATACAACAATTACAGAATTGAAGGAATCTTTTTTTTTCTTCCTGTGGAATCTGTCTGAGAAAAATACTGTTGAAATCTTAAAATTCTTTATAATATTTTCACCTATGTGGATACCAATCAGGAAGTCAAAATGATTGGTTTAAATTTGAAGTGAGAGCAAAATCCGATGTTGAAAATTGCCACATGGCATTGTCATGCCTGAAGAAATGCAATGGTTCTCATATTTATATTTAATATGGTTCTAAAATAATTTCCTTAATTCTTCTCTGCAGTGCAGAGTTTAAAAGTCATTCAAGGAGCAAAACAAATTAAAATAATTCAGTATTTTCTTGTACAAACTGTTCAGGCTGAAATGCTTAGCTTGTGAAAGAATGAATCCCTGGATCTTTGCATCCACTTTATCAACTAGTACAGAGACATTTCTACCAGAAAAACTAGTCCAAAAATCATTCTCCATCAGCAGCTTGAGATCAGGATCAGCCAAGGTATCTTTCAACTGTTTTGTTACTTAATTTAGAAATGCTTATTTGTGTCGATGTAAATTATGCTTCTGATCACAATGGTATTTTTCTGACTTTTGAGAACCAGGGAGGAAAAGTGAGCAAACCATGTCAGTTATTTTTGGCCTGTCTTTTATTTCACATCTATCCGTGTTCAAGATTTGTTAGGGGTTGTAAAAACAATAGGTAAAGCATTTGGAGAACACTGAATCCTTTGATTTGCTCCAAGTAATACATGAAAAGTGATTATTATGTTGATTGTAAACCAGGATGTCATTTTGGTATCTGTCCTTTCCAGAATGGCTCAGATTTTCTATGGGAAAAGCTGGATGCCATTGGGTCGGTCACACTGAGGAAGAAAGATAAGTGAAGGAATAATCAAGGAGATCATGTCCAGTCCTGGATTCAAAACATGCTTTGTGAGAAGTCATTCCCTAGCTTTGAGACCAGATGCACTCTTATGTTCTACATTGGCAGGGAGCACTGAAAAAGCAGGACCTCAGAAGAACAGTCAGTTTCCGTGTTCAGCTACTCTTAAAAAGTTCCTCCATTCCATACTTTTTATTTCTAAAGTTTGTGAACTCAGATTTTGTTTATTTTTTAATCAGAAGAGCATTAGAAAAGCAACAAGAGAAGTTAAGACTAGAAAGTGTGCTTTGTCATCCTGTTATAAAAAGCGATTTGCTAGTATTGTGATTTCAGCACATTGTATACTATGTCTTTTTACCTGGAAGCCAAATTTAATTTCCAATATGGTAAGCCAGGCTGAACTCCCAGATTCAGAACTCACACAGAAATCATAAGTCTTCAGTTTGCTTCCAAATGCACATATTTGGGTTTCTTTTTTCCTGTGGCAAGGCATAACTTCTGGGCTGCTGCACAGAATCTGGCTTTATTTGGTTCCTATATTGCAGCCTGACACTAGAGGGGGAAAGAACCAAACCAGTAGGAATAACTATAGTATAGAAATAAACACACCTTGATGATATTAGTGACTCAATTTGCAACACCCTCAGAAAATGTAGATCTCAAAAGTAAGCCTGAGTGGAAATTTTTTCTTAAGGTGTAATTTACCCTGCCAAGTTCATCAGCTGGAATGCTTTGTTGCTCTGAACTGGAAAGAATAGAAGAGGACAAAAAACTGATTAAGTGCTGTCTTTGTTCATTTATGTCTTATAGTTTCATACCCTTAATTGTGGAATGTACTTCAACGGAGAAAATTTGTGCCAGCCCAGCTGTGCACAACTCCATGGTTTGCATCCATTGCAGAAAACCAGCAGGCTGGCATTCTCTCAGCCTGGTAGTCATAGGTCCTATCAACAACAACCCAGCAAACACCTGGATCTCCCACCAGAGACAGCCCTGCTAGTGCAACACCCCATGCTTCTCTACCCATATCATTTCACTAGGAATGGAATAACAAGCTGTACCTTTTGTTATGGAAGTCAGAAACAAGAGTGATGGTCTTGCTAGATACTGTGTAAGGAGTTGTCATCTTTAGCACAGACCAAGAGAAGGCCTTCCATCAGTGATTATAAGCTGGATGTCTCAGCTGATTCAGATCAGGTTGCTTCGTAATGTTGTTGCAGTACTCAGTAATATCAGTGCTACTGTAACTTCCATCTCCCAAATGTTTCACTTTTCCAGTTGAAAAGAAACACCAGAGCATCAAGGCTCTGAGTCCTTGCACATTGCACTTTCCTGTTGAAATATTTCTATTCCCCCCACTCACACTGACAGAGTGGTCCCAGAAAAAGTCCAGGATGGTCTCCTGGGAATTAACCACAAAAGTTTTCACTTTTCAGAGTGGTAAGAGGCCTTCTGCTGCCAGTCAGTCATCCTCCTCTGGATAATGGCTGGCCCCAGGTTACAAGCACAGTACAAATGGCAAGTCTGGGGATTTTCCCAGATACAGATATGAATTAAATCATTTTTTCAGTCTTTTTCTGTGAGCACTACCTCTTGTTTGAAGGTAGATGTAAAACCATCTGAATGCTAAGCAAAGCAGGGATATTTATATGCAGAACATTTTAACAGTTAGAGAGTGTAATAACAAATTTGCAGCCCTAGCCACCTGACCATCTTCCTCTGCATGTGTGTGTGAGTGTGTGTTTGTTTTCTTTCAGAAGCAGTGTGACACAGATGACACTTGCCATAAAGCTCTTCCTACAGAAAAAAATGCAAGCCCAGCTCATTTCGAGTGCATGATAATTATTAAGGCTTCCATGAGTGAAACTCTGATACATTTTAGCTAATGATTAACCTTAAGCCCTCCTTCCCCCATATGTATTTGGATTAAAAGGGCAATACAGAGACTGAAAGCAGTAGGCATGAGTGGTTTATTCCCTAACTCTATGGACTAAAGGGTGGAGTCATCTGACAGAGTTCAGGAGCAGTAGGCCAGGCAGTGAGGGGATTGATCTTATTAGGACTAGAAAAGAAAGAGGTTCTGTTGTGTGACCAAGTTGAATTCAGGATGTTTGTAAGCTTTACCATGCTGGTTTTACTAGTGCCAGCAATGTTTGTGTGGTACAGACAGCAGCTATTGACTTTTCCATTTATTCAGCTCCATACTCTTCTTTCTTCTGGGGAGTCTGCTGTAATTAGAGAGTTTAGAGCATTTTCTTGTACACAAGTCTAGTGTTTAGAGTAAGGCTTTACTTGTCAAGACTTTAAGAGTCTATCTGTGACTCTATATGTATATGACCTGGGGTAAGTCATATAACCGCAGTTTTGATTCAGCTTCCCAGCCTGGAAATCAATACCAACCTCAGAGGGCTTTATTCATTTGATTGAGATCTTTAGATAAAACATTCTGATTCACAATTCTTATCAAGCCCTTTATTTTGGATAGAGAACAGATGTGGAGGGGTAAAATTTCTCCGTTAGTCTCATTTTGTAAGCCCTGATACCCTGATGTTCTATTGAAAAATTCTCCAGGGCAATAGCTGGGAACATGGGTGTGTGATTCCTGGGTGTTTTGGGTAGGTCACATCTTGGGACAGTAACCTATGAAGTACTGAGCAGGGACTGGCAAGGGCAGATCAGCAGCATGCCCCTCCTCAGCATGCACAGCCGGCAGATCAGCTGGACTCCACTGCTGGTACTGGGTTATCTCTTTTACCTCCTCCTGGGTGCTATGGTGTTCCAGCTGCTGGAGAAGCAGGCAGAGACACATTTTCGGGACCAGTTCCAGCTGGAAAAGCTCAAGTTCCTGCAGAACTACACATGCTTGGACAGACAAGCCCTGGAGCAGTTTGTACAGGTAAGAGGAAAGGGTTCCCATTATTTTGGTTCACACATTATTTTCATTAGAAGAAATTATAGTATTGGGGCCAAGCATGATATAAACTGATCAGCTGTCCATAATACTAAATATCTAACTCTATAAATAACTCAAGCCCATTCATATACTTCCTTATCTTGATCTATGGAATTACTTTCTTTCCCCAGTCACGAACTCCCAAAATAAGTAAATGTGGTGATGCACTTGCGCTACATTGCAATAATTTCAACTTCATGGTTCTCATCTCCCTCATTAATTATTACTGGAAATTATGCATGGGAACAAAAAACAAGAATCAAATCTCAAGAAGTAGGTTGCCCTTCCAGGGTTCTCCAGTCCAAACCTGTGCAAATTCTGCCCTTTTGTACTAGAACTTGTATACTGCCTTTGAAGGTGGTCCTGCACTTCAGGCCTAAAGAAAAGATAAAGTCAACCATCACAAACTGTGTTATCTGTCACTTATAAGAAGAGATAAAGGGCTCTTGTTCAATATGGGTTGTCAATTAATGACATCTTCAATTACATTTTAATCTTTTCCTCAAAACTGGCTAAAGATAAATTATTTGACCTTTCCTGGTATTATAGATATATTCTCATACTAGTATTGCAAGAACTGGACATAAATCCTTAAAATACCAGTTTCTTTGTGCTCAAAACATACCCAGTTGCAGAGCTGGGTGACTAAACAGTTTGAACTCTTTCTACCATGTCATTAAAACTGATAAAAACTCTAAACAATTTGTACTGCCCAAGTCCGAGGACTTCCATGAAGGTGTATGATTCTGATCAACAAAAAGCTCAGATTTTATATATGGATTTAAGCTTACAGTGAAGTTCAGATTAGAAAGGGTAGAAAAGGTGCCTGACCCTCTGTCTACAAAGCCAATGTTCTGATTACTAATACTGTGATCTATTACTTGTGGAACATTGGGCATTGGCCAGAAAATTACTAGAGTTTTCAAGAACTTACATGCCTAAAACCATGTCTATTTTTTTTCACCTTCATGACTTGGTGATATTACATGTCCTTCCCCTACCTCTCCGATAGTGACTGCAGAGGTGAAAGCCTGATTCTCATTCTAAACCCAGCTGTGATATCTTAAGGGACTGAAAGGTTTGGTCAAAACTCCTCTACCGTCAAAATATTAGGGGAGGTCACACGTGTCCAGATTCTTCTCTCTCTGACTCCAGTGGAGTTTTCTTAGCCCTGCCGTGCAACTCAGAGAATCGCATTTTGCTGCCGTGTCTCTGCTGAATTAGTTTCACCTGTAAGCTGTTCCAGATAAAACCGGCTGAGGGCACCAAATCATCTATAATGCAACAAGCTTCAAAGTACTGAGACTTGGTAGTCCTCAAGGTGCACGTAAGTGCAGGTGCTCTCTGACCTATACGTTGCTTATAAGACCTGTTAGGAAATTTGTCTAACTCTTACTAATATTAGCGAATACTAGTCTTCCCATATTAAATCTCTGATGCAGGGAAGCAGTTGTGTCTCTGCATGTTTTAACTATATGGTTAAGGAGGCCTGTTCCTCATGTCACAAGTTCCAGTCTGAAAAGCCATGGTAGTTAGACTGCACAGCCCCTGGACTCAGTCTATTCAGCTAACAGCTATAAGATGTCTTGTCTTAATGCCCATTCTTTAAGCCTAAATCCTGAAATGTGAGATTCAGCCCAGATTCATTAAGTTTTGACTCCATTGTGCATGAAACAAATTCCTGCAATTTCATGTCAATAAACTGCATTGATTCTGCATGGCTAAAACTGCCTAGCTGAGAGATGGCTCTGAGCTGCAGCTCCTAACATGAGCAGCCTGGAGCTTTGGGAAAGTGCAAATCCAAACTCTAATGATCTAATGCACCTCTGATAAGTGTACTTTGGTCAGGAAATTATGCTGGTCTGACAGCTGAGAAGCAAATGCACTGAGTAAGGAGTCCCTGTTTTGATCATGTCCATACTTTTTCAGTCTCAAAGGACATGATATAAATACAGCCCAAAAGGACCAAATCCTTGTTTATGACCACAAGTGGCTGCAATGTGCATTGGCAGGGGGACAGGAGCAGAAACAGCAGGCAGTTTTTATTCTCTCCACATCCTACTATAGCTTAATGAAGGTTTCATATTCTTACTGTAAATTACAGCACATCGCTTTTACATACTGACAACTTCTCTCCCAAAGGCAACAGCTAATGTTCACCAGCCATTCAGCAGCTGCTATAACCCTTATCTGAGCTGTAGATGAAAGGAGCCAGGAGCCATTGTAACTGTCCCACAGGAACCTGTTTGTTGGGCACCAGGATGCCATTTCATTCATGGGGTTCTTTCATAGGGTTGGTACTTAACAGCATCAATTATACCAAGAAATGTGGCCTTGTCAGACTGTGTATGAAAGGTTCCACATTCAAAGTTGCCTTACTCTTTTGTGTTGGCTCTCATGACGTGAATGTAACTTCTGTGAACTCCTGTGCATTGAAATGCATAGAACTGTGTAGGGTTCCTTACAGGAATAAATTAAACCTGTGATTATTTCAAAATACTCACACCTCAGTAGCTTCTGTGTCCTCCTTCTTAGCAGCAAATGAAATAAGTGACTCGAAAATTTGATGTGTTGAATTCTTCTCATTCTAAGAAAAGGCTTTTAATGGATAATGTAAAGTTCTTTGTCATTGAAAATAAGCTCTGCTGACACTTCAGTCATGAGGTCACATGTGATGATATCCAGCAGCCCTCTGATAAATTTGACCAATGCTGTAGGATTTTTTACTGAAGGAATAAAATTAGCTAATAAATTTAGGATATTCAGTCCACCAGTATAGATCAGCGAATATTGCAAATCCTGTCCAAAATCAGATACCTTGTAGTGGGTATGTTCATTTAAAAAGCAATCTTTTTGGGAGTGGCTACCATTTGAATCAAAAAAGAGTATCTTCTTTGGTCTCATACTCCTGGAACCAGCTAAAGCTGGAGCTGCTATTGACTCCTGTTCATGTCTTGCATCATACAAAGTCTTTAGAAGTGATGAACAAGTAATTCCTTCAAGCATTTTGCAAAATTACAAAGCTGCTTTGTGACAAACGGGGGGATTCTTAAAACCTTGACCACTGAGTAGAGGGAAACCAGTCTCCCATAAAGAAATCATTGGGGACAGCAAAGGCACACAATCTTCATTAAGGCAGTTAACAGGATATTTGATGCAGGAGCAGTAATTTTTTGGCACACAGTAGTTCTGGTCATGTGGTAAGAGCTATCTGGAATAGCAGAGAATATTTTATTAGTTAATCTTTCAGACTAGGAGAAGCCTAATTGTCACTGAAAATTATATGGAAGTCATAACCAAAAACAGTAATTCATCCTTACTAGTACTTACATGGAGGAAACAGAAATGACCATGTTCCCCATGCCCCTGCCCACAGACACAACTATACATTTACACATGCCTAAATTAAAAAATTGAATGAGATGAATGGATTACAGAAGGAGAGAAGAGGACTACCTTTATTTTTTATGGCACAACTTTTTTTTCCCGGTTTGATCACTTTGGGGAATTGTCCCCTCCCTTCCCCTCAGATTTCATCTAGCTGGGGAACCTATCGTATTTCAATGATCTGTTCTTCTGTAGCAAGAGTTCAAGTTCCTGGCCAGCTCTTTTTCCAAGTTTTGTCATGTCAGCATAAGTTCTTTTTAGTCCAACTCTACCCTGTTATCTACGCTGTTTATCACTCTGCTTGCTCAAGATGGAAAACAGTATTTACTTATCTCTATTTCTGACATTCTTCCTCATCTTTGCTCCTTTGACCTTTTCCGCTTCAGGTCCTCATGGAAGCATGGGAAAAAGGGGTCAACCCAGAAGGAAATTCTACAAATCCCAGTAACTGGGACTTCAGCAACTCCTTCTTTTTTGCAGGAACTGTTGTCACCACTATAGGTGAGGTACTCTTTTTCCTTAAAAACTGTTTCCTCCAACTGTCCTGTAAAGCCCCCAGAAATGTGTAATTGGTGGGCAGAATAGGACAGAATACACCTGCAATCAACTACTGTGGGTCATGGTTTTCTATTGGTTTCCAATTATGCCTGTTATTTTTCTGTATCCAGTATTTTATACTTGCAAAGAAAGCTGAGGGCCTACTTGGTACACGCAAGATCATTTTGTACATGGACAGCATATCTTTAGGTTGCTTTGAAGCACTGAGTTGCACTCACCACAAAATCAGAGACCTATAGAAAGTTACAACAGTACCTGGAAGAGTAATATTTTTCATGTTTAATTTCCAGCTAGTAGTGGTGAATGCACAAGGTTTCATCATAAGCAATGGCAATTCGCAGACAGATTTCATTGCAGAAAATCATGGATTCACAGGTTCCTGAAGCTAAATGTAGTTGAGCTTCCAAGCTTACGAACGCTCCATGATGCCTGCAGCTTGACAGTAAAGCCTTTTCATGTAGCTGTTTCCTTCTTTTTTTCCAGGTTATGGTAACTTGTCCCCCAGCACAGTGGCAGGGCAGATCTTCTGTGTGTTTTATGCCTTATTTGGAGTGCCCCTCAACCTGGCCTTCCTTAATCAGCTGGGAAAAGGTCTCAATGCTCATCTGCTTACCCTGGAAAGATGGGTGCAAAAGCCAGGGCGTGCCCAGGTACAGTGTCAATTTGCCATTTGTTTTCACGATTTTAAAACTAGTTACAGTTCTTTTCTCAAATAGCTGCTGCTGCTGCTAGGTTAGATTTCCTTGGGTGAACCACAGCAGTTACGTGGCCTTCTCTATCAGAAACTTGATACACTCAGTTTACCTACGATAGCTTTAAAGCTATAGGCTTTTGCTTGAGGGACCCTAGATTTGCCTTTTTAAAACCTTACTCAGCAAAACCATGGACCTGGTGACCTTGGCAGAATACGTGCATGTACACACATTCCCAAATCAAGCTCTTATTCTCCAGCCTATGCCAACATCTCTCCAGAGTCGAGCTTGACACTGTGCAAAGACAATTTATTTTTATTGGCCTCCTGATCTGGCTGGAATTAGCTTTCCTGTTGTGCCAGCAACTTAGCACTTCCTTCCTTTTCTTTTCTTAAAATGCAAATACTCCTTCTCCTTACTTACAGTTTATTGGCCAGTCGTTGAACTAGTCCAGACATTTTTTAATAAGAAAAGCACTGATAATGGAAAATACACTAAGGTCATTTATTACAAAGTTAGTGCATGTTTCTGAGAAAAGGGTCAATGAATTGACCCCTTCAGCTAGGGAAAAGGGAGATTAGATATGTGAGATATGTTGAAACATTTCAGAGTTCTGGCACAAGTTATTTCTTTTACATTTGTAAAATCTCTTGAGTCAGTACATTCTCTATCTACAATGGGAAAGCTATAAAGGTACCATCAAATGCAGACTTGGATTATATAAGCAAGAAATTCTTTAGCTGCATAACCTCTGTCTGTTCCCCAAACCCATGCAGCTCTACCACCAGAAGGATTTTCATTCTAGTATAGCTGCATCTTTCCTGAGATTTCCAATAGCACCTCAAGGATGCGATCTTTTTTTTTTCCCTTTTCACTCCTGAGTTGACACCTCATTTCTGACAGAACTCCTATGATCAGACAAACCTTTGGAGCTCTATCTGCTTGTTTGATCTGAAAAGCTTATTCAAGGAAGTTTGTTTATCTCCTTACAATTTTGTCATGCTCTGGGAAATTAATTGCAATCAGTTCTTTGTTATTCCTGACTTACCGTTCCCTACATCATAGGTTTATACAAGAAAGTTCTTAAAAGACAGGTTAAAAAGTAAAATTGTGCATTTTGATATACATTTTTATGCAAAGTTTATTACATAATTAAATGCTATTACAAAACTGGAATGAAGTAAATGAGAACAACTGAATTATATATCAGCTATAATCATGTCAATCAGTAATTGTCAAGCTGCTCTGCAAATGAGGCAAGTGTCATTACACAGCTAGAGAGACACGACACATAATACAGAAATGACTTGTCAAAGTCATCCAGTCATCTCAAGCCAAGTTTCTCAAGCTCAGAGCATTATTTTTTATGTGAAATAATTCAGAGAGAGAAATTAAAACATGATATCTGGACCTTCCACTTTATAAACAGTGGTTTGGCTTTTCATCCAGTCACAATAGACTCATTAATAGAAATCATACTCCAGTTTGATTGCCCTGCAAGGCATTTTTAAATAATTGCAATGAGTTTGCATCAGCCCACACATCATTAGTCAAAAGTTCACCAGAATGTGTTCCCTGGAAACCCATGAGTTCCTGATCATCAGTCCTAAACTCCTAAAATCCCTTCAGGACCCATCCACTGACCATTCTTTGTACCTATCTACTGCAGTCACATATACGGTAACTTATCTCCCCGAAGGCAGATGTTTGTCCTGAGAGGCACAGATCTGCCCTGTGCTAACACAAACCAGCTCTGCTCTGAGCACTTCTAAGCTAAAAATGAAAGCAGGCAAACTGACTTAACTTAGGTTTCATCCAAACATATTTTTGGCTGAGCTCTTGCAAGCCACTTTATAAATCTTTGGAAGCAGTCATAGTGAAAAGAACCCTAATTTGTTCTTGCCAATCTTTGTATCATGAGTTATGCAGTACTTGGTGATCTTCCTCAAAGACAGGAGCTAGTTGACTGCAAGAGCATCTCCACTTGAATTGAAGTTGTAAAATGAGTATTTCACTCCTATGGATGTCATAGTAAGTCTGAAAAATCTGGCTCATTGCAAAAAGCTTTTAAAAATCCTTCTTTTCTTCCTAGTTTTTAGATTTTTTTTGTTTCATGGTTAAGTATAATATCTACATGCAAACAGTGAACTCAGCCTGCGGTACATGGAAGCATTGGCTTGTCCTTCCTTGTCTTGCCATTGCTCCCAGGTGGAGTGGGATTGTGATTGAAAAGTAAAACAGACCCAGCAATTTTGATAAGAGAACTGCTCCATGCTGTTTAGCTGCCATCTTCCTCTTCTCTTTCAGGTGGTTCAAACACTGGCAGTGGCCATCTTCCTGACCACTGGGACCTTGCTTTTCCTGGTGTTCCCACCATTAGTCTTCAGTTATGTAGAAGGCTGGAGCTATGGAGAAGGTTTTTACTTCACCTTCATCACCCTGAGCACCATTGGATTTGGGGACTATGTAGTAGGTAAAAAAGAACATGAACTGGATTGAGCTTTGTTGAAATTCATTACTCTAGTATAAAACTAAATACAGGGAGCATAGATATCCATTCCACTATAGATCTGGTCAAGATCAGCCAGACTGGTAATAATGAGCTAATGTATTTTAAGTTATAAGCATTTTTCTCTTGAAAGCCAACCTGAGAGTCACCCAACTCCCTTCACACATGCCACTGAACACTTATTCAAGGGTGTCTGTGTCCAGGCTGGTGCAAATGTTATCAAGAGTGACAGGTAAAATATAAATAAAATTCATTTGTCATTATTAAGCCTTTGAACCACCCTTTTCTAACAGTGATTTGTTTTAGCAAGAGCCTACCATTCCCAACAACAAACCATATCAAATATTAAATAAGCAGTACTTCAAATGGGGAGGACATTATTGACAACCACAGGATGCCTCTGAAAGAAGACAAACCCAGTGATATTACATAGTCTTTAGACCTCTAGGTTGAGAGCATCATGGTAGAGACACATGAGGGGCTATTTTTCCACAAACTTAATTGAACAAATGCATAATCTTAACAGTTTATGTCTAATGTGTTTATTTGTTAAAACCACTAGGGTTTCTTACTTCACAAGTGATAGCTCTCCTCTCCTACAGTTCGTGACTATGTCCCAAAAAGGAGATAAAAAAGAATCCAGTGCTGAAACACTGTGGAGTTTCATGATGATCTGAATGACAGAGACTAAATGAATAGCTAGAGTGTTGTCCTGTGACTGTATCAGCACTGTTTGTCCATGTTGTGGAAATATCAAACCAGGGATTAAGATTCTCATAACCACTTAATTAAAATGGCTGCATTTCCCATATTATCCAAGTGATTGCAAATCTCAGGTGTATGAGCCTCCAAAAAGCAATCACTATATCACTAAATTGTAGCTTCCTAAATCATCTGAGATCCCCTGTGTGCCTCTTGAGTAAAATATGGTTAATATGGATTCAGCATTTAATTTCCAGGATGTTTTTCCTTTGTTGTTGGATAGGAGCCATTGACTTTGAGCATCCCTGATTAATATTAGATATGGCTAATTATATTATATAGCCTCACCTTTGGGGATTTGATGCTAAATGTGCTAAGCTTCACCTGAGAGTTGGCATTAAAAAAATGTAAAAATAAAAAAATATTCTATCTGCTGATAGATCACACAAGCTCATTAACACACACACACTTTTGCAAGGAGTGGAGAGGGTGTATGAGTATGTATGGTTAGCAGACCAAAGCTGCCAAGATAAATATGCAGATTTTCCTGGATTTTTCAGGCACAAACCCCAACAAGCACTATATCCCCGTGTACAGGAGCCTAACTGCAATATGGATTGTTTTTGGCTTGGCCTGGCTTGCTCTGGTCTTCAACGTGGGAGCTGACTTGATGGAAAGATACCTTCAGCTAAAGTGGCACAAGTCTGACTTAAGCTTGGCAGAAGGAGCCACCACCAAATTGGAAGATGAACCTGAGCAGCCTAGAATCCATATCCCTAGCTGAGCAAGGTACAAAGAAAGCAGTCTTGAAACTGCATCTTTCATCTGTATCTCACACTAAGCAACCCCTGTGGATAAAGGACTAAACCACAGGTTGTGGACTGTTTCCTAAGGAGGAAATGTTTCAGATACATGGAAATTTCCACACCCTGTGTAGGCATCAGCCAATTAAAACCCCAGGGAAGGGGCATACATGGCTATACAACTGTCCAAGGATTCATTTTACACTTCTCACTGTAAGGCAACTTCCCCTGAAGTAACCAATTATTATCCTTTCTCTTTCTCTAGTGGGATACAGTTCTAATGGTCACTCATTTTCAAAAAAATCCAGAGTGACTGCCTCCCAGCTTCAATAAGAAGTCATGTCACCAAGAATCTCAAGTGGAAAAAGTCAGGTACAGAAATCTTTCTTCATTTCCAATCAGAAAACAAACAAAACCACAGAGGAATATCATCAGTAGTGAACACCTGCTTAATGACATCCATCCAGTTAAGATTCAGTTGATATTATCTGGAATGAGCAGCTTTCATATCAAATGATAGCATTTCTTTATTTTCTGGGCTAAAATGCTTGCCTTTCAATTGTGAGGAAATTATGTGTCTGTCCAGCACTGCCTGGACTGTTACAGTTCATCTCAGAGTGAACTGCCAGCTCAAAGAAGGTCCTTATCGTGGTTCATTTCACAGCCACTTGCTAACAGCACTTTAAACTAAATCTAAAAGCAAGGAGACATCCTTATTTCCAGTCAGATCACAAGCATTATTACAGTCTGGCATTTGCTTTGGGCCAGTTCATAGAAGAGCTATTATGCACCATACAGAACTGATGCTGTACATTTACCTCTAAATAAGGCCAATGATAGGCTCTTGCATTAAATCTTATCCTCAGTCAGGCCCATTGTGTGACCCATGAAGCAGGGAGATTGAATTTATCACAGTTGTTGTAAGTCAAAAGCAGCAGCAGCCATCTCCAAAGGAGCTGAAAAACCAAAGGAGTACATAAAAGCACCTAATAAGAGACCAGTCACTGAGATGCAGATCTGTAGCCATACTCTCTATCAAAGTAAACTCCAGAAACTTGATAAAACAATTATCCATTCATTGGGTACCATGCTCAATCATCACTAACATGTTCCATGGGTATGCTTGTAACTATATACACACTGCTATTTATTCAGTATGTTTATATCTCATAGTAACCATCAGCTAATCCCTTTGAAGTCATTTATAAGTGGGACTTTAATGTAAAGCATGAGTGCAATATGGCTGGGTACATAGACTAGCCCCAAGCTAGCGTATGTCTGACACACTATAGGAACATGAAATGTCAGCCTTTCAGCAGCTGCTTTGATATTTCGTTTTGGAGAAGTGTCCATAAAACATGTAGAGACTTGTGTAGGTCACTAATCTTTTCCTGCATACTTTCTGAGCTAGATTTTTACTTCTGAGGAGGGTCACAACATATGTTTGTTCTTACACCTGACATGGTGCATGTTTTCTTTGCCAGTTGCTGACTCCTGCATAGTGCAGTGTGGCTACTCAAATCTGAAATGCTGGCATAAAAGAATGCTGGTTATGGTTTATCCAACTAATTTTAAAAATGAATGTTCAAATGCATATCCCGTCCAAAATTTCCCTCATGTCTTACCACTACCTACCTCACAGATTTTTATCTCCTCGGTTTTTGCACTGATCTTCCTCTATGCCCTCAGCTATTCCCATACATTTATGCAATGGCTTTCTCTGTAGACTTTCACTGAGAGCAGCCAACTCTCTCCTGTCTGGCTTTTTGTATCTTTGCAAATCTCGTGGGAAACTTTGTCTCTCAGTATTTTCTGTTCTTCAGACAGAATGTTTGCACTTGTACTTGTTAACATCATCACCATCACTGTACTCTGTACCTGCCTTGTGTTAACACCACAAGACACTTTTGGCCTCTTTATGTAAAAGACAAAACTGAAGTTCTGCTGACTGTTCTATCTAACCTGTTCTCTTCACCTTGCCTCTTTCCATGCCTTCTGTACTTTATCAAGCCGTAGTCAGCCACAACACATGCACTAGTCTAAAGGTGATCCTATCCAGTGTTTTACACCTTGCTGCATGCCATAATAAAAATGATAAAGAGGTTGATCAGTGATAGAAAGCACTTACTGGCAGTGTTTCTTAAAATTATCCTTACTTGACATCTGACTGCAGGAAGTCTGGATTGTTTTTCCCGCAGTCCAGAAAATTGCTCCTGTATCTGATACTGATTTTGCAAAGTAGCAGCAAATGGTGAGACTACCTCCTGGATTTTTTGCTACTGCTGTGTTTAATAAAGCTGACAGCAACTGCAGCAGTTCTGCAGCTGCCCAACAGAAGACTCAAAAAGCTGCCTTTAAATCAAGCATATGGCCATATTGGAAGAGAAATGAGAAGGATACTGATGCCCTCTCCCGTGTTACATAAGTGATAGAAATTTCTTGCTCATCTTGTCAATTTTTCAAGGTCTTGAAAAGCTCCTAAAGGTCATGCACATCTATAATCAAGGTTACTTCGAGATACATACCGGGAGCACTGGCCCAGTTTTTGACCATGGCGGACCAAGTGCTTTCTGGCATCCTTCCTCTAATAAAAATGTAGTCATCAAATACCAACTGACCAGCTAAGAAAAGTAATGTGGAAGAACTGTGCAATCACAAGGACTTGCCATGAGCCAGAGGAGCACACGAAAGGGACACTTTTGGTCTAATAACCCATTTTACCAGTGGTGTATTTCCGCACACAATGGAGAACACACATGCTCAGCTCCAGGCATGGAAAACATCACTTCTGAAGCCTCTGAATGTGGCTCTGCAGGCTGTGGCAGAAGCAATGGCCCAGGCAGCGCTCAACTATGGTGTGGAAAAGTAGCACTTTGTCTTGAGCAGCTACCACCTGCAGTCCAGCACAGGATATGAAGCAAATGTCCTTCCAAGCTTACACTTACCCTTTTAGCCTACTCAACAAGCCCTCCTTCATCCTCAGATATACATGTTGTCCTTCCAGACAACACCGAAGTATCATTGGCAAAGATTTGAGCCTTTCTCTGGGGAAATGTAAATAGAAGATTGACAGACAAATGACATTTCTGAGAATACTCAAGGAAACAGCCATTTAAATATTATATGATTCTGTAAAGATTTGTTGTGAATCTTGATCTCTTTCTTCCCAGAGTCCTTCTAGTAAGCGCATGCCCGATTGTCCTGCATTTTCACAGTATGTCTTGTAGATAAAAACCCTGAGTCTCACTTGTAATTAATTTTATATATCTTTAGTATAAACATTAAATACTATATGTTTAGTCCATAGTGTTTCATCACAGTTATACTCAGAGCTCTTTGTATAAACTATCTGGGTTTAAATGCAGCTAAAATGTCAAAATGTAGCTCAGATGTGTCTATTTTCTGATCCTCAATGAAAGAGGCAATGAGTATATAAATACTTTTTATTATCTTTGCATTTTTTCTTACTCATGTATATTTTTATAGAAGGTTTTCTTTATATATATCTATATCATTCCATTTTTTTCTTTAAATGTCATTGAGTATTGAACACCCTGAAATTAAGAATTAAGACTGAGCAAAAAGCAGCATAATTTTTTTTTTTCTAAGACTGCACTCCATACGATATCTTTACACTGGAATTGGTCTAGCCTTTGCATATTAATTTTTGCATCTTGCCAGTGAAACCATGTGTTTATACTAGTCAGTTTAAAGCACATCCCAGAAAACCATGAACTAGCACATTACCAGAACAGTTCCAGTGTGGCAGTACATGTTTAGAGGCTGCCTTACTTGTAATACTATGTACACCCCCCTAGCAAAAATAATCACAAGGTAGTGTGAGAAGACATTACTCTCTAACAGCATATAAAGTCATCCTGTGCAGAAATTTACTGGGTTTATTCCCCTTTATCTCATATTATGTAACAAAATAGATAAATTGAAAGGTTCTTACACACCTAAAGCAATTTGATTATCTATTGGTGAGAGAACAGAAGGGAATATTGGATGCAGTCTTATACAAGAAAACAATCAGAAAAGTCTCAGGAACTACCTATATGAAGAAAGTAGTGCTACGTTTCACAGGTAAACCACGAACTATAAAAAGGCTCTGAAAAAGCTGCTACCTTTTCACTTGTTCCTATCAAAGATTTGTTAGTTACTAACACCTGTTTGCTGCCTTTTGCATTGGTTTAGCAGTTGCGCGAAAGAGGAACGCAGATTTATGTGGGACGCTAGTGTACTGCTCTCTAAGTAGTGCTAGCTAGGGAGGGAAGCACTTGGCTCTGCTCTGTCGGGAGAGGGACTGGGTAGCATCCCTCGGACGGGCGAATGTGACTCGGTGCTGGCTCCTGCTCAGGCACAAGTGGCGCGGAGCGGGGAGCCCTGGGGCAACCTCACGCTTCGGGACAGACACGTGGGAAGTGGAGCGGCGCATGAGAAGGACGAGGGTGGCGGGGTGGGGTGGGCTGCTGCGGGACGAGCGGCTGGACCACCACCCTTTCCCGGCAGAGCCCGGCTCCGGGCTCCCCTCCACGCCGCGGAGAGTGGGAAGGGGCAGGCCGGGGGAGGTGCTGGGGGCCGGGCGCTGCCCGCCTCCCGCGGGCCGCCCCGCTCCCGCCCCCGGCCGAGCCGCTTCTTCAGCGCCGGGGGCGGCGGGCGGCAGCGGGGCCGATGGTGGCGGCGCGGCAGCAGCGGCGGCGGCGGCGCTGGGGGGTGCCGGTGCTGCTTGTGGCCTACGTGGGCTATGTGGGGCTGGGCGCCGCCGTGCTGCAGGCGCTGGAGCGGCCGGCCGAGGTGCAGGCGGCCCAGCAACTCCTCCGGGAGCACTGGGAGCTGCTGGCCAACCACACCTGCCTGCAGGGGCCCGCCCTGCAGCGGCTCATCGAGGTGAGCCCGGGCGCGGCGGCGGAGCGGAGTTCAGCCCCGCTGGGGCTGCGGGGCGGGCGCTGCCTCCGGCCCGGGGGGCGAGAGTGGGGCGGGAGCGGCAACAACCGCGCCTCCAGCCCGAGAGTAACTTTAAAAAAAGCCGACAAAAACCTCAAAACTTTTTCCCTGTATTAGTGTATGCGTACACATCATCCTGCCCGAAGAAGCCGCCCACGGCGTGGGAGAAGCTCTCTGCGGGCAGCCGCCTCGGTCGCGTCGCTCCCTGCCCGCGGGCGGCCCGGGCTGCGGCCGCCTGTGCTCCCCGCTCACAGCGAGATGCTTTCGTTCTCCGCTGCCGTCCCTTGAGCTGTGGCGTTCGCGGGTTTTGAAGTACCGCCGTCCTGACCGAAGGCAGGCGGCGGCGGTGTCCGCTTACGTGACAATTACCTGCGGTTAATTACAGGTGGTTTAGGTTTGCTCTTGCACTTACGAAGCATGAGTTATAGTCTGTGACGTCTTGCGAGTGGTAAATCCTAATGGGAAGGCTTTGTCGTGGTAAATTTAATTGGTGTTTGTACTAGTGTCAAACTTTTTTCCATGTTCTGCTTGTTGTTTAAAGGGAAAGTCCTTGGGTCTCTTAAGTTATCCTTGAAAATGCTTCTGAATATATTTACAGGATGGTTGCAAAACGCAAAGCAACAACAGAAGCAGTCTTACTAAAGTACAGATGGTTGTCTTTTTAGATACAGATATGAGCAAAGTGACATAAATGGGTCTCTCTTTGCTCACTTTTTGCCTGAAAAAGAAAAAAAACAGGTTATCACAGTGTCTTGAGTACTTTACCCAAACCCTTTGATTTCCGTAGGTGCTGGTAGTTGAGTATGTACTCCTTGCTTTGGTCAGCCTCCCTCAAACAGATGTTGCCAAACACAAAGAAAACCTGGGGCTGGTTTTTTTGTTTTGTTTTGGTGGGTTTTTGTTTGTTAAAACAGTGTATGATGGTGACTGAAACCATCACTGCAGTTTAAAGAATCTGAAAGCGACTTGGATATATATTTCCTTTTTTTTTTTTTTTTTTTTTTTTTTTTCCCAGCAGAGAGAAGAATACATAAACCACCAAACACAATAATCATGTCAGGTGTTTCAGCAAGGCTCTGGCAGACAAAATTATGCTGAGTGTGACTATGTCACACTCTCATCCCTTTACTTTCTGGATGGTATATCCTCTGTTGGCAGTCAGTAGTACAGTGATCATGTGCTATAAATTTGGACTTTTGTAAGCTACCGTAGTAACCACTTTTATTATTTATGGTGTGTGCTGTGCTAGCTGTGGAATTTAAATAGAGAGATGTGAGAAGTATAGCAAAGACTAGTCTAGCATTTCATAAAGCTGTGTCTTAGCCAAGCTCCGTTCAGCACTGGCCCGTTGTGTAGTGAGCACTTGGCATGGCACTTGCCCAGAGGTTACAAGGGCAGGAGGATTTGATGAAGGATGGTAACAAGGTGCTAGTAGTGGAGAGAAGATAATCACAACTAAATAGGTAAAAATGTCATACTGACAGTTTGTTTTACTGCAGCGTGGCCTGTACTCATTCTTGATACCCTTCCCCCTTGGAACAGGGGAATAGGGCAGCCACTGAAATCCCTTTAGACCAGAGGCTATCACAATATGCGGTGTGAGTACTTAATTGTGACTGAGCTAGCCCTTGATGGGAAAGTTACAAATCAGCTTTGTTTCATCTTATGGAGTATTTGTGTGTGCCCTCGTGATCTGAGAAAACATACTCTGAGTTTGAATGACTTTGTGTGTTATTTCGAATAACCTTAACACTGAAAAATAAATCCTAAAAAATCCACAGAACTGATCCTTTCCTACACTCTTTAGATTCAAATTTCCTGTGCAGCAATCACTGGCATGCTCTAGGTGTGCTCAAAAAGAAATGTTTTTCTGTGCAGTGAATTGTTATTGCAGCACATTGCACATAATCAGGCAATGTCATCACTGGCTCTCTTCAGATAAGAAACTTGTATTCTAGATACACAGGTGATTATTTGCTAATTAAGAAAGACATATAAAGAGTGTTTGTGAAAACGTAAAGCACTGTGTGAATTTTGATTGGCATGACATTACTGGCAATTCCTCATTGTTTTCTTACAGCTCTTTCATTTCAGATAATCCTGTGTTTATTTTAAGTGTACAGGGGCCAATATGAAGTAAAATCCTAGTTTGCTAAGCAATGTAGAAACGTAATTTTACAACCTGTTTATCGCTTAGTTCCTAGTTACCAGCTGGGAGTGCAAATCCACTGTTCCAGCCCTTGCGCAGATGGAGAGCAACAGAGAGCTACAGCTTTGAGGAGCTAGCAGGAGAGCACGGGGTGAGGATGGCAGGAGGGAAGCAAAGCAAGTGAACTGTGCTGTAGGAGCAATTTCTGTGGCTCGGGTCTTTTCCAAGGAAGAAGTCATTTTCTAGTTAACAAAGGAGAGGACAGGAGGAGCTGAAAATAGCAGACTGGCAGCAGAAACAGAGCAGTGGAGGAGAGTGTGTTAGGAAGTGTGTGACATCTGTGGTGGTGGGTCCCTGCTTCCTATAGCTGGATTTTGGTGGGGGTCTCTTGCCTGGAAGGATTGGCTGGCTCTTCCCCTGTGTGAACAGTTGCACGTTTCCCAAGTAGTTGAAGGTAGCACGTGCAAATGCTTTACATGTAAGCGAATAAACAATGCATGGTCTTGTGTTTATAGGCACGCGGGGCACAGCGGAGGCACTGTGGCCACAAGTCTCTCTACAGTGCATCCAGTGACATTTACTCAAGCAACATGGGAGTTCTCTTCGTTGACCCATCTAGCCCCAGGCTATTTTTCTGCCGTTGTATACAGTCTGACACGAACACATGCTCGCCAGGAACAAGACTGGGAGCAGGCCATCCTCATGAGCCACTAGGCAACATGCAAAGAGGGCAGTATCTGGCCTTTTATTACAATTATGGTGGTGGTCTTCACATGCTGGAACTACTGGGTGTGAGGTGACATCAAAGGAAGTTCTCAGTGACAAGACTTGCAGAAGATGGCAGCAGATGCAATGATAAGACAGATTGCAGGTGATATACTCTGAATACAATGAAGAAAAGTAGCTGGACTCAGCTGGGGAGAAAAATATCTAAGAGTTTCTGTCCAGGCAAAAATTATGTTGGTTCTAGATTCTGGAAGTGTCCAGAAAGTGAGGCTGCACACAAAGAGGACACCTTTTGTACAGTCATGTTCCTTAGAGCTGAGACCCGCTCTGACCTTTTGGGGTTGGGGGCTCCTAGACATGCTTCAGTGTGATGCACTTCTAGTGCATAAGCGCCTCAGATTTATTGCATAGTGTGAGCATATATACAGCTCTGGTCCAGCCAAGCTGTCCTCCAAACTTGCTTCTTTTCCTGCATGCTTTTCAATGGTTACGGGCACTCAGCTGCTGTACTCACCAGTGTCTCTTTAATCAGATTATTGGCTGTAGGGCAAAGCTTGGAACAGCATTTTTTGTGTGTTACCCTATTACCATGGCATTCTTTTCATGCTATCCTTCCTTTTTTTGATAGAAACCTTTTGTTGTTATATACGTATTTCCATAGTACAGATGTTTCCTATATTTATTACATTGTTCTATTGGTTTTCTACTATATTTCTCCTATTAGCTATATAATGCTGTTTAAACACAGTTGCATTCATAAAATGAGAAAATGAAAGAAAATGAAAGCTGAGGTAATTTTTTTTTTTTTTTGGCCTAGAAAGATTTAAGGTGTAGTGAAAAGGACCTAATGCTAAAGGGCAGGTTATAAACTAAATGGCTGCAGGTGGATCTAGATACTGTTATCTCCAGAGTCAACAGCTAGAGGTACACAAAGAGTTTGAGTAGATGTTTACAAGAGCAGTGAGATCCCACATGACTGAAAGGTCCTCATCAATACCTTGGCTTGTACCGACATTGAACCAGCAGAGAATTGTGGCAGCTGTCAGGAAATAAAACCCTGCAAACACAGTTTACTAAAATAATCTTGCACTCAGATGATGCAACAGTAAGGGGTGAGCATCAGAGAATGCTTTCCAGCAGTGAGGGTCTTTAAGGAACAGCAATGGCTCTTGGTACTGTGGAGCTGTAATGTCTTTATAGAACCTGATTTAGTCAAATTAGCTTGTCACAGATGTAATAGGGTTGATGCCCTGTAATTTTTCTTTCCAGCATCATGCCTATCAAAATGTGCTACTTTGCTTAAGTTACAGCCAGTTCATCATTCTCCAGACCTGTTGATTAAATAGCTGTGGGTACCTTACCAAGAATGTGTATTCTGTGCTAATAATACCATCATCTAGCATACGTTTGACAGAAGTTGTGGAAGGTAAAATCATTACTCTGTAAGGCAGTAAGCTGGCACTACATTGTTACTCTTCCTGAAAGGTGGCGAGAAAACCTACTGATGACCTCTTTGTGGTTAGTTGACTCACCCCTTGGTGTTCTGGTAAATGTGGTGTCTAGTACCTGTGTTCAAAAAGAGAGAGGCAAGGAAAGGCACAGCAGCCTACTATATTATACCTCTGCCTAAAGAGATGTGTCCTTTTGATATTACCAAATTCCCCGTTACAGCTGGTCAGGCTTGGTGGGAAGTAACAAGGGAGTGTAGCCAGTTGGCATTGACTGGTGAGTGTCTCAATAACCTATTCCTACCAGGAGGGTTTGAAACCCACAACTAGCAGTGAATAGCTAAAGACTGGGGGTGCCCTCTAAAAAGAGAAATGGTAATTATGGTTCTTATCAGTTGTTGAAGATGTGGGTTATTTTTGTATGTACTTGTTTTTCATACTTGATCTTTTTTAATGCAATTAAAAGAAAAACAACTAGGGAAAGAAATCTCTGTTTTACAAGGATAATACAATGCAACCTTGCTGTGTTCTGTAGATTATACAGGCAGCTTCTTTCAACAGGCCCTGCCTGCTTCTTTTGCAGCCCAGCTGTCGAGTTACTGTTCTCATTGGGGTTTGGGAAGTGACTGGAATTCAGCAACACTTTGTCTCATGAATCATGCCACAGATTCTTCCTTGATATAAAAGCTTAATTTTCAGAAAAAGTACTAGTGGCTTAGGGTAGCATTGGTACATTACTGTACTAGACTACATCTTTTACTCCTTTCCTGTTGGTGTGTAAGTCCAGATGAATTCTAGAAACTGTAGTGGAGACCCAGCCGTGAAGTAAAAGTGCTTTTGCTATCAGGGTTTCTTTGGTTTTGAGGAACTGGTGCCAATTACATTAGCAAACATTGCTGGGGAGACAGGGGAGCAGTTGCTTGATCAGCTTTCAGGTTATTCAAGTGGTGTAAAGTTAAAAAAAACACCCAGACCATGAATTCAAAATAATTCAGCTGAGTGTTTTGGTTTTTTGGGGTTTGTTTTTGGGGGGGGAGGGTGCCAGTTATGCTTTCAGGCAGAATTAAGGTAAGTTTCCACTCCAGGCAAAGGGATCAGAGCTCATAGCTGGGAAAGGTGTGATTAATAATCTATTTGTCAATTTTTTGGGAATTAATTGACTTTTGTCCTTGCAATCTGAGACCAAGGTCAGGGTTAACCATTTTCTTCTGATTTACAGCTGGTATTCTGTGAGGCATAAATGAATGTTTATATGCCAACATGGGACAAAATTTCCAGTGCACAAAGTTTGTGCCTTGTTTTCTCATTAATCTAAATGGTAGCTTGGTGCCTTTTGAACACCTTCTTTCCCTCCTTGATATGTTGCAAAGGCAAGGAAAAGTGTCTGAAATGAGGTAAGCCATTTTCAGGAGGACGTGTATGCCCTGGAAAAGTTGATTTTTGTATAAGAATACATAAACTTCAACTAAATTTGGGAATAAAGTTTCTTACACCTGTCCACTTGCACATTTTTTTGCCTTCCTTGAGAACTGCTTTCAAATACACTTAGTAAATACTGCTTTTGCCTTTAAAGGTATCTCAAGATTACCGTGACCTCTGGCCAGAATGCCACAGTTCAGAAGCAAGGGACAACAGCAGTGACAGGAGCCATAGTTTATAAAAAGGTCATTTGTATGACTCTTTCCCTGAGGGTTTCCTCCAGGAAAAAAAAAGTCAGGAATTCTTATGGATATACTTGGTAGGGTCATAATCTTTTGGGGATTTGCTTTCGTCGTTTTTGCTTAACTTGCTCATTTTGGGGAGAGCAGGCAGATTAGAATCAGTCTGTTTAATTATTTATATAAAGCTTATTTTTTACTGTAAAGATTATGGGAGGAAAGAGAAGCATAGTGTTCCAAAGAAAGAGATTGTGAGGAACATAGTGCCTCAGTTTACATATACACATTCATTTATTCTTTACTGCTGGTCTTTTGAAGGCTGTATCCTAGTCACATGGTGTTGTGTCTCAGTGCAGAAGTGATAGATTTTTAGTTGGTGTTAAGGAGGTCAGATTAAATAATCGTCCTTCCTTTCGCAGTACTTGGTGATCAGAAGCTGTACTGCAGCTGCAGTCTGGTGGTGGAGGGGCCCACATGAAATGGTAATCATGGAAGAGAGGAAGTGTGTAAGCTGAGAAAGCTGGGAGTTGCCCAGAGCTGATAACACAGCAAACATGGTAAATGAGACTTATGGGTATGGCTGAAGGATAGAGTGGCTCTGCAGCAAATAGAAAAGAATAAACCTACATTTTTTGGGGAGGAAGATGTAATACTCAAATGTCAAGTGGGAACCAAACTGTAGGTGTTGGGGGTAGGTTTTTGTGATTTGGTTTTTTTTGGTTTGGGGTTGGATTTTTTAGCTAGACAGTATGAACAGAAGAGATCTTTTGAGTGTAATTCAAAGTGTATGGTTTAATTTTTGCTGGTATAACTGTAACTACATTGGATTTATTGCTGCAAAGCTGTGTAGAGTGGAAAAACTCCAGTACTGATTAGTCACTTGTCATCAGTCATCTGTGGAAGTCTAGCCCCAGAGCTGTGAAGGGTTAAAATTCAGGCTGTAAGAGTGATTTAATTTTTTTTTTTTTTTTTTTTTTTTTTTTTGACTCAAATAAGGAAACTCTGATAATGCTGTGTTTGGATGTTGCTGCAGAAAGAACCAGCAATTGCTAATAAATGACAAGGAAAGAATGAGGTATTGCCATCCTAAAATAAGTGCGATAAGGGAGTCAGCAGAAATCTGCAGCTTCCTCACAGGGTTACTGCTTAGCTTGAATTCAAGGAGGGAATTCCTTGCAGAAATATGCACAAACCAGGCTTTTGTACTGGGATATAATCTAACAAAGCATGCATTTGCAAGCATTAGCTTATGACATTCCTAACTGAAACTTCAGAGCTTATACTTGAGAAAGGTGGAGCTGGAAGCCAAGTTTGACTATTCTGAGGCATGTTTTTATCACAAAGGTAACAGGACAAGTATCTACATTTTAAATAGAGGAAATCATGCTGGTGTTCTAATCACCAGCCATGGCAGTATTAAGTAGCACCATGCAGAGCCTACTTGGTCAAAAACCAGAATAGCCTACTTGATGAGAAAATGTGGCAGCCTGCAAATGAGGCTTCATTGACCTGTGAAGGTCTAAGAATTTAAAATCTCAATTTATAAATCCTATAGGAGTTACAATAATTCCCATGAAACTATTATCTATAGTTTAAAATTGTGTAAGTATTGTCAGCTAAAGATGTAGTAGTCACTGTGAACTGTAAATTATCTCTTTAGAGAGGGGGAAATAAGTACAGAGAAGTGAAACTGTGGTTTTATGGTATACAGCTTGTCTGTCAGTAGAAACCAAAGAACCACTGCATTCTGTTTCTTTCTGATTATTTTAGCACCCACCTGTTTCCTTTCTGCTCTTTAAGTTCCACATGACCTTTAAAGTTCCCAAAATACCAAGCCCAAGCTCTGCAAGTTCCGTATTTATTTGGTTTGAGCAGTTGGTGGTATTGAGGGGTCTTAGACCAGGCAGATAACTGCTTTTGAACACTGGATTTAAGACACTGCTTCTACTTGTGCCTTTCAATGCATTAGGTTTTGAGGCAGACACTGTATAAATCACTAGTCTAATTAAGAGAAAAAGGAAAACCCCTGGGATTTCACCTCAAATAATCATAAAGTAAAACTAAGTTTCTGGTTCTCAAAAAGGCTGGCTAAGGAGAATAAGCATTTACGATGCAACATGTGTGATTCACTGTACTCTTGAGTACACCATGAATCCACAGGCTAAAATGTACTTGAAGTTTATTTGAAAATCAGTAGCAGAGACGTATCAACACCTCTTCAATGGAAAAAGCAGGGAGAATTCAGCTGTTCTGCTAGAGTGTTTATCAGCTGGGTTTTTTCCTGTGCTCTCTTAAATTATAAACCATTTTTAATTTTTCTATGAGAAAGACCAAAAGCAAAAGTCTAAAGGAACATAGTAAATTAAGGAGAGTATTCACTGATATCTCCCTGAATGCTTGCTCAGCCTTCAGGACTTTGCAATCCAATGACTTCCTGTGCCAGAAGTAATTTCTGTGCATTAATAGCTATCTATAGATTTCTCTTTCATGAATCTGCCTCCATGGGCACATCTGCAGGAAGGCAAGCTCCATTAGTTCTACCATTCTCAGGAGAGTCAATCTTTAATTTTCTGTCATCATTGTTGCTATGTCAAAGGTTGATTTTAGATAGTATAATAAAACATTTTTTACTTTAGAAAAAACAAAAGCCTGTACTCTTATTTCCACCCACTGTGAATCTTCCCTTTTAAGGGTGACATCAGTAGCTCTTTCTTCCTGTCTGTAATGAACTGACTGTTTCTTCTGGGAGTGTTCATTTATTCAAGTGGCTTTGATTTGCATGAATATTCAGTGGTCCCCATTGGGCTGGCTTCGACAGGTGGGTGGGCCTAATGGTTAATGATGTTAGCTGGGTGTTTGATAACACAATTTAACAAAGAAATGCTAGAGGCTTATTGCTGAAGGGTCTTGGAGCCTACGGCAAGCACAGCAAGTGCCTCTGTACCAGAAACAGAAAACAGCTGGCTCAGGGCTCGCTCTTTGCCAGTGAGTGATGGTTACGTGGTACTTCCTTCCCCCTAACAGCAGTGCAGGTCACCATGCCATCTAGGGCAAGTATTCTGGCCTGTCTGCAGAGCCTCAAGACACATCCTGTGCTTCCTGGCAGGAGCATCACCACTTGGGGCAAGTTAACAGTGACCCTGGGATGCTGCGTTGTTGCAAGTCACTGCAAAGCTGGTGTGGGTTCTCACAACTTCTCAGCCTTTTGCTTCTAAACCAGGCAGAACAGAAGTGGTACGAAGATGTGAAATTAAACATTAAAAGGCTTGGCTACTGCTGCTTGTTCACATAATGTTTTTTGCAGGCTCTTTGTTTCCCTTTTCTGCATGAAGATTTTTCCATTTTCTTGGGCCAGTTCAGCCACAGGTTCTTGCAATCCTCTCTGGTTCTTAAGTGTTTCTGACTTTTAAAACATGATGTTGTGTGTGATATTGTCAACTGCTGAGCTTGTATCAGCAGGACATCAGGCAGGAGAATGGACAACAAACATGCTTCATGTTTAAGTTTTTCAAGTGTCTCTGATCCAGCTGATAATAAATTAATCTGAGAACTGGACTGTTGCTGTTCCAGCAGCTATATATTTATTCAAGACTAACTACTTAGGACTGCAGAGATCACAGTTTACAGAAGGAAATTTTGAGGAAAATAAAATGCTTTTTTATTTCAATTTTAACTACTAGTTTCTGGAGAGAAAAAAAATAGGTCATCTGTATAAATTTCCAGTGTCTCTTGCCATTTAACTTACTTTGGGAGTTATTTTATGTTCATGCAAACTGATTCCTGTCTAGGCCATTGTCTGCAGTTTCTTACACTTCTTAAACCTAAGGTCAAGTGTTGTCAGCCTGCACCCCATGCAACCTGACAAACCTCAGTGCAGACACCAGACCTGGGAGAAGAGCAATGGGTGGGGGAATTACACGCAACTGTTCAAAACAAATATTGCTGGGGGCTTCCTGAGACAACCTTTTCTCTCTCTCTCTTTTTTTTTTTTTTTTTTTTTTTTTTTTTCCAGGGGTAGCTGCATGGGGAAGGGAAGCAGGGCTTGGTTCTTTTGTGTCACTATTGCTATATACAAATTTGTTTTTTGAGTTGCCCACTCACGTTACATCGACAATTCACAGAAGGAAGCAAAATGCAGTACAACATAATGTGGTCCTTAGCCCTTCTCAGAGCATGGACTCTCTGCTCTGTCTCATAATGTAGAATTTAATAGATTATAATGTGGCCCTGAAGGGTTTAAGTTGCCTTCCGTTATGAGTAAATCAAGATATTTCTGCAAATGCACTATCAAACAGTGTTTATTGATTAGAAGAATGTGTTGATCTCCGAGCTGCTCCTTGGTCTTAGTGTGAGAATTAGTAGCTGTAGAGAAAAGAGATAATGATCCTTGTAGTTAAGCTGCTGCTTGGGACCCTGGAAACAGTTTTTAATTCACAGCCTTGTATAATATTATATAAATCATATAAATTATGTAGAGCACATAACATCAGTAAAATGGGAAAAAACTTCCTTGCTTTGCAGGTTTGACGTGCCAGTTTGTTCGGTGGATGTATAAACTGCAACATATTTGTAAAACCACCAACTGATGAAAATCTGAGTGTGATTCCTTTTATCAGTGGTGAAAAGCTTTATTAGCAGCCTTTGTTAGAATAGGGACAGTATTATTTAGTATCTGCATGTCTTTTCCAGAGATGATGAATTTTATGTATTCTTGGCTACACTTTTCCATCCAAGGATAATCAACTGTCAGGGGAAGTGTCAGTGTGAAATGTTTTGTGTACATGCTGTGAATAATGTTGTTTTGGACACAACAGTCATTAATTTTGTTGGCATGGGAAGGCATAGTCAGACATGGGCACTTTTAAGACATCTGATGTCTTATTTTGGCATAACTCTGCACACTTCAGCTAGTGATTTCTAGGTCTTTCCCAGGAGGATTGAACAGAATTGGGCATAATGCTAATCTGGTCCATTCATTCACACTTGTAGTCCTGATGTGGGGTCATTTTGGCCAACCTGAGTAGTCTCAGTCTCCTATAACACACCAGATGCATTCCTCCCCAGGGGGATCCCCTGAAAGGGATCTGTATCATTTACATCATTTAGATATGCATGTCTATTTGCTGCCGTGGGACTGCTGCCATTGGAATAGCCCATCTGGAAACATTTCATTTTCATAATGAATATGTCATAAGGCAGTCTTAATTACTGTCTGTCTAGGCCTTCTCTAGCTAGCTCTTACCCTCCAATCCCTTCCACATTTATCTCTATAATCTACCATGTGCACATGCAACTTTCATTTATTACTGTAGATGCCCTTTTCTTAGAAGCAATATGCTGGATTTTGGCTTTTCTGACCTTGCAGCCCTTTGGTCTCTATGGCACAAGGTCTCCTCTCCTAAAAGGGAAACAACAGAATCAGAAGTGGTTGTAGTTTGGTATTTTACCAGCCAGAAGTGGAAATGCCAGTCAAGTGACTTGCCTTAAAGGGGTTTGTGGGATCTCATGTTATTGTCTCTTTGCAGGGCATCATCCAAGCCTACAAGAGTGGCATAACCCTCCAGGGAAACACCACTAGCCTGGGCAAGTGGGACTACAGTGGGTCTTTCTTCTTCTCCATCTCTGCAATAACAACCATTGGTAAGAGTTCCCTGCTTATGGGACCACCTCATAGGTAGGAAAAGTGGGAATGAGGACCTGCACTCAGATGCTGCTCCAGCACTATGTAGTTCCCTGAAGCTTGCAGTAGGCAAGTAGGGAAGCACCCATGAACCTAGCCCTAGGAATGCTGTGTCAGTGCCCGCACAGTAATGATCTCTACCTGATTAGACACAGGGATAATTAGCTCAGGACATATTCTTACTAAGTTATGCAGCTTCTGGGGCCTGAACTTAATGGTGCTGCACTGCCTGGACTTTCTCAAGCCGTGTGCGCTCTGAGAGGTCTGAGGTGAATTGTGCATTGAAATGAGCTTTGCCTGTCACAAGGACAAGAATGATTTTGGAAAATTCTTAATTCTGGCTATTGTGTCTTCAGAGACTAAATTTATGAATTTTTCCTCCTTATTACTGCCTGTATTAGATGAGGACCTGCTTGTTCAAGTGAAAGTTAAATAGCTAGATAAACATTACAATTCAGTTGACTCGGGTTTCAGCAAATGGGGTAATGCAAAGTCACAAAGAAATGATGGAAATAAGTAGGGGGAGAGGAAATGGAAACAAACAAATGTACTAGGTACAGAGCTACTTAAGGCAGATGCTATTAATTATTGTCAGTTTATGTCCCCTGCCCCCAAAACCATTAATAACTTGCCCTTATGTCTTTTTCTTGTGGTGTGACCTAGTGTTTAAAAAAAAAAAGCATGGAGGGGAGAGTATGTGGAGACATGATTGTTAAGTATCAAAAATCCCTCATGGGTTTCTTGACTTGTCAGCTCTCTTCAATTTTAAGTATATTTTTAAATCAAGAATTTTCCTTTTTGTACCCAAATGAAAACCCTCTTTTGACTTCTGATTGTTACTGAAGATACTCTGGTTCCAGAACACTAAGCCCCCAAGCATGAGTTCAACGAAAGACAGGGTTTGTGGGTTTTTTGTGGGGGTGGAGACAAGTGAGTGGTGGTGTGTCATCTTCCTGTGACTCAGTACATCTTTCTGTCCTGCTCTTTTGCACATGCATTGGCCTGGTTAGGACCACACTTTGTGTGTTTCAGTTGCACTGCTAGGCGAGGGTTATACCAGATGATGGCAGTGGAGGCTCATCAGACAGGGTTACACAGGCTGTGGGTTTCCAGCAGAGCCTGGCCAGTTCCTTCCCGCCTTTGGTAGAAAGCACCATCTGCTCAGAGATGTTTTGCTTGCCGCAGTAGTGAATCCTGATGAGTTTCTAAGCCATCAGAGTGACTGTTTCACCATAGCCAGTTTAAATTAGTGATACTCAGGAAGAATCAAATTTATCATGTTAAAATATAAGAGAATCTTGTGATGTTGGCAGAGATCTAGACTAACCATTTCTGCTCTTCTACTAAGAGTAGCTGCTAGGCTACTCTCCCTCCCCCAGCCCCCCACTCCCCTCTTTTTTTAAGTAAACTCCTCACCCTGATGGCTGCAGGGGAGGAAGACAGGACGGGGCATGACACAGCCAAGCTGATAGCAGAGGCAATTGAAAATTGAAAAGAGCCCAGTATTGCAGCTCTTCATCTTGTAATTTTAAAGCTGATGCTATGACTATATGGACTTGTTCATGATTTTTCAATTGTGGATTTGAGAATGCCATACAAGGTATTTCTATGCAGAGAGCTGCAGACAACTGGACCCTTCATTTTGCTTTTTCAAGTTAAATTGTTAGTTGCATACAGATTAGTGTCATAACACTCTTTCAATAACAGTGTGTTGTAGAAAACTACAAATGGTTTCACAGAGCCTCACCCAGAGTCTGTATCATAATCTCTCTTTATGCAAATTCTTGAGATAGTGAGGGGTTCAGCCTCACTGAGGATACCACAGCGTGACTGGGAAGGATAATTGATGATGTCAAGTAAAGAGACAAGCTCCTTTCCAAAGAATTCAGTGAAGTTTAAAGGGGTGAGTCACAATAGGAAACTTCATATATAAGGTATGGCAATGAGATAAATGACAATTGAGAAGGCTTCTTGAGGATTTGTAGAGGTTTTAGTGTTCTTACATGGCAAGGAAGAGTTTATCTCAGGCTGTGATTATGGAACCAATGAAAGCAAGTTCAGCTGCACAAGATTAGCCTATGGGAGTTAAAATCCAAGGCATTCTGGCAAATGAGTTCAGGAAGGGTAGAGTTAAGATGATAATGGAGAGGAGAGATTCTCAGGAATTTAGGGCTACTATATAAAGATTTTGAAGAATCTGAGTGGCCTCTATTCCATGTGTTCCAGCTGCTGCAAGTCCTTTGGGCTGTTTCTCTTCCACAT